>NC_044039.1:184543523-185185363 GCF_901765095.1 Microcaecilia unicolor | reverse complement strand
AGAAGAGGAGCTATGGGGTTTCTGTGGATGCAAAAAAATATGTTTAAATTAACAGCTTGATAGTCCAGTGTGCGGTGTATGGGATCAATATTTTTATATTAGATTTCTTAGGCCACTCATTTAAAAAATTACCTCAACACAGCTGCCAAGGGGGTCTCAATTTTTGAAAGGGAGATTTTAGTATATGCCATCCCTGCTTCACTCTGCCTTGGCTCTGCCCACTCAGCCTTATGGATCCGCCCCCTAACATACCTCAATCCCATGGCCATTCCAGAAAATATTTTATTTACACCAGTGACAGCAGTGATGTGTAAGAGGGAGTGTTTCAGTTCACTCTATTACACCCCCTATTCAGCATCTATTCCTCCCAGTAACATAACTGCGAGGGGGCCTTGGCCCCCCACTTTGAACTTAAGCCCACTCCAAAATTGTGGCACTGGTTGAATTCCTAGCGGAGCTGTCCAAGCACAGGACATGAGCTTCCTACCGTGCTGTTTGAGCAGTGCAGCAGTTGGCAGCATGCTTCAGCCACCGATGTCGGCCCTCCTGCATATGCTCAGTTCAGGCACTTGAAAACAGAAAATAAGGTGGTACCTTTTTATTGCACTAACCCAATACCCTTTTCAATTAGCTTTCAGAGGCCAAAACCTCCTGCTTCAGGTCAGGTCAGGACAGTACACTGCTGCTATGGTATCCTCTCCTGACCTGAGGAAGGAAGTGTTGGTCTCTGAAGGCTAATCAAAAATGTATTAAAATCAGTCCAATATAAAGGTATCACCTTATTTTCTATTGTCTGTTTTATTTGCATTTATTAACCGTTATTAACACAGCTACCACATTACTTTATCCTAAATTTTAAAATATATATATTTTCTGTACCTTTGTTGTCTGGTCATTTACTTTTTCTAATTGTGTTGGTCCCAGTCTCTTGATTCTGCTTTCCTTCATCTTAACTCTCTTGCTAGGGTTTCCTGTCCATTTGTAATTTTTCTGTCTTCTTTTTTGTTTTCTTCAGTTTATTGTTCTGCCTCTTTCTCTGTCCAGATTTAATTCATTCTTACTATCCAGTCTTTAATTTCTGTCTTTTTATTTTATTTATTGCATTTGTATCCCACATTTCCCCACCTCTTTGCAGACTTTTCATCTTTTCATCACCCTTGGTCTTCCCAAGTCCCTTCCTCTTATTCTCCAGTCTTTCACTTTATCCTCTCCCTTTCCATCCAGCAGCTCCTCGCTTTCTCTCCCTACCCTTCCATCCAGCATCTTCCCTCTTTCTCTCCCCATCCTTCCACTGTCTCCCCTTTCTCTCCCCATCCTTCCATCCAGCGTCTCCTCTTTCTCTCCCTATCCCTCCATCCAGCATCTTCCCTCTTTCTCTCCTTCCCTTCCATCCAGTGTCTTTCCTCTTTCTCATCCCATCCTTCCAACCATCTAACCTCTCCCAATCCTTCCATCCAGTGTCTCCTCTATCTCCCCTTCCTTCTAGCCAGTTTTATCTCTACCCTTTTCCATTCAGTTTGTCCCCTCTCTCCCTCCCCATCATCCCTGTGTCTCCCCTCTTTCACTCTACATCCTTATATCCAGCGTCTCCCCTCTCTCTCCCTACCCTTCCATCCAGGGTCTTCCTTCTTTCTCTCCCTATCCTTCCATCCAGTGTCTCACTCTCCCTCTACCCTTTTCCATTCAGCATGTCCCCTCTTTCTCCTCATCCTTCCACTGTCTTTTCTCTTTCTCTCCCTACCCTTGCATCCAGCGTCGTCCTTCTTTCTGCCTCCTGCTTCCAGCATTTCCCCTCTTTCTCACCTGCCTTTCATAAAGCATTTCTCCTCTTTTTCTCTCCATCTGACCAGCCAGGGTCTCCCTCTTTCTCTACATTCTTCTCCCCAGCAGCTTCTCTCTCTCCTGCCATTTCCATGTCACCTCTTTCTCTCCCCATCTTTCCACTCATCTCTCTCTCTGTATCCCTTTTCCATCCAGCATCCCCACTCTTCTTCCATTTTCTACCATCTGATCTCTCCATTTAGAACCTCCTGCCTCCCTCTCCATGCCCTTCCCACTTCCCTTTCCACCTAGTATGCAGTATTTCCTGGCCACTGATGCTTCTCCCTATGATCAGCAGCAGTCGTGGTAAAACAAGAAAAACAAGTGCAGGGCTGCAGCAGCCTTCAGGCATGTGATGTCAGCTCTGCTGTCCTCTGTCCCCGCTTACGTCAACTTCCCATTCTGGGGGGGGGGGGGGGGGCAGAGGACCAGCAGAGCCGAAAGCACATGCCTGAAGGCTGCTGCAGCATTGCACTTGCTTTTCTTGTTTTGCCGCGGCTGCTGTTGCTCATCAAGAGAAGCAGCAGCGGTAGCAGTGGCGGCAGCAGTGGTAGCAGTGGATCCCCTGGCACAGTGTGTCTTAGCGGGAGAGTTTCCCACTTTGGCGGGAGTGTAGGAGATGACCCGCCAGAGTCTCCTGCTGAATGCGGGAAACTTGGCAGTTTGCTTCAAAAGTATTTACCTGTTTCATTAAGACTTAATAAGGTGTTTATATTTGTTATAAAGCAAGGGATGGTGAATAAGACCAAAAATACTATAATGCCTCTGTATCGCTCCATGGTGCAACCGCACTTTGAGTATTGCATTCAGTTCCGGTCATGTTACTGAAAAAAGATATAGCGAAATTAGATAAGGTTCAAAGAAGATTAACCAAAATGATAAAGGGGATGGAACTCCTCTCGTATGAGCAAAGGCTAAAGAGGGTAGGGATATGATTGAGGTTAGGGTTACCATTTTGTGTCCTCTGAAAAAGAGGACACATGCCACGCCCTGCCCAACCCACCCACTGCAACGCCCCTTTCCCCTCCCCGTCATAGTCCCCTCCCCCGCACCCCCATCACATACTCCCCTCCCCCCGTCACATGCTCCCCTCCCCTCCCCTTCCTTACCATCTTCCCTGGTGGTCTAGTAACGTCTTCGGAGCAGGAAAGAGCCCCCTCTTTCCTGCCCGGAGCGCTGCCTGCCCTTGCCTACATCCTTCTCGGTCTCGGCTGGGAATTCAAAATGGCCACCGAGAGTTGAAGCGGCCTCGCGAGACTTCAACTCTCGGCGGCCATTTTGAATCCCCAGCCGAGACCGACAAGGAGGATGGGCAAGGCAGCGCTCCAGGCAGGAAAGAGGGGGCTCTTTCCTGCCCCAAAGACGTCACTAGACCACCAGGGAAGATGGTAAGGAAGGGGGAGGGGAGACCCACAGCGCCAAATCTGGATCGCGCAACTGCACGCACGCCCTCCCGCACGTACGTTTGTCCAGAAATCCGGACAAACGTGCGTGCGGGCAAAACCCGCCGGACGCCCCCGTACATGCCCTCAAAAAGAGGATATGTCCGGGGAAATCCGGACGAATGGTAACCCTAATTGAGGTCTACAAAATCCTGAGTACTGTAGAATGAGTAGAAGTAAATCGATTTTTTTACTCGTTCCAAAAGTACAAAGACTAGGGGACACTACAGGAAGTTACATGGAAATACTTTTAAAACAAATAGGAGGAAATATCTTTTTCCCTCAAGGAATAGTTAAGCTCTGGGACTCTTTGCTGGAGGATGTGGTAACAGTGGTTAATGTATCTATGTTGAAAAAAGGTTTGGACATGTTCCTGGAGAAAAAGTCCATAGTTTACTATTGAGACATATATGGGGATGAAACTGCTTGCTCTGGGGTTTGTAGCATGGAATGTTGCCACAATTTGGGTTTCTGCCAGGTATTTGTGACCTGGCTTGGCCACTGTTGGAAACAGAATACTGGGCTAGATAGACTATTGGTCTGACCCAGTATGGCTACTCTTATGTTCCTATGTCCTAAGTTGAAGGATATGTACCATTGTAGTAATTATTTTGCAGGATACTGTAATGTGAGATGTTGACTCAATTCTACTATAAAGGCAAAGTTTAAATTATGGGATAATGTGACTATTAAAAAAAAATTGTTTCCAAAGTTTCCATACATGTGTGCGGGGTTTATGTTGATACAGGATGGTTTCGGGGAGGCTTAGAAGCACAGAAACGTCTCTGCTAGTCTCCCACCTTATTAACAAGATACCTTATGCACCTCTAAACTGACTAGTTTTACTGATCACTTGTACTCTGTATTTTATTTTTCAGAATCTATTGTACTTTCATCATGAGAAAGTGTTCAAATGAGTGACATACTCTTAATGGCGAGACCCAAAGCATCGTGTGAACGGTGTCTTTCGGCACCACTCCTGTACTTTACCGCCATTTCCTTCCTCCTCCCCCGCCCGCCCCCTCTTTGCAGCTGGTCACTTTAAAGAGGCGGGAGCAGGGCAATGCTCCCACCGGGTGATTGGTTGCGTGCACTAAGGACGTTATCGAGGTCATGGTTGAAAGGTGAACCCGAAGTAGTTGGGCGGGCAAAAAAAAAGCTTGTTTAGTAGTAGCGCGGTGTGTCCGCGCGCGGTGGACCAACACTCCTCCTTCCAGCCACCGAGTATGCCGAAGAGATCGTACCCCTTCGGCGATGTAGCTCCGTCGCAGCTAAAGACGCGCGTGGGCCTCAAGGAGCTGTGTGAGGGCGTCTTCGGGGAGATGTACAAGCGCGAGGTCTTCGGTGAGCGAGCCCCCGGCCGCCCCTCGCGCGCTTCCCTTTTCCCTTCACGTCAGCTGATTGGTTAAGTGTTGGCGGGGTTTTCTCAGGACTCCGGTGCTGCGCGTGGGAGATCCCTGGACTTCGAGCGCTGCCCCCGTCTTCTGTTTTCACTCTGAATTCGTGTTAGTCCCCGCTTCTCGCTCCCCTTCCTTCTGTGTGGTGTTTATCATAGCAACGTGACCGTGCGCACTTGTCCTTCTCTTTTCTAGAGAAAACCAAGAGGCTGCTGTTCAGCGGCGCCCAGGCCTACATGGATGGTATATGGAGCGGCCATGGGAACGGGGGCGCGGCCCCAGGCGCTGTGGTGGTGGCGGCGGCTGGTGGCAGAGGCGGACACGGACTCTTGCACGGACAGACTCGCATCGGCCGCGACGGAAGGTTACTGAGGGGCCCGCCCGCTCCCGCCGGTGACGGTGAGTGCTGCTCTCTCCTGTCTGTAGTACCACGCTGGCGCCGCTTCTCTCCCCTCTTCTTCCCTGCCTCACTATCTCTCCACTTCTTATTACATACCTTAGTCTAATGATGTTTTATTGTTATATAATACTTTAAATCATTAACTTCATGAGTTTGTGATGTGTTACTATGGAAGCCGCATAGCGCTTGCGATGAGTGGGAATTGTGCGGGATACAAATGTAATAAGTAGACAAATGAGTTTCCTGATAACTGTTCTAGGCGTCATTGAAGGAATGGCTCTATGGGTTCTCTTTCTAAACGTTATGTAAAGAATGCGTTCAGTGTAACTGTAGTGGGGAGTTAGTGCAATGGTTTTGTGCTTTCCAGTGGTTACACGACTGAGACTACCGAGTAATCTCTGAGCAGGCAAGTCCGAGCGTAGTGGTTTATAGTGTAAAAAAAAAAGATAGATGCCTTCAGGTCCAAACTCAAAACCCACCTCTTTACCACTGCATTTGACGCCTAACGCACTTACCCTGTCCTTTATTCTCACCTCTTCATTCCTTTACCCTTAATTGTTCTGTCTGTTTACCTGTCTTGTCTAGATTGTAAGCTCTTTGAGCAGGGACTGTCTTTTGTGTATGGTGTACAGCGCTGCATATGCCTGATTACTAGTAGTAGTAATGTTACTATCTGATTTGTGGTGTTACCTCAGTATTATGTGGACTGGTTCTTGAACTGACCTTGATCTAACAAGGTTCAAGCTTAAAACTTAGTGGTTGACTTGCATTCGTTGATAAATCTAACAAGTTTCAAAGTAATATTCTTAGAAAATCTCACTTATTAAATGGAGAGAAAGCAACTGAAAGCTTTGGAATGTAAATGTTCCCCGTTTTAAAATATGTATGGAGAAATACCTGTGACATGAGTACTCTAACTTGCTTGGTGGTCATTTGTTGCTTACCGTAGAGTGAATGCTTGTACATTTTAATATTATCTTCTTGACAGAATTGTAAGTTTGATAACGGTTACCTACGGTACACTGCCTTGGGTGAATACCTTCATAAAGGTGGCTAATCACAATAAGCAAATGCTCATATGTACTTGTCAGACAACGTAGAAGTTGGATTTAAAGTGTAGACGTCATAGTGGATAATGTTAGTATTGGCATGGTGTGCAGATGACAAGTTAAATTGGACTTCGTTACTGCTGCTTTAAAATCTAGTAAAGATAGAAATGCTCTTCAGTTGCATAAAACCTGTCTGCATAAAGCTTGTTACATTTGGTATCATTTATAAAAGTTTGAATAGCAACAGAAGTCATTTGACTTAAGACAACACTGCAGAAAGGAACAAAGGGAATTTATTCTTCTGTAAAACTAAGATGTGCATTTTGTTCCTGCCAGAATATCAACAGCTAATGATCTGGAGCTCAGTTTGTGGTTCAAGTCTCTCTCTTTTTTTTTTTTTTTCTCTCCCATAGCTATTTTACCAGTTGGTGTTTCCAAAGCTTGCAGTTCCTGCATACGATCAGTTGGTGAAAAAGAAGCATGCAGTCAGTGTGAAAGATTTGTATGTCAGAACTGCAGAAAACTTTGCAGCTGTTGTAATAGAAGTACCTGTTCCTTCTGTTCAGTTGAGTAAGTATCCAACTTTGTTAAATTTGCTTTACTGTGGTGCACTGCATAAACATTAAAAAGTTGAATATCTATGTGCGGTCTTAAACATGGTGAGCAGTAGCCATAAATAGGATAAACATTTGAGATGTTTCAAGCAATACCTCCATACCTGTATTGCACAAGTGTAATAGTTGGAAAGTTTGGTAGTGGCAACTATCAGTTTGGCTTAAATGGCTTCAGTATGGTACTAACCCCATTGCATTGCTCATTCTTGTTTTGTGCATTGCCCTTCAAAAAATATTTTTGACACTATGGGCAGTAAGCTTACTTGCGTGGGTGATGTTTTACATTAGGCAAGATTTGGGAATACTTTATGTACTTTTTGGTGTATCTTTACATATTTTTTGAGACATATATTTATAATTTTAAATTTTTGTATGTTCATTCACTCTGTTCCTTTTTGTGAAAGGAAGGGTTTTTTTTTTTTTTTTAATCTGTAGTTTTTCTCCATGTTTTGGGAGTTTTCTTTCCCTCTTTTATATATTGTTGTATTATTGACATATCTTACTCCCATTTAGGATAGTGGTGTTTCAATACCTTTTGGTATTTGTCCCTATCAGGAGTTTTGAGGTCTTGTTTGTTTAAAGTACACTCAATTTGAACTATGAAAGTTCTACAAAAATTTTCAAACTATTTTTCTTATAGATTTACTAACCCCATAACCACCATCTCTCCTAGGAGCTTGTATAAAGGTTATATCTGAGCTCTTTTTAAAAAGCATTTGAGAACCAATATTTGACATCTAGAAACATTTTAAAGCTGTATTGGACCAGATAAATTCTTGGAAGTCATTCCAGTATTTAAGGGCTATATTGTTTAAATGTCTCTCTGAGAATGAGAACTAATGTACTTGTCCACAGGCACATTCTTTGCAAAATACAACAGATAATATTCCTTGACATTGCTAGGCAAACAGTTTTACAGCTGAAGCCTAAAACCTTGACTGCGACAGTGACTTTTTTTTTTTTTTTTTTTTAGCTAGACTTGTTCATTGAGACTGTTAAGGTGGTATTGGGTTGAGTTTGTATGTGTAAATATATATCGCTGCCCTTTTAAGTAGTGCTTTTTACTTTTTAGAATCCTGTTTCTTTTGAAGGCTAGTTTAGTCCTGTGATGTGGATTAAATGAAATGATTGGTTTTTATTTTCTTTTCATGAGTATTGTAATTATGGATAATAAAAATAAAATACAGATCAGTTTTTTACTTGATACAACAATGGACTCCATTCTAGATTCTAGTAATATAGTGGATTATACATTTTTTCCAATGATTAAAATTTTGGGTGTTTTAATATATTTGTATCCTTTCTTTAGAACCACAAATTAGCTTATTTGTAGGACATTTTTGATGCAAAAACTGTCATATTCATAAATATTTCTCAGTTGAACAATTTAGACTTTAGTCCGGCTTTGATCCTGACTCAAATGGACTATTGTAGCATCATGTATCTGGGCTTTCATGTCAACTGAAAATTGCAATTGATCCCGAATACGGCGGTCCTTTTTTGGGTGGGGGGGGGGCTTATTTGATTCTGACTTATCTTTACTGGCTTCCGATTGAAGCAGGATTCAGTTCAACCTGACTTGTTTTGAAATTTACAAGGCTCAATACCCTTGTACTTATATAACCACATTCATTTTTTCCACCTGGATAAATCTGTAGGACCAGTAATTCTAGTTTGTGGCTTTGTAAAAGGAGCCCTTAAGGAACAAAATTATCCATCAGCATACTACCTATGTGAAATACTAACTGCCCTGTAGTTGACCAAATTTAATTGATTATTCAGTATTGGCTACTTGAACACAGCTTAATTTGCAGTCAGCCCTGTTGTAGAAACTTTGTAGTGACTTCACTTACAAGAATGCTATGCCATGATCAAAAGGAAATTCCAAAAGAGATGAGAAGGTTGCTGAAGATTTCACCAAACCAAAGGGAGCACAGTTATCTCCAAATGGAGAAAACTTGAACAGGGACAAATCTTTCCGGGAGGGGCTGGCCTGCCAAAATTACTCCAGGAGTGGCAGTAACAGCTCCTCCAGAAAGTCACAAAACACCCCAGAAACAGAACTGCAGGCCAGCTTAGCCTTGGCTAAGTCGGTGTTATGATTCCACAGTTAGACTGGGCAAAAATGGGACTTGTCTGGGGTTCCACTTTTGACTCATGACTCCTCTATCCATAGAAAAACACAAATTCATTACGTCTGTCATAATTGCATTCTATGTAAGAGCATCATACCAACAGTCAAAGGTAGTAGTATGGTGGTGTGATATTTTTGCTGCCTTAGGACCTGGAAAACTTGTCATTCAAGGGGTCATGAATTCTGCACTGCACAGGAACTTTTAAGGAGCATGTCTTTCATCTGTCCATAAGCTGAAGTATGATTGTCTTGCTGTATAGCCCAATGATGCAAAACAGTCTAATTTTATTTCTCCTCAGCCATTTAGATGTAAAGTTTTGGATTGGCCTAGTCAGTGTCCTAACTTGAACCCATTAGAGATGCTCTGGCAGGACCTGAAACAAGCAATTCACGTTTTTGTGCATGAATTAAAGCAGCTCTGTAAGGAGTGGGCTAAGATTTCCTCAACAGCAATGTGTAAGACCTGATTTTAAATTATAAAAATCAACACACAAAACTAGGTGAATACCTAACTGCAGAAAAAGTATACAGTACAAAACAGCAATCTGTATAGATACAAAACTTTCAGTTGTTGCATCACAAACAAATCAAGGTAAGTTGCTAAACAAAACTCATGCTGAGAAATACCATCACTGTCTATAATAGATCTGATTGAAAATGCCAAATATTAAATGCCTGACATGTTTTGGTAGGATACCTGCTTCAGGGGCTTCCTATAACCTCAATGTCAAGACATGGTCAAAGCAGTATATCAATTTCCAACAACAACAAAAAAAGTATAAAGTCTGTCAAATACTAAGATGGCTATTTAAACATGCAAATAGCCTCTGGAAAATACAAGAAATTGATAAAATACAACCAATAATTTAACAATGGATACAAAACTTATTCTAAGTTAAACTCCTTTCAAAAGTATAGGCAATGTTGGTTGAAATTAATTGCTGCTAAAGGTGGTACAAGCAGTTAAGTTTAGGGGCACTTTTCCATTGTATAATATGGGTGTTGAATAACTTTTTTCTTAAATGATATAATTTGCTCAGGTGCCCTCACTTTGTCTAAGTGTTAAGATCAGAAACCATTTACTGTGACACATGCAATAGGGGAAGTCGAGAGGCAGGCAAAAACTTTCACTTTACCTGTCTAAAATATAAAGCATGGAACTGTGTAACTTCTAATTGTAAACTTTTTTTTTTTTGCCAGTGAGAGTGGTCTTGGTGAGAGTATATTGTGCTACAACTGTTCTATGTATGAAATATGAAAGGATCATCTGGAACCACAACCTGCACTGGACTATGCTAATTCAATGTCTGAGCAGTTCTTTTAAGTAACATGTTAAGTCAGTGAAAACTTTGTATATATTTAACTTTTTTATGTTTTACACTTTTTAAATTACTATGGAAGGTTAAAAAAAATAAAACTTTTTTTTTTACAAAAATTCAAACTTATTTTTTTTTTTTTTAATATTTAAAGTCTCATGTTTGAAACTTCTTACTGAATGGACAGGAGTATGCCATACAGCCCTTAAGACAAGAACCGTTTTACACTACATGTATGTGCTCTGCCCCAACAAGTTCAAATTTCAATCAGTGTTTTAATTTCCCCCTCTGGGACCTCTTTCTGACTCCAGATCACACGGGGGACTAAAGATACCTATTTTACCTAACAGGTTCTGTATGGTTTCTCCAACCTCCATTGTCACCCAATCACAAGGAGGTCTGCTCTGGGTCTGCATTAGGGGCTGTAATCGAATTCTAATTCCCATAACTACTGCTTTCTGTCTTCCTGGATCTAGGTATACTCTGGGCTATTTATGTTCCCAGATAATGCCTATTAAAAAACTGTCTAAGTTTCTCCAGAGACTGAGTGTATGTGATGTGCCTTGTAAGCTAAATGTAAGGTAAAGAGAAGATAGAATAAAGACAGAGATAGGTTTAAATAGATAGATACATTTTATTTCTTACCCAAAGACAAGTCTTCAAGTTGGTACAAATGCAGACATCAGACTTTAATCAGGTACATTCAGCAGACAGATTCTTGGTACAACCGGACAGAGCTTCGCCGTCTGACGGAAGCGTTGGGGAGGATTCCAAAGCTATGGCAATTTGTTCCCTCTTTTATACACAAATCTCTCCATAGAAGTCTATGGTGAGATACCTAGCTCTCAATTTCTGAGATGATACTTTCCCACACAGTCTTATCAGCATGTTTTGGGAAGCGTTGAGATAACAGTTCCACATCTGTCTGTGTCGCAATACTTTTAAGAACTCTGTATAACCTCTGTAGCCTTCTATACAAAACTAATAGACTCCATTTTGTTCATCTGATTTAAAGTGACAGTTGTACCAGTTTGTGTCAGGACTCATTGTTCAGACCTGTTTTTTACAGATTCTGAAATATTAAATCATGTACTTGTTATTTGGCCTAGTCAGTACTTCTTCAGTTATTTTAGCTGTTAAAGGTATGTAAATTGACCCATCACTATTCCAGTGGATGGATCCCAAGCGGGGACGCATATTAACTTACAGGAAAAGCAAGTCCTTGCGCAGCCAGTCATAGATTTTTAAACGTAGCTGGTATTTTTACAGCCTGAGTCCTAAAATCTGGCCTTCCCACCCTTCCGGTGGATCCAGTGAGGGTCTCTTGCTGTACTATAATTATACATTCCCCACTTGTCACCCCCTCTGAGGAGGGGTGACACAAAGCTCGTCAAGCTCGTCATCATCCATTCCAGAAGGTGGCAAGCTATCAAACGAGAGGGGGAGTTTTGGTCTTACAAATTGTTAGAAGGTATGGTGCAAGACAGGAAATTTCATTCTTAGGTGGTATATGTTTGGGCATATGGAATTCCCTTTATATTACCCAATCCCTTGGGCTTAATCCTGATGTTACCCCTCTTGAGGCGTACTGAAACCTGTAGTGAGAGAGGTTTTATGAATGGGACAAAACCATGAGTTCATTTACAAAATCCCATGCAGTATAGGTATACGGGTAATAGCAATTTCAGGTGGATCATACTAATAAATACTTTCAGGTTTTGCTATGACTTCTATTGTATCTGTTGCATAGTACATGGGGAGATAATCTAATGTATCTTTCTCAGTGGTCTTGAGAAGGAATAGTGGTTTTGATTAAGCATTGTTATGGTGGCTCAACAAATATATGGTTAGTATTCAGATTGCAGGCTGTTTTAGGTCGTAGGTATTCAGAATCCTTAAACAGGTCGGAATTCTTGGATCTTACTATTACTCATCATTGGCATCCAATCATGAGTACTAATAAGTGGATAGCAAGTATGAGGTTGCCTCATACAGCAAAGAGGGTCAATCCCAGCACCAAAGGTCATGCATGGATCTTGACATATGCATAATGACCTGGAAGTATGGGAAGCAATTTATATATCCATTACCCCACTTGGAGCTTAGTCAAGCCTACAGAAAGACATGCAACGTAAGTAAGCCTACACCAGAGTTAAACAATTGCATAACTGGTTGATACTCGTATCTGAGCAATATCAACTTCCATTCAAATTACATAAATAGAAATAACAGGGAAATTCTTAGAAAAACAATTAGAACAATAAAGGAAATAATAGGAAAATAAAAATAAAACCTTTTCAATATCTAGACAGGATTACTGCTAAAATAAAACAAAATATGAATCTATAATGTCCATAAACAGCAACAGTAGTTCTCAAATTAAGTATCAGTTCTAAAGTCTCTTTCATTGATCATGGTTGAGGCGGTGGAAGCGCTGAAGAATCTGGACGGAGTTCTGGAAGATCTAACAGGGCTGGATATTCAGGCTGGCTTGCTGAAGGAAGTTGCCGGTCTTGAGATGGTTAGGCTCGTAACATCTGCGGCTGAGTAAACACGTATATCTTTCACATGGACCCAAGACTTGTGGTCCAGTAGTTTGCAAGGTGTAAAGGTCATTGCCACAACCTTGGGGGATCTAACATCATTTGGGCCAGGATAGATTTTGAAGACGTACTTGTGGTGTACAAAGTGGGATCTTTCCATGTCTTTATTCTAGGCATACACCATCAACTTAAAATTAAATAAAAAAATTGGAATTGGGATTTGGAATTGGGATTTGGATAATATATCTACACTTCTGGCTTGCATAATGTGCAGGACAGATTGGTAATTATTACAAAGACATGATCAAATAACACTGGTAAAGTATATGGAACAAAAGAGAAGATTACAAAAAACAATTAAAATTTAGAGATGATGGTAAATGTTCAATTATTGATGTATGGAGGGCAATGCGTTGCAATCTATAGCCAATAGATATGGAATCTTCACCTGTGATGACTACCATTCACCAAGGGTTGAGCCCTCAGCTGCAGGAGGCCAGCAGGACTTATAAGTTAGATGATTCAAAAAGAAGGGTAGAGGCCAAATTTTCTTGCAACTTCAGTAAGTGGAGAGCCTGTCTCTTTTGTTCATGGACCAATTGATGCATCTGTTGAAACTCGCGCTGAATAATGTCTCGTTTCTCACAGCAGGTAATGTTGGGGTTTGTGCATCTGTCTTTTAATTTAGCGATTCTTTGCTGCAACATAGCCTTCAGATCGGATACATTATCGGGTAGCTCTTCTTTGATAGCAGTCGTCTCCTCGGTGAGGGACGTCAACGGAATTTCTGTAGCCATCTGGGGAAAGGCAAAACTTAAACAGACCATTAGTGCAATTTATGTGGTAAGCTTATTGAAAGAAGTCAGAATGCTAGGAGGCGGGCTGTGGGTATAAATGGGGTTCAGGAAGGAGGCATGGTAAGAAACAAAGCATCGAAAATGAAAAAATTAAAAAAATTAAAATATTTAAAAAAAAAGCACCCTGAAGGGTGTAAGATAAAAATAGGCTTAAAAAAAAATAAAAATAAAAATAAAACAAAATTGCAACAAGGCATATTCAGATGGCAATGCAAGAAAAAGGTTCCTCAAAAAAGACAAATGGAAGAAAAAACATTAAAAAGTGCAGACACTCTTGATTGACCTTCACATAGGGTTTAAGTAACCCTTTTCAATCAGTCAAAGAAGTAGGGAGAAGCATATCGCTAGGTGGCAAGAGTTAGTTGAAGCAAGGTGTTAGTTAAATACATAAAGCATAAATTCCAGGACTGCTGCACACAAATAATGTACACCAGTTCTTCTCACAATCACTCACAGTGAAAGACAGAGAGATAAAAAGAGCAATAGTTGCCATATTGTGATAACCTGTTTTGAATAGAAAGGAATCAGAAAGTGGAGTGTACAACTTTCTCAATTTATGTCTGAAAGCTTCACCAATTCTCAGTCCAAGAATACTATAAAATCTATGATCAGCGCAAAATGCTCCCCCAAATGGCCAGTTCAAGGGAATATTTTTCGCATTCATTCCATATAACGGATAATGGTTATTAAATATTTCTTCTTTCTTAGACAAGGAAATAATGAAAAGCTTTCAGATGTCACACATATCATAGAGAGATTTCAAAAATGAAGGCTTTATATTCATGAAAAAACTAAAGAAGTGAATGTCACATCAATTTAAACAGCGCAACAGTTAAAGCAGAAAACATTTTAACCATGAGCAATACACAGCTTTTATTTAAAAGGGATCCCGTATAAAGTAAAATGGCATAAATAAGTCAGTACAGGTATATATATAAAATGAACATCCTTCGGGGATCGCTCATCCCTGCAGTTGATAAGAACTCCCCAGGGAAGGTATGCATAAAAGCAAATAAATAAATAAATAACTTGCTGACTTAGTTAGGTCATTTGTGTGGTACCATAAATATACATTTGCAATTAAACCAGGAGACATATAAAATAAAAACATGTTATCTGTACTAGAAACAGAAACATCACACCAATACATATACAGAGAAATGGTTTCTGGATACTAAATGAGAAACTGATTAATATGAGTAACTGAGAGCAACAAAATCAAATCAGGTTCGGGGTAACGCCTAGTCATTATGGGGTGGGTAATATAGATCCTTAGGTCTGTGGTCACTGCGGACGGCGTTGATCCGGGTTCCACAAAGGGAAAGATTGCCGTTCTGGGGGATTTAGGCGGAGCTGTCTTGCAACTCTATGGGACGGCGGCTGAGAACACTGAGCGGCATAATGACCAAATTGTTGGCAACGATAACACTGAACATCTATATAACGATCAGGTCGTATATTAGTGATGGGTGGGCCTTTTTCAGGTTGAGACCGGCGGCCACGATTATCAGGGTAATCATTTCTACAGTCTTGGCGGCGTGGGTTATCTATCGAGGGGAGGTCACTCGGTCGCCTGTGGTCTCTCTGTGGCTGTCGTATCTGTAGCCGCGAGACATGTAGCGATGGGGAGTCTGAAGGAGGTTGACGGTTTTGTCTATGAGCAAAGTGCCAGCATGGACATTCCATGGCGCAATGTCCCAATTGGAAACAAAGGTTGCACTGTACTTCAGCTCGGTGGCTGGGAGTAGGCTGAGAGCGACAATCCCGGCACTGATTGTTAGCACTAGGTCCATTGAATTTATGTGGAATGGGTGAATCGGCTCTTGCAGGGGGCCGTCTACTAGGTCGTGGATTAAGATTGACCTCAACAGGTATCAATAACGATGTCAGATCGACAGTGTCTGGGATCACGTAATCAGTGATAGCCGATAGCCATCTGTTGAGGATCTGATAGTGGAGATGACGGGTGGAATCGGGTGTGTATGTGTAAATAAAGTTTAATAACCTTAGCAGAGTTTTGGTATTAAAGGTGCCGTTACAGGGCCACGAGAGTCCAGGCTGAAACTTATTCCAGGAATGCCATATTTGGCAAAACTTTATAAGGTTTATGTGGTCTCCTGGGAAGTGATTTATCACTCTCTTAAGAGGCAGCATAATGAATTGGTAAATCTATAAAAGTCCCTTATACTCACGCATCTTCAAGAGCGTCCCAGAAGTGGAACCTAAAACATAAATTACTAATTGGCGGAAAGCTCAATGCTTTTGCCGCAGGTTATATTAACAAAGAAATGATAGCCATGAATATGAGAATAGTGCAGGAGTCAGTTGTGTCACTTACTATATATAACCTACTCTAAAAATACTGCCCTCCAGAGTATGCTTCTATAGAAATTGACCATGGGATAACACTCGCCATGAATTTTGGTATGGGATAACACTCGCCATGAATTTGATATGGGATAACACTCGCCATATTGAAAACCCCAAAAGTGGGGGAAGCAAAAACTCCAACAAGATTTTAGCGAACAGCGAAAATAAGTTCTCTAAAATTAAAGGGCAGCGATCTAATTGGTTTTCGCCGGTTAGAAATATGGGAATACACTCGCCATATATGGGAATACACTCGCCATTCTGTCGCTAACCCCCAATAGATGCTTAAATATTCGTCTAGAAGAGAACAAAAATTTAGGGCCCCAGTCAACCTGTATACAATCGCAACGAAAGTCGTTAGACGTCTCTTTATTAACCCCGCGCTCATCTATACAAGTAACTCATAGGTGGGCAATAATGCCGAAACCGCAGGCCACTCCGAAAATGGAATGGAAGTCTGCCCCTAATAAATAAGATGCCGTCATCCATTGAAGGATCTCCTTCAATGCATGTAAGTCCCAGACATCGGTATCAAAGTTAATTGCATGACACTAGTACAATAAAGTAGAGAGAGAAAAAATATTAAGAAATAAAGGAGAAAGAAAGAAAAAGGAAATAATAAATATGGCATGTTCCTAGAAAGAACCTCTGAAACCTAATCCAGAAGTAACAAGCAAAAAAAATTATTTTAAAGGGAAAAAAACATGTAAGCTCTTCGGGTAAGGCACAGTAATCAGACAACATAGAATAAGTTTGCCACACAGCACTAAAGAGCACTCAAGCATGACAACTGACCGAAAAGGAGCTATGACAGGCAGTATAAAATCAATCATCCGAGACGAGCAAAGCAAAAAACCCAGAGAAAAACTTGACATTGTAAATCATTAAACAAACAGCCTAAAATGTTCTTTCATGGCTGACAAGATTAGTGCTATAACCGTGTAAAGAGTATAGGTGAGCAGTGAACCGGCACTGCTATCACGGGAGTAAAACTTAAGATGATCCGAGCCAAAATATTTATACAGGAAAGAGTCTGTATCTAGAATACTTTGGAAACAACACTATACACCGTTTTTCCTATAGAACAAAAGCACAATATGATAGCATTGAAATGGGACAAAAACACTTGCTTCTCAACAATATAACCACAATATGCAACAGTCTTCCTAAAGTACTACCAGTTAAGCATTCAGCAAGAAATACATGCGTATTAATCATACTAAGGTAAATGTGACATATATCTGTACAGGGCAAAAGAAAGTGACATCTGTAGGAATTGAGTAATACCATTTAAAGTGCGAAAACCAGGATCATGAAGCATAAATCATGGGGGGCCACGTAAATGAATTATCAGCATAATACCAAAAACAGATTAAAGAAACATTGTAACGTAATCATAGGAAGCCATACTCGGACAAAGAAGGAGAAAGCCGGTTTTCAAAGGAGTAAATTATGATACCCTTTGAACACCCTGTCTCGAGGTTAAAATCATGGCTCAAAGGCAGAATGAGAAATAATTTGTTTAAGGAAGGTGACAACGGCCAAAAGTCAAAGCAGTATGAGCAGAAAATTTTGGGGAATGGGAGACACCGTCCTAATAACATGACACAAAAGAGGAGGAAAAAAAGTATGCCCTGATAAAAGGAGAATGTAGAGTAAGACTAAGATGCAGTGTCATAATCTTAAAAGTGAAGGAAAAAGAATACATCCGTACATTCTTACATGCTCAGAGGTGCACGTATAACGAACTTGGCAGCATGAGACATGAAAAGATAAGTCATTTAACAATTATGGTACCTGCTAAGGAAATATACCAGAGGATCAGATAATCTCATCGGCGTTGAGGGAAGGACCCTTGCATAAGTCCACCGTCGAGAATATGTTGGAAAAAAAGTTGTACCAATGTCGAGGGGAAAACGGAGTTGAAAGATATGAAAAAGATATGAGAGGGAGTTAGTTAGATGGATTTAGGAGCAATACAGTTGACAGAGGATAGACAGCAAGAGGTTCACAATATCCCTGTGTAAATGACTGGTTAACTTGTACCACCTCAGCATAGGACAGAAAAAACGGACGGAGAAGGGGAAAAAAATTACTTTCTGAGCTTTTAAAAGTGAACTGTAGAGCCTCCTCTGCCAAAGCAGTGCTGGACTGATAAGGCAGCTAAAGTGGGCAAGCTTCCCAGATTCTCATGTCCTTGAGATAGTGAACTACAGCGCTTGTTAGGGAAAACTCTTAAAAGTTACAGAAAGAAATGGCAGTTTCGGAAGCCGGGATAAGGATATGTGAGGGAAAAAGAAAAGGGTTTAGAACTTCAGCTCTTCGGGCAAATTTAAATGGATTTATAAAGGCAGATTCGAAGCCCAAGAGGGAGTATATATGAAATATGACAATTACTAGTAATGTAGTAAGTTTTGTTCCAGAAAGAAAATTAAAACGCACACCACATGGGACTGAGAAGGAAAAAGAATAGTTTTATAGGGAATCAAAAAAAATGATTTCTAGTTTGCACCAGAAGCCAAAAAGGTGTATGTAAGGTGTTAAGTTACCCCAATTGGTATCGTGCGGGCCACATCCTTATAAATTTTAGGAGTCGGCAAAGCATCAGAGGAGAGGGCAGGGAGGATTATTATGGCAGAGAAAGTGGGAGCAGAACAAAGTGTTGTAGAGGAAGGAATTCAGGATTGGACTTAAGGGAAAAAGAAGTGGCTATGGGGGTAGGGTGAGAGCACAGAACTGAGCAGCAGTGAAAAAGAGCAATCAGTTGAACTACGCAGTAGATAATAAAAGACAGGAAATGCGCTTCAAAGTGAAAAAAGCCAAGCCAGATTTAGACAACGGCATACAGAGATAAGAACTAAGAAAAACAGAGACGGCACAGTATAGTGCCCACAAAAATCCAAATCAGACGGAGTACAGAAACACACACACAAAGATGCAAAAGGAGGAAAAAGAAAAAGGAGCGGACACACCCCCAGACAACAAGACGGCCATATACTGTCACAGAAATTAAAAAGGAAAGATAAGATCAGGAAATGTGTGTAACAGCTGAAAAGATAGCACAGGAGCATAAGATAGAAACTATATATGTGTAAGGAGAAACGGAAATCAGAGGTTCTGATGCTGCACTATGAAAAAGAGCCGAGAAAAGTACAGGAAGAAGGGCTGTTAGAGGGAAAGCATAGTGCAGAGGACTGAAAGAATAGAATAGGGTATGCTGGGAAGTGTAGTGCACAAAGGTGTGGATACGGATGGCAAAGAACTGAAGGAATATACAATTCTTGCAGTTATCATGAGAGACAGCGAAGTTTAAAACAACTGCAGATAAGACTTAGAGAGATAAGGGGAAAGCAGCAGTTGGACGGCGGTAAGCAGTGTTTGCAGCTGAAAAGAAAAGAAAGTTGTAGGAAGTCCAATAGGAAGATACCCTCCTAGAGGCATAGAGTAAAAGGAACAGTCCCGAGACATTAAAAAATCTCGTGGATAACTGTTTCAGCACAAGATCAAAAGTATGTGTCGCACACACAGAGTGAAGGCAATAGCAGATGTGGAAAGGTGGGGGCTGTCAGTACTAGGAACAGAGAAACCAGAAGGATTTTAGAAGGGAGCAATCTGAAAGCGTGCTGCTCTCCTAGGGTAAAGAAAATTCCCCCGATCCGGGAGCCTACAGAGAAGAACGGAGCAGGATTAGAGCCAGGAGATTAATAGGAAGAGGTAGGCAGAGGAAGTTAGGATGAAGGAGAGCAGGGAAAGGGATTGGGGGGGGCGACAGAAGAAGAAAGAACAGAATACATAGTAAGAACAGGGGGACAGGGATTTGAAAAGGGGGGATTAAGACAGAACACAAGATGGAATGGGAAACAGAAAATGCCCAATCTCTAAGGATTGTTAAGCGAGAATGCTAGCATAAAGACCAATCCAAAGATTTTGAACATTGAAATAAAACTTACAGCAAACCCCAAATCGCAGTCGCCTGGATTCGGTGTTATGCACCATTCACACAACAAGCACAGTCTTGCGCACGTCTCGCAAATCAAAGAGATGGACAGGATAGGAGAAAGAAAAGAGGGTGAGAAAGAACAGAACAGAATATAGAAGTGAAAGTTAGAACTCAAAGAACCATCCCCAGTAGATTAAAAATTAGGGAAAGAGATCAGCATAAAAAGGGCAGAGAAACAGGCGTGTTAGTACAGCGCAGGGCATGAAAACATTCAGGGAAGAAAGTAAAAAGACAGAAGAATAGAGGAGTATTTAAAGTAGGGGTGAGAATGGACAGGACATTAATGCCCCTGACGTGGGCAGTGTCCATGATAGGGGAAAAATGAAGGAATAACAGCAGGGAGATTGGGGAAGGAAAGATGAGAAAAAATGAGAAAAAAGTGAGAGAAAGATAACATAGAACATTTGAACGCACAATATAAGTATCCCCTCTTGCGTTCAAAAGAAGAGAAAGGAGGATAGAGTGAACGGTCAGCGTACGGCTGGTCACCACTGTTTTAATTTCCCCCTCTGGGACCTCTTTCTGACTCCAGATCACACGGGGGACTAAAGATACCTATTTTACCTAACAGGTTCTGTATGGTTTCTCCAACCTCCATTGTCACCCAATCACAAGGAGGTCTGCTCTGGGTCTGCATTAGGGGCTGTAATCGAATTCTAATTCCCATAACTACTGCTTTCTGTCTTCCTGGATCTAGGTATACTCTGGGCTATTTATGTTCCCAGATAATGCCTATTAAAAAACTGTCTAAGTTTCTCCAGAGACTGAGTGTATGTGATGTGCCTTGTAAGCTAAATGTAAGGTAAAGAGAAGATAGAATAAAGACAGAGATAGGTTTAAATAGATAGATACATTTTATTTCTTACCCAAAGACAAGTCTTCAAGTTGGTACAAATGCAGACATCAGACTTTAATCAGGTACATTCAGCAGACAGATTCTTGGTACAACCGGACAGAGCTTCGCCGTCTGACGGAAGCGTTGGGGAGGATTCCAAAGCTATGGCAATTTGTCCCCTCTTTTATACACAAATCTCTCCATAGAAGTCTATGGTGAGATACCTAGCTCTCAATTTCTGAGATGATACTTTCCCACACAGTCTTATCAGCATGTTTTGGGAAGCGTTGAGATAACAGTTCCACATCTGTCTGTGTCGCAATACTTTTAAGAACTCTGTATAACCTCTGTAGCCTTCTATACAAAACTAATAGACTCCATTTTGTTCATCTGATTTAAAGTGACAGTTGTACCAGTTTGTGTCAGGACTCATTGTTCAGACCTGTTTTTTACAGATTCTGAAATATTAAATCATGTACTTGTTATTTGGCCTAGTCAGTACTTCTTCAGTTATTTTAGCTGTTAAAGGTATGTAAATTGATCCATCACTATTCCAGTGGATGGATCCCAAGCGGGGACGCATATTAACTTACAGGAAAAGCAAGTCCTTGCGCAGCCAGTCATAGATTTTTAAACCTAGCTGGTATTTTTACAGCCTGAGTCCTAAAATCTGGCCTTCCCACCCTTCCGGTGGATCCAGTGAGGGTCTCTTGCTGTACTATAATTATACATCAGTTACCTGGGGTAGTGAGACTTGCCCAAGGGTTACAAGGAGTATTGGTGGCAGAAGTGGGAACTGAATGCTGGAGTTCTCTGGTTCTCAGCCCATTGTTCTAACCACACTAGGCTATTTACCATCTGTTGGGGGGAGGGGGGACACTAGGCTTAGGGAGTAAATATGCCACTATATATAGTGAACTTAAGCTGGCAGTGAAGTACTGTACACACAACTAGAGGATGCCAGGCTGACTGTTCAGTACATCACTCACTACTGCACAAACAATGCTCAGTGTTTCACTTTAAACATGGAGAATTTGTAACACTGTCTTTGCTCAGTTCTCCATATGTCTGCACACCTCTAAAGTATTTCTTCACGATCAGGGCCCTGTTTACAAAAGCGCACTAGCGTTTTTAGCGTGTTCTAAAAATCAGCACACACTAACCATGTAGATACCCATAATCTGTCTACATGGTTAGCGCTTGCTACTTTTTAGCGTTCACCTTAGCTGACTACTTCCGCGATAAGGTGCAGAAGATAAACCTTGAATTCACTTCCAAGCCTTCTCCTCCCTGTGACTTAACTTCCCCCAACCAACCTAGCCTGGCCCTCCTCCTCCTTCCCTGAGGTCACCGAAGAGGAAACTGCTCGCCTTCTCTCTTCTAAGTGCACCACCTGTTCCTCTGCTCCCATTCCCACCAATCTGCTTAACAACATCTCTCCTACAGTCAACCCCTCAATCTCACATCCTCAACCTCTCTCTCTCTCCACTGCTACTGTCCCTGACACCTTCAAGCACGCTGTAATCACACCACTTCTCAAAAAACCATCACTAGACCCCACCTGTCCCTCCAACTACCATCCCATCTCTTTTCTACCCTTCCTCTCCAAATTACTTGAACGCGCTGTCCACAGCCGCTGCCTTGATTTCCTCTCCTCTCACGCCGTCCTCGATCCGCTCCAATCCGGCTTTTGCCCACTGCACTCGACAGAAACAGCACTCTAAAGTCTGTAATGACTTGTTCCTTGCCAAATCCAAAGGTCACTATTCCATCCTCATCCTCATCCTCCTCGACCTATCTGCCGCCTTTGACACCGTCAATCATAAGTTATGTCCATCTACCGGCAGGCGGAGATAGAGAACACTGAACTGAAGTGCCTCATGGGACGGAAAGCTCCTGGCTAGTCAGTATTACTCCTAACAAAGCAGAAGAAAACAGAACTACAAATTCTTCTCTCTCACAGTCAGTGGCATACCAAGGGGGGGGGCGGTCCGCCCCGGGTGCACGCCACGGGGGGGGGGGGGGGGGGGGGGGGGGTGCCGCGCGCCGGCCAGCGTCGTTGGTTTCCATGCTCCCTCTGCCCCAGAACAGGAGTTCCGGGGCAGAGGGAGCATGGAAACCAACGACGCTGACCGGCGCGCGGCACCCCCCTCCCCCCCCAGCGGCGTGCACCTGGGGGGTTCTTTCGCCAGGGTGGGGGGGGGGTGTCCCTTCGCCGGGGGGGTCACGCTGTACAGGGGGGGGGGTCGCTGCACCCAGGGGGGGCGGGGGCGCATCGGCGATCCGCCCCGGGTGTCAGCACCCTTCGGAACGCCATTGCTCACAGTAATGAAGAAGCATTGAGAAGTCCTTACTGGAACAAAGAGCTGCAACTGAACAACCTGCAACAATAACAAACCGACAGAACAGAACATAGCACGGACAATGAGGCCAGTCGGGCGCCACCAGAATCTGGGCGATGCAGAATCCGATGTAGCACCCTGCCAAGGAGGAAAGACAAATAATTGTTATTTATTTATTAGGATTTATTTACCCCCTTTTTGAAAGAATTCACGCAAGGCGGTGTACAGTAAGTAATTGTCTAATTTGAGGAGGAATATCGTTCCAGATTTTTGCATTCTAATGTGAGAAAGTTTATAATCGAGTGCACTTGCGAACTCCACCCAACCATGCCTTTTTGAGAAGGTACGTACTTTTAAGCCAGTCAGTACTTTTTAAAAAGTCTTGTTCATGAGTATGTTGCCACATATGCACGAGAAAGAATTTATAAAATTACTCCTCAAAAGTTGCAGAGATTGTGATGACATACCCTTGACCGTTCATCAAATCTGACTGTAATGGGTCAATAGTTTTGTTGAGTAAGCTACACAATCTTTAATTTTTATTTATTGCATTTGTATCCCACATTATCCCACCTCTTTGCAGGCTCAATGTGGCTTACAATTCATCATGGATACTGGAAATAGAAGTGAAAATACAATTGGTTTACAGAGGGTTTTGTGTTACATGGTGGTGAAATACATGATGGTGATAAAGCAAAAGACATTATAAGACAGTTCTGGAAGTTTTAAAGATGAAAACAACAATTATTCTGGTTTCCAACATCTGTGGCTTCAGTCTGGTCTTTCTGGATATCTTCCGTTTGTTTTGTTTTCTTGTTTTTTTGCGGGAGATTTTGGACTCTCTTTGTTGTTTTTAGTTTTAAAGATGAAACACAATGTTTATTTTTTTTGCATGTTTCAGCCTAGCAACAAAATTTATGCATTGGACAATACCAGAACTACTTCAGAGTTCTGTAGGACAAGCATTATTTTGTGGATACTTTGTGTTCCCCCCCCCCCCCCACCCCCACTCCCTTTTCAGAGTGGTAAAAATTATGTGAGATTTCCATGAACATTAAATGAGTCATGAATGCAAAATTCACTGCTATGCAAATTATCCAAAATGTTGTACTTTTTTCACCCAGTCCTTACATGAGCTTCTACATTTGAAATGTGGGAAGGTGACAGATTAATCCCTCTCTGAGCACAATGATTTTCACCTACATCATTGGGGAAGATTAGGACACACACAATAAGTAGAGCAACTGGCCACAGCTGGATGAGAGCATCCAGCCCTTCCAATCCGTGATCCTACTTTCTGCTGTAAAACCACGGGGCTTTGGTGTTGAGATAGGTCACCATCAGGACCATAGGCGCCCGATATAAGAAGCTTGGAGAGGCTAAGCCTCCCCTGAGGGGTTTAAAGTGTTGATTTACCTCCATCCTCACAGCAGGAGCTGCAGTGAAAGCCCTCTAGCCTTGTGTAACCAGTTGTAGAAATTGGTTTATGGTTTAATTTGTTTACCTTACTGCTGGGAGAGCAGGGGGGGTTGGCTGGAGGTGTCCTGGGTTGCCAGGGAGATATTTAATGAGGATGACTTCCTGACCTGCACTGAGGACAGATAGCAGCAGAATCGGATACTGGGCCAGCATGATCAGAAAAACAAAGTCACCAGACAACAAAGGTAGAAAAGATCATTTTATTTTCATTATAGTGTTTGGAATATGTTCACTTTGAGAATCAGGTGCTCAACGTTAAAAGTTTTTATTTATTTATAGCATTTTATCCCACATTAAACATGAATTAGGGTGTTTTGTGGCTGTACATGAGAATTGTGATATTATGATCCCTTGTTTCATATTGTTGACAGTCTGCATTTTCCGTATGGGTGGTATATTGGTGTATTAGGTTCTGCCCAGTGTAATATTTATGGTACAGTAAGGTTCTGAGTGTGTTTTTTCACAAAGTTGTGCATAGTGTTTTGCAGTTGAGCGATTGTGGTTAGAATATGCTTTGAACAACCACTTTATTCTTTGACATATTATACATATCTAATATCTAAATATCTAAATTTAATAAAATGTATTAATTGTGACTTATTTTTATTTATTTTTTCTGTGTGTTATCAGACAATTATGGATTTAAGCTCCACCCCTGGCCCCACCCCTAACCCCGCCCCCTTTAGCCTCCCCAAACAGTTGGGCCACCGACCGCCTATGATCAGGGCCATAGCTGGGGTCCCCTACCTGGCCTCCATCAGCCGAAATGCTGACTCTGAGAGCTCACATTCTCTTGGGTCCAGCAAATGTCTGCTCAAAACTCCACATGTACGTTTTGACTGTTGGCAATGTGTGCTGCTGATATAGCTGTTGCAAGTGATTCTCCGCCTGACAAGAAGCTGAGCCTCAAGAGCCAGTGGCACGCTTGGTGATTGATGTAAGCCACCACTGTCATGTTGTCTGAGAGGACCAGAACTGGCATACCTTCCACGAGGGGAAGAAATGCCAACAACACTAAGCAGACTGCCCAAAGTTCTAGTCGATTAATTGGCCACTGACCCTCCTCCGGGGACCATTGCCCCTGCGTGATCTGCCACAGGCAATGAGCCCCCACCTGAGAGGCTGGGGTGCTCACCCTGAGAAACCACCACCATAGGCTGCGATGAACCAATGACGTCCAGCACATAAGCTGTGCATAATCTTGCAACATTGGGGGCCAACAGTTGAGAAGTGATCACTATAACGGTCTCATGTGCTCGAGCCCAGGGCATGACATCCCGAGTCACTGCCGTAGACCTGAAAACTTGAACATAGTCCCAGAACAGAAGAGCAGTGTTTCTGAGCAGGAGGCTCACCTGTCTCCATAACTTGACGCAGCGCTATTGTAGCAGGAAGACCTTGCCCTGAGCCATATCGAACCGCACCCCCGGATACTCCAGTGTTTGAGAGGGAAGCAGTGTTGAGGGGAAAATTGATGACCCACTCCAATGACTGCAAGAGACACATGAATTGCCTTTTGGCCTGCTTGCTTTCATGAATTGAGGGTGCCCTGATCAGCCAATCGTCCAAGTATGGATGTACTTGAATCCGTTGTCTCTTTAGCCAAGTGGCCACCACCACCATGACCTTGGAGGAAGTCAAAGGAGCCATGGCCAAGACCAAATGGCATGGTCCTGAACTGAAAGTACTGGCCAAGCACTGCAAACTGGAGATACCTTTGATGTGGGGCCCATACGAGGCTGTGCAAATATGCCTCCTTGAGGTCCAGGGCCATAAAGAACTCACCCAGCTGCACCGCTGCAGTCACAGAATGTAAGGTTTCCATGCGAAAGTGCTTGACCTCCAGAGAACGATTGATCCTCTTGAGGTCGAGCACTGGCTGAAACCCCTCTCCCCTTTTTTTGCTTGGGAACCACAAAATAAATAGAATAATGGCTCAGCCGCCACTCCTCCGTAGGAACTGGACTGAAGGCTCCCAAGGCCCGCCGAGAGTCGACAGAACCGCTTGGCCCAGTTGCCGAATGGGGATTCTAAGAAAAAACGTACAACAGGAGAGGCAAGTTCTAATTTGTAGCCTTCTTGAATAATATTGAGAACCCACTGGTCTGAGGTTATGCAGGCCACTCCTCAAAGAATATATACAGCCTCTGCTAATTGAAACCGAGGAGTGACCCAGCACCTCATCATTGAGCAGGCAAGAAGAGGAGGAGGATATGGAGAACTGTCTGGTGGCAGCTGAGGCCAGATGCTTGTCCAAACGAAATGGTTGCTGACAAAAAATGAGCACGGGAAGCGGTATCCACCTACCCAAGCCAATAATGGCGTGAATGTCCAAAACGAGGCCGAGGGGGCCACGTTTTGGACTGGAGCCACGCCCTATCTTCTGGCAGGTGCTGCAACTTTGAATCGCCGAGGTCTTTCACAAATTTCTCCAGATACTCCCCAAACAGCAAGAGACCCTTATATGGCAAGCGAACAAGGTGATGCTTAGAAGTCGTGTCGGCTGCCCAATGGCGCAACTAAAGTAAGCGACAAAAGCTGTGGCCACTGAAGGCATCTGCTTTGCAGATGGCCGAATCAGGTCATACAAGGAATCTGCCAAATAGGCCAGGCCCATCTCTACGTCCAGCAGCTCCAAGGGAACACCAAATTCAATTCCCTGCATAAGAACTGCACACCGGTGCCTGCGAGGAGAGCGCCAAAACTAAAGAGAGCTTGAGGGAGGCCTCAAGCCACCTGTCCTGCACATCTTTTAACACAACTCCACTTTCCACAGGCAAGGTGGTGTTTTTGGTGACAGCCGCCACCAAGACATCAACTCTAGGCAGACAGTATATATAGGAAATAGCAGTGCAGTTTACCTTACCAGATCATTTGTGGTTCAACTAGGGTTTTAATATGCAAGTTTAATATATTAAGTGTTTAGATATAATTGTACATGTAATTCAATGACTCCGTATTTGAACACTGTATGCTTAATCATTTTACATGATAGCTGAGGTTTTTTTATTTGATGAATATTCAATGTGGATATCCTGAAAACCTGTCTAGCTAGGGTGTGGCCAGGTTTGGGAAACACTGGACTAGGCGAATCCAGAAATTGTCATTGTGTTTCTCAGCCATTCAGATGCAGACTGTAGTAACCTGTACCATTTCTTTAAAAACTTTTAACCCACACAATCTACCTTTTTCAATGAGGCACAAATATCTACTATAATAAAAAGCACCTCCAACGTTCTGAAGCTGACTCCATGGCTTCACTGAAGGGTTCGTAAGCTCGTAACTGTGTAGCCACCTCTCTCTGCCCATGTCTCTCTGCCCTGCCCTCGCGTCTAAACGTGATGACGTCGAGGGCGGATAATCAGACTGCAGGAGTGGACACCTCTAACGTTCTGAAGCTGACTGTGGCTTCGGCATCTTAAAAGAGTGGGAGAAAAAAAAATGCCTTTCGAAAATGAGCTCTGTTTCAATAATACGGATTGTTCACCTTTACAAATGTAATAAGGTAACTTTGTTGAAGGAGAAAAGGGAGCATTTCTCAGGTGGCCTTTGCTGCTACAGCACGCTGGCTCTCAGCGCCAGACGGAGGGAGGGAGGGAGACCCTGGAACTGGGAGGGAGGGAGGGGGGGCCGACCCTGGAACTGGGAGGGAGGGCCACCCTGGAGCTGGGAGGGAGAGGGTGCAACAGGGAGGGATTGGGTCACCCTGGAACTGGGAGGCAGGGAGGGGGAGAGGCCCACCCTGGAACTGGGAGGGAGGGGGGCGACCCTGCAACTGGGAGGAGCATCCAGGAACTGGGAAGAAGGGAGGGAAGGGGGCCCCTGGCACACACACTCGCGCCCAGTCTCACTCTCTCTGTCACACACACTCTGTAAAACATACACACTCCAAGGAAAACCTTGCTAGCGCCCGTTTCATTTGTGTCAGAAACGGGCCTTTTTTCCTAGTATATAATAAAATGTAAAAAGCAAATAGACATATTAACCATATATAAACTAATCTAAAGTAGAGCCTTTATTGGGATTAACTGCTTTTATGAAGAGATTTACCCAAGGCTATATACAGCAGGTATAGTTTAACATAAAACATACAATTAATGTTAATAGCATAACAGTAAAATTACCAAACCTAAGCATTAATATAATCAAGGAGATAAATGTGGATGTGGCAAATTGAAACATAGCAATAGGACTAACATTTGAAATATAAAAGCATTTAATGGCACTGTAGATAAGAGAAATATAAATGTTAGTACAGTACAAACAGTACAACATGGAAGAACATTCAAATAACAAATATGTTAATACTATTCCTACACTATAATAAAAATCTTACTATGTAGCTGAAGGGCCAAGTGCAGATACAAATAGATGGGGACAAGATGGTAGTACAGAGTCAATTGGGATAAGTAGATGGATGGCTGAACTAAAGGCAAATTACAAAATATGAGGAACTGGTCTAAGTTACAGGGTGTGTAGCAAGCTGGTTCAGAGTGAGTAGATAGTTAGTCACCATATGTATTAAAGGCTTGGGCAAAGAGCCAGGTTTTCACCTGCCTCCTGAAGTAGAGGTAGTCTTGACTTAGATATAGCTCCTTTGGTAGTAAGTTCCAGAGTGTGGAACCTACACCTGAGAAGGCTCCTGTAGGTATCACATCGTGTGATTTCTTTTGATGAGGGTACAGACAGTGATGCTCCTTGAGGCCCCTAGAGACCACATCGGTATGCAGAAGGCTATCTTATTCTTTAGGTGCTTTGGCTCATTTTGTCTGAGGTCCTTGGAAAAACAAAGACTATTGTAACTATGGCCCTATAAAATAGTATAGTTTTTGCAGGAAGGGTGTGATGTGGTCACATCGCTTGCAACTCTATCAATTGTACTGCCACAGTCTGAATTAGTTGGAGCTGATGCAAACATTTTGGTTTAACCAGTGCACAAGGCATTACAATAGTCTGGTCATGACATTATGACATGGACCACTGTGGTCACTCATTGTTTCAACAGATGAAGAGATTTCGTAACTGCTGCAGGTGATAAAGATTTAAACAAAAAATGTATTTCCAGCAGTTTCATAAGAAACAAGAAATTTCATTAACGAAGGAAAAAGGAACAACAAAGTCCACATCACCAGGAACAAATAATGAATGTTAGAACAAGTAACAAAGATAGAGACAATTTTTAAAGGTTATTTGAACTTGAAGGATCAGAGTGAATGATGAGTAGAAGTATCCCAAGATTCTTTACATAGCTCACCAAAAGCCTGTTCGAACAAAAAGGTCTTCAAACACCTTTTAAAAGTTTCAAGGTTCTTAACTTAAAGAACATTTTTAATTGGTCCCAGGGTTGGGCTTTTCAGGGGAATCCACTTTGTCAGAATTTACCATGACAGAATGAGCATTTACTGTGATCCTATCCACTACAGAAAGTTTACAGTACTTCAGGGAACACCAGAGCAAAATCATTGCTGTAAATATTGTCGCAGTGTTCACAGTACCATCAGCGTGATTAGGTTACTGCCTCCTGCAGTAGCAGAAGGGTTTTAACTCAAACTACCATCATGATATGCACACTAGTAAATGAGGCCCGTTTCTGACACAAATGAAACGGGCGCTAGCAAGGTTTTTGTCGGAGTGTGTATATTTGAGAGTGTGTGAGAGAGAGAGAGAGAGAGAGTGAATGTGTTTGTGACAGAGTGAGACTGCTGGGTGCGAGTGTGTGTGCTCTGTCCCCTGCCCCCCCCCCCCCCCTGCAGCCACCCAGCGATTCTCCTCTCTCCCCTGTCCGTGACGCCATTTGTAGCACTCCTACAAATGATGAGGTGCAAGTAGGGTGATTGGATGTTTCGATCACGGTTCAGGGGTTCCCCACGTCAACACTCACCATTGAGACGTTTTACAGAAAAATTTGGAAATTCTTTAAACTATAGAGTGTGCAACTTTGGATGTTAGTTGAATTTCCCTTGATGTTCAGAATTTTAATAATAACAATGTTGCACACTAAATATTGATTTAAATTGAAATAATTTATTGCACAAGTTAATTTTGTACCTAGAAATTCCAATCAATATTGGCAATAAATGAGTAAACATGCAAATGATCAAATGCAATCAAATAAGCATTACATTACAAAACAGATCCCAGACGATGTGTGCACCTTCAGTTAACCAATTCCATTCAGCTCATATTCCCGCTCCCACCAAATCAGATAAGTACCTAAAACATTAGCAAAACATTAATATTTAATTTAGCATTTCATCTCCAAATGGTGTTTAAACACCCCCTCCATTATGTAAGGATTGATTCTTTGCTCCTATTTCCTTGACAGGTTCCTCACCTATCAAACAGGTAAGTCGTTATTACAGTTCTGGTCGCTTAAATTACTCTTTTGTGAGTCAGTCCTGGGTATAGTACTGAATGGTAACCTTAGTTCACTTAACTTTCTTCCCGCTTTCTTGCAAACCTTCTTTTCTTCGCCTTTCTTTACGTTGGGTACCTTAATACTGATGCCGCAGGAAACAGGAGTCTGTTCCAGTGAATCTACTACTCTGAGATTTAAAGAAATCAAAAAGGCAAAACCCTATCCCTGACTAATTCAGCAAATCAATTACCATTTGGATATAATCTTTAACTCATTTCCCTAACTGGCTTCCCCAAATAAAGAAATATATAATCATTCAGCCCTGTTCTGATCCCTCCCACCAATAATGATCCCCAGAATTTAAAATGTCCCAATAAACAAATTTACTTTATAACCACTCTTACTGAGACTGCTGAACAACATCAGAGGTCTTTAAAATCCTCTGCTCAGAACTACTACTACTACTACTATTTAGCATTTCTATAGCGCTACAAGGCATACGCAGCGCTGCACTTCCTACAGCGGTTCTGTCTACAAATGGAACTTTTAAACCATATATTTACTTTTTCTCTTCTCGAAGTAATTTATTATGGAATAAGCAGGGTTTTTTCACCTATACAAGTTTTCAACCCCCCCCCCCCCCCTTTACACTTTAGCAATGCATGTGCACTTAAACTGACACTTTAGCCATCTACACTCAGTGTGACCAAATATTACAGGGGCAAGCCTCTCCAGCTTAACGGACTTTTACTGTATCCACCCAGGGATGCTCTTCTTTCCCCTGCCCCCCCCCCTCCATCCACCCACTGATTCTCCTCTCTCCCTGGCTCCCCCCTCCAGCCACCCAGCGATTGTTCTCCGTCCCCTGTCCCCCCTCCAGCCACCCACCGATTGTCCTCTCTCCCCTGCCCCCCTCCAGACACCCAGTGATTCTAGTTTTTCCTGTGGCCCCCCTCCAGCCACCCAGCAATTCTCCATTTTCTCTTGCCCCCACCGATGCTCTTCTCTCCCTGGGCCGTGCCCCCCCTTCCAGGCACCCGGCAAATCTCCTGTCTCCCCTGCCCCATCGATTCGCCGCTGTGCACCCACCCTCCCACCTGTGGTTGGTCAGCTGTTGCGTGTGACATGCGTAGGGTGAGCGATGCGATTCGGTGAGTGTCATTGCTCCGCCCTCGACGTCATCACGTTGTGACGCAAGGGCGGGGCAGACACTCATGGGCAAACAGCGATCTACACAACTACACACTTAGAACTTGGAGACTTCTGGCGTCAGGCTTCTGGCTTCATTAGAATGTTGGAGGTGCGTTTTATATAGAGAGATAAGATTAAACAAATATGTAAAGCGTAATATTCAGCCAGCAGTAGTCAACAGTATTCTCTGTTAAATACAGAATTGGGCCTGGATGTTGGGTCCTATATGGGTCCTACCTCTGAGTATCCGGACAGAAGGTGGTCACCAGGAGTTACCCAGGTACTTAACCGGTTAACTTAGGGCAGCCTTATTGCTATCCTAAGTTTATTGGATAGTTATGTGGACACTGCTACTGAATAAACCCCTTAGAAAAAACTACATTGGCTCCCACTAAAAGATTGAATTACATTCAAAATCTGCACCTTGGCTCATAAAGTCATTCATGGAGAGGCCCCATCATATATGTCAGACCTAGTAGATCTACCAGCAAGAAATACAAAATGTTCATCACGCACTTTCTTAAACCTCCACTATCCCAACTGTAGATGACTTAAATATAAAGCAATCCATGCATCTAGCGTCTCCTACATCGGCACGCAAATATGGAACGCATTACCGAATGCTATAAAAACAACGCATGATCTGACAACCTTCCGGAAGCTACTGAAAACTAATCTGTTTAAAGAGACTTATGAAATGAATCTTTCATAAATGACAACTTCAAAACTATACCAGAACAAACCAATATTGAACTCTTATTATTAGGTTACTTTAATCACATTATTATTACTGTATGTTATACCTTGTCCTTGATATCATATACCTGATATGAATTATTTATTCATTTACTCCCAATTTATCTGATATTTTTATGTACCTTAATTGTATAAATAATCTGAACTTTTCATTTCGTTTTGCGGCATAATGAAAGCCACATTGAGCCTGCAAATAGGTGGGAAAATGTGGGATACAAATGCAGCAAATAAATAAATAACTGCTCTCACAGAAGATGGCAATGAATTCCATAATTATGAGCCAGTCATATAAAAAGAAGACCCAAATGCCTTCAATTTAACAATACAAAATAATGGAGTATCTAATAGGTCTTTGATGGCAGATCTTAATACCCTTAGAGGCTGATACACATATAAACGTGTGGCAATTATAACAGGCACATTGTTATTCAACATGTTAAAAAGCAACAGTTTATTAATAATTTCCCGTACACTAACCTTACTCCCAATGCAATAAATTTTTAGCATGGGAAAATCAGTAGTAAAACCATAGAAAACAGACAAAATCCTGAATTTTAAATTGTTGTTACTGCAAAAACACACAATTTTAGCATGGCCTTGCACTTCCCTAGCACTTGAATCTTTACTTCAGCTCAGAGCTAAAGTAAAGGATGCAGCATGGGAGCAAAAGGGTAATCTGAAGAAGAGGAGCATTTCAACTCAGATAATCCTGCTCAACAATAAGACCTAGTGGCCCAAGTTGGGCCCCAGGTCTTCCACTCCTTTCCATGCATACTATAAATTGTTCAAACTTGGGTTCAGACTAGAGTGGATTATTTAAATAGCATGGTGCTTGGTTTTCCAAGAAAAGCCTTGCAATTGCAGTTTATTCAGAATATGGCTGCCAGATTTGGCAAATTAAAATACAATCATGTATCTATGCATCAACTGCAATGGATGCTGGTAGCCTATTATATTATTTAAAATTTTGATCTTGGTCTTTAAGATCCATTTGGGATTAGGCCCTGCCTTCAAAAGAGTTTATGGAGGTTAGCTCCCTAACAGTGTGTTCCCAATAGTTTAGATATTTCACTTTATTGTCTGAGAAAATTTAGCTCCAAGCATAGCGCTTGAGAGTTTTCTTAGTGGCTACTGTGAAACTTTGGAGTGTGTTTTCTCTTCCATTGTCGGGGCGGGCATCAGCCTCTCTTGCGTACCATTAACAACTACAACATAATTTTGAATCATTGTGCTGTGTGATCTTACAATAATTATCTTTCTATAATTGAGGTGGCGATAGGAGACAGGCACTGTTACAATTGGAGCAGAAATGGATTTACTGTTTGCAAACAGTTCACCCGAAGGGGCTTAATTCCAAAACTGAATGGTGCCATTTCTATTGATTACTCTGCGATATTAAGTAGCGATATCCATTTAATTTTCTATGCACTATTGTTTTTGACAGAGGCAAGGTAGTACTTCCTTTCGATTGGTGGTGTTTGATTCATTGGTGTCTGCTGTCAGGAGTTTAAAAGGGGAACACCCTGCCAGTGCACTCACAATGAGGGTGAACCGGATAGCCGTAACATATTAAGCGAGGCATGGAAAGATACTGTTTTTGGGCAACTTTGCTGTATTTTATGTAAGTTGCTGATCCCATGTTCTCTTTCGACAGCTTTGTCCACCACGGAACGTGAAGAAGAGTTCAAAACTTAGACCTTAGATGGCCATTTGGACTAAAGACAGCAGCACAGCATCTATGATAAGTGTCCTAATAATTAATAAATCAAATAAGCAGAAACGTTACATGCGGAGGTTTTTTATGCCAATGATGACAGCTAGTACTCCTAAATAAATGACAGTTTTGTAACTGCAATAATCAGGGTCTGTTGAGGCTTTTTCCTCCATTATTTTAATCATAGTGAGAGTGTATTCAGTTCCTAAGCAAGCTTAAACAGTATCTCTAAATAATAAGAAAATGGTGTGATAGCCATGTTAGTCTAGTTTTAAATGTAACAGAAATAAAACAGAACAAAGAGAGCTTTTTTTTTAATGGACTAATATATTTTTTATTAGCTTTTTTTTACTGGCAGTTGGCCCCTTCAACATGAAGTCAAACCTGTTGAAAATTTTAGAAATATTGATAAAGGTAAAAAGTTGATTGACTAAAGTGATCAGATATAAAATATTAAACTGATGAAGGTGTCTGATGTAGGTTTCACCGTCTGATGGTCCAAAAAAAATAAAACCCCCCGAATAACTAACCACATTGGGATATCCTTGCTGAATCAAAAATTATAAGCTCCTTTTACAAAGCTGTACTCCCATTAGCGGTATGCTGAATGTGAAGAAGCCCATAGGAATAGAATGGGCTTCGCATTTAGCATGCTGCTAATCGTAGCACAGCTTTGCAAAAGGAGCCCTGTCTCTTACTTGTTAATTTTCTTTCCTTTAGTCATACTATACAAATCCTGAACAAGTGGGTGTTGTGTCGGTCGACCAGTGGGAGACAGAGTAGTTCCAGGTGCTTTTCCCTTAAAGGGGATTGTGCTGCCATAGACTGCTCAGTATTACAAATAGCCAAGACCAAATTGTTACTTCATAATGAATAGTTGAGGCAAGATGCCACATTCGGCCAATAAAATCTACCAATCAGGTAGGTATAGACTACTGACATGCAGTATTTCCACTGAGTCAGGAGTTGCATGAAACATAATACATCATGGCAATATCTACGATAAATGATGCCATCCACAGAATGGACAAAAAGAAAACAAAAAAGTCAATTACAATAAGGGAGGGTTTCTGGACTGGTTGGTAGGAATTACCAGGTAAGAATTTTTCTTCCTTATTGTCCACACTAGACCAGTCTAGAATAAGTGGGATGTAGCAAAGAGGCCTTATTAGGGTGAGAGTAAAAGATAAGATCCAAAAATGGAGGAGTACAAAGATCAAAAGTAGTTATGCAGCTGCCAATGTGTCAAAGCTAAGACAGTCCTGAGATAGCTTCTAGAGTATCTCTCTCAAAAAGAAAGTATCAAACCCTGAGAAAGAAAAGCTGAAACAAAATGGCAAAATAGAGAAGCCGGAATTTATGCAAGAATGAGGAGTAAAAATCATCCATAAAATGATCTGATTCAGCTGCAGGACATGATCCTTAATCAAAACACTATAAACATAGATGAAAGAAAGGAAGGCAATATCAGAGTTGGCCCACTAGGAAAGAATTAACTATGGACACAAACATGTTAGTAGCCTACTAGCAGAAAAGTGTTGCCAGGTGCAGCATAACAAACAGGAATGCAAGAAGGGATTCCCCCCTATAAAACTGGAGGGGGCATCTTAGGTTTTTTTTCCCTTTTCCAGCTTGTGGCACATGAGTATGTTAAAGGAAAGGACTCCTTTGCTCCCCCGTTCACTGTGATGCAGTAGCAATGGATATGATAGTAAAGGAGAATGCACCAGAGGATCCTTATCGAAAGAGAATCTAGTAGTAATAAGGAAAGGACAGGACACTGTAGTAGCACCCTTTAAAGACCTCCCAAAGAGGCTGAAAGCCCAGACTATTGATATGAACTAAGTGCAACAACTTCCTGATAAACACCTTAATTAGCCTGCTCAGTGATGACATAAATGTCCAAACCACAGAATAAGAGTGTGGCAATGGAAATGGAACAAAAAGGATAGAGATGTGGAATCCTATAATACACATGATGGCAACGGTTTATTCATTTATAATCCATTTAAACTTAAGCAGAGTGCAAAGGAAGCCAGACAACCGTACCTATATAGAAGGAGCATTTCTGCAGGCAATACATTGCTAGAATAGGAAGATAGCTGAATCAGCCAGAGAAGGGAACACTACTCACCACTCAAGACAGAATGGAGTCCAGAACAGAGTTTGAGGAACAAGCAAGTCATTCAAGATTAAGATACTGAAGCCGCAAAAAAAGAAAAAAATCTGGTTGACACAGCTGTACCACACTGCTGGGTGGCACAGCTGAGCAATATAGCTGGGCTGTGCAGTTGGGAAAGACCACCGAGCAACCCATCCAGATGGAGAAGGCAAGCAATAGAATTAGGTGGTGCAAATGTACCTGACAGCTGGATGGAGCCCTTATACAATAAAACCAGTTGGAGCAGCTGTATGATATAGCTATCTGAAGCAGCAGATCAAGAGGACTGGCTGATGTAGCCCAGCACCAGAGTTAGTTGGAGAAGCTGCACACCAGGAGGGAGGAATGCCTGTGTACATAAGATAGCTGGTATAGCTGTGTACTAGAGTTGTCTGAACCATGGAACAGGATTAACTGTAGCAGCAAGAATCCAGAGCTGAGCAGTACAGTCGAGCTGCAGAGCCAGCTGGTGCAGTAGACTATTACAGGCTGAAGCAGTTCTCTGGTAATTAAAAAGGGGCAAAAATTGCAATAGAAGCATTTAGAGACTACATCATACAGCTGGTGGTGCCACTTAGATACAGCAGTGGCTCGAGCTGGTATAGCTCCACCAGCATCAGTGTGTAATACCAGAGAGCAAAGCTGCTGTGGAAAACGAACACAGCTACCATTTAGCATTTTATTTATTTATTAGGATTTATTTACCACCTTTTTGAAGGAATTCACTCAAGGCGGTGTACAGTAAGAATAGATCAAACATGAGCAATAGGCAATTAGAACAGTAAAAATATTCGAACAATACAAAGTATGGCATGGTATACTACTTGCAATGACAACACAATATGTACTAGAACATTATAATTGGTAGTGAAGGGTAAGGCAAAGTTGTAACATATAGATGCGTAAGAAAGTAGGAAGAATTAGAAAGTAAGGTGATTGATTTGAAGAAAGTTGCACATGAGGTCAGAGAGATGGTTAAATATTATCTCAGCAAGGGTAGGAGTGGATAAACATGTCCTGCTGCAGTATTTGCAGCCCAAGTCAATCCTTGTGTGTGTGAGTGAGACTAACAAGTTAGTTACTTCTTCCATTAAAGGCTTGGTTGAAGAGTCAAGCTTTCATCTGCTTCCTGAAGTAGAGGTAGTCTTGTGTTAAGCAGAGCCTTTCAGGCAATGCATTCCAGAGTGTGAAGGCTAGTCCAGAGAAGGCTCACTTGCAGGTATCACATCGTGTACTATCTTTTGGAGAGGGTGTAGATAGTGAAAGTCCTTGGGAGGACCTTAGTGTCCTTGGCGGTGTGTGGAGGATCATCCTATTCTTCAGATACTCAGGGCCATTTCCTTTCAGGGCCTTGAAGATCAGACACAGAGTTTTAAATTTAGCCCTGTATTGTACTGGTAGCCAATGACGTTTTTGCAAAAACAGAGTGATGTGGTCATGTCGCTTGCAACCTTTTATGAGTCTTGCTGCTGCATTCTGAATCAACTGGAGCTGGTGCAAGCCCTTTGTAGTCAGACCATTGTATAGTGCATTGCAGTAATCCAGTCTTGATGGTACCATGGCATGCACAACTGGGATAAGATTTACCTTCTCGATGTAAGGAGAGAGGCAGCGTAGCTGTCGCAAATAGTAGAAGCAACTCTTGAAGGTTGCTTGGATTTGTGGAATCAGAGTAAGTGTTGAATCTAACTGTATTCCAAGGTTCCTGACTTGTGATTTGAGGGGGAGTTCATACTTCCCAAAAGGGATTTTGATGTCAGGTATGTATCCACTTGTGTTAGGGACCCACAGAAGCTCAGTTTTACTTGGGTTCAGGCAAAGTTTGTTGTTTAGCCCATTCTTGATGTTAGACAAGTGATCAGTTTATTCAAGGCTGTAGGTAAGTCAGGTTCAATGGGTATGAGTTGCTGTAGCATAGAGTTAGCTGTTCCAATCATGGAATGAACTGCTTCAATGCAGGTAACATGGAAGAGTGAAGTAAAATATACCCCATTTGAAAGAGCCAAGCTCTATAGAATGACAAGGGGACAGGGACTCACAGTAACTGTGGGTATGGGGACAGAGCTTGTGGGGATGGACCGGGGACAGTTCCCACAGGGATAGGGACAAACTTTGTCCCTGTGTCATTTGAAGCCTGTTAATGAACTGGACTGTTATTTATGTTTGAGTGACGCAGACAATATTTTGATTTTTTGGAAAAACAAGCTGGCCACAGCTAGCAAAATTTGCATGGGGGATCCTGTACATCCTGCTACCAGCACATCTTCTAAGAAGATGCCTTCTATTGGCAGGAATGACTGCGGAAGATAGGAGAGCTAGACTGAGTCCTGATATTGTTGATGATTTCTTATTCATCCACAGATTTAAAAAATCATAAAAGTGCTTTATAGGGCATATTTCTCCCCTCTAGGGCATATAGAACAGGTTGTATTTTGTACCCCTGGACATTTTAACAGAGTGGATTAGGATTCCTTTGGACAGTAGAAATCAGTTATTGTTTGGGTTGGAAGGGTAGAGGGTGGTGGTGAGGAGGGTTATTATAGCTGCTCGCTGTTATTGTTTTCTATTTGTAATTTATACACAATAGTTGCACAGCATATTGCTCCTTTTTATACTTAAATAAAAAGATTTAAATTTAAAACCATAATTGTTCAAGGCTTCTGCAGATGAGGACAGAGCCCATGGGGATGGAGCAGGAACAGGGACAGAACCTACAGGGAAGGGACAAAGACAGAACCCACGGGGCTGGGGCCAAACTTTGTCACTGTGTCATTTTCTACCAAGCTCTACAGCTTTTAATATTATGCAGAAGCCAATCTTCAACCTGTGACCTTCATTGTAGGAAATCAGCCATCTTCCAGGAGCTATTCTGCATCTCCAAGCACTATTAACATTGCACCTACAGCAAAATCCATGAAACCATGGCACCACTCATGTTTACCATGGAAACCAGGAGGAAAAAGAGATGGGATTTGATATACTGCCTTTCTGTGGTTGCAATCAAAGCAGTTTACTTATTATATATAGGAACTTTTGTACCTGGGGAAATTGAAAGTTAAGTGACTTGCCTAGAGTCACAAGGAGCAGCAGTGGGAATTCAAACCTTGCTTCCCTGGTTCTTAGGCCATGCATTAACCATTACACTACTCAATTGAAACCATGCAAATGGTTACTCCCCCATATTTGTTTTCTATGGAGGATTTGTGATTTTTCTTAAATTTAATATTTTTGTTTGAAATTATTCCTGTTTTGCTTGTTCAAATATGCTTGTAAAATATTCATGAATGATATTAAAAAAGAAAAAGAAACCATGCAAATAACCTCAGAAAAACTCAAGATGAATAGTGGATAAAACTCACAGACACATGGAGCCAACAGCACTAAGCTAGACTCTACACCAAATCTCTTTGTAAAGGTGCTGAAAGAAGGAATACGTGCACTGTCAATTAAATAGAGTTCTGGTAACAACAAAAAGATTCCAGAAATCGAGTGAACCTTTCAGTTTTATTTTTCCCCCAAAGGAAGTACCCTGACAAAAAAACTGACTTGAGCCCTCTAAATAAAAGGCTAAGAATATGGGAACGTTAAATATGTCTACTATAGTATACACGAGTATTGGAGGTGTACTACTGCCAACACATATGAAAAAAGTGGAGAAAAAAGACTTCAGAAATTCTAACGAGTGCTCTTCATGTGGAAAACCACCTTTCAAATTTCTAGCACTCTAGTTCTTCAATCACCAGTCTTCACAAAAAAACTCCACTCTTCTAATTCATATAATGCATGCCTACACACCTTTTCACAATACTCGATGTTGAAGGCTCAAATCATAGTGAACAAACGGTGAAAATAATTTCAACTTAACTGAAATATTCTGTCATCGCATATAATGTTCCAAAAGCCCAACAGGAGACCCTGTTTCGCCAATCCTAGGCTGTTTCAAGGGCCAAAGTTCTCATAAAGACAGTTCATTCTTGTTTTCCAATTTCACCGCATTCAACTGCCTCTTATCGGCGTCCTGAAAACAACTCCTACTTCCTTCCTCTTTATATGTACGTCATTTCTTCCAACTCATTGAATCATCTTCAACAACTTTATTGACAAAGATTTGTTTCACAAAAAAGCTTTCCATTCAATTGCTATGTTTAATCCCTTGGGTATGACAGTCTGCAGTGTATATATCCATCGTTGTTCCCGCTGTCTCAACTTTTTCTTAATATCTCCTTTACGTTCCGAAACTTGTATTTGTTCTAGAACCACACATTGCATCTGATCAAAGTCATGTTGTTTCAAGAGACTATGAGAAACCAGAGGTTCATATGTCTTTTTTGCTTGTATGCAATGTCTATGTTCAATTAGTCGCGTTTTTAACATTCGGGAAGTTTGGCCCACGTAATATAAATCACAAGGGCATTTTAATAAATAAATTACATTTTTCGATTGACAATCCGTTGCACTCTTTAAATAATATGACTTGCCTGTACGTGTATCCATGAATTTATCCGTTGCATACATAATATGGCACACTGAACATTGACCGCATGCCTTATGTAATCCTGTTCTCATATTCATGTTATTCCCACGGTTCCATGTATCAGCTACACATAATAAATCCTTTAAGTTATTCTGTCTTTGATAGGCAAACAAGATTCTTAAATCACGGAACCAAGGATAAATCTGTAACATAGGCAAGTGCTTTTTAATAATCTTCATCATTCTGTTTGTATGTATGTTATATTTAGTTACAAAAGTCACAACTTCCTGTTGTTCTACTGTATTTTTCATAGGATTAAGAAGCCATTCTCTATGGTTATGATAAGCTCGTTTTTTTGATCGAGATATCAAAGCTGTGGGATAACCTCTATCTTGAAACTTCCGTTGTAAATCAGACGTCTGTTGCATAAACTTTTCATTCGTGGAACAAATTTTGCGATAACGCAAAAATTGTGCAAAGGGAATATTGGTTTTACAATGAGCCGGATGCATACTATGAAAATGTAGTGTAGTATTCCGATCCGTGGGTTTAACAAATACAGACGTTTCCAATTTTCTTTGCACAAAATTAACCTGTACATCCAAAAATGCTATAGAGTCTTCACTGCATGTGTATTCAAATTTAATTGTATCGTGACACCCATTTAGATACGTAACGAAGTCTTGTAATTCCCTAGACGTACCACTCCATAAAACAAAAATATCGTCTATATACCTCCACCAACTTTTCAACTGTTGATTCCATCTTGATTTATACACCCATCGGCATTCAAAATATTCCATGAATAAATTTGCTATGGCAGGTGAACATGCTGCTCCCATTGATACCCCAGTTTTTTGAATATAATATTTTTTATTACACGTGAAATAATTTTCTGTTAATGTGATCCTAATCAAATCTATGGGTGTCACGATACAATTAAATTTGAATACACATGCAGTGAAGACTCTATAGCATTTTTGGATGTACAGGTTAATTTTGTGCAAAGAAAATTGGAAACGTCTGTATTTGTTAAACCCACGGATCGGAATACTACACTACATTTTCATAGTATGCATCCGGCTCATTGTAAAACCAATATTCCCTTTGCACAATTTTTGCGTTATCGCAAAATTTGTTCCACGAATGAAAAGTTTATGCAACAGACGTCTGATTTACAACGGAAGTTTCAAGATAGAGGTTATCCCACAGCTTTGATATCTCGATCAAAAAAACGAGCTTATCATAACCATAGAGAATGGCTTCTTAATCCTATGAAAAATACAGTAGAACAACAGGAAGTTGTGACTTTTGTAACTAAATATAACATACATACAAACAGAATGATGAAGATTATTAAAAAGCACTTGCCTATGTTACAGATTTATCCTTGGTTCCGTGATTTAAGAATCTTGTTTGCCTATCAAAGACAGAATAACTTAAAGGATTTATTATGTGTAGCTGATACATGGAACCGTGGGAATAACATGAATATGAGAACAGGATTACATAAGGCATGCGGTCAATGTTCAGTGTGCCATATTATGTATGCAACGGATAAATTCATGGATACACGTACAGGCAAGTCATATTATTTAAAGAGTGCAACGGATTGTCAATCGAAAAATGTAATTTATTTATTAAAATGCCCTTGTGATTTATATTACGTGGGCCAAACTTCCCGAATGTTAAAAACGCGACTAATTGAACATAGACATTGCATACAAGCAAAAAAGACATATGAACCTCTGGTTTCTCATAGTCTCTTGAAACAACATGACTTTGATCAGATGCAATGTGTGGTTCTAGAACAAATACAAGTTTCGGAACGTAAAGGAGATATTAAGAAAAAGTTGAGACAGCGGGAACAACGATGGATATATACACTGCAGACTGTCATACCCAAGGGATTAAACATAGCAATTGAATGGAAAGCTTTTTTGTGAAACAAATCTTTGTCAATAAAGTTGTTGAAGATGATTCAATGAGTTGGAAGAAATGACGTACATATAAAGAGGAAGGAAGTAGGAGTTGTTTTCAGGACGCCGATAAGAGGCAGTTGAATGCGGTGAAATTGGAAAACAAGAATGAACTGTCTTTATGAGAACTTTGGCCCTTGAAACAGCCTAGGATTGGCGAAACAGGGTCTCCTGTTGGGCTTTTGGAACATTATATGCGATGACAGAATATTTCAGTTAAGTTGAAATTATTTTCACCGTTTGTTCACTATGATTTGAGCCTTCAACATCGAGTATTGTGAAAAGGTGTGTAGGCATGCATTATATGAATTAGAAGAGTGGAGTTTTTTTGTGAAGACTGGTGATTGAAGAACTAGAGTGCTAGAAATTTGAAAGGTGGTTTTCCACATGAAGAGCACTCGTTAGAATTTCTGAAGTCTTTTTTCTCCACTTTTTTCATATGTGTTGGCAGTAGTACACCTCCAATACTCGTGTATACTATAGTAGAATTATTTAGAGTGAATTTTTGATTATTATTCTACTATCCCTTTGGGTATTATCAACGTTAAATATGTCCAATAATAAAATACATAATACAAAGAAATAAAATGACAGCAGTGTGGGGTTTTGTTTTGTTATTTTGGCAGGAAGGAGGCAAAGGGAACCCTGTAAAGCAATTTCCTTATAAAGAATGAAAACAGAAATTATTCACACAGGAAAATGAGAAGTGCTATAACATTAAGTATAGCATTGAAAATAATGGGAAGGAAATTTGCATTTGAAATCTGTACACCAGAGAGCATTCAACACTCGAGCAGACAAAATATACTTGCTATTTATTTGTTGCATTTGTATCCCACATTTTCCCACCTTTTTGCAGGCTCAATGTGGCTTACATAGTTCCGTTTACAGCTTTAGCCGGTTCCGGTCTGAACAAATACCGTGTGTAACGAATACACAAGGTGATGTTGTGGTAGAATGAGGTACATGTCTTTTAAGTATAATTGGGGGGGAAATTAGAAACGGGGAGGAAGAGTCAGGTAATGTCCATTATGGTCTACAGAAAGAAACCTCCAGTGCTGGTCTTCATGGTGGCAGCTGGTGGTGAAGGGAGGAGGAGGAGGAAAATGATTCAGTACCAGAGTGTTGTCCTCTGGTATTATCAAGCAAAAGGTGGTATCTTATCATAAAATAAGCAACAAAGATTAAAAAAAAAAAAAGCAAGCTTTAATCTTCTATATTTCCCAACAATTCCAAATGTCACAGACATTCAAAACAAGGTCACAGACTCTCCTACCATAATAGGCAGTCCATATCAACCATCAAACATGGTGGTATATTACAAAGACTCACAAAAACCATTGCAAATTGCTTATACATTCAATTTGCCATTAACTGCTGCTGCTCCAACTGGTTTCGCACGCCAAGGGCTTCATCAAGGAGCTTTAAGTGTCACAAGGCAGCACCGCTCACCCCAAAGGGAAAACTATGGCAGAACTGCTCCTTTGTTGCTGATTATGGTGGGAGTGTGACCTTATTTTGAATATCCCTGACATTTGGAACTGTTGGGGAAATATTAAAAAAAAATAAAAAAAACAAGCTTTATTAATCTTTTATATCATTGTTGCTTGATATTTTGATACCCTTTGGTGTTGGTGGTCTCTTGGTATGTTTTTGCTTCTTTCGGAACAAGCCCTCTCCAGTAAAGCACTCCCTATACTCAATTGGTTTCCAGACAGAAAACTGGACCAGGAGTTAGTCATTTTAATCATAAACCACAGCTAGGTGGTATATCAAATCCTATCTCCTATCCCCTCCATAATCTGGAGGCAGACCCCACACTCCTCTCAGGGTAGGAGGAGGACAGGGACTTGGAAGCCTCCAAGAATTTCCTAAGTAGAAATTTCCTGTAAGGTCAGAAATTTTTAAACTTCCAATAACTAAAAAAAAAAAAGTAGTTCAGAAACCAACAGGGCTTAGAAGCCAAGAGACTGCAGAGAGTAAAATCACCATCCACTTGAGACAGCATTCTATGGCTGCACAATCCCTTTTAAGGGAAAAGCACACACAATTATTTTCTTGCTCTGTTGCCATCGACTGGTCAAAGTACACAACCCCCACTTGTTCTAGACAACAAGGAATGTAACATTTAATGTGCTAGCTGGAACAATCTACAGTGCTGAGAAAGTTTGTGTACCACATTACAAGGTCTTTCACAGATATCCTTTTTTCTAAATTATACAAGACTGTTTTCAATTTAATTCTGCATTTGAGGATATATACAAAGTAGGAAAGAGAAACAGTAAGTCTAAATCAGAATCAATATGTGAAAAGGCGAACCCCTAGAATCCTTAGATCAACTGGCTAATTAGAATCGGGTTGTTAAATAGGGTAACAAGTAAACTACTATCTGCACAACTGTATCTATGAATACTGTCCCACATAAAGGTCCAAAAGGGTTTGTGTTTGCTTGTTACTATAGTTTTGTGGAAGCTCATGCTACAATCAAATTTCATTAGAACCTATTTAAAAAAAAGAGGGGGGGGGGGGGGGTTGTACTTGACCATGTCTGGACAGTGTTAAAGTCTTTCTACACATTTGAGCCTCCATCCATCATCAGTGTACAAATAGAAGGTTGAAGACTACAGTGACCACCCAAGACATATGCAGGCATTTTTGACCGAAAACTGAACCCAAATTTTGAGTCTGTTTTGGTTCTGAAACCAAAACCCGGTCGGCCTCTAACCCTGGAATGGAATGAGAAATTGTGCTCAGCACTAGGACCAGAAACACTGAAGAATGTATCAGATTCTTTCTGACCTTCCCCTATTTTTGTGTACTCTAGAAGTGATGGTCTTGCACAAACAAGTATCAATCATTTGCAAGAGACAAAATATAGCCTGTTAAACATTTTATTTTATGTATTTTTGAGGGAAAATTTTATCATACAAGTAAAAATACTAGAGTTGAACATCATACAAAAAAAATAAGTCCTGGCACTGGGCATTCTGTGCTAGAATATTTCCCTGTTTACTTCCATAGGGAAAAGTGAGGATTTTTTTTAATGTATTCGCCTGCACAAGAATGAAGTGCTAAATAACTGCAATACATTTTATTTTTTTATATAGCTAAGGGAAAGAAAACAAAAGCAATATAACAAAGTGCAATCTACAACTGAATACATTCATTCGGAGTAAACAGAATAAGACTGCTTAAAAGCTGGAAAACATGATACAAAAAAGTGAAATTGTTTATCAAGATTAGAAAATTTGAACAGTTTCAGTACAACATGTAGGGAACCATAAATTTAAGTTGAAAAACATGGGTATGCCTCACTTAAAAAAAAAAAATGTCTGTTGGAAGATACCTCGCACAGAGCAGGACCAGAAACAGTGCAGAAAGTCAGCAAGTACTCAAAGGCGGATGAAGCCAGCTACTGTAGACAGTTTTTGCTCATGTGTTCAAATGAGCGCCTCACTTTTGTTTGTGTGGTGTGTTTATGAAGAGTGGGCAGGCTTGTAGAACATTTCAGATCAAACCCGTACATTCCAAGAAATACAGAAGCTTACCTTACATCCCATGTGAACACGTTAAACAAAAAAACCCAAGACATGTTGCAACGGCTGCTAACCTTTTGTGGTAGGCTTGCATTACTGATCTGATATGTAACTTCTTGTGACTGACTTCAGAATAAAAACTCTTGCTGATTTACCTCACTGAGGCTATTTTGTTCACTTCATTGCTTTCCTGACACTTCATTGCTACACAAAGTGACTTTGAACCTCAAATCCAGAACTTGTTCACTTTGCTTTATTGCACTAGCTACTATAATCTTAATATTTTTTCCTAACTACATCTAATTGGCCATAATGTTGACTTATTTAGATAATGAACTATATGAAATAAATAAAGGGGAAAAGGTGAGATGGTGGTCTTCTGAAGTTTTGCATTCTTGCTGATATGAATATTGTATTAACTTCTGAACAGTGTTCGGTGCACAATTCATTTAATCAAAGTGTTCGAAATTTATACAATTCATTTTCCTTCTCAGAGAGCTGTTCAATATTCAGGCTTCCTACAAAATTCCTCTAAATTGTTGTACTCTTTGCAATTTAGAGACTTTAGAAAGCTCTTTACAGTGTGTTCAATGACAGTCCCAAAATATGAAGTCTCTTTGAACTCAAAGATGCAATACATTAAGCTGTTCCACTGGCAGAGTATGAAAACTGAGGAAAATGTGGTCTTCTCTCATTATCTACAAATTCCATATTGTCATCTGTAAAATAAAAATCAAACAAACATGAATAAAACATTTTGTCAGCTAGTTCACTGACTCAGGAGACTATAGAAGATTTTACAAAAAGTTCCCATGACATTGTTCTTTCTACCAAAATCCCCACTGATGCTGCTCCTACCCCTTCATTAGGGGTGTTACCCCCAGCCAATGCTTGACTTCAATTACTCCCAAACACAATAGCTGTAATGGATGTGCATGAAAGATTTGAATATACTGAACTACTTTCATGCATTTTTTTCCTTATAGCTATCAAAAAAAGACTGATAGGAGTGGTTGTAGATTTATAGCCCCTCTATACATGAGACCCAATGTGCTATGCTATGAAATGCTCTGCTGATTCGGGGCTCCTTTTACAAAGCTGCAAGTAGTGATTCCCACACAGCAACTGTAATTAAGCCCACAGGAACTGAATGGGCTTTGTTGCTTTTGCCACACCGGGAATGGCTACAGCGGCTTTGTAAAAGGAGTCCTGAATTATGTAAAACTAGTAAAAAAAAAAAAGCCCGTTTCTGAGACCAATGAAATGGGCGCTAGGAAGGTATTTGCTTTCTGCAATTAATGTTTTGAATGGGATATTTAGGATAATTGTGTTGTCATGGTAATGATTAATTTACATTTTTGTGTTGTGTGTAATATATATATTTTTAAATTTGTTTTTTTGTTGTGTTGGTTGTTATGTTATTGTATTTGTAGGATTTAGTAAAAGAGATTGATAAAGTAGTTTGTGCCACAGTTTTATTCATATGTGTGTTTCACAGAGATAGTTTGTGTGTGTGTGAAAGTGAGAGAGGGTTGTGTTGACTTGGAGGTTGGGGGTGAGTGTCTGTGTGGATTTTGTGTGTGTCTCAGAATGGTGGGGGGAGGAGGGGGCGGGGGAGAGAGTGAGTGTCCATGTCTCCATGTTGCGCATCAGTGTTTGTGTTTTTTTTTGTGGGGTTTTGGGGGTGGTGGTGGTTGCGCGTGTGTGTGTGAGAGAAAGATCTCTTGTTTGTCACAAAGATATTTTGTGTGTGTGTGTGTGGAAGTGATAGAGGGTGGTGCAAAGTTGAAGTGTGGGGGCGAGTATCGGTGTGTGTGTTGTGTTTATTGTGTGTGTGTGTAACTTTGGTGGGGGGAGGGATGTCTGGTGAACTTGGAGGGGTTGTCTGTTGGGTTGTATTGTTTTTGTCTTGCAGGTACAGGAGTCTTGCTAGTTTGGGGGTCTTGGGGGGGGGGGCATAGGTTTGGGAGGGGGTGCGAGTGTCTGTGTTTTTGTGGTATTGTGTGTCTCTCCCAAGGGGGGGGGGGGGGGTTGGGGATGTCCCGTGCTGGCAAAGTATGATGAAGTGTTGTGTGGCTTATTGTTGCTGGGATGATATATAGAGAGAGAGATCCATGTTCTGCATTAGTGTATGTGTTTTTTTTCTGTGTGTATGTGTGTGGCGGGGGGGTCTCGCAAGATTGTCACTACAGCTCACGGCAGCCACTTTGAGAGCAGAGCCAGTATGGGCAGGAGTGACTGGGGATCATGCCTGCCCTAACTACACCCCTAGACTGCCAGGGATTGTTAAGAGAAACCCAAGGGGGGCAACTGCAAGGCAGAGGGAAGGCAACTCCTGCTTGGAATGGAGGGGGAGGGACGGAGACAAAACATAAGAACAAAAGAGTAGCCATACTGAGGGCCAGATACACTAAACTTAACGAGCCATTAACGAGCAAGTAGTAAACCCTGGCATGCACTAAAGGCTTCTCCTAGCCATTTTCTGATCACAGAAGCAGCTAACGAAAATGGAATGCAGATGAGCAAATTAGTATTATAATGTGTAGAAACCGTATTGTAATGAAATGCACTACCATTTTCCGATTCCCTTACCATGGAAACCCCTAACGGGAGGTCTGCACCTCTCGTTGGGGCTCCTGTGAGGGAATTGGAAAGAAAAAAAAAACATCCAAGTGCTCGTCCTTGTGGATTAGCATAAATTTAACAGAAGGGTGAAGCACAGAAATGCACTTAAAAGAAATATGAAAGATAAACCATTAGTTGAACACTCATTGCTTTCAGACTCAGGTTTGAAGATGTTCTCTTCTGTGTTTTACAGGTTTTCAAAAAGATGTGGAGAGAAGGACCTGTTAATAAACAACTTTTGCGCAAAGAGCAGCAATTTATTTTTGAATTAGGCACATTACATACGAGTGGCTTGAATACGGAGACAGATTTGTCTGGTTTTCTCTAAGTGATGCTCAGCATTTATAGGACACAACCTTTTTTATAGGACCTTGGCTTTTTGGACACGTATTTCCAGGTATTTTTTTTTACCCGCTTTTTCAAACCATCTGGTGAACTGTGAGGGTTGTGGTTTGGAGTGTGCATCTATCCATGTTTATTTATTTATTTGTAGCATTTGTATCCCACATTTTCCCACCAATTTGCCGGCTCAATGTGGCTTACATTTGCCGTAGTGGCAATTGCCATTTCCAGTAACAGAATTACATTTGGTATTGCATTAAGGTGCATACATACATGATAAGGAAGAATACATTATGGTGATAGATTGAAATGTAACATATGTTAGATCATCGATTATAGAGAAATCGTTTTCAATATAAGGATTTAAGTGGTATTGCATTAAGGTGCGTACATACATGGTAGAGAAGAATACGTTATGGTATTTCACATAGGTTCCAGAGTAATAGTTTAGTTTGTAACATTTGTTAGGTCGTCAATTATATAAAAATCATTTCAACGCTAGTGTATGTGTTTGTTTTTGTTTGTTTGTTGTAGGTGGGGGTTTTTTTTTGGGGGGGGGGAGCGGTGGTTGTGTGTATGTGTGTGTTAAAGATCATGTGTATCACAGAGCTATATTGAGTGTGTGAGAGTTCGTGTGTGTGTAACAGGGAGAGTCCGTGTGTGTGTGTGTAAGTGAGAGAGGGTGGGGTGTACTGGTAGGTTGGGGGCGAGTGTCTGTGTTTTTGTGTGTGTCTCACAATGAAGGGGGGTTGCGGGGGTGGTGAGTTGAGAGGGTTGTGGTTTGGACTTTGCATCTATCCATGCTCTGCATTAGTGTATGTGTTTTTGTTTCTTTTGTTGTTATGGGGTTTGTGGGGTGGGGGGGGGGGGGGGGGCGGTGGTTGTGTGTCTGTGTTTCTGAAAGTTCATGTGTGTCACAGAGCTATATTGTGTGCTTGAGAGAGAGTGTGTGTGCGCGCGTGTGTGTGTAAGTGAGAGAGGGTGGGGTGTACTGTGAGTTTGGGGGCGAGTGTATGTGGTTTTTTGTTATTTTGTGTGTGTCTCACAATAAAAGGGGGGGCGGGGGGTGGTGATCTGACAGGGTTGTGGTTTTAGGGTGGGGGTTTTGGGGATGTCCCATGCTGGCAAAGTGGGAGGATGGGGGTGGTGGTTTTGAGGGTGGTTATTGTTGCAGGGGTGATATAGAAAGGGAGAGAGTGAGTGTGCATGTGTCCCTGTTCCGCATCAGTGTATGCGTTTTTTTGCGTTGTTTTGGGGTGGAGGGGTACAATGGTTGTGTGTCTGTGTGTGTGAAAGTTCATGTGTGTCAGAGGTATTTTGTGTGTTTGTGTGTGCAAGTGAGAGAGGGTGGCATGGACTGGGAGTGTGGGGGCGAGTGTCTGTTTTTGTGATATTGTGTGTGTGTCTCACAATGGAAAGGGTGGGTGGGTTGGTGAACTGAGAGGGTTTTGGTGTAAGACGGGGAGAAGGGGGGTTTGGGGGATGTCTTTTGCTGGCAAAGTTGGAGGAAGTGGCGTGGGGGGGGGGCTTTTAAGGTGTTTATTGTTGCAGGGGTGAGAGAGAGAGAGAATGTGTGTGAGTCTTTTTGTGCGTGGTTTTGGGGTGGAGGGGTTGCGGTGGTTGTGTGTCTGTGTGTGAGAGTGAAAGATCATGTGTGTCACATTGCTAGTGTGTGTGTGATAGTGTGTGTAGGTGAGAGAGTGTTGGGCGCATGGGGTGTTTGTTGGTGGATGTGTGTGGTTGTGTGATATTGTGTGTGTCTCTCACAATGACAGGGGCTGGGTGTGTTATGGGGTTGAACTGATAGGTTGTTGCAGGGGGCTTGGAGGGTGGTCAGTGTTTTTTTGGGGTGGGGGGAGTGGGTTTTGCCCATAGTGTGGTGCTGGAGTGTTTCTTTTTTTAATTGGGTTGGTTTTTTTGGAGGGGAGGGTTGGGGGATGTCCCTTGCTGGCAAAGTTGGAGGAAGTGGTGGGTGGCTTTGAGGGTGGTGTTGAACTGAGAGGGTGTGGCAGTGGGCTTTGAGTGGGGGTCAGTGTGTGTGGTGGAGGGGAGTTACGGTGGCCGGCATCAGCGAACCAAAGTATGCATACTTGGCCCTTTTCTCTCTGCCCTGTTTCAGCAAGGGCGTGACCAGAGCTGAGATAGAGAGAGAAGGGCAGAGCCTGCACGGTGTCTTCAGCTGCTGATGTCTTCGGTGGGAGGGTGCCTGTATCTTTGAAGTGATGGAGCGATGAACGGATGGACGACGACACGAACTTGTGGGGAAAGGGTAGGGTCCTCTACGTGCATATGCGATTCTTGACGGGAGGGGGGAGAGTACTGGGGTTTTTAATGGCGACTCTGGAGGTAGTCGGTCGGGGAGGACGGTATTCCGAAGTCGGAGAAGAGAGGGAGGTAGGCGGGTGTGTGCTGGGGAGGAGGGTGGGTGAGGGTGACGTTGTCCTCTGGCGACTCAGGATGGGCGATGGATTTAACCCGGGGGGGAGGGGGGGGGGGGGGGTTGTCGCGTGTGTGGGTGTGAGGGTTAACCCGGTGTTACCAGCAGTGTTGACGCCGTTTGCCTTTCGTCGATTGAAGTTCGGGTGGGTTTGGCTGTTTTTTTTTAAAAGTCCGTTGGAGTTGGCTCGCGCTGCTATGGTGTGATTGGGCACTGTCGCTGCTGACGCACCCGTAAGTGGGAGATATCATCATTTCAGGAGATGGATACAGAAGAACGAATGCCTCAAGGCTTATGTCCACGCAGTCAGCTTCAGAACGTTGGAGGTGCGTTTTATTATATAGGATAGTCTCAGTGTTACAGTTTAGAAAGCAAATGAAGACAATTTATGCAAGTGTTTACTTCCTATTGAGTGATTATTGGAGCTTCCTACTAGAGGGCTGACCGAAACTGCTTTTTTCAGTTTTGGCCAAAACCAAAACTGCTACCAAAACTATCTAACCACTTTTGGCTGAAACAAACTTTGGCCAAAACCAAAAACTAAAATTTGGTTCTGTGAATGTGAACCAAAGAGGCCCACTACACTCAACAGCCATCTGCTAAACCCACAGAATATTACCCTCCAGTCCCAGGAACTGCAAGCATTGGTTAACAACTGGGAGAGCCATTATAACAAAGACTTCTCAACAAGTATGTATGTTTAGCTTCCCAAGTCAATGCAGATGTAGTTAAATATCCTCTGAGGCAGGAACTTTGTGAGAATGTATACCAGTTTTTTATGCTTACCCAATCAAGAACAATACATTTCTCAAATTATTTTCTAATATATACACTTAATTTCATCCTAATATTTCACTACTAACACCATAAGCCGACTAGCTTCTGCACTCTACAAGATTGATTAAAATGCTACATCTTCACATACCCAACGGAGCCTGGAAATTCTTTAGAATCGCCCAAATAGTATTCAAGCCAGAATATATATAATATCCTATATAATAATTCTCACCTCCAACGTTCTGAGGCTGCCTGGAACCGTGGCTTGCGCTGGAGGTGGTCTGCCAAACAACACACCGCGACCCAGCCATGAGCAAACAGCGACCCAGGGAGGGGGAGGAGCCTACGAATCGCTGGAGACTGCCTGCCAACCTCCGGAACCACCCGCGCACAGTAACCGCCCTCAAAAAACCACCGCCGCCGCCCTCCCTCTCCAAGTCCGGATTCGGACTGTCGGAGAGGATGAAACTCCCGAAACAACCGCGCGCCCTAACTGCCCTCAAAAAAACGCTGCCACCCTCCCTCTCCTCTCAAAGTCCGGATTTGGACTGTTGGACAGGACGCAGAGGGAGGACGAAGAGGGAGGGCGGCGAGACGGCGAATCCGGTGACTGTCCAATGTGGAGGCGGCGGGTGAGGGCTCAGGGCGGGGGTCGGGGTCCAGTAGTGGCAAGTCGGAGGAGGGGGGAGGGAAAGAGCAGCGGGTCCGATTCCAGCGCGGCCGTCATCCCCGTTCACTCAAAACAAAGCAAGCAAACCTATGACATGCTGCAGGACGTTCAATACACAGCAGTGGAAGTGAACAATGCAAGTCTGTGGTAAGCAGGGAAGCCCATTGGTTAATCTCCGATTCCACTCCCCTACGCAGCCGTCATTCGTATACACTCAAAAAAAGGAAACCTAGGAAATGCTGCTTCTCATTGTCATTATTAAAGCTGTTTCCACTGGATAGACAGTGCCTTAAAATGTGGAGGACAAAAGGATGGGGAGACACGCAGACCGTGCAACTGGGAAAAGGGGGGGGACCCTGCAACTGGGAAAAAGGGAGGGAGGGGGGACACTCCTGCAAATGGGAGACAGACCGGGGGGGGGGGGGGGGGGGGAACAACCCTGGAACTGGGCGAGAGGGGGGACCCTGGCACATACTGTCATTCTCACACACACACACACTCGCACCCAGTCTCACTCTCTCTCTGTCACACACACTCGCACATTCACTCTCTCTCACACAGTCACTCACACACACTCTCTCAAACACACACTCCGAGGAAAACGTTGCTAGCGCCCGTTTCCTTTAAAACAGAAACGGACCTCAGCTATTGAAAAACTAAAAGCCACAGTGCTTTTACGGCTGATTTTGCATCACATCTGGACAGACAGCTGATATATCTTCACAGAAAGGCTAATTCCTAAGGAGCTTATCTCAAATTTACAGACAAATTCCTGCTAAACCTTTGAATCAAAAGCATTTATTTGGAGTACTCTATTTACCATATAAATTATTATGCAAGATCATAACTGCATTTCTTGCAATCACATTATACACAAAGAATGCAATGAGTTGTTCCCTCACTCAGGCTACCTTACAATCCCTTGTGTTCTAGTGGTGTAGTCTTCTTCTACTACTACTACTACTTAACATTTCTAGAGCGCTACTAGGGTTACGCAGCGCTGTACAATTTAACAAAGAGAGACAGTCCCTGCTCAAAGAGCTTACAATCTAATAGACAAGTGAACGGTCGGTCAGATAGGGGCAGTCAAATTGGGGCAGAAATGATCCCGTCGCTCAGCTCTACTCTCAAAATGGTTGCTGTGACCTCTTGCGGCAGTCTCGCAAGATTGTCACTACAGCTCACGGCAGCCACTTTGAGAGCAGAGCCAGTATGGGCAGGAGTGACTGGGGATCATGCCTGCCCTAACTACACCCCTAGACTGCCAGGGATTGTTAAGAGAAACCCAAGGGGGGCAACTGCAAGGCAGAGGGAAGGCAACTTCTGCTTGGAATGGAGGGGGAGGGACGGAGACAAAACATAAGAACAAAAGAGTAGCCATACTGAGGGCCAGATACACTAAACTTAACGAGCCATTAATGAGCAAGTAGTAAACCCTGGCATGCACTAAAGGCTTCTCCTAGCCATTTTCTGATCACAGAAGCAGCTAACGAAAATGGAATGCAGATGAGCAAATTAGTATTATAATGTGTAGAAACCGTATTGTAATGAGATGCACTACCATTTTCCGATTCCCTTACCATGGAAACCCCTAACGGGAGGTCTGCACCTCTCGTTGGGGCTCCTGTGAGGGAATTGGAAAGAAAAAAAAACATCCAAGTGCTCGTCCTTGTGGATTAGCATAAATTTAACAGAAGGGTGAAGCACAGAAATGCACTTAAAAGAAATATGAAAGATAAACCATTAGTTGAACACTCTTATTGCTTTCAGACTCAGGTTTGAAGATGTTCTCTTCTGTGTTTTACAGGTTTTCAAAAAGATGTGGAGAGAAGGACCTGTTAATAAACAACTTTTGCGCAAAGAGCAGCAATTTATTTTTGAATTAGGCACATTACATACGAGTGGCTTGAATACGGAGACAGATTTGTCTGGTTTTCTCTTAAGTGATGCTCAGCATTTATAGGACACAACCTTTTTTATAGGACCTTGGCTTTTTGGACACGTGTTTCCAGGTATTTTTTTTTACCCGCTTTTTCAAACCATCTGTATCATTTTTATCAGTATTTTAAATGTATATTTTTATTCGCACACAGATTGGAAAGGGATCTATTCGATATCCCTATTTTATTCACCATGTTACATTTTTCCCCCTTTATTTTGGTTTTATTATGGGGGTCTAAGGTTTTGCAATCCACGTTTTGAGATCCCAGCCGCATACTGTTTTGATTCAATTCATCATTCGCTAGTCATTCTTCTGCTTTCAGATATGTCAGTATGACAGTTATCTTTTCATTTTTTTTCATTTATTTTAATTTTTCCCCACTTTTCTTTCCTCTTCTGTTTTATTCATTTGTGTTTTTATAGTTTTTTGTCCACTTTTTTCAGTCAGTTCACATTGTGCATTCATACACTGGCACCATCTAATTTAAATATTTTTAACGATAGTGCTGAATATTTATTTTTAAGTTGCACTCGAGTATTTACACAGTTTCAGTCAGTCTAGATTGGCTACAGGTATACACCATTCATTTAGTTCTTTTCGACTTATTTTTGGTGCCAGTTTCAAAATTAAACTTTGAACCCCTGCACTGATTTATGACGCGTTGGCCTCACTTGATGTTTTTTTACAGCAATACTACAGTGAATGGGAGTACACTGCCAATTCTTTTCGAGAGCCAAAAGTTATTTTATTGCCTTATACTATTTATTAGTTCATATTGGTAGTGTATGTTGCTCATTTTGTCCCACGCTCTGCATGCTCACGTTGCCTCAGCAGCATTTACTTATTTCTTATTTTTTAGTTTTAACACCAATGTCTTCTCAGCTTCACTTGTTCCAACCACTATAAGACATCTACTGGAACGCTTGGCTGATGCCGCAGTTTTAGTAGCGTATCACTGTTAATTATGCCATCTGTATACTTGCTCTGTCCTCATCTGCAGAAGCCTTGAACACATGACTTTATATTTAAATCTTTTTATTAAAGTATAAAAAGGAATATGCTGTGCAACTGTTGTGTATAAATTATAGAGAACAATGAGCAGCTATAATAACCCTCCTTCCCACCATCACTCTCGACTCTTCCAACCCCAACAAAAGGTGATTTCTACTACACCAAGGAATCCTAATTCACACTGTTAAACGTTCAGAGGTATAAAATACAACCTGTTCTATATGCTCTAGAGGGGAAAAATAGGCCCTGTAAAGCACCGTTATGTTTTTTTAATCTGTGGATACATAAGAAGTCATCAACAATCTCAGGATTCAATCTAGTTCTCCTGTCTTCCACAGTCCTTCCTGGAATATAAGTTGTCTTCTAACAAGATGAGCTGGTAGCAGGATGTACAGGATCCCCCATGCAAATTTTGCTACTTGTATGTTTGCTTGTTTTTCCAAAAAAATCAAAATATCTTTGTAGGCTTCACTTAAACATAAATAACAGTCCAATTCATTACAGGCTTCAAAGCAGAATATGACACGGGGACAAAGTTTCTCCCTTGTCCCCATCCCTGTGGGCTCCGTCCCCGCCCCGAGCTCTGTCCCCGTCCCCACCCCCGCAGTTACTGCGGTTCCCCATCTCCGTGTCATTCTCTACTCTAGGGTCCAGCCGCAAGCAAAAGAAGAATCCTCTGCAGCAAGGCTCAACTTCAACTTCCGTTGAGGAAGACGTCACCAGTAGACCACACAAAATCTTGTGCTGCGGTCACGGCCTCAAAAAACAATACTTTGTTGGTATTGACAACTTGCTAAAATTAAAAATAAATTATTTATTCTTCCTTTGTTCTCTGGCCATATTGGTTTGTCATAGTCTCCAGTTTCTGCTTGCTTGTGTCTTTTCTTAGCTTTTTTTCCAGGGTCTCCTGTTTATCTGCCACTTCTCTCCCCTCCTGTCTTCTTCCCCCTCTTCTCTTGCATGCAACTCTGATTTCAATCTTTCCCTTTTACCTTTGTTCTTTTTATTTTTCTGCCTCTCAATCTCACAGGCACTGCTGCATGGTCTGCCATCCTGGTCATGCCCCCATCCCAAAGTCACTTCCTATTTTGAGGGGCGGAACCAGAACTGGCAGAGCGTGCAGAAGCACCCGCAAGATGGAAGGTTCCGTGGCTTCATTCTTCTTTGTTGCCACTGCCCGCAGCTGCACACAAAAAAAAGCAGCTACAGTGGGGGAGGCATGTCCACTTGAATTGGGGTGGCAAAGTGGAGGGGAACAAACCATTTTTTTTTTCGGTGACACTTGCCACCCCTTAGCGACACCTATGACCCTATGGTCCACCATCTCTTCCTCTCTCTTTCCTTCCTCCATGCCCCTCTTACCTACCATCTCTTTCCTCTCCCCCTACCCCTGTGGCCCAACATCTTTCTGCCGCCCCTCCAACCTTCAGGTCCATTGTCTTTCTTTCCCTCCACTCCTTGGATCCATCATTTCTTCTCACCTCATCATTTGTCTTTCTTCCCTCCTTCCCCTCAGGTCCATCACTTACCCCCTCCTCTTCTTGGGTCCATAACTTCTTCCCCTCCTGTCAACGGCTTCTCTCTTTCCTCCCTAAACTCCCCTCCACATCCAAAGTCCAGTATTTTTCTCTTTTTTTCCACCTCCCACGGGTTCAGCATTATTTTTCTTCCCTCCACCTGCTTGTGGTTCCAGCATTTTTCTATTTCTTCCCTCCCCCTCTACTCACAGGTGCAACCTTCTCTATCTACAACCACCCACCCCCCCCAATCTACCTTAAACTGCATCTTGAAAGAGGTTCCCCGGCAGCAGCATTAATTCACAGCCACTGCTTGCAGCCTGCTCTGAGCCTCTTCTGCCCTGGTCTGACCCTGTATAAACAGAAGTTGCGGCAGAAGAGAGGCTCTGGAGCAGGCTGGTTCATGAAGGAGGAGGCACTGGGCCCCCTGGTGCTCTGGGCCAACGGGTAGGGCTCAACTGCCCAGTCTGCCCCTGCCTGCGGAACACTGGTTGAAAAGCGCTGATGAAATGCATCCCAGTGAAGCTTAGGGTTTCAGGCATAAGCAGACACCAATATTCCCTGATTTAGATGAAATGTTCAATTCACAGTTTTCATTCTTGTCTTTAAACAACCTTATGGCTAAAGCACTGAAAGGAAAACAGGCAGATAGTTCTTGTGGCTCACTTACTTCAACACATCTCCACAAAGAAAGCTATAAAGGATTGTTAAAAGAAATAAGGAAATGGAAACTAATGGTTCAAAAAAGTGACTTTACTACTGCTTTCAAAACTAAGCTATCAACATCTAAAATGGAGAATTAAATGACATAAAATAGCCACATGCTTTATTCAGTCTTCTAAATAACTGGATGGAAAAGTCAATCTTGCTGCCATTTGGTCACTAGACCTACACTGCTCCCACTACATTTAGATTTTTACCAGTATCGATCCCAATCTCACAGTAGACTTCAAAGACTGAAGAATTTTGCCAAAGGATACTAGAATGCAAGTTTCCTCTATACTCCTGGTGGGAAAGTGTATACCCATATGTCTGGACTGGTCTGAAGGGACAATGACAAAGTAAATTTTAAACAACCTGCATTTTATGGATAAGGTGCTCTCAAAGGTGATATTAAACTGCTAAAGATGACTATTTCAGAATCCTTTGTAATTATTTCCCCATCGCCCTTAACATTTTTATTTTTAAAGTGTTAAACCTCAAAGGCAACATTGGTTACCAAATTAATGAAGATAGCTTGAACATCTGGAAACGTGTATATACCTTGGTCAGGTGGAGTGATTGTAATCATCTGTGCGGTAAATTCTTCATCAAAATATCTTGTGTCAGTCTCTGATGTAACTTGTGGCTTAAATGGCGGTACAAGCTGTGAAAAATAAATGAGTATACATTAAGTATGAAATTAAGTGAACTGGCTTATTACTCAAAAATTCAGCAGGAATTGTTCACTGAACACATATACTGACATTGAATAACACACTTGGAGGGAAAAAAAATTAAACATATCATGGAAGGGCCATATAAGGAAATAGCCTATCCATAAGTCAGCTTCCAAAACAGTCAGTCTTCACCATAATACCTGTAGCAACAGACTTGGCTCGTGCCGGCCAGTCTCATATGTAGCAAGACAAAGAGAAGGGAAGACACAACTCCAAAGGGGAGGCGGGCGGGTTTCTGAGAACAATCAGCCTGCTGTCCTCGGAGAATACCTTCTACAGGTATGTAGCATTCGCTTTCTCCGAGGACAAGCAGGCTGCTTGTTCTCACTGATGGGGTATCCCTAGCCCCCAGGCTCACTCAAAACAACAACCATGGTCAATTGGGCCTCGCAACGGCGAGGACATAACTGAGATTGACCTAAAAAATTTACCAACTAACTGAGAGTGCAGCCTGGAACAGAACAAACATGGGCCTAGGGGGGTGGAGTTGGATTCTAAACCCCGAACAGATTCTGAAGCACTGACTGCCCGAACCGACTGTCGCGTCGGGTATCCTGCTGCAGGCAGTAATGAGATGTGAATGTGTGGACAGATGACCACGTCGCAGCTTTGCAAATCTCTTCAATAGTGGCTGACTTCAAATGGGCCACTGACGCTGCCATGGCTCTAACATTATGAGCCGTGACATGACCCTCAAGAGCCAGCCCAGCCTGGGCGTAAGTGAAGGAAATGCAATCTGCTAGCCAATTGGATATGGTGCGTTTTCCCACAGCCACTCCCCTCCTGTTGGGATCAAAAGAAACAAACAATTGGGCGGACTGTCTGTTGGGCTGTGTCCGCTCCAGATAGAAGGCCAATGCTCTCTTGCAGTCCAATGTGTGCAGCTGACGTTCAGCAGGGCAGGAATGAGGACGGGGAAAGAATGTTGGCAAGACAATTGACTGGTTCAGATGGAACTCCGACACAACCTTTGGCAAGAACTTAGGGTGAGTGCGGAGGACTACTCTGTTATGATGAAATTTGGTGTAAGGAGCCTGGGCTACCAGGGCCTGAAGCTCACTGACTCTACGAGCTGAAGTAACTGCCACCAAGAAAATGACCTTCCAGGTCAAGTACTTCAGATGGCAGGAATTCAGTGGCTCAAAAGGAGGTTTCATCAGCTGGGTGAGAACGACATTGAGATCCCATGACACTGTAGGAGGCTTGACAGGGGGCTTTGACAAAAGCAAACCTCTCATGAAGCGAACAACTAAAGGCTGTCCTGAGATCGGCTTACCTTCCACACGGTAATGGTATGCACTGATTGCACTAAGGTGAACCCTTACAGAGTTGGTCTTGAGACCTGATTCAGACAGGTGCAGAAGGTATTCAAGCAGGGTCTGTGTAGGACAACAGCGAGGATCTAGGGCCTTGCTGTCACACCAGACGGCAAACCTCCTCCACAGAAAGAAGTAACTCCTCTTAGTGGAATCTTTCCTGGAAGCAAGCAAGATGCGGGAGACACCCTCTGACAGACCCAAAGAGGCAAAGTCTACGCTCTCAACATCCAGGCCGTGAGAGCCAGGGACCGGAGGTTGGGATGCAGAAGCGCCCCTTCGTCCTGTGTGATGAGGGTCGGAAAACACTCCAATCTCCACGGTTCTGCAGAGGACAACTCCAGAAGAAGAGGGAACCAGATCTGACGCAGCCAAAAAGGAGCAATCAGAATCATGGTGCCTCGGTCTTGCTTGAGTTTCAACAAAGTCTTCCCCACCAGAGGTATGGGAGGATAAGCATACAGCAGACCCTCCCCCCAGTCCAGGAGGAAGGCATCCGATGCCAGTCTGCCATGGGCCTGAAGCCTGGAACAGAACTGAGGGACTTTGTGGTTGGCTCGAGATGCGAAGAGATCTACCAAGGGGGTGCTCCACACCTGGAAGATCTGTCGCACTACACGGGAATTGAGCGACCACTCGTGAGGTTGCATAATCCTGCTCAACCTGTCGGCCAGACTGTTGTTTACGCCTGCCAGATATGTGGCTTGGAGCACCATGCCGTGACGGCGAGCCCAGAGCCACATGCTGACGGCTTCCTGACACAGGGGGCGAGATCCGGTGCCCCCCTGCTTGTTGACGTAATACATGGCAACCTGGTTGTCTGTCTGAATTTGGATAATTTGGTGGGACAGCCGATCTCTGAAAGCCTTCAGAGCGTTCCAGATCGCTCGTAACTCCAGAAGATTGATCTGCAGATCGCGTTCCTGGAGGGACCAGCTTCCTTGGGTGTGAAGCCCATCGACATGAGCTCCCCATCCCAGGAGAGACGCATCCGTAGTCAGCACTTTTTGTGGCTGAGGAATTTGGAAAGGACGTCCCAGAGTCAAATTGGACCAAATCGTCCACCAATACAGGGATTTGAGAAAACTCGTGGACAGGTGGATCACGTCTTCTAGATCCCCAGCAGCCTGAAACCACTGGGAAGCTAGGGTCCATTGAGCAGATCTCATGTGAAGGCGGGCCATGGGAGTCACATGAACTGTGGAGGCCATGTGGCCCAGCAATCTCAACATCTGCCGAGCTGTGATCTGCTGAGACGCTCGCACCCGCGAGACGAAGGACAAGTTGTTGGCTCTCGTCTCTGGGAGATAGGTGCGAGCCGTCCGAGAATCCAGCAGAGCTCCTATGAATTCGAGTTTCTGCACTGGGAGAAGATGGGACTTTGGGTAATTTATCACAAACCCCAGTAGCTCCAGGAGGCGAATAGTCATCTGCATGGACTGCAGGGCTCCTGCCTCGGATGTGTTCTTCACCAGCCAATCGTCGCGATATGGGAACACGTGCACCCCCAGTCTGCGAAGTGCCGCTGCTACTACAGCCAAGCACTTGGTGAACACTCTGGGCGCAGAGGCGAGCCCAAAGGGTAGCACACAGTACTGGAAGTGACGTGTGCCCAGCTGAAATCGCAGATACTGTCTGTGAGCTGGCAGTATCGGGATGTGGGTGTAGGCGTCCTTCAAGTCCAGAGAGCATAGCCAATCGTTTTCCTGAATCATGGGGAGAAGGGTGCCCAGGGAAAGCATCCTGAACTTTTCTTTGACCAGATATATGTTCAGAGCCCTTAGGTCTAGGATGGGACGCATCCCCCCTGTTTTCTTTTCCACAAGGAAGTACCTGGAATAGAATCCCAGCCCTTCTTGCCCGGATGGCACGGGCTTGACAGCATTGGCGCTGAGAAGGGCGGAGAGCTCCTCTGCAAGTACCTGCTTGTGCTGGAAGCTGTAAGACTGAGCTCCCAGTGGACAATTTGGAGGTTTTGAGGCCAAATTGAGGGTGTATCCTTGCCGGACTATTTGGAGAACCCACTGATCGGAGGTTATGAGAGGCCACCTTTGGTGAAAAGCTTTCAACCTCCCTCCGACTGGCAGGTCGCCCGGCACTGACACTTGGATGTCGGCTCTGCTCTGCTGGAGCCAGTCAAAAGCTCGTCCCTTGCTTTTGCTGGGGAGCCGAGGGGCCCTGCTGAGGCGCACGCTGCTGACGAGAGCGAGCGCGCTGGGGCTTAGCCTGGGCCGCAGGCTGTCGAGAAGGAGGATTGTACCTACGCTTGCCAGAAGAGTAGGGAACAGTCTTCCTTCCCCCCCAAAATCTTCTACCTGTAGAGGTAGAGGCTGAAGGCTGCCGGCGGGAGAACTTGTCGAATGCGGTGTCCCGCTGGTGGAGCTGCTCTACCACCTGTTCGACTTTTTCTCCAAAAATATTATCCGCACGGCAAGGCGAGTCCGCAATCCGCTGCTGGATTCTATTCTCCAGGTCGGAGGCACGCAGCCATGAGAGTCTGCGCATCACCACACCCTGAGCAGCGGCCCTGGACGCAACATCAAAGGTGTCATACACCCCTCTGGCCAGGAATTTCCTGCACGCCTTCAGCTGCCTTACCACCTCCTGAAATGGCTTGGCTTGCTCAGGGGGGAGCTTATCCACCAAGCCCGCCAACTGCCGCACATTGTTCCGCATGTGGATGCTCGTGTAGAGCTGGTAGGACTGAATTTTGGCCACGAGCATAGAAGAATGGTAGGCCTTCCTCCCAAAGGAGTCCAAGGTTCTAGAGTCCTTGCCCGGGGGCGCCGAAGCATGCTCCCTAGAACTCTTGGCCGTCTTTAGGGCCAAATCCACAACTCCAGAGTTGTGAGGCAACTGAGTGCGCATCAGCTCTGGGTCCCCATGGATCCGTTACTGGGACTCGATCTTCTTGGGAATGTGGGGATTAGTTAATGGTTTGGTCCAGTTCGCCAGCAATGTCTTTTTGAGGACATGATGCATGGGTACTGTGGACGCTTCCTTAGGTGGAGAAGGATAGTCCAGGAGCTCAAACATTTCAGCCCTAGGCTCGTCCTCCATAACCACCGGGAAGGGGATGGCCGTAGACATCTCCCGGACAAAGGAAGCGAAAGACAGACTCTCAGGAGGAGAAGGCTGCCTTTCAGGAGAGGGAGTGGGATCAGAAGGAAGACCCTCAGACTCCTCGTCAGAGAAATATCTCATGTCTTCCTCTTCTTCCCACGAGGCCTCACCATCGGTGTCAGACACAAGCTCACGAACCTGTGTCTGCAACCGTGTCCGGCTCGACTCCGTGGAACCACGGCCACGGTGGGAGCATCGAGAGTTAGACTCCCTCGCCCGCACCGGCGAAGCTCCCTCCGCCGACGTAGTCGGGGAGCCTTCCTGGGAGGCGGCCGCAGTCGGTACCGCGATGCCGGAGACCTCACCCCGGACAATGGGCCAGCTGGCGCCTCACTCAACAGTACCGGTGGCGCAAGCACCCCCGGTACCGGAGGGGTAGGGCGCAACAGCTCTCCCAGAATCTCTGGGAGAACGGCCCGGAGACTCTCGTTCAGAGTGGCTGCAGAAAAAGGCATGGAAGTCGATGCAGGCGTCGATGTCAGAGTCTGTTCCGGGCGTGGAGGCTGTTCCGGGCTGTCCAGAGTGGAGCGCATCGACACCTCTTGGACAGAGGGTGAGCGGTCCTCTCGGTGCCGATGCCTGCTGGGTGCCGACTCCCTCGGCGACCCAGAGCTCTCGGTGCCGACGCGGGAAGGGGACCGGTGTCGATGCTTCTTCGATTTTTTGGAGCGAAGCATGTCACCGGCGCTTCCCGGCACCGACGAGGAGGACGTAGAATCCAGCCGTCTCTTCCTCGGGGCCGAGACCGAAGAGGGCCGGTCTCGGGGGGGCTGTACCGCAGGAGCCCTCAGGGTAGGGGGAGACCCACCCGAAGGCTCACCGCCACCAGCAGGGGAATGGACAGCCCTCACCTGCACTCCAGACGAAGCACCACCGTCGCCGACGCAGCCTTCCGATGTCGCCCCGATGCAGAGGGCCGATGCCTCGATGCAATCAGGGGCGAGGATGAAGGTCCGGGTGCTGACGACGTCGATGCACTCGATACCCCCGGTGCCGATGCCGACGAAGAGCCCGAGAACAAGATGTTCCACTGGGCTAACCTCGCTACCTGAGTCCGCTTTTGTAAAAGGGAACACAGACTACAGGCCTGAGGGCGGTGCCCAGCCCCCAGACACTGAAGACACGACGAGTGCCTGTCAGTGAGCGAGATTACCCGGGTGCACTGGGTGCACTTCTTGAAGCCGCTGGGAGACTTCGATGTCATGGGCGGAAAAATCACGCCGGCGAGATCAAAAGTCGAAATGGCAAAAATGGCACCACAAAAATAGGGAGAAGAAAACTTCGACCGAGGCCTAACTAGGGCCTACCCCGACGACGAAAGAAAACTTACCGGGGCGAAAAGCTCGAAATACGGGAAAGGAAAAAAACCAAAAGGTCTCCTCCCGAAACACTTCTCTTAATTTTTTTCTCTCAAAGAATGAGTCGAAAACGACGCGCGAGGTCAACTTTCCGGGGCACGAAAGGCGAAACAAAACCGTACCGAGCGCGGACAAAAGAAGACTGGCCGGCACGAGCCGGTTTCGGGCGGGAAGACGGCCGCGCATGCGCGGTGCGCATCGGCGCGCGAGGGCTAGCAAAGGCTTTTGCTAGTGAAGATTCCGATTGGAGGGGCTGCCGTGGACGTCACCCATCCGTGAGAACAAGCAGCCTGTTTGTCCTCGGAGAATGGTGATTATCAGTTTCGGAAGAGAGAAATACATAGTTAAGGTAGAGGAGGCAGAATGGATTAGGTATTCAGGTAAGAACAGTTCATTTTATAATGAGATATGAAAGGTATTGGATTAAAACTTCATTCATAGTAAAAATTAGCTTGAACAATTAGGAATATTAAACTTCGAAACATGACAAAATTGATATAAACAATTAGGAAATAAAGAGTTACGTTTTGTGTATATCCAGTGTACATTTTATTAATTGACATTTAGGATGAATTATTGAATTATTTAGATTTTAGCAAAGCCTTTAACATAGTACCGCATAGACTGAGTGCCCGCGGTATGGGCACTAAAGTGACTGAATGGGTTAGGAACTAATTGAGTGGAAGGTGACAGAGGGTAGTGGTAAATGGAGGCCATTCTGAGGAAAAGGATGTTGTGGGCTGCAAGGTTTGGTTCTTGAGCCAGTTATTAACATTTTTGTAAGCAATATTGCTGAAGGGCTGTCTGGTAATGTTTGCTTCTTTGCGGATGACACAAAAATGCAATAGGGTAGACACCCCTGATGGTGTAGATAACATGAGGAAGTACTTAGTGAAGCTAGAGGAAAGGTCTGGAATTTAGCAGCTTAGATTTAAATGCTAAAAAATGCAGGGTCATGCATTTGGGCTGCAAAAACCCAAGGGAACGGTACAGTTGAGGGAGTGAAGAACTTTTGTGAAAAAGGAGCGGGACTTGGGTGTGATCATATGCAATGATCTTAAGGTGGCCAAACAGGAAGAAAAGGCGACAGTAAAATCTAGAAGGGTGTTTGGGTACACAGGGAGAGGAATGGCCAGTAGGAAAAAGGAGGTGATGATGTCCCTAAGACTCTGGCGAGACCTCATTTAAGAATATTGTACACAATTCTGGAGACCCTTCAAAAAGATAAAACAGGATAGTCAGTCCAGAGGGCGGCTACTAAAATAGTCAGTGGTCTTCGTCATAAAGCGTATGGAGACAGACACTTTGGAAGAAAGGTAGGAGAGGGGAGATATGAGAGACACATTTAAATACCTCTGCAGCATAAATGCATAGGAGACAAGTCTCAATCAAAAGAAAGCTCTGGAACAAGGGAGCACAGGATGAAGGTGAAAGGAGAAAGACTCAAAAGTAACCTGAAAAATTACTTCTTCATGGAAAGGGTGGCAAATTCATGGAACAGCCTTCCGGTGGAAGTGGTGCAGACGAAAACCGTATCTAAAAGCAAGAGAGCTTGAGATAATTAAATAGGATCTATAAGGGAGTGATAAGGAGAATAGATGGCATGGATGGGCAGACTGGATAGGCCATATGGTCTTTATCTACCTACATTTTCCTATGGTTTTGACCTCTTCCTCAGATTTCAAAGCAGTAAAATCAGAATTGTCAAGACAAACTATAAAACCAGGTAACCAAAGCCCCTTCAGCTCCCTTCTCAACAGTGGAAAATGGTGAATTAGACTGCTTTCATATTTGATGGACTTGAAATTTATATCATCTTCACACTACTGAGCTCTGTCAATGTTTCAACAAGAGCTTTTAATAATAGCCAAAAATACATAAAGGATGAAAGCCTTAAAAATTAAGACAAACAGAAGCACTTGTGCATAACAGGCAAAAATGCAGGGTCATGCACTTCGGTCGCAAGAATCCGAGGGAACGGTACAGTATAGGGCAGTGATGGCGAACCTATGGCACGCGTGCCAGAGAGGGCACGCAGAGCCCTCTCCCTTGGCACGCGCGCCGTCGCCATCGCTGGTCCGCCCACTCTCTCTCCCAGTTCGGCCTTCCTCCCACCCTCCCTCCAACGCAACGAGCAACAGCCCGCCCGCCCGTCCTCCCTCCTTCCCTCCCTCCCAGCACCAGGAACCCCCCTCCACCTAAAATTTTTAAAGCGTACCTCCTCAGTCGGCGTGCGTCGGCAGCGAAGCCTTCGGCCTTCCCTGTCTCTCAAGCTGGGCGGGACCAGAGCTTGAGAGACAGGGAAGGCCAAAGGCGCGTCGAGCGAAGCACAGGCGCTTCACTGTCGACGCACGCCGCCTTAACCCCGACTGAGGAGGTTGGAGGTACGCTTTTTAAATTTTAGGAGGAGGGGGGTTCCTGGTGCTGGGAGGGAGTAAGGGAGGACGGACGGGTGGGCGGCCTGATGCTCGTTGAGTTGGAGGGAGGGCGGGAGACCTGATGGTGGGTGCTGGGTGGGAGGGAGGCATGCTGCTGCGTGCTGGGTGGGAAGCCTGCTGCTGCTGGGTGGGAGGGAAGCCTGATGGTGGGTGCTGGGTGGGAGGGAGGCCTGCTGCTGCTGGGTGGGAGGGAAGCCTGCTGCTGCGTGCTGGGTGGGAGGGAAGCCTGCTGCTGCATGCTGGGTGGGAGGGAAGCCTGCTGCTGCATGCTGGGTGGGAGGGAGGCCTGCTGGACATTTGTGGCTGGAGGGGAGAGGATGGTTGCTGGACATGGATGGAGGGCAAGAAATGAAGAAAGGAGGATAGTAAAGAAATCAATGGAAAGGAAGCCCTGGAAACGGAGTTAAGAGAACAGATAGACAGCAGCAGAATCAGCGACTAGAACCAATATGGATAGAAAAACAAAATCACCAGACAACAAAGGTAGGAAAAATCATTTTATTTTCATTTTAGTGTTTGGAATATGTCGAATTGGAGAATTTACATCTGCTGTCTTATTTTGCACTGGGCATACTGGAGCTGTAACAGCTTACAGAAATGATTTATAATGGAAGAAAGTCGTGTTATTTTTTTCTCCTACACTAGTATAATATTTTCAATGATGTCTGTTTATATGCGCCATGGCTGGTGTAAGGGGTGTGGCTATCATAGGGGTGGAGTCATGTGGTGACCCCTCCCATGAGTACCGGCACTTTGCGATAAATAATTCGGTTTTGGGTTGCTGTTTGGGCACTCAGTCTCTAAAAGGTTCGCCATCACTGGTATAGGGGGTGAAGTGCTTCAGTGTACGAAGGAACAGCGGGACTTGGGGGTGATTGTGTCTGATGACCTAAAGCTTCCAAACAGGTAGAAAAAGCGAAGTCAAAGCCAGAAGGCTGCTTGGGTGCATAAAAACAGGATGACCAGCAGGAAAAAGAAGGTGATAATGCCATCGTATAAGTCTCTGGTGAGGCCCCATTTATTTAATTTCTTTATTAATTTCATTTTAAACAAAGATAACAATCTTTGAAAGATACACCAATATTAAGTAATTCTACATTACTGCAGAAAGCACAAGGAAAAATCAAACATGCATAATATGAAAATAAAATATTGGATCAAACAGTCCACAATAATGGAGAGATCTTAGGTTACACCAAAGAAAGTTGGCACAAACAAAAAAATACTATAATTAAGAAAGAGAGAACAGGTGGTTATTCCTTTTATAAATCTAACCAGCTACAATCTAGTCAGTTCTTCCTGTTGTCTTGCATATCTAAAAAACTACTCAATTATTTTGGTTCATAGAAAACATATCTATTATCTTTGTAAAAAAGTAAACATTTAAAGGAAATCTCAATTGGAAAGTAGCATTAATCTCCAAAGATCTCTGTTTTAAATCCAGAAATTTCTTCCTCCTTTGCTGTGTCCATCTAGAAATATCTGGAAAAATCAAGACTTTACTGCCCAAAAATTCAGGTTGAATATTTTTGAAATACAACCGTAACAAAGATTCTTTATCTTGTAAAAATACAAAAGTAATAATTGCAGTTGAGTTTTAATTTCTTCTTTAGACTGTTCAAGAAATCCTGTTAAGTCCAATATCTCTGATGAAACATCTTGTTGGATTGGAACCTCCTGTGAGGTAATTTGTTGAGACTTCTTTTTGCCCCCAAGATAGTAAATTCTTTGTAATGGAGAAAGAGATTGTTCTGGATATTTAAAAATCTCTTTAAGGAATTTATTAAACATTTCTCTAGCGGAAATGTAATTTGTTTGAGGAAAATTTAATATACGCAAGTTTAAATTCCTTGTTGAATTCTCCAGCTTTTCAATTTTCCGATGTATTATTAAACGATCTCCTGCTATTTGCGATTGTTGCTCTTGCACTTTAACCAAGTCCAATTCCAAAGATTTTTGTTTAGTAGAGACAATCTCAAGATTTTCTTTAATATCTCTTATTTGCTTAGTTATTCAATGAAACAGAAATAAATGAGGTACACACCTTATGCAAGGTCTCAAGAGCTGACCATATAGATTCCAGTGATATTTCCTGGGGTTTCACCAGGGGCTGGATTGCCATGGCGCACAGCGAAGTTTCCTCCCCAAAATCAACAATCCGGCTCCCCTTTGTTGCCGCCTCTTCTGCCGCCACACCTGGTGGATACAGATTCCCCTCCTCCAAGATGGAACCCAATGCCACTTCCTCAGGCGAGGTCTGCCGCCCCTTCGAGTCGTTCTCTTTGACACTCTGAACTTCGGCCCTGTCTGGTTGTGGCGGTGGAGGGGTTGCTGGTCCTAATGGGCTGAGCGAAAGTTCGCTCTCCAAACCGGGACTCTTCCTTGCCCCGGTTACGGAAATGCCCGTTGGAGTGGACACCAAATACGAGGAGATGGAAGGTTGTCCCGAAGAGGGGGGCACTAGCCTCGGGAGGGGAGGTCCCTTAGGCTTACCCTTTCTCTTCGGCATGCTCAATCACAAGGAAAAAGGTAACTTTTCAATTCTTTAGGACGAGCGTTCCTCTCCTGCGTCCTGCTCAGTCACCATCTTGGATCTCTTATTCCGGTGAGGCCCCATTTAGAGTACTGTGTGCAGTTCTGGAGACTGCACCTATGGAAAGATGTAAACAGGATGGAGTCGGTCCAGAGGGCGACTACAAAATTATAAGCGGTCTTGAACACAAAAATATAGGGACAGGCTTATGAACCTTAACATGCATATGCTGGAAGAGAGGAGATATAATAGAAATGTTTAAATATCTCAAGGGCATTAATGTACATGAAGTGAGCCTTTTTCAACGGAAGGAAAGCTCTGGAACGAGGGGGCATACGATGAAGTTAAGAGGGAATAGGCTTAGGAGTAATCAAAGAAAGTATTATTTCACAGAAAGGGTGTTGGAAGCATGGAATGCCCTCCCAGTAGAGGTTGTGGTGTCGAGGACTGTGTCAGGATTTAAAAAGGCATGGGATAAGCATATGGGATCGCTTAGGAAAAGGACGAGTTAGGGGTTACAGAGGATAGGCAGACTGGATGGGCCATTTGGCCTTTATTTGCCGTCATGTTTCTATGTTTCTATTACTGCTGCCTTCGTTTTTTCAGATGCAGCATTAAGGTCACTTCAGGTTCAACAAGTTTCTATGGAATCTGCTGCCCAAATACCTTCTTGAAAAGTCAACGCTTCTCACCAGGATATATCCAAATCTTTAAAAATATTCAACAGTTATAATAAATAGTATAATACCTTTTTCTCATACACATCTTGCCACACTATGCCAGCGAAAAATTTATGCTGCATAATCTCTTTAGCATCATCAGGACCACCACCTAATCTGTTAGGAAAAAAAATGTTTTTAGTATAAAATGTTCTGTCATAAGTTGCCATTTCTCAAAAATTTAATGTTAAGCTGCAGAGCCATATTACAAAAAGAGGAACATTCACAGCTGAAGTCAGCTATTAACATGCATTATTAGTAACTAGATCCCACTGCACAAAATGGGACCTGCAGTAAAATACAAGGGTACTACTATGCATTAGTATATATTAACTGTCCGTTTCTTCAGTTCCAGAACACCTCAGGTAAAGTGTTCATTTATTACAAAGCAAAATTCACACTCTTCCAGCTGTGGAAACACCCATTTTTCATTTGTTACATGTTTACATTTCTCTTTAGAAGTTTACCCTTCCTGCTTCATCCAATGCATACATACATAGACTTGTAGTTTTGATTTCCTTAACAGCAAGAATACACCAGACTGGTTTGCCCAAATAAGCCCTATTCTCAAACCAAGAATTCTATGAAGTACAGCTCCCTCGGCTAACCAGAAGCATACCTCCACCAGCTTGCCATATATTTCCATCAAAATACCTTACTCAAATGCAATGCCAACTGTTTTTAGTTGCTAAAAAATTCTTCTGCTTATATACATTCTAATTATGTAGAACTTCTCTGCTGGATAGGTCTTAAGTCTCCCTATCCACCATACATGCTTGACAGTCAAAGATTGCTCCACCTGTAAATGTGATTCAGGCTACAAGACTATTTGGTAAAATTGCAGTGCAGAAGAATGAAGAACCAACAAATAAGACTACATCACCAGCTACAGCCTTAGGTATGGGTGCAAACAAGTGGTCTTAAGTTGAGTGGAGCGGTGGAAGAGCAGCAGAGATAATGAAACTAAAAAAAAAAGATCAGAGGAATTCAATGCTTACTTGTTCATTTTAGGCAAGACTTTTAGTTCTTTATGGTGGTAATGTCTAGAAATAAAGCTTCAGCTTTCCTTTTGAAAGGCAACTTAATTAAAAAAAAAAAAAGTCACAGGAAAAAAGTATTTCTCCTCCTCCCATCCTTGTACTACCTGTGAATTTAGTTTCTGCAGCATGGAGGTACTCTTGCTGTAAATACAAGGGAAGCTGCTAGGTAAAGTTTCTACCACTTACCTTCCTTTAATAGTTTACTTTTGAATGGCATTCACAAAGCTGGAAAAGACCAGTATCTCCTACCACCACAAAGGTCTTTGTGTCCATGCCAAGCATGCTTGAGCTCTGCCAATGTTAGGTTCCTAACATCTTCAAGCCTACAAGCTTTCAGTGAATGTGAAAGTAAACATAATCCCGCGCCTCCCTTCAATTCACATGATTCTTGTTTCCCTTGAACATTCCATTCTATGGAAAATGTGTTATTTTCTGTTAACACTGAAGCCTGCTGGGTATTTAAATGCTTGTATTATCCCCTTTCCATTGTCTCATATAGCAATGGTTCTCATTCCAGTTCTTGGCCAGTTATTCTTTCAGATTATCCACAATAAATATACATAAGAGAAGCTAATACACAATGGAGGCAGTGCATGATAACTGCATGCATATTCATTGTGCACATCCTGAAAACCAGACTGACCAGGCAGTCCAAGGACTGTACTGAGAATCACCATGCTAGACCACATCTCTCTAACTCCTTCAGTCTACATATAATTTATCGGCTATCATTTAGCTATGCAAGAGCCACCAGCCTAGTTTATGACTTATATAAAGACCAAAAGTGGCTATCCAGTCTGCCTAGTATGAAATTTGTTCTCTTAGCGGATATGCATATAAAAGCTTCTAACCAACCCAACACCAACTCCCATTTCGCCAAAATCTTCCATCCAACCTTTTTCTTGTCCGTTTCAGGCACAACCTAAATCCATCAAAGTTGGTCTCCATGATTTGGAGCCTTGAGTGAAATCATGTGTCTGCTGCATAGGACTACCTCATTCTGTTCTGGTTACCCCTCTGCTTCCAAGCAATTGTACTGGTTAGTCTCTCCTGGCCAATTAAATCGTTTTGAATATCAGGTCCATTGTGTATTGAGTTGACACTGAAAATAGCATACTATGACAAATTATGTACTGTTTGATTTTTTTTTTTTTACTACTGTAATTATTTCCTCTTTTTATTTGTTCTTGCTGTACACCACCTTGGGTGAATTTCTTCAAAAAGGTGGTACATAAATCCTCATAAATAAATGTCTCCTATGAACTGCCAGCTGTGCAATTACAACCATTTTCCTTCCCATATTTTCTGCTGAATATGAAGTTTACTTAATGCATTTTAAAATTTCTTTACTATTTTTTTCCAACCTACAAAATGTTGGAAAGAAATTATACATAGGGATTGAGAATGTGCTTTGGCTAATAACTTGTGTCCCTGTTTACTAATGCAAAGTGATGCATTTAGGGAGTAGAAACCCACGAGAGACGTATGTGTTAGGTGGGGAGAGTCTGATAGGTACTGAGGGGGAGAGGGATCTTGGGGTGATAGTATCCGAGGATCTGAAGGCGACGAAACAGTGTGACAAGGCGGTGGCCGTAGCGAGAAGGTTGCTAGGCTGTATAGAGAGAGGTGTGATCAGCAGAAGAAAGGAAGTGTTGATGCCCCTGTACAAGTCGTTGGTGAGGCCCCACCTGGAGTATTGTGTTCAGTTTTGGAGGCCGTACCTTGCGAAGGATGTTAAAAAAATGGAAGCGGTGCAAAGAAAAGCTACGAGAATGGTATGGGATTTGCATTCCAAGATGTATGACCAAAGACTTGCTGACCTGAACATGTATACCCTGGAGGAAAGGAGGAACAGGGGTGATATGATACAGATGTTCAAATACTTGAAAGGTATTAATCCGCAAAAAAATCTTTTCCGGAGATGGGAAGGCGGTAGAACGAGAGGACATGACATGAGATTGAAGGGGGCAGACTCAAAAAAGATGTCAGGAAGTATTTTTTCACGGAGAGGGTGGTGGATGCTTGGAATGCCCTCCCGCGGGAGGTGGTGGAGATGAAAACGATAACGTAATTCAAACATGCGTGGGATATGCATAAAGGAATCCTCAGAAGCTTAGCTGAAATTGGGTGGCGGAGCAGGTGGGGGGAAGAGGGGTTGGTGGTTGGGAGGCTAGGATAGGGGAGGGCAGACTTATACGGTCTGTACCAGAGCCGGTGATGGGAGACGGGACTGGTAGTTGGGAGGCGGGTAATACTGCTGGGCGGACTTATACGGTCTGTGCCCTGAAAAAGACAGGTACAAATTCAAGATATGAGTTTATCTTGGGCAGACTAGATGGACCATGCAGGTCTTTTTCTGCCGTTATCTACTATGTTACTATGTTACTAAACAGCGTTAAGAGAACACAACCAAATCTGGTATAGAGAAAGCTTACAACTTAAAAAAAAAGCCAGATCAGAGAAAGCTCATCTATTGGAAGCAGATCCAGTTTATAAAGCATAAAAAAGCAAAAAAAAAACTGTGAAAAATAGGTAATTGCTTTTTTTCATACTGCCTCTCTCCTTCTCTACTCTCCCACTCACATCGCCACTGGAATAATTTCATGAGGCATACTGTTCATGCTTCCTGTACCACACATTCTCTCCCCCATCCCCCCATTGCAATCACACCCCTATCCCCTAATGGGCTGCCTCTTGGCAATTCAGAGGTATATTTTCTTTGTTGTAAATTCTACTGTGAAACTTACTTATAAAGGCTGCTGAACTGCAATCCTTAACGGCCAAAAACCAGTTAGGATTTTAAGATTATCACCAATGAATTTTCACAAGGTCTGTGTACACTGTATACAAAATCTCAAGCATATTCATAAAGGATAACCTGAAAATCTAATTGATTTGCAGCCCTCCTGGACTGCAGTTGGACATCCTTTAATGGCTCTGTGTACTGCTAACCAATACCTGTCACAATGACAGTGACATCTTGTAGTTCAACTATAAAATCCATACTTTCAAATCTGTTGACAGTGATGTTTAATTGTTTGATATATTTATATCATGGTTTCATTTTATTGTATTTTCTACAACTAAACCCCTTCTTTCTAGGTCAAAGAGTCAGGGATTGAAAAGAATTCCATGAGCTTTGCTCTGCATAGTTTCTCCACTTGTTTTTTCCTGCTGCCAAGACATTCAAAGCATCCATTATACCTTCCATGAAAAGATTTCCAAACCATTTCTGAATCTCCTCCCTCAGAGCTTCACAATGATTTAATTCTCTATAGAGTAGCAGATCGTCCACTAAAATATTTGATTCTTGTGCAATAATACATTCAGGTATTTAAATCTTACCTTAACCATTGCCCCCAAACCTTTCCTCTAGGAAATACATACATACAGTGGGGGAAATAAGTATTTGATCCCTTGCTGATTTTGTAAGTTTGCCCACTGACAAAGACATGAGCAGCCCATAATTGAAGGGTAGGTTATTGGTAACAGTGAGAGATAGCACATCACAAATTAAATCCGGAAAATCACATTGTGGAAAGTATATGAATTTATTTGCATTCTGCAGAGGGAAATAAGTATTTAATCCCTCTGGCAAACAAGACCTAATACTTGGTGGCAAAACCCTTGTTGGCAAGCACAGCGGTCAGACGTCTTCTGTAGTTGATGATGAGGTTTGCACACATGTCAGGAGGAATTTTGGTCCACTCCTCTTTGCAGATCATCTCTAAATCATTAAGAGTTCTGGGCTGTCGCTTGGCAACTCGCAGCTTCAGCTCCCTCCATAAGTTTTCAATGGGATTAAGGTCTGGTGACTGGCTAGGCCACTCCATGACCCTAATGTGCTTCTTCCTGAGCCACTCCTTTGTTGCCTTGGCTGTATGTTTTGGGTCATTGTCGTGCTGGAAGACCCAGCCACGACCCATTTTTAAGGCCCTGGCGGAGGGAAGGAGGTTGTCACTCAGAATTGTACGGTACATGGCCCCATCCATTCTCCCATTGATGCGGTGAAGTAGTCCTGTGCCCTTAGCAGAGAAACACCCCCAAAACATAACATTTCCACCTCCATGCTTGACAGTGGGGACGGTGTTCTTTGGGTCATAGGCAGCATTTCTCTTCCTCCAAACACGGCGAGTTGAGTTCATGCCAAAGAGCTCAATTTTTGTCTCATCTGACCACAGCACCTTCTCCCAATCACTCTCGGCATCATCCAGGTGTTCACTGGCAAACTTCAGACGGGCCGTCACATGTGCCTTCCGGAGCAGGGGGACCTTGCGGGCACTGCAGGATTGCAATCCGTTATGTCGTAATGTGTTACCAATGGTTTTCGTGGTGACAGTGGTCCCAGCTGCCTTGAGATCATTGACAAGTTCCCCCCTTGTAGTTGTAGGCTGATTTCTAACCTTCCTCATGATCAAGGATACCCCACGAGGTGAGATTTTGCGTGGAGCCCCAGATCTTTGTCGATTGACAGTCATTTTGTACTTCTTCCATTTTCTTACTATGGCACCAACAGTTGTCTCCTTCTCGCCCAGCGTCTTACTGATGGTTTTGTAGCCCATTCCAGCCTTGTGCAGGTGTATGATCTTGTCCCTGACATCCTTAGACAGCTCCTTGCTCTTGGCCATTTTGTAGAGGTTAGAGTCTGACTGATTCACTGAGTCTGTGGACAGGTGTCTTTCATACAGGTGACCATTGCCGACAGCTGTCTGTCATGCAGGTAACGAGTTGATTTGGAGCATCTACCTGGTCTGTAGGGGCCAGATCTCTTACTGGTTGGTGGGGGATCAAATACTTATTTCCCTCTGCAGAATGCAAATAAATTCATATACTTTCCACAATGTGATTTTCTGGATTTAATTTGTGATGTGCTATCTCTCACTGTTACCAATAACCTACCCTTCAATTATGGGCTGCTCATGTCTTTGTCAGTGGGCAAACTTACAAAATCAGCAAGGGATCAAATACTTATTTCCCCCACTGTAGGTCCTTTAGTTTCATCTCATGATTTCTGGTACAGATTCCCCACCAATTTGGTAACGTTTCTGAGCTGTTTCTAGCCTATTTTGAAACACAGCCTCCAGAACAGAGCACAGTATTCCAGGTGAGGTCTCACCAATGACTGCATTCTTTCCTTCAGTAAAATATTCATTAGTTCTCTTACCAAAGGATTCAGAGTAACCAAGATGTAGCTTCCAAGCACGCAACTGCCTAGACCCTTCAGATCCCGGACTGAACCTCTGAGCTCCCTCAATACCATTAGATGCATCTCATTTAGCACCATGGCTTTGTCCACACTCAGTTTTACTAGATCCACCCAAACATCTTCCTCTGTAAATGTGGTATCTACAATACTGGTCCTTCTCCATGCCCTCTTTGGATTTCTGCTGTTTCCTCATCCTCTAATTTTCTTTTTTTCCCCTCAGTCTTACAGTTCTAACTTCTGCTTTCTTCCTCTTCCCAATGTATCTGAAAAATAGCCACACCTTTGGATTTTTTCAATCCATTTACAATTGTGATCCTGACTTCTCCACATCTCACCTTTACCAGATATTTTAACTTGTTCTTGTTTTTGAAATCCTTTATACTTTAAGGTTAATCATCTTTTTTCAGCCACTTTTTTTCTTTTGCATCTATACACTTTCCTGGCAGAGCTCAGTTTAGTCCTTCATCCTTAAAGGTATTCACCCATTTTAATTAAATCGGTATTCCTGAAATTTAAGACTAACTTTAGTGAGAACGATCTTGGCCATTTAACCAAGCTGCTTCTTTTTAGCAGGATACAAGTCCTCATAGCATGGGTCACTAAGCCCATGCAGGAAGCAACTGCAGCTTAGTCATACTAAAAGCTTTTGAGCTTCCTCACTGCATACTGTTTATTTTCTCTGAATCTGCCTTTGCTAATCAAGCAGCAGAAGCAGTGGCCCGTCTCATCTCTCTCTGGGCAAAGTTACATATGCCCTCCAAATATCTAGCTTTCCCAACCTTGAATCTGCTCATGACAGGCTTACACCGTCAGGCAGTATGGACTCTTGTAATTAGAAAGGAACCCAGTATGTAGTAGATATAATAAGATAGTTTATTACAATCTTACCAATGGTAATACAGGTAGGTTAAGCATTCACATAATGGAACCGCATATCATGGCACGTCCTCTCTCTCTAGCCTTCTGGAGTCTCCCTTCTCTGTTCGTCTTCTCCTCTCATCTCCTTCTTGTCTCGTCTCAACTAATACTCCTCAAACTGCTGCTTATATACAATTTTGGCCCTATTCATTTCAATGGACCCCAGCTGTCTCAACAGGGCTCCTTAGTCCTTATCAGTTGATCAGAATGACTTCACATGTTCCCAAACCTTCCTGTAGCCCCCCCTTTGGATGTTCTCACCTAGGGTGCAGCTGACCCAGCACTATCTCTACGTAACCATAGCAACTCTTGCTTATGACATCTTGCAGGTGCCAATCTCAGGATTGTTTATAGAGTAGATTGCCCCCACCCTTGCCAGTTCAGCACTTGCCACAGTGAAATGTAACTGTGTCAAAGGTGATCTCTGATTTTTACAAGCTAGCTCTCTTTTGTATCAGAGATGATTCTGATTTTAAGAAGCCTAGCTCTTATTATGAGCCATTGGCCTGTATTTTACTGAGAGCAAGGGCTAGCATAACTCTTCAATACACACACCATTTCCCTCCTGCCACCATTCTATGGGACTCCAGCCTAGTTAGTAGTTAAGAATTAAATACAACTCCTTAGAGAAGTGGGTGGGTATGTGACAACTAGGGCCTTCTCCACACACCAAAATGTCAAACATCTTCCATTTGACAGTCTCCCAAGACAGGATGTCTGTATGACCCTGTTCCTCTACACTTCACTGCTACTTGATTGTCTATTTGAATCAATATAGTTGTTGGCCAATCTCTGAAAGCCTTTAGAGCACTCTAGAATCTCTCAATTCATGGACATTTATTTAATGAAGCTTCTCCTCAGAGGCTCACAACCAGAGCATGAATCCAATCTAGATGCTCTCCCCAGCCCACTAAAGACACATCTGTCTTAAATACAGTTTGATACAGTGAAATTTGAAAGAGGACTTTGCCAGACTGGAGTGAACTAGCCTGTGTCCACTGAACTTTTCATTTTGAGATGTACCAAGGGAGTTACATGTACTGTTAAGGCCATGCCATTTTTTTTGACTCATCTAGATTTCTTCTGCTACAAAAATGGATGGTGACGGAGCTCGGTACGTACGCTGACTAGCAAGTTGTAGAAACTTCTAGCAGTGTCCCACTGTGCTTGAGGTGGAAAAAACTAAAGAATAAAACTCCAAGGGGAGGTGGAAGGTATGTGAATACTTGGCCTGCTGTCCTCAGAAAGCACTTACTACAGGCGAGTAACTTTGCTTTCTCTGAGGACAAGCAGGCTGTTGTATTTTCACATGTGGGAATCCCTTGCTATCAGGCTAACGGAAAACAACAATGCTAGGACAATAGGGACTCAAAATGTCGAGACTTGTTCTAAATCAACCTGAAACAATCCAAGTACTAGCTGTGTTGCTCAAGGCAGTAGTGAAATGTGAATATGTGGGCTGATGACCAAGTTGCAGCTTTGCAAATCTCTATGAAAGCTGATCTCAAGTGGGCTACTAACATAGCCATTGCTCTGACAAGACCCTCTAGAGTTAGACTAGCCTGGCCATAGATAAAGGAGATGCAATCTGTTAGCCAATTAGAAACTGAGTTTGCTGATGGCTGCCCCCCCCCCCCATCCTGTTTGGGTAAAAAGAAATAGAAAGTTAGATGGACAGTCTATGGGCTTTAGTCCGCTCCAGATAGAAGGATAAGGCTTTCTTGAAGTCCAAACTATGCATGTATATAATTTGCGTGTTCCCTCACCTATTCTGATCTCATACTCCCCCAAACTGCTCTTACACAGTCCAGGAATTAACGGACTCCATAATCAGAAGGACTCGCTGGGATATAAGAAGATAGTTTATTTCAATCTTACCAATAGCAATACAGGCAAATCAGGCAGTCATATGATGGAGCAGCATTACATGACACGTCTGTCACCCGCCTTCTCTTGTAGCCTTCCTTCTGTTGTCTGATCTAATACCCTTCTGACTCCCATTTTTATACTACTTTCACCCTATTCATTTCAATGGACCCCAGCTTTGTCACCAGGGTTCTTGGACCTTATCAGTTGATCAAAATGACTTCACATACTATCAAGCTCTAAGTATAAACAAGATATGTTCAGAGTGCATCTTATTAGATGACTTTGCATTTTCCCCAAACTTTCCCTAGCCCCCTCCTTTGGATGTTCTCACCTGGGGTGCAGCTGACCCACTACTATCTCTACATAACCATGGCAATCTTGCTCATGACGTCTTGAAGGTGCCAGTCTCAGGGAGCAAAGCCCCCCCCCCCCCCTTGCCAGCTCAGCACTTGCTACAGTGAAATGTATGTGTCAAAGGTGATCACTGATTCTTACAAGCTAGCTCTCTTTTGTATCAGAGATGATTTTGATTTTAAGAAGCCTAGCTCTTATTATGAGCCATTGGCCTGTATTTTACTGAGCGCAAGGGCTAGCATAACTCTTCATGCAGCACACTTGCCAGGATGGGCATGAGGTTTGGAAAAATGTTGGTAGAACAACTGACTGATTACGATGAACTCCAATACTACCTTAGGAAGGAACTTGGGGTGTGTGCAGAGAACTACTCTATTGTGATGAAATTTAGTGTAAGGTGGATCAGCTACTAGTGCCTGAAACTCACAGACCCTGCGAGCTGAAGTGACTGCCACCAGAAACACAACTTTCCAGGTCAAATACTTTAGAGGAATCAAGTGGCTCAAAAGGAGCTTTCATCGGCTGGGTGAGATCTCGTGATACAGCTGGAGGTTTCACATGGGGCTTTGTTATTAACAAACCTTGCATGAAGTAAACACTAATTGCACCGAGGTGAGTCCTTACAGGGTTGGTTTTCAAGCCAGACTCAGAGGTGCAGGAGGTATTCAAGCAGTTTTTGAGTAGGGAAAGTAAGGGGACTTAAAGCCTCACCCTCACACCAGACCTCCTTCACTTAAGAGTAACACCTTCTAATGGAGTCTTTTCTGGAAGTCAGCAAAATGCAGGAGACACTCTTTGGCAAGCCCAAGGTCTCAAATTCTATGTTCAACATCCAAGCCGTGAAGGCCAGTGATTGGAGGTTGGGATGCAAAAGAGATCCCTTGTTCTGCGTGATGAGGGTTGGAAAACAGTCCAATTTCCAAGGACCTTTGGAGGATAACTGCAGAAGAAGAGGGAATCATATCTGCCTCGGCCAGTAAGGAACAATTAAGATCATAGTTTCTTGGTCCTGCTTGAGTTTCAGCAAGTCTTCTCTATTACAGGAATTCAAGGATATGAATAAAGGAGACCCTCCCCCCCAATGCAGGAGAAAGGCATTTGACACTAGACTGCTGTGAAATTTGAGCCTGGAGCAGAACTGGGGGACTGTTGAGGTAAGTGGCAAAAAGATCCATTGAGGAGGTGCCTCACTCTCAGATGATCTCACGGGCTACACCCACATTGAGAGAACTCCTGCGGTAGCAAAACCCTGCTCGGTCTGTCCACAAGCAAGTTGTCCTTTCCTGGTAAGTATGTGGTTTGGAGGTCCATCCTGTGAAGGAGGGCACACTGCCACATCCCCCACTGCCTCCTGACACACAGGGTAGGATCCTGTACCCCCCCCCCCCAAACTTGTTCACATAAAACATTGCAACCTACTTGTCTGTTTGGATGAGAACAAATTTGGTTTTGCAGCTGTTCTCTGAAAGCCTTTAGAGCATTCCAAATGGTCTGCAGCTTGAGATTGATATGATGATCTGTTTCCTGAGTAGACCAAGCCATTTGGGTGTGAAGCACACCTACATGAGTACCCCAGCCCAGGTTAGATGCATCAGTCATTAGCACCTTCTGAGGCGGCAGAATTTGGAATGGTAGTCCCACTGTCAAATTTGCATTGTCCACCAGAGGAGAGCATGAGTCAACTCTGGAGGAATCTGGATGACATCCACTAGGTTCCCAGCTGCCTGACACCACTGGGAAGCTAGGGTCCACAGGTCTTCTCTCAAGTGGAGACGTGTCATGGGAATGACATGCACTGTTCATGCCATGTGGCCTATCAATCTCAACATCTGCTGAGTTGTGACCCGCTTGCTGGCACGGACCTGTGAGGTTAGTGTTGACAAGGAATCTGCTCTGGCTTGGAGAAGAAAAGCCCAGGCCTGCAACATATCTAGCAGGGCTCCTATGTACATCGCTGGACCAGCAGGTGGGACTTTTGGGTAGTTTATCACGAACCTTAGTAACTCCAATACCTGAATAGTTAGGTGCATGGACTGTCGCTCCTTCCTGCAATGTGCTCTTAACCAGTCAATTATCAAGATAGAGAATCGCATACACTCCCAACTTGCGTAGATACGCTGCTACTAGAGCTAGACATTTGGCAGTACACGGTACTGTTAGTGCTGTTTTTCCACATGAAATCAGAGATTTCCTGTAACTGGAATCTATGCAGGATGTAAAGAACTACTCACAAAGAAACCTCAGCCCGCCCAAAACACAGCAGCCAGGTTGATATTTGGTAAAACACGATTCGAAAGTGCTAAATCCCTCCGAGAAAAACTGCATTGACTCCCAATCAAAGAACCTATTACCTTCAAAATCAGCACCCTGGTACACAAAATTATCTACGGCAAAGTCCCAGAATACATGACAGACCTCATAGATCTACCAACCAGAAACAGATCATCCCGAACATACCTAAACCTCCACTACCCAAATTGCAAAGGACTCAAATACAAAGCAACCTTTGCATCCAGCTTAACATAAATGCCTAGACTCAGCAACACAGCAAAACCATCGATCATACTGAATATACAACCTTACCTCTTTTCGCCCCCCATGGTGCCTGAAACACACCCACCTTACTCGACCACAATGTAACCTGTATTTGTTTCTCTCTACCGGACTTGGCGTACGCCTTTACGGTACTATGTAAGCCACATTGAGCCTGCAAATAGGTGGGAAAATGTGGGATACAAATGTAACAAATAAATAAATAATATGCTAGTCATTTGCCTGAATCATGGGGAGAATGGTGCCCAGGAAAGTCATTCTGAACTTTTCTTTAATCAGTAATTTGTTCAGGGCCCTTAGGTCTAGGATGGGACAAAATACTCCCGTTGTTTTTTTTTTTGGTGCAAGGAAGTACCTCAAATAAAATCACTTCCCTTTTTCTCCTGGTGGCACGGGTTTGACCGAATTTGGCCTGGAGAACGGTGGAGATTTCCTCTACAAGTACCTGCTTGTGCTGACAGCTGAGTGACTGGACTCTCGGTGGGCAATTTGGTGGTTTCTGATGACAATAGAGGGCATAATGAATATGGATTATTTGAAGAACTCGCCAGTCAGAGGTTACAAAGGGCCACCTGTGATAGTAAAAATTCGTCCCCCACACACATACAGGAAGGCTGTTCGGGATGGTTACTTTTAGCCATTCTGAGATGTTGATGTAGTGTATGTAGATTTTCAGTAAGCTTTTGATAAAGTTCCTCATGAGGGGCTCCCGAGAAAATAAAAGATTCATGGAATAGGAGAAAATGTTTTGGTGTGGATTAGGAACTAGACAGAAAACAGAGGGAAGGATTAAATGGTCATTTCTCTCAATGGACGGTGAACAGCAGAGTAACACAGGGATCTGTACTGGAACAGGTGCTATTTAACGTATTTATAAATGATATGGAAATCGGGACGACGAGTGAGGTGATTAAATCTGTAGATTGACATAAAACTATTCAAGATTGTTAAAAACACATGCAGACTGAATTTGGTCACATTAAATTTCATCTGCCATTTGGACGCCCGGACTTCCTACATTTTTTCAAAGTGATGCACATTAGAAAGAATAATCTGAATCACAGCTACCTGATGCTAGAGTCCACCTTAGGGGTCAGCACCAAAAAAAAAACAAGATCTAGATGTCGATGTAGATAATACGCTGAAATCTTCTGTTCTGTGTGCGGCGGCAGCCAAAAAAGCAAACAGAATATTAGGAATTATTAAGAAAGGTATATTAAATAAGACTGAAAATACTATAATGCCTCTGTATATTCGATTCACGGTGCGACCACACCTTGAGTATTGCGTTCAGTTCTGGTTGCCGTATCTCAAAAAAAGATACAGCGGTTTAGAAAAGGTTTAAAGAAGAGCGACCAAAATGATAAAGGGGACGGAACCCCTCTCACATGAGGAAAGGCTAAAGAGGTTAGGGTTCTTCAGCTTGGAAAAAGAGATGGATGAGGGGAGATATGATTGAGGCCTACAAAATCCTGAGTAATGTAGAACGAGAAGAAGTGAATCAATTTTTCACTCTTTCCAAAAGTACAAAAACTAGGAGACGCTCAAGGAAGTTACATGGAAATACTTAATAAATAGGAGGAAATATTTTTTATTTTATTTATTGCACTTGTATCCCACATTTTCCCCCCTATTTGCAGGCTCAATGTGGCTTACAAAGGTCTGTTATGGCATCGCCATATCAGGTTACATAATACAATTGGTGTTATAAAGAGGTTAAAGAAGACAAGAGGATTTGTTTAAGTAGTTGTAGAAAGATACAATCTGAGTTATGTTGGATAGGTGTTGTGTTATAGTTAGTTAAGGGTTCACGTGGTAGGCTTTGTTAAAGAGGTAGGTCTTCAGGGATTTGCGGAAGTTGATTAATTCGTTGATCGTTCTCGAGTGAGTTGGAAGTGAATTCCATAGCTGCGTACTCATATAAGAAAAGCTGGTCACATGTGTTAGTTTGTATTGTAGTCCCTTACAGCTGGGGAAGTGTAGGTTAAGGAAGGTACGGGAAGATCTCTTAGCATTTCTGGGTGGTAGGTCCACGAGGTCCAGCATGTAGGTTGGGGCTTCTCCGTAGATGATTTTATGAACAATCGTGCAGATCTTGAATATGATACGTTCTTTAAGTGGGAGCCAGTGTAATTTCTTTCTTAGGGGTTTTGCACTTTCATATTTTGTTTTCCCAAATATGAGTCTGGCTGCGGTATTTTGGGCTGTTTGAAGTTTTTTGATGGTCTGATCTTTACATCCGGCGTAAAGTGAATTGCAATAGTCCAGGTGACTTAGTACCAATGATTGTACCAGGTTTCGAAAAGTGGCCCTTTTTCAGTCAATGAATCATTAAGCTCTGGAACTCTCTGCCTGAAGATGTAGTAACAGCGGTTAGCGTATCTCGGTTTAAAAAAAGGTTTGGACAAATTCCTGAGGAAAAGTCCGCACTAGTCTGCTATTGAAACAGACATGGGGAAGCTACTGTTTGTCATAGAAATGGTAGCATTGAATGTTGCCACTGTTTGCAATGGGAATGGTAGCATTGAATGTTGTCACTATTTGTGTTTCTGCCATGTACTTGTGATCTGGTCTGGCCACTGTTGGAAAACAGGTTACCGGTCTAGATGGACCATTGGTCTGACCGTTCTTATGTTCTTAAAAGAACTGCAATGGAAGGCACTGTGAAACTGACAAAGATGTGCATTGAGAACACGGAGACATGTACTCCCAGCTCAGTGGAAAAACGAAAGAGGAATCCAAGCTCATGTGTCGGGTGGGAAGGCACCAGTGCATGAGTAGTGGGACACTGCTAGAAATTTCTACAACTCACTAGTCAGCGTCTGCACTGGGCTCTGCCAGATGATGTCATCCACTCGACATAAGTGAAAATATAACAGCCTGCTTGTCCTCAGAGAAAGCAGAGTATACAATCTAAAGGTGCTATTTAGTGATTTATATGAACCAGTTAACGTGTTAATGCATATTTATATGTTAAAGTATGTGAGGTGTGTAGTTAATGTAAGCACCATTATTCTTAGTGAAGCCTATTTACTTGCTGTATACTAAAGATCATCATCACATGTTCATGAACATTAGTAAACAAAGTCATACATTTGTTCATGAAGTAACAGGACAAGTTATGGTACCCTTCAAGTCACAAGCACCATCACAGGGACTTTACCCTTGGCTTGTCTGGTTCTTAGCCTGCTGCTATAATTATTAAAATACACTTCCACACCATGTTCTGACACCTCTCTATAATGGATTTTTCAGTTCTGTCAAATGTCTGCTTCAACTAATCTAAGTATTTTGGTATCATGAGACTTCCAAGCAACAAAGGAAGTAAAGCTATATATGCTGCAGTGGGATCCTGTTTAGAAATTGTTTATTTAATGACAAACAAATCAGGAAACAGTGCCATTGGCCTAACTTACATAGGCACTACAGGTATGTTATACAGCATGCACACTAAAATGTGACTGAAAGGGCAGAATACAGGCAATGATAATAAACCACCCATACCCACCTTTCCTTAGGATCCTTTTTCAGCAAACCTGAGAGAAGAGATTTTGCTTCAGGTGACAAAGTACGTGGGAATTTGATCTCCTCTGAAAGAATGAGCTCAAAGAGCTTTTCATGGTCCTGGTTGTAGAAAGGGAGGCGACCACACATCATTTCATACATCACCACACCTAAGCCCCACCAGTCTACTGCACGGCCATAGTCATTATCTTCTAAAACCTGCAAAAGAATAGACATACATTACTTGTTTAAAAGGGAAGACTCAAACCTCACACTGTAAACATGAGTTAGCATGAGCAAACCCTTTAAATAAGACTGACACCACAAATTCTTGGCTTCCAAAAAAGAAAAAAAAATTCTCTGGTGTATGTATTGAGATTGATACAGAACAAAATAAAAAAAAAAAAAAAAAAAAAACAAAGATGATCAAACTTTGATTTGTTTCACAAATTAGATCTTGGTAGAAATAAGTGAACAAAATGAAATAAATGTTTAACACACCCCAAATCACATTTTAACATGCAGCATTCTACTCCAGATGATGCACAGAGTTGAGGTATATTAAGGGTGAACCAGACAATATAGTATAGCTGGATTTTTGAGACCTTGTTTGCTGTCATAAGTACAAGTATTTGAAAATCACAACACAGCCTCACACCGGCTGTGTAAATATCATGTAGGACACACCCACCTCTAGAAATTCTAGTCTAATGAGTTTTATTTAGATGGTGTTGCCACCCAGCCAGCCCAACACAGCAGGCTATAAAATGTAGGCTCGGCATGCCATCATATAGCTTCAAAAAAACTCCCATCAAATCCACTCAAATACTTTATTTAAACTCTTCTTATTAACTCACAATAGTGTGTGTCTCCATAATTCTGTAGATCAGTTACTTATATACTCCTGATACAATTATAAAGTTCTATTCAATGAGATCAAACAGGGACCATCGCTAGAAATCACTTAGCTTCATCGACACGCTGTACTGTTCTGCTCATTTCGGTGCTCTCCGCTCCTCAACCTGACAGGGAGCCCCCGTTTCGCTAGTGCTGCATCAGGGGTTACACTTCTATCTCTTGTTGTATCAACGATTCTGATCCAATCTCTGCTCTGCTGTATCCAAGATACCATCCCAGATACCATCCCCGAGAAACTGACTCCATTTTTAAAGGGGTTTAAACTCCTCCCTTTCCTTGATCTGTCTTTGATTATGTCACACACTCCAGCTGTATCAACATACTCTAGTTATATCAGTCTCAAATTAAAGTGGACATTAATCCCATTCCTATCTATAATTAGAAGAACACTGACCATTCAACATGAACATTTAATCCTTCAAGCTCTACCGAATTAAAGATGCCATACTGCGATATAACGAAGGTCCATTTATTTATTTGGATTTTGCTCACACCTTTTTCAGTAGTAGCTCAAAGTGAGTTACATTCAGGTACACTGGATATTTCTCTGACCCAGGAGGACTCACAATCTAAGTTTGTACCTGAGGCAATGGAGGGTTAGGTGACTTGCCCAAGATCACAAGGAGCAGCAGTGGGATTTGAACCGGCCACTTCTGGATTTCAAGACCGTTGCTCTAACCACTAGGCCACTCCTCTACTCATGTTGTGAGGAGTGATCCTGCCATACTATGACTTATGGAAGATTTTCCTAATTTAAAATGCCTAAACACAAGGGCAAAAGTAAACCTCTTGTTTACTATGCCACGCTAGCGTCTGGTAGTGTGTTAATGCCGACACAGCCCATTCACTTTGAAGAGGCTGTGTCGGCATTTCCGTGCAGCTTAGTAAACAGAAGGGTAAGGGTTCTTTTCCCCCTATAGTTGTATCTTCCTCCTAGCATCAGACCACAATTACATATAATGCGGTGTCTTCTCATTTGGGCAAAGCTACTGTCGGGGCTAGGAATCAAACCCAGTATCCTGTTTCCAACAGTGGGCAATCCAGATCACAAAAGTATCTGGCAATACAAAAGGGATAAGCTTATCCCAGGAATAAGCTGTGGATTTTCCCAAATTCACCTTAACTATTTATGGACTTTTCTTTTCGGAACTTGTCCAAACATTTTAAAAGCCCTTCTACATTACCACTTTCACCATACTCTCTAGCAATGAATTCCAGAGCTCTATGGCAATAAATTCCAGAGCTTAATTACATGTTGTGTAAACAAATATTTTCTCCAATTTGTTCTGAATGTATTATAGTGCCCCTTAGTTCTTTTTTTTTTCTTTTTGCCCCTTAGTTCTTGTACTTTTGGAAAGAGTAAACAAATAATTCACATATACTTGTCAAACTCCATTATTTTATAGACCTTGATCATCTCCTCTCACTCCTCTTTTCTCCAAGTTGAAGAGCTCTAGCCTCTGTAGCCTTTCCTCACAGAGACGTTGTCCCACCCCCTTTATAAGTACATAAGTACATAAGTAGTGCCATACTGGGAAAGACCAAAGGTCCATCTAGCCCAGCATCCTGTCACCGACAGTGGCCAATCCAGGTCAAGGGCACCTGGCACGCTCCCCAAACGTAAAAACATTCCAGACAAGTTATACCTAAAAATGCGGAATTTTTCCAAGTCCATTTAATAGCGGTCTATGGACTTGTCCTTTAGGAATCTATCTAACCCCTTTTTAAACTCCGTCAAGCTAACCGCCCGTACCACGTTCTCTGGCAACGAATTCCAGAGTCTAATTACACGTTGGGTGAAGAAAAATTTTCTCCGATTCGTTTTAAATTTACCACACTGTAGCTTCAACTCATGCCCTCTAGTCCTAGTATTTTTGGATAGCGTGAACAGTCGCTTCACATCCACCCGATCCATTCCACTCATTATTTTATACACTTCTATCATATCTCCCCTCAGCCGTCTCTTCTCCAAGCTGAAAAGCCCTAGCCTTCTCAGCCTCTCTTCATAGGAAAGTCGTCCCATCCCCACTATCATTTTCGTCGCCCTTCGCTGTACCTTTTCCAATTCTACTATATCTTTTTTGAGATAAGGAGACCAGTACTGAACACAATACTCCAGGTGCGGTCGCACCATGGAGCGATACAACGGCATTATAACATCCGCACACCTGGACTCCATACCCTTCCTAATAACACCCAACATTCTATTCGCTTTCCTAGCCGCAGCAGCACACTGAGCAGAAGGTTTCAGCGTATCATCGACGACGACACCCAGATCCCTTTCTTGATCCGTAACTCCTAACGCGGAACCTTGCAAGACGTAGCTATAATTCGGGTTCCTCTTACCCACATGCATCACTTTGCACTTGTCAACATTGAACTTCATCTGCCACTTGCACGCCCATTCTCCCAGTCTCGCAAGGTCCTCCTGTAATCGTTCACATTCCTCCTGCGACTTGACGACCCTGAATAATTTTGTGTCATCGGCGAATTTAATTACCTCACTAGTTATTCCCATCTCTAGGTCATTTATAAATACATTAAAAAGCAACGGACCCAGCACAGACCCCTGCGGGACCCCACTAACTACCCTCCTCCACTGAGAATACTGGCCACGCAATCCTACTCTCTGCTTCCTATCTTTCAACCAGTTCTTAATCCATAATAATACCCTACCTCCGATTCCATGACTCTGCAATTTCTTCAGGAGTCTTTCGTGCGGCACTTTGTCAAACGCCTTCTGAAAATCCAGATATACAATATCAACCGGCTCCCCATTGTCCACATGTTTGCTTACCCCCTCAAAAAAATGCATTAGATTGGTGAGGCAAGACTTCCCTTCACTAAATCCGTGCTGACTTTGTCTCATCAGTCCATGTTTTTGTATATGCTCTGCAATTTTATTCTTAATAATAGCCTCCACCATCTTGCCCGGCACCGACGTCAGACTCACCGGTCTATAATTTCCCGGATCTCCTCTGGAACCCTTCTTAAAAATCGGAGTAACATTGGCTACCCTCCAGTCTTCCGGTACTACACTCGATTTTAGGGACAGATTGCATATTTCTAACAGTAGCTCCGCAAGTTCATTTTTTAGTTCTATTAATACTCTGGGATGAATACCATCAGGTCCCGGTGATTTACTACTCTTCAGCTTGCTGAACTGACCCATTACATCCTCCAAGGTTACAGAGAATTTGTTTAGTTTCTCCGACTCCCCCGCTTCAAATATTCTTTCCGGCACCGGTGTCCCCCCCAAATCCTCCTCGGTGAAGACCGAAGCAAAGAATTCATTTAATTTCTCCGCTACGGCTTTGTCCTCCTTGATCGCCCCTTTAACACCATTTTCGTCCAGCGGCCCAACCGACTCTTTGGCCGGTTTCCTGCTTTTAATGTATCTAAAAAAATTTTTACTATGTATTTTTGCTTCCAACGCTAATTTCTTCTCAAAGTCCTTTTTTGCCCTCCTTATCTCCGCTTTGCATTTGGCTTGGCATTCCTTATGATCTATCCTGTTACTTTCAGTTGGTTCTCTTCTCCACTTTCTGAAGGATTGTTTTTTGGCTCTAATGATTTCCTTTATCTTACTGTTTAGCCACGCCGGCTGACGTTTAGTCTTTTTTCCCTTTTTTCCAATACGTGGAATATATTTGTCCTGAACCTCCAGGATGGTGTTTTTAAACAGCATCCACGCCTGATGCAAGTTTTTTACTCTGCGAGCTGCTCCTTTCAGTCTTTTTTTCACCATTTTTCTCATTTTGTCGTAATCACCTTTTCTATAGTTAAACGCTAGCGTACTTGATTTCCTAGTTTCACTTCCTTCAATGCCAATATCAAAACCGATCATATTATGATCACTGTTATCAAGCGGCCCTCGTATCGTTACCCCCTGCACTAGATCATGAGCACCACTAAGGACTAAGTCTAGTATTTTTCCTTCTCTTGTCGGCTCCTGAACTAGCTGTTCCATGAAGCTGTCCTTGATTTCATCAAGAAATCTTATGTCCCTTGCGTGTACAGATGTTACATTAACCCAGTCTATATGCGGGTAATTGAAATCCCCCATTATTATTGTGTTGCCCAGTTTGTTTGCGTCCCTGATTTCCTTTAACATTTCCGCATCCGTCTGTTCGTCCTGGCCAGGCGGACGGTAGTACACTCCTATCACTATCCTTTTCCCCTTTGCACATGGAATTTCAATCCACAGTGATTCCAAGGAGTGTTTTGTTTCCTGCAGAATTTTCAATCTATTTGATTCAAGGCTCTCGTTAATATACAATGCTACCCCTCCACCAATCCGATTCACCCTATCACTACGATATAATTTGTACCCCGGTATGACAGTGTCCCACTGGTTATCCTCCTTCCACCAGGTCTCAGAGATGCCTATTATATCTAATTTTTCATTTAGTGCAATATATTCCAACTCCCCCATCTTATTTCTTAGGCTCCTGGCATTCGCATATAGACATTTCAAACTATGTTTGTTGTTCCTAAGTTCATCATGCTTAGTACTTGACAGTATTAATTGGCAATCTTTTGTCTGATTTTTATTGTTATTTAAAGATACCCGATCTACTACAATCTCTTTTGCAACCTCACTATCAGGATACTCTATCTTCCCTGTTATGGTGATATCTTTGAAAGATACCTTATCCCGAACCATGCTCTTTTGAGCGACTGTCGGCCTTCCCCCCATTTCTAGTTTAAAAGCTGCTCTATCTCCTTCTTAAACGCCGATGCCAGCAGCCTGGTCCCACTCTGGTTAAGATGGAGCCCATCCTTTCGGAATAGGCTCCCCCTTCCCCAGAATGTTGCCCAGTTCCTAACAAATCTAAAGCCCTCCTCCCTGCACCATCGTCTCATCCACGCATTGAGACTCTGGAGCTCTGCCTGTCTCTTGGGCCCTGCGCGTGGCACAGGTAGCATTTCAGAAAATGCTACCCTGGAGGATCTGGATTTCAGCTTTCTACCTAAGAGCCTAAATTTTGCTTCCAGAACCTCCCTCCCACATTTTCCTATGTCATTAGTACCCACATGTACCAAGACAGCCGTCTCCTCCCCAGCACTATATAAAATCCTATCTAGGTGACGCGTGAGGTCCGCCACCTTCGCACCAGGCAGGCAAGTCACCAGGCGATCCTCACGTCCACCAGCCACCCAGCTATCTATATGCCTAATGATCGAATCACCAAGTACAACAGCTGTCCTAACCTTTCCCTCCCGGGCAACATTTGGAGATATATCCTCGGTGCGAAAGGATAATACATCCCCTGGTGGGCAGGTCCTGGCTACAGGAGTACTTCCTACTTCACCAGGGTGATGCTCTCCTTCTAGGAGACCTCCCTCCTCCAAGGTAGCACAGGGGCTACCTGACTGGAGGTGGGACTTCTCTACAACATCCCTGTAGGTCTCCTCTATGTACCTCTCTGTCTCCCTCAGCTCCATCAAGTCTGCTACTCTAGCCTCAAGAGAACGGACACGTTCTCTGAGAGCTAGGAGCTCTTTGCATCGGGCACACACATATGACACCTCACCAATTGGGAGATAATCATACATGTGACACTCAATGCAAAAGACTGGATAGCACCCCTCTCGCTGCTGGACTGCTGACTCCATCTTAGTGTTTTTTGAGTTTTTCCGTAATTTAAAACTTGCTAAAGTATTAAGGATATCAGCCTATCACTAACTTACAGTTCCTCCTTTAAACCCCAATCTTCAAGTTCCGAAAGCACAAGCAAAATTTGTTCACTTACCAGAGAAATATCCTCTTCTCCCAGAGGCCCCGAGTGGATCGGAACGGACCTGGAAGTCACTCCGGCGAAGGCTCCGAGGATATGCAGATGAGCTGCAAGTCCTCCACGGCACCTGAGAAGGCAACCGGTGGGAGAGCTGGGCACCTCTCAACCAAGAAAAGGCTTACCAGGGGTTAGGCCGAAGCCAGCATTCCTCCCCCTGAGGGTCACCTGATCCTGGCTAAGAAGTACCTGGTAGCTCTCCTCTGTATCTTTTCTAATTCTGCTATATCTCTCTTGAGATATAGTGATCAGAATAATTGGGGTACAGTTGCACCATGGATAATACAAAGGCAATTCAATATAGCGAAATTACTTACCTGTAGTAAATATTCTCTGAGGACAGCAGGCTGATTGTTCTCACTGATGGGTGACATCCAACGGCAGCCCCAGGATCGGAGATTTCCCTAGCAACAAAGTTTGCTAGAGCCCTCGCGCGAACACCGCACATGCGCAACCGACTTCCCGCCCATAACGTGAACGTGCCTCAGTCAGTATAGAAAGCAAAGACAAGGGAAGATTCAACTCCAAAGGGGAGGTAGGCGGGTTGGTGAGAACAATCAGTCTGCTGTCCTCGGAGAATACCTGCTACAGGTAAGTAACTTCCCTTTCTCTGAGGACAAGCAGGCTACTTGTTCTCACTGATGGGGTATCCCTAACCCCCAGGCTCACTCAAAACAACAAACAGGGTCAACTGGGCCTCGCAACGGCGAGGACATAACTGCGGTTGACCTAAAAACAGAACAACTAACAGAGTAGAGTGCAGCCTGGAACAGAACAAAAATGGGCCTAGGGGGGTGGAGTTGAATCCTAAACCCCAAACAGATTCTGCAACACCGACTGCCCGAACTGACTGTCGCGTCGGGTATCCGGCTGAAGGCAGTAATGAAATGTGAATGTGTGGACTGATGACCATGTCGCAGCCTTGCAAATCTCTTCAATAGAGGCTGACGTCAAGTGGGCCACTGACGCTGCCACGGCTCTAACACTGAGCCGTGACATGACCCTCAAGAGTCAGCCCAGCCTGGGCGTAAGTGAAGGAAATGCAATCTGCTAGCCAATTGGAAATGATGCGTTTCCCGACAGCCACTCCCTTTCTGTTGGGATCGAAAGAAAAACATTTGGGCGGACTGTCTGAAGGGGCTTATCCGCTCCACATAGAAGGCCAATGCTCGCTTGCAGTCCAAAGTGTGCAACTGACGTTCAGCAGGGCGGGTATGCAGACAGGGAAAAAATGTTGGCAAGACAACTGATTGGTTCAGATGGAACTCCGACACCACCTTCGGCAAGAACTTAGGGTGCGGGTGGAGGACTACTCTGTTATGATGAAATTTGAGATAAGGAGCATGCACTACTAAGGCTTGAAGCTCACTGACTCTATGAGCTGAATAACAGCCACCAAGAAAATGACCTTCCAGGTCAAGTACTTCAGATGGCAGGAATTCAGTGGCTCAAAAGGAGGCTTCATCAGCTGGGTGAGAACGACGTCTAGATCCCATGACACTGGTGGAGGTTTGACAGGGGGTTTTGACAAAAGCAAACCTCTCATGAAGCGAACTAAAGGCTGTCCAGAGATAGGCTTACCTTCCACATGACAATGAAAAGCACTAATTGCACTAAGATGAACCCTTACAAGTTGGTCTTGAGACCAGACTCTGACAAGTGTAGAAGATATTCAAGCAGGGTCTGTGTAGGACAACAGCGAGGATCTAGGGCCTTGCTATCACACCAGACGTCAAACCTCCTCCATTTGAAAAAGTAACACTTCTTCGTGGAATGTTTCCTGGAAGCAAGCAAAACCCGGGAGACAGCCTCAGAAAGACCCAAAGAAGCGAAGTCTACGCTCTCAACATCTAGGCCGTGAGAGCCAGAGACTGGAGGTTGAGATGCAGAAGCGCTCCTTCACTCTGAGTTATGAGGGTTGGAAAACACTCCAATCTCCACGGTTCTTTGGAGGACAACTCCAGAAGAAGAGGGAACCAAATCTGACGCAGCTAGAAGGGAGCAATCAGAATCATGGTTCCGCCGTCTTGCTCGAGTTTCAGCAAAGTCTTCCCTGCCAGAGGTATGGGAGGATACGCATACAGAAGCCCTCTCCCCCAATGCAGGAGAAAAGCATCTGATGCTAGTCTGTCGTGGGCCTGCAGTCTGGAACAGAACTGAGGGACTTTGTGATTGATTTAAGTGGCAAAAAGATCCACCAAAGGGGTGCCCCACTCTCGGAAGATCTTGTGAACGACGCCTGAATTGAGCGATCACTCGTGAGGTTGCATAATCCTGCTCAATCTGTCAGCCAGACTGTTGTTTACGCCTGCCAGATAGGTGGCTTGGATAGACATGCCGTAATGGCGAGCCCAAAGCCACATCCCGATGACTTCCCAACACAGGGGGCGAGATCCGGTGCCCCCTGCTTGTTGCTGTAGTACATGGCAACCTGATTGTCTGTCTTAATATGGATAATTTGATTGGACAGCCGATCTCAAAGCCTTTAGAGCGTTCCAGACCGCTCGCAACTCCAGATTGAAGACCTGTTTCCTGGAGGGACCAAACTCCTTGAGTGTGAAGCCCATCTACATGAGCTCCCCACCCCAGGAGGGATGCATCCGTTGTCAGCACTTTTTGTGGCTGAGGAATTTGAAAAGGACGTCCCAAGGTCAAATTGGATCGAATTATCCACCACTGAAGAGAATTGTGAAAATCGGTGGACAACTGGATTGCATTCTCTAGATCCCCTGCAGTTTGATACCACTGAGAGGCTAGGGTCCATTGAGCTGATCTGATGTGAAGACAGGCCATGGGTGTCACATGAACTGTGGAGGCCATATGGCCTAGAAGTCTCAACATCTGACGAGCTGTGATCTGCTGAGATGCTCTGGCCATGGAAACTAGAGACAGAAGATTGTCTGCTCTGGCCTCTGGAAGATAGGCACGAGCCGTCCGTGAATCCAGCAGAGCTCCTATAAATTCCAGTTTCTGAACAGGGAAAGATGGGACTTTGGGTAATTTATTACAAACCCAAGTAGCTCCAGTAGTTGAATAGTCATGTACATGGACTGTAGAGCTCCTGCCTCTGAGGTGTTCTTCACCAGAAAATCATCGAGATAAGGGAACACATGCACCCCCCAGTCTGTGTAGCGATGCTGCAACTACTGCCAGGCATTTTGTAAAGACTCTTGGCGCAGACGCCAGACCAAAGGGCAGCACACAATACTGGAAGTGCTGCGCTCCCAGACGGAATTGAAGATACTTCCTGTGAGATGGAAGTTATCAGAATGAGAGTATAAGCATCCTTTAAGTCCAGAGAGCCTAGCCAATCATTTTCCTGAATCATGGGAAGAAGGGTGCTCAGGGAAACCATCCTGAACTTTTGCCAGACTAGGAATTTGTTCAGGGCCCTTAGGTCTAGGATGGGACACATCCCCCGTTTTCTTTTACACAAGGAAATACCTGGAAGAGAACCCCAGCCCTTCTTGCCCTGGTGGTATGGGCTCGACCGCATTGGCGCTGAGAAGGGCGGAGAGCTCCTCTGCAAGTACCTGCCTGTGCTGGAAGCTAAAGGATTGAGCTCCCGGTGGGCAATTTGGAGGACTGGAAGTCAATTTGAGGGAGTAACCTAACCGGACTGTTTGAAGGACCCACTAATCGGAGGTTATGAGAGGCCACCTTTGGTGAAAAAATTTTAACCTCCCTCCAACTGGCAAGCCGTCCGGCTCGGACACTTTTATAGCGGCTATGCTCAACTGGAGCCAGTCAAAAGCCTGTCCCTTGCTTTTGCTGGGGAGCTGCAGGGGCTTGCCTTGGCACACGCTGTTGACGAGAACGAGCGCGCTGGGGATGAGCCTGAGAAGGCTGTCAAGAAGGATTGTACTTACGCTTGTTATAAGCATAAGGAGCATTCCTTCTTCCCCGGAAAAATTGTCTACCTGATGAGGTAGTAGCAGAAGGCGCCCGGCGGGAGAGATTGTCCATAGCGGTTTCCCACTGAGTGATCTGATCGACCACTTGTTCGACTTTCTCGCCAAAAATATTATTCTCCCAGCAAGGGGCATCCGCAATCCGCTGCTGGACCCTATTGTCCAGGCCAGAGGCATGCAGCCATGAGAGTCTGCGCATCACTATACCTTGGGCAGCGAATCTGGATGCAACATCAAAAGAATCGTAAGCACCCCTGGACAGGAATTTACGACACGCCTTCTGCTGCCTGACCACCTCCTGAAAAGGCCTGGCCTGCCCAGGAGGGAGCTTGTCGACCAAGTCCGCAAGTTGCTTCACCGTGTTCCTCAAGTGAATACTCGTGTAGAGCTGGTAAGACTGAATTTTGGCCATGAGCATAGAGGACTGGTAGGCCTCCCTCCCAAAAGAGTCTAGAGTTCTAGATTCCCGTCCCGGGGGCACCGAGGCAAAATCTCTAGAACTCCCGGCTCTCTTGAGAGCGGAATCCACAACCATAGAGTTGTGAGGTAACTGTGACTTCATCAACTCAGATTCTCCATGAATCCGATATTGGGACTCCGCTTTCTTAAGAATGGGAAAATTAGGTTCTTACCTTGATAATTTTTTTTCCTTTAGTCACAGCAGATGAATCCATTAACTGATGGGTTGTATCCGCAGGTGGAGATAGAGAACACTGAAAACACATGGTGTTCTAGGATGCCCAACCCCCTCTGCCTTCAGTATATGAGATTTCCAAAGCAGAGTGAATAAAAAAGGCAATATAACAAACTTTCCTCACAGAGAACAAATGCCCCAGAACAGGGGCAATAACCAAACAAAGGAGGGACGTTATCAACCTCCCACAATAAAAACAGCATGTAGAAACTCTGATAGCTTGTCTTCAAGTACTCCTGATGAGGCACAATGTCTGTATGCAACATCTGTACAAAAACTAAAGTCAGTCAGGGAGGGATCAAGGATTCATCTGCTGTGACTAAAGGAAAGAAAATTATCAAGGCAAGAACCTAATTTTCTCTTCCTTGTCATCAACAGCAGATGAATCCATTAACTGATGGGATGTACCAAAGCACTCTCTAAGTAGGGTGGGAACAGGCAACTCTGTGAGTAAGTACTTGTGCTCCAAAATGTGCATCCTGCCACGCTGCCACATCCAGCCTGTAATGCCGCATGAAAGAGAGCTGAGAAGCCCAGGTAGCCGCAAGACAGATCTTCTGAAGAGAAAAAACACCCATTTCAGCCCACAAAGAGGACATTGCCCTCGTAGAGTGCGCATTAAACGCTTTAGGCGGCGACCACCCTGAAAGCAGATAAGCCGAAAAAATGAGTTCCTTAAGCCATCGAGCTATAGTGGCCTTAGATGCCGGAAACCCCCGTCAGGGACCTGCCAACAGAACAAATAAATGATCAGAATTCCTAAACTCATTTGACCCTAAACTCACTCGACCCTACTTGTCCCTCTAATTACCGACCCATCTCCCTCCTTCCTTTTCTCTCCAAATTACTTGAGCGTGCTGTTCACCACCGCTGCCTTGATTTTCTCTCCTCACATGCTATTCTTGACCCACTACAATCTGGTTTTCGCCCTCTCCACTCAACCGAAACTGCGCTTACTAAAGTCTCCAAAGACCTATTACTGGCTAAATCCAGAGGTCAATATTACATCCTCATTCTTCTTGATCTTTCCGCTGCTTTTGACACTGTCGATCACAGCATACTTCTCGATACCCTGTCCTCACTTGGATTCCAGGGCTCTGTCCTTTCCTGGTTCTCTTCCTACCTCTCCCTGCGCACCTTTAGTGTTCACTCTGGTGGATCCTCTTCTACTTCTATCCCTCTGCCTGTCGGCGTACCTCAGGGTTCTGTTCTTGGCCCCCTCCTCTACACTTCTTCCCTTGGTTCATTAATCTCATCCCATGGCTTTTCCTACCATCTCTATGCTGATGACTCCCAAATCTACCTTTCTACCCCTGATATCTCACCTTGCATCCAAACTAAAGTTTCAGCGTGCTTGTCTGACATTGCTGTCTGGATGTCTCAACGCCACCTGAAATTAAATATGACCAAAACCGAGCTTCTCATTTTCCCCCCCAAACCCACCTCCCCGCTCCCCCCGTTTTCTATTTCTGTTGATGGCTCTCTCATTCTCCCTGTCTCCTCAGCTCGAAACCTTGGGGTCATCTTTGACTCTTCTCTCTCCTTCTCTGCTCATATCCAGCAGATTGCCAAGACCTGTCGTTTCTTTCTTTACAATATCCGTAAAATCCGCCCCTTTCTTTCCGAGCACTCTACCAAAACCCTCATCCACACCCTTGTCACCTCTCGTTTAGACTACTGCAATCTGCTTCTTGCTGGCCTCCCACTTAGTCACCTCTCCCCTCTCCAGTCGGTTCAAAACTCTGCTGCCCGTCTCATCTTCCGCCAGGGTCGCTTTACTCATACTACCCCTCTCCTCAAGACCCTTCACTGACTCCCTATCCGTTTTCGCATCCTGTTCAAACTTCTTCTACTAACCTATAAATGTACTCACTCTGCTGCTCCCCTGTATCTCTCCACACTCGTCCTTCCCTACACCCCTTCCCATGCACTCCGCTCCATGGATAAATCCTTCTTATCTGTTCCCTTCTCCACTACTGCCAACTCCAGACTTCGCGCCTTCTGTTTCGCTACACCCTACGCCTGGAATAAACTTCCTGAGCCCCTACGTCTTGCCCCATCCTTGGCCACCTTTAAATCTAGACTGAAAGCCCACCTCTTTAACATTGCTTTTGACTCGTAACCACTCGCCTCCACCTACCCTCCTCTCTTCCTTCCTGTTCACATTAATTGATTTGATTTGCTTACTTTATTTATTTTGTCTATTAGATTGTAAGCTCTTTGAGCAGGGACTGTCTTTCTTCTATGTTTGTGCAGCGCTGCGTAAGCCTTGTAGCGCTATAGAAATGCTAAATAGTAGTAGTAGTAGACATCTGCAGATACTGCCCAAAGAGCCCTGCGGACATCCAAAAGGCGAGTCCGAAAACGCCTCCTTAGAGAAAGAAGAAAGATGGGCTGGTTGAGGTGAAAAGCTGAAACCACCTTAGGCAGAAAAGAAGGCACTGCACGAACAGTTACCCCTGAACTGCAGAAAAGGATCCCAACAAGAAAGAGCCTGAAGCTCAGACACTCTTCTAGCAGACGTCATTACCACTAAAAAACAACTGTCTTGAGAGTCACATCCTTCTCAGAAGCCCGTTTTAAGAGACTCAAACGGAGATCGCTGGAGCGCCTTCAACACAAGCCCCAGGTTCCAAGCCGGACAAGGCGACCTCAAAGGAGAACGGAGACGAAGCGCCCCTCTGAGAAAACAGAGAATATCCGGATGCGCAGCAAGGGACAATCCGGAGACTTTCCCCCGGAAGCAGGCCAACGCTGCCACTTGAACTCAAAGGGAATTGTAGGCCAGGCCCTTTTGTAACCCGTCCTGCAAAAAGTCCAGCAAGAGCGAGACTGTCGCCAGAGTCAGCAAGATAGACTTTGGAGTACACCATGCCTCCCTCAAATGTGCGCCAGATCCGAGCATGTCACAGAGGTAGACCGCGTGCGAGCCTGCAAGAGCGTGGCAATAACCTTATTAGAATAGCCCTTGTCCCGCAATTGCGCCCTCTCAAGAGCCAGGTCGTAAGACCAAAGCGGCAAGGATCTTCCATAGTCACCGGACCCCAAACGAACAGGTTCGGAACCCGAGGCAAAGGAAGAGGCGTGTCCACCAGCATCCGCCAGAGATTCGCATACAACGGATGCCTTGGCCAATCTGGGGCAATGAGAATCACCAATGCTCGGTGCAGAGAAATCCAAAGTAGAACTTGCCCTATCAAGGGCCAAGGAGGGAACACATACAGGAGGCCCAAGGGCCAAGGTTGAGCCAGAGCATCCAACCCTGCCGAGCGAGGATCTCTCCTGCTGAAAAAGTGAGGGACTTTGGCATTTACGCTTGATGCCATGAGATCCAAGCCTGGAGTCCCCCATTTGGCACAAATCTGAAGAAAAACTTTGTCTGCCAGTTCCCATTCCGCCGGGTCGATTTGATGTCTGCTGAGGAAATCGGCTTGCACGTTGCTCTGACCAGCTATGTGAGCCACGGACAACAGCTCTAGGGGGCGCTCGGCCCAGTCGCAGATCTGAGACGCCTCCGCAGCCAGGGCCCTGCACTGAGTACTGTCCTGGCGATTGATGTAGGCCACTGCTGTCGTGTTGTCTGACAGAACTCGGACAGGAAGACCCTTCAACGTCCTGTGGAAGGCCAGAAGACCCTGAAATATCGCTCTCAGTTCCAAGCAATTGATGGACCATCCCGCTTCCGCGGTGGACCACAGACCCTGAGCATAGTGTCCCCGGCAATGAGCTCCCCAGCTCGAAAGGCTGGCATCCGTTATCACCAGACCCCAAAAAGGAAGAGCCAGTGGCATCCCTGCCGCAGCATGCTGATGGATAGCCACCAATCCATACTGCGCTGAGCCGCAGGAAGCCACCGTGGTCTGCGTTGGTATTCCTGGGAAATGGGAGGCCATTGCTGAAGCAGAGCAAGCTGCAGCAGTCTCATGTGAGCTCTCGCCCAGGGAACCATCTCTATGGTGGCCGTCATCTATCCCAGGAGCTGAACAAAGTCCCAAGCTCGAGGGCGAGGCATCCTTAGGAGCAGGCAGACCTGATTCTGAAGTTTGGGCCACCTGCTGTCGGGATGAAAAACGAACCCTGAAGCCGTGTCGGACCAGACCCCCAAATACTTGAGAGACTGAGAGGGGGTCAGATGACTTTTGGGCATATTGACTACCCAGCCCAGAGTCTGATGAACTGTAACAACGCTGGCTGTGTGGCAAGTCGACTCTCGTCTGCCGAATCTGCTCTGATGAGCCAGTCGTCAAGATAAGGGTGAACTCCTGATATCCTCTCGCCTGAGAAAGGCAGCCACTACCACCATGACCTTGGAAAAAGTCCGAGGGGCAGTCGCCAGGCCAAAAGACAAGGCGCGAAACTGGAAATGTTGGCTCAATACCGCAAACTGGAGAAACCGCTGATGTGGCGGCCAGATGGGAATATGCAAGTACGCTTCCTTGAGGTCCAGAGACGTGAGAAACTCTCCTGGCTGTACCGCCGCAATAACGGAGTGCAGGGTTTCCATGCGGAAGTGTCGCACTCCTAAGGCCTCGTTGACTCTGCATAAGTCGAGGATAGGTCTGAACGACCCGCCTTTTCGAGGCACCACAAAATAGATGGAGTAGCAACCGCAGCCGCGTTCGACGGGAGGAACTGGAACCACCGCTCCGAGCTTCAGCAACACCTGCAAGGTCTCGTACACTGCCGCCCGCTTGACGGCAGTACCACATCGGGATTCCAAAAATGCGTCTCTTACTGGAACTGCAAATTCTAGCCGGTAACCTTCTCTGATCAGGACTAGGACCCACTGATCCAAAGTAATCTTGGTCCACTCCTTGAAAAAGAGGGTGAGACGACCCCCTACTGAGGGAACCGACGAGTGGCCCGGCGCCCCATCATTGTGGAGGATGCCCCTTAACTCCTGGACGTTGCCTGGACGCCGCGCGTTTGTCCGAACGAAAGGAGTTCCTCTACTGGAAACGGGTACGTTGACCAAACCCCACAGAGCGCCCTGAGCGATACCTGCGAGCTTCGCGAAAACGTGGCCTGGAAGAGGAGGGAAAAGAAGGACTTTTGGAAGAAGGCTTCGGCCTATCCTCAGGCAACCGCTGGGACTTGAGTCCCCTAGGTCCTTAATGTTCTCCAAATCCTCCCCAAATAAAAGAAGGCCCCAAAAGGGTAACCTCACCAGCCTTTGTTTAGAGTCATGTCAGTCGCCCAATGCCGGAGCCAAAGAAGGCGGCAGGCAGCAAACGTCACAGACATCTGCTTAGCTGAAGCTCTGACCAGATCATAAAGGGCATCAGCCAAATAAGACAGGGCAGACTCCATACGCAGGCCGACCTCAGTGAGGGAACTCGCTCCATCGGCGGGCTGCTCAACCGCCTGCTGCAACCAGGAAATGCAGGCCCGGGCTGCATAGGAACTGCAAATAGCCGCCCGTAAGGAAAGGCCCGAGATATCAAAGGACCGCTCCAGCGCGGATTCCAGCCGTTGGTCCTGCATATCTTTCAGAGCGACCCCTCCCTCCACCGGGAGAGTAGTCTTTTTAGTCACAGCTGTGACTAAAGCATCCACTTTAAGCATCCCAAAGAGGGTCAACTGACTTTCCCTCAGGGGGTAAAGGTGACACATAGCCCTGGCCACCTTCAATGGACCCTCAGGGTCAGACCATTGAGCTGAAATAAGCTCTTGGATGGAAGCATGCACGGGAAAAGCCCGAGAAGGCTTCTTAGTGCTAGCCATCCTAGGATTAATAGAAGAGGCCGCGCCCTCATCAGGATCTTCAATACAAAGGGCCTGAAAGGCATCAGAAATGAGAGCTGGCAGCTCGTCGTGGTGAAAAATCCAAACCGCTTTAGGGTCATCCAACTCCTGTGGCAAGCAGCCACCCTCATCTGGATCATCAGTCCGTGAGGGCCTGCCAGACCCCTCAGACTCCCCGAAACTAGACCACGGGGGAGAACAGAATGAAGAGTCCCCCTCAGAAGGGGTATTCACTCATCTACGCTTAGCGTCAGCCAAAAGCTTGGGGTAAGATAAAAAGTCTCAAGTAGACGTTGGGCTATAAAGAACCAGAGGCAACCTAGACCGACAGGAATTGTCAGGAGCCTCAGGCAGTGCTCTTTTTAACATAAAAGCCTTATGCATCAGCAGCACAAATTCAGGGGAGAAAAACTCACCCTGTACATCCGCCCCCATATTGGGGGAAGCGGAGGCAAAAGCTCCTCTAGAAACCTCAAAATGACGCATCCCCCTGCACTCAGACCCCCTCCGCAACCGCGAGGGTCGAGTCACGCGGCGCCTCCAAGATGGCGGCCACTGCCAACTCCGATGGGCGGGAAGAATCACCACCCGCCATGCTCGTGCCAGCATTAGCATCTAGGCAGCATGTGCTGCAAAGCCCCGCTGCTGATCTGCATTTCCCACAGTGGGAGCAGCACTTAACCCCTTCAGGAGCCATCAAATACAGAAAACAAAATGGCGCCTTCGCAACAAAACGTACCCCGTACAGAGCACTGTCAGCGGGAACCTCCCCGGAGGAGCTGGGCACCACTCTCACCTCAGGAGACCGAGTCAAATGAGCTGCGGTCAAGCTGCACCGAACTAGGAGCTCAGGAGAAAGCCTCTTTTTTTTTTTTTTTTTTTACTGTGAGGAAAGATAGAGGCAGGCAGCCACAGGGAAAACCAAGTATGCCTTTAAAGTGGGCACCACCAGCCACAACACCCCCTGCTCTACTGGCAAAGCACAGGAGCCACCCCAGGCAGAAATCCAGGAGCTGAGAAGCGACGTCCACACCTGTTGGGAGATAGAGTTATACTGAAGGCAGAGGGGGTTGGGCATTCTAGAACACCATGTGCTTTCAGTGTTCTCTATCTCCACCTGCTGGTAGGCAGATACAACCCATCAGTTAATGGATTCATCTGCTATTGATGACAAGGAAGGTGGGATTACTTAATGGTCTCATTCAGTTCCGCATAGGAGTCTCCTTGAGCACATTATGCAAAGGAACCGTGGATGACTCCTTAGGTGGCGAATGATAGTCAAGGACCTCGAGCATCTCAGTCCTGGGCTCATCCTCAGAGACCACTGGGAAGGGAATAGCCACAGACATTTCCCGGACAAATAAAGAGAAAGAAAGACTCTCCGGGGGAGAAAGCTTTCTTTCTGGAGAAGGAGTAGGATCAGAGGGAAGACCACAAGACTACTCAGAAGAGAAGAGAAATATCTGGGATCTTGCTCTTCATCCCACGAGGCATCCTCATCGGTATCGGACAAGAGTTCCTTAACTGCAGTCCGAAAACGGGTCCGTCCTGACGCCGAGGTACCATGTCCTCGATGGCGAGAAGTCGACTCCCATAGTAACATAGTAAATGACGGCAGAAAAAGACCTGCATGGTCCATCCAGTCTGCCCAACAAGACAAACTCATATGTGCTACTTTTTGTGTATACCCTACTTTGATTTGTACCTGTCCTCTTCAGGGCACAGACCGTATAAGTCTGTCCAGCACTATCCCCGCCTCCCAACCACCAGCCCCGCCTCCCACCACTGGCTCTGGCACAGACCGTATAAGTCTGCCCAGCACTATCCTCGCCTCCCACCACCGGCTGGCTCTGCCACCCAATCTCGGCTAAGCTCCTTAGGATCCATTCCCTCTGAATAGGATTCCTTTATGTTTATCCCACGCGTGTTTGAATTCTGTTACCGGTTTTCATTTCCACCACCTCCCGCGGGAGGGCATTCCAAGCATCCACTACTCTCTCCGTGAAAAAATACTTCCTGACATTTTTCTTGAGTCTGCCCCCCCCCCCCCCCCTTCAATCTCATTTCATGTCCTCTCGTTCTACCGCCTTCGCACCTCCGGAAAAGGTTCGTTTGCGGATTAATACTTTTCAAATATTTGAACGTCTGTATCATATCACCCCTGTTTCTCCTTTCTTCCAGAGTATACATGTTCAGGTCATCAAGTCTCTCCTCATACGTCTTGTAACGCAAATCCCTTACCATTCTCATAGCTTTTCTTTGCACCGCTTCAATTCTTTTTACATCCTTCGCAAGGTACGGCCTCCAAAACTGAACACAATACTCTAGGTGGGGCCTCACCAACGACTTATACAGGGGCATCAACACCTCCTTTCTTCTGCTGGTCACACCTCTCTCTATACAGCCTAACAACCTTCTAGCTACAGCCACCGCCTTGTCACACTGTTTCGTCGCCTTCAGATCCTCAGATACTATCACCCCAAGATCCCTCTCCCCGTCCGTACCTATCAGATTCTCCCCGCCTAACACATACATCTCCCGAGGGTTTCTATTCCCTAAGTGCATCACTTTGCATTTCTTCGCATTGAATTTTAATTGCCAAACCTTAGACCATTCTTCTAGCTTCCTCAGACTCCCATGCCGGCGGCGATGAAGCTTCCTCCAGCGACGTCGATGGGGAGTCGACCTGGGTGGCAGCCGCCACCGATACCGGCATCGGGGACCTCACCACAGGCATAGAGCCAGCTGCCGCTTCCATCGACGGTACCGGAGCAGACTGACCCAGCAGCCCTTCCAGAAGACCCGAAAGAATGGCTCGGATGCGCTCGTTCAAAGTCGCTGTCGAGAAAGGCGGCGGGGTCGGTGCAGGAGTCGGCACCAGAATCTGTGGAGATTGAGGAGGCGGTACCGAGCTGCTCGAAGACCGACACCTCTTGAATGGAGGGTGAGCGCTCCTTCTGGCGTCGGTGCTTCACGGGTGCTGAATCCTTCGACGCCCCAGAGCTCCCGGTACAGTGTCTGGAAGGTGACCGATGACGATGCTTCTTAGCCTTCGCTCGAAGCGCGTCATCGATGCTCCTCAGTACCGATGTGGAATCCACAAGCCTCCTCGGGGTCGGGTCTGAAAGTGGTCGGTCCCGGTGGGCCTGCACAGCAACAGTCTTCGAGGCAGGTGGAGACCCATTCGACGGCTCACTGCTCCCAGCGTGTGGTGGTCTCCGGACATAAGGAGAATCCACGTGCTTTACAGCATACCTATCGTGGTCATGCAGACTCCAGTGACGAATGGTGCAATCAACCAAAGGTCTTTTTCAAGACCACTATGTTTTTTGTCTCCAGATTTTCACTATCAACTGAAACTTGAGATTAGTTTGATGATATCAATTCATAAGTTTTGGTTTTTATTACAGACACAAGACTCCTAATGTAGGCCACCTTGGCCGAAACACAACGTTGTGTCGAGTCATTTTAATGTAACTACAATAAATATTGTTTTAAATATAAAATTTGGTTCCAGTTTTTTGGTTAAGCCTGGTTCACATTCCCACTTTTTTGTTTATTGTGGTCTCCGGACAGCCATTACCTGCACTCCTGAGGTCGATGCCATCTCCGGTGCCGATATCGACGCCTCCGACCTCGGTACCGATGTAGACTCGACGCCAAAGAACCGGGTGAAGCTCCAAAAAAAGACGATCCCGTAGAGCTTTTCTCGATGCCTGTGTCTGCTTTTTAAGGCTAAGACACAGCTTACGTGCGTCTGGGCAGAGATCGGGCCCAAGGCACTGGAGACACCACGCATGGCGGTTGGTACCTGAGATCGCCCAGTTGCACCGAGTACACTTCTTGAAGCCGCTGGGAGTGCTCGATGACATGAATGGAAAAATAGCGGCAGTGAAATCAAAATCCTCGATTGTGTCAATTATAAAGACACAAAAGGGAAAACCCGTACGGGCGGCCAAAAAGGGCCTCGATGAAACAAAAGAAAACTTTAAAAAGGGCCAAAAACTAAGGTTTTTTTAAGGGACTTTTTTTTTTTTAAAGTTCTACAGACAGGGTACAGGTGAAAAAATGAAAGGAGGGAGGAAAACGCGGAAAAAAAGATGGCGAAGGCTGTTTCACTGGGTGAGGAGAGAGACCGAAAAACAGCCACACTCTACCGCGGAAAAAACAAGACTAGGGGACTCTCGCGCGACGGGTGGTAAGGTGGCTGCGCCCGCGCGCTTGAAGGCTCTAGCACATTTTTTTTTTGTTCCTAGGGAAGATTTCTGTTCCTGGGGCAGCCGTGGACGTCACCCAGTCATGAGAACAAGCAGCCTGCTTGTCCTCGGAGAATTGACACTACTGTATTTATGTTTTATTTGTATATTTAGGCCTCATTTGGTTGCCTAGCCCTTATTAAGGTACCTGTCACCTTTTTATGTATTTATTTCTATTTTATACCTCCTATTTTAGCATTTTTGTCTTAGGGAAAGGGGGGAGAGGGAGGGAGGTTTGAGAATCTGTGGATTTGTTGTGAATGTGTTCCATCGGCTTGATACTACTGGGAGTTTTATTCTATTAGAGTGCTACTCTTATTTTACAGTACTGGGTTGTGATACTAGTAAGTTACTGGAAAAAATAATACCACCACAGAAAGGTGTTCATTATGTAATAAGCCTAGCAGCAGTCTCATTCACAATGTCACATTACGTAAAATAGAAGCTAAAAAAAAAAAAAAACCTCCAGAATTTTGTTTTACTGGAGTCAATTTAGCAAGGTCACTTGCCACTTCGTTCAGCAATGTGAACACATTCAAGCCATGAAGTACAGCAACAGCCGTGGGATGGAATTTACCAGGGTTGGAAGGGTAGAGTTCAACAGCTGTACACAATAACCTCAATGATACATCTTCTGTACATCAAAGCAGATGCTGCTTAGACACTACTACCCAGGCACCACACTATATAAATGGTCACATATGCTGGATTCAAATTACAAGCAAAGAACTGTGTGGAGCCCCAAAACACCACACAATGCTCAAATATTCATTTTCAAAACTCTAATATAAATTAAACAGGCATGTTTTTCCAGCCATGGAATCCATAGTGACCTACAGACACCCAGTGATGGACTAGAAAATAGGAGTAAAGCATTTCAAATATCTGGGAGACAAAATTGAACTGCTCTATTCCTTTTTATGCATAGGAAATTAGTTTCCCTCACAAATTTTCCTTGGCTTTAGGATTTCCCTTTCAAGTGCTGCATAACAGATAACACACTTAGACGATCCATAAGAAAAATGGAAAGGAAAAATGTTATCTCCAGGATATGCTGTATGGATAAGTGTGAAAGAAACAATACCTCTGGTGCAAGATATTCTGGTGTGCCACAGAAAGTCTTCATTGTTGCCCCATCCTTTATACCCTCTTTACAAAGGCCAAAGTCTGTGATTTTAATGTGTCCATCTTTGTCCAGCATAAGATTTTCCAACTTGAGGGAGAAAATATCATTAAATATTGGTCACAAATTTATCATACAAATTCACATAAATTTAAAGTACCATTTAAAAGTTGGACAAATGAGTTTGGATTAATTTTTCAATCTACAGATAAAACACAGGGCTGTAAATACCTCACACAGGGTGTCTTTTACTAAGGCGCGCTCATGTTTTTAGCGCATGCTAAAATTGTGGGCGCGCTAAAAATTAGAGAGATGCCCATAGGAATGCATTGGCGTCTCTAACGTTTAGTGTGCCCACAATTTTAACGCGCGCCAAAAACGTGAGTGAGCCTTAGTAAAAGACCCTCTTAGATGCTAATTTATAGGGTGGTTAGAAAGGGTATTATCTGCTTTTAAAGACAAGTTACTGTTTGTAAATGTTTAAGTTAACCTCTGTCTGGGTTGTGTGTCCCCTATGCTCCACTAAGATTCATGCAAATGGCAGTTCATTTCTTGTATGAGCTCCACGAATACATGGGAAACAGTTGTTAGATATGTACAACTGTTCTTTGTTGGTATACATATACATGACACACAAAAACAGCAAAGGTGAACAAGAAAGGCGAACAACCAATGATGCTAATGTAATATTTTGTTGGAGTTTCGACAACAGCTTTCCTCAGAGGTCATCAGACTTTTCAATAGCCCTGTGAAGGAAGTATTTTTTGCATTCGTAAATGATTGTGTCCATGTGTTCATTTTGCTTGCTATTGAAGAGTTGAAAATAAATTGATTAAATTGGAACCTTATTTTAAAATATTGGGACTATTAGTTGACGGGTATTTATCTTTTGATATACAAATAAAGCCGTCAACAAGGTGGTCTTTTGTATTTAAAAAATATTAAGATGCATCAGACTGTTTTCAACAGGATAATTTCTAATAGTACAGTAATTTTATCATAGAGAGATTTGATTTACTGTATATAGGATGTAGTGCTGATATGCAGAAGAAATTGCAGACATTACAAATAAGGTAGCAAGGCTTATATTTTCCGTATCCAAATACGAAAGGGTTACTCTGCTGTTTAGAAGGTTGCACTGGTTGCCAGTAGAGGCTAGAACAATTTATAATCTCTATACTAATTTTTTCATGGTGAAGAACCAGATTATATGAATTTAATTTTGTCTAAATCATAATAGATTGGGTACAGCAAGGTGTTTATTACTCACATATCTTAACCAAGCCCATGTTAAGTATAAAAGCATCTTTATGAATACATTTCAATTTCTGGCAGCCAAATGGTGGAATCAGCTACCTTTGAAGCTTCGGAAAATGACGCATTATGGATTATTTTAGAAAATCGCTCAAATATACTACATTTGTTAACACCTAATAGGTTATTTTTTTAGAATTAAATACTTTCAGATATTCCTGGGTATGCTCAGCTTCTTAATATTGTGACCCACACTGAATCGCTAATTGGGAAGTTTGTGGGATATAAGAAACAATGTAAAGAAATGACTGCTTCTTAACCAATGTTCCACAAGACTTGCACTGGAGGAAGTTTGCCCCCTTCCTTTCCCGTCCCCCGAACCAGATAGGACACAACAGCAGTGTAGAACCTGGAAGTTTCTGCACTTGCTCAATGTCTGCTGGTCCCGTTCCCTGCAACCTAAGTCTATTACATTGGAGAGGGTGAGATCAGAAGACACTGTGCACACACTCAGGCTTCAAGGTCCCATGCTGCCTTGGATGACAGCACAGATATGTGCAGGAAAACAACTGACTGGTTGGGGAGGAGGCACCTGACATGGATGAAGAGGAAGGGGGAAAAAAAAGGGGGGGAGATTTTGGACATGGGTGTGACAGAGATGGGATAGAAGCAGTAAGATTTTAAAGACTGCATAGAGAGAAGGCATGAAATTGAATGGAAGAAGCACAAGAGTCCACAATTTAAATGTTTGAAATAGTTTGTACTTTATTTTAAATGCACTTACTCAACATTAGCTATTTTTTCTTTCCACGTGCGTAAAAAAGTGACTACTTTTCATCTGTTCACCAACCACTCATGGACATCCAAAGGGTGTGAAATTACTAACTTGCATTAGATCCTGCCATGATCCCCATTCTAAATCTCTCTCTATGCTTTAGGCTTTTTAATATACTTAAAAACTAAAATGTCCAGTACCTGGCATTTCACAATCCCTTAGCCAATCACAACCGTGAAATTTGGTTTTATGTGCCACAAGGAACGAGTAAGCTTGAAAATATGCAATGACAAAGGTTGAGCAGTATTGTTTTTATGAGATTGTTAACAAGATGCTCCACCTACTTTTAAATCTCTATAAACAACATTCTTCTCTGAGTGCAGATAGTCCAGCGCTGAAACAATTTCTGCTCCATAGAACCGAGCACGGTCTTCTGAAAAAACACGTTCCCTTGACAGATGGAAAAACAGCTGTAATGGCAACAGTGTCATTATTTACATATGCACATACACAACATTATCACTGAACCAATTTTTGTCTTACTATTAAAACGTTTCTATTCACTGCTTAAACATTTGTAATTCGTTTCTATCCACCCAGGCAATGCAATGACCACCTTCAGCCAAGGTTATGCTCACTGGAACTAACGTGGCACGCATGAACCTTAATCATGACCTACATGACTCAATGAGCATTGGTGGGGCTCAATCACTGAAGGGTGAATGCTGCTATAGCACCACCAAACCCAACTGACCCGAGGGCTCAAGAACCAAACATCTCATATGACAGCGTGCATCTTAAGCCAGCCCACTTATGTTTAAGTAAAAAAAAAAATTTGTTCAGCATTATACAATGTTGCCACATACATAGTTCCTGGAACTAAACATGTCTGCATCTCAAAATAGGACATTAATGGTTAAAGCAGGATATAAATTCTTTAAAAATAAATGTTTTGTTTATAGTATATTTGGTCCTAGCTATTCATAAATGTCCTAATCTGATTTTTAATACATATAACTTTGGTTAAGGTTTAAAAACAAAACAGAAAAGGTGGGGAAGTATGCCGGGTTCCATTGAGGCTCTGCTTCTCTCCATGTTGGCTTCATGATAGGTTAGGAATGCGTACTATAAGATGGGGGAGGGGTATTAGGATCTGTATGGGGTTAGCCCGGGAGATGGGAGGGATTGATTTGAAGGAAGAGAGTTTTCTGTTATTGCACTTAAAATGACTGAACTGATAAGTATATTGTTTGTATACTGCGGTATTTTGGTTCAATAAAAATTTACAGTTAAAAACAAAATGGATACATTTAATTTGGACTAAAAGCTTAAACAATGGACAATTGTTTCCTGAAAATTAAATAATTTTCTTAGGCAAAGATTTCAGAGTGGTCAGCAACATAAGATGGATTTGTCACTGACAATTTAACATGTACAATTAGGGTAATAATTTAGTCCCAATAAAACAGGAATGGAAGTTTAGATCTGCATACCTTTAGTAAGTCAGTGTTTATTTCTGCAAACCCCACTGAATTAAAAGGCAAATTTTATGAAAGCAAATAAAAAGATACATATTAAGATGCTTTTAAGAAACATGCTCTACTCTGTATCTAGCAACACCACACATAAGAAAATACTACAATTGGCAATCAGATTAAAAAGAATCTAAGTAATAATCCATGGAAAAATGGTTTTCAATGGAAAAAAAAAAAAGGAACTCCCACCTCAATTCACATCTAATCATCTAGTCATTTCTTTCATCTTGAGCATGAGAAGCTATCTGAAGCTCAAGAGATTGACACTAATATAGTCTGGTAAGGATTTAACAAATGTTAAGTACAGTTGAAGGGTGACCAAAGCTACCCTGATAGAATCCAATTTTATTTCACACAGTCTAACCAAGGGTCGCAGATAGGCCAGTTTTTACACCAATTCCAAAACACACACTCCAACTCCCGCTAGGCTGCTACCACTGCTCCTCTCTACTCCTCTGTGGTTCCTCCATGGTCTTTCATCCCCAGCACATGACTGCACATTTAGTGAGCTCCCTTTTCATAGACACTAAACCTTCAAAGTCACTCCTTCCCAAGATGTAATCTCCTCCCTTTGGCGGTCCTGTGCATGGCAGAAATGGCTGGTCCAAATAAGCTGTGCAGAATAGAGAATGACATGGGGCTGAGGACCCAAATGGTAAAAATTTGGATGAAATAACCGCAGGTACAGAAAAAAAAACTGCTACCATTTCTACCATGGTAATCAAAGCCTCAGTATTTACCGTGTGTCTCTCTACTTACATGCATTACTGAGTTGAGAAAATCTTCTGTAGGCTGAGGCCAGGAGGAGAGAGAGCCTGGCTGCCTATGTGCTGTGCATCTTCTCCACTGGCGCCTTGTTATGTACATCTGGTTCCTGTAGTGCATGAGCCAATGGTATTTGTTTGCTGCATTCTCATATTTTTTTTTTTTTTTTGGCTCCTCCTGCATTTCTAAATGAGCTGATCAGAGCAGGAATATTCCTTTTTGTATTCTCATGGTCTCTGCTTCCCGGCAGCTGTGCGTGTAAGGAGAGGAGGAGGAGAGAGAAATTACTTTGCTTTTAGTCCTTTTTTTTTTTTCCCTCTTCCTCCCTCAGGTGAGAAGAGCAGACTGGGAGCTAGGGAGAGCAGCGAGGATGGGCCACCTCCTGAGGTGGCTTCTGGGCCGTTTTTCTCACCTTCTGAAAGCCTGAGGGTTGTGCCGTGTCTGTGCCGGGCTGCTGGAAAAGTGAGAACTTTTCATACCCAACAGAAGTCATCACTACTCGGGGAGTTGCACATTGCAAACAAATAAAGTCTTGAAATTTTCTTTTCAAATCTTTTGGATACTTTTAAAAATCAAGACCCCAAAACTTCTTCCCCAGGTGAGTGTGTTTTAATTTATTGTCATTTGATAGTGTGGTGGTGGGATATTTTATGCCAGGGTAGATGCTAGCCTTTATAATAGGGGAATTCTGCATAAAGAAAACTGCAAATAGTGTGCAGAATTTTCAAGTTTCTCACAGAAATGTTCAATTTTTTTTTTGTATAGAATTTCCCCTGGAATAATGGTTACAGTTCCAACTGCCTCTATACCCAGGCCCATTACTTTCTAGCAGAGTTCAACCTATTCACAACCACCCCCCATGTGTGCTCCTGAAGGACCCTTTTCCATGAAGTGCCAGCAGTCCATGTTTATCTACAGATTATACTATGCTGTCCAACCTCTACTGGTGCATTTACTTACACCCAAGTTCATGTAGTACATGGGCATTCTCGTGGTTTTTTTTTTTTTTTTTGGCACCTCTTGATCTGCATCTCTAAACAAGCTGATTGGGGGTGGGAGTATTCATTCTGCTCGCTGTAGCCAATATTTTTTGAGCTATTTTGAGATTTTTGGAACAGAGGGGCTAGACCTATTTTAAAGTAACATTCTTTCTGCTTTGTAGAAACAGCCTCAGTTCTCTCAAGCACCGCAGGGTAGGCTCCAGATGTGCTGCTGACAAGTTGATCCAAGTCCTGATCAGCGAGCTTCTAACTGGTCCTCCCGAGCTGTACCTTCATGTAGCAGGTTAATCTGTGTTACTTACGTCAGCAGCTGCATCTCTGGGGAGGGAGGCTCATTGGAACAGCCCAGAGATCTTCCAATGAGGACAGCACCTGAGGCAGCACCCAGAGTCCCAGAAGAAGAAGAGAGTGAATCTGAGCCTATCTCCACAGTGGCAGTGAGCTGGATCCCCAATGGAGAAGACCCAAGACTGGAAGTTTATGGAAAGGTTTAAACATGAAACAGTAAGTTAATCTTTGTCTGCACCACACCAGAAGTGCCAGACCGCTGTGCAGGTCTTAAATTGCCTGTTTTGGTATGCTAGCTGTATATTTGCAATAGGTGCTGTTGTGTTTCCCAGCTAATTTCCTTGGATTTTGTTTAATTGGCTTTTTTTTTTTTTGGCAATGTGGAAGGCTCTGTGCTAGGAGGTACTTTAGTGTGTGCTTTTTCTGGGGAGGTCCAAGAATTTGATTCACGGCTAGTCACAAGCAAAATTTAATGTGGTGCCTGCCTGACCAACTTTTTTAATGCGCTTTTAAGTTAGTGAAAAATCTGCAGGTACACGAGTCTCTGGTATTTGACTCATAGCATTTTCATGAAAGCATTTTGTTGGCACTGCACTATGAACAGGAGACAGAAAAGCAGAGATTGACGCCGGGATGGACGAAAGAATACAGCCAGGTGTGAATATCAGAGGCACAGAGTGATCAGCTTATTTTTATTTCATTGCTCTCATATGGTCATTCCCACTTTTTTTGTCATCATGGATAAATATATTAAAAAAAAAAAACGTACAAAATCTCAAAGCAATTGTCTGATCAAAAACAATGGAACTAGTGAGGTGTGGAAGGCATTTGTCATCATCCATGTGGATATCGAAAGCTGCAGTTTCATCATGTGCAAGACTGATAAGACGGCATTGAAACGGAAGTCACATGATGGAACCAGTGGATTAAAAGTGCATACAAGCTGTAAGAAAAAGCCTATCGCTAAAACAATCAGGGATTTCTTATATAAAACCAATTCAGGACAAATCAGAAACGAGTACCATGCCTGCAACAGTGAAAGTGGAAGTTACCAACGCAGTCGCCTTGATGTGAGCCATGGACATCAGGCCCTTCTCTGTGGTCAAAGGAATTGGCTTTGCTCGTCTTGTTGACAAGTTTTCAGTTGGTGCAAAATATGGCCAGCTCTCTGCAGACCTGATGTTCCACCTCTACCGGAACAGTTTCAAGACATGTTTCTACTACTGCTAAGGAAAAAATGGTACTGTCTGATGCATTCCAACAGCAAATCAAATTTGATGTTACAAATGACATGTGGACTAAAGATGGTATTGGAATGCCATACATAGCAGTAACTTAGGTAGATGAAAATTTTCATCTTAACTTAAGAATCCTTGCCACCAGAATGTTTGAGAAACACTGCAGCAAATTAAATCTATTGTGAAGAAAATTTTGGCTTTGGGGCCCACTGTCAGGACAATATTTATATTACTAACAATGGAGCTAATGTTAAGGCTGCATTCAAGGATCAACAGTGGATATCATGTGCTGGTCACGACTTTAATCTTGTGTTGGTTCATGGACTGAAGGACAACGATGGCTCTGATTCTCCAGCTGCTGAAGTAAGTGGGCTGATAAAACTTTCAAAAGACTGTCACACATGCCAAGCGTTCAAGAATGCAGCAGAAGCTTGAGACTAGCTTTAAACAGGCTGTTCCAACTAGATGGAACAGCATCTATACAATGCTAATATCAATATAACACCACCAGCAAATGAACCATTGTTAATTGATATTTGTCTGGTCTTTGATGTGGCAACAATTGTCTTGTCTGCTGATGAGACACTTACCATATGCAACATCCTATCACATGCCCAGTTGTTCACGTAACTTACAGTTAATACAACAAAATTCATCCATTGCTGTTGGCATCAATACTACACAATGTTGCTTCTCTTCTATACCCACATCTGAAAGACAATCCAACTATCTTCCCAGAAAATGTAAAAACAAGGGCAACAGAAGCTTCAAGAAGGTTGTACCAAGAGATCAAAATGGAAGGCTTGAGTCCATCAACAACCTAAGATCTTCCATAATCCGCATGCATCATGTCTGTGGAACAGCCCACCCCCCTTCCAAAAAGATGAAAATGGATATTAGGAGTTTTCTGAGCAACTTCTATGGAACAATGTGTCCTTTGAAGGTTGTTAATGAATTAGTTATTTATGTTCAAGTGATGCTGACAATGTTTGGTCATTTTTTAAAAAATAAGCAAAAATGCTGGCCAAAACTTGCAAAACTTGACTGGGATCCTGTGCATTCCTACTACCAGCAATTCTTCCTAGAGGGCATTTTCTATTGTAGGAAGCACTCTGGAAGAAAGAACTAGACTGAATCTTGAGATGGTTGATAACTTATTACTTGTCCACAAATTAAAAATCCAAAGTCTACACAGCTAGCAAATTGACTATTTTTCTGCATTCAATTACGTTATGTGCAGGTGGGTATCCCTCTAACCAATATAGTTGCAGCTAATGTAGCTCTCTTAAAATGTTAGTTTTGTTCACCACCTTGATGTGGTATATCAAGTCAAATAAAAATAAATACTTAGTCCTCATGTGCCACATTCATTTTCACTAGTGTTTGAACCAGTCCTCAATGACAGTGTGTGCATTTGGTTGACCAGTACTCAGTAATTCATGATGCTCCTTGACAATGTAGAGATGGGGTGGCAATGGGGACAAACTTTTTCCCCCTGTCATTCTCTACTGGAGAACATAGTCTTCCCTGTAGGACTCCTTCCCTAGGTTCTGTACTGTAGAAACAGCCAAAAGAATCAGGGCTGTGTAAAGCCAATTCTGGGTGTTTATCAAGGAGAAACAGTGGACTGGTCAGGAGAAATCCTAACCCTGCTATAATATCAGGGAAAAATAAAAAAGCAGTTCCCACAGAAACTCTCAAAGTCAGTCTATCCAAAGTGCAAATTTTAGCTTAATCTGCTGTTTAATGGAAAGCCAGTGCAGATCTTTAAGCTGAAGCATAATATGGGATCTCACTGGACTTCAAGTAAGTGCAACACATTCCATACAACTTGAAAAGATCTGAACCAGGAAGCCCACTCCAGTACTAAGGACTAAAAAAAATAGCCTGTACCCAGACTCATGAGAAAAACAGTCAACCAATATTCCAGCCCAGCTCAAATTTCCCAGTATTTTCTATCTAACATCCTTGAAACACACAGATTTGTGCCAGATTTGCTGGTTTTCAGTCTTTTTTGTTAAATTCAGTGTAAGCCTAATTTTGGGAAAGCCAGTTATTAACACTAAGGGAAAGCAAAAAGAAAAGGACTGGAATTTGATATACTACCTTTCTGTGGTTACAACCAAAGCGGTTTACACTAAGCAAACAGGCTGACCATCCTTACGACATTCATAGTGTTCTCCAACTGCAGTACCTGTTAGGCTTACTAACCTGTAGTTTCCTCACTTCTTCCCTGTCCCCACCTTTGTGAAGAGAGATCACATCCACTCGTATCCAAACCTGCAGAACCTTGCCCGTCTCTAATATCTAATAAATAAATCCTTAAGATGTCCTGCTAGGATTTCTGAGCTCTCTTGATATTCTGGATATACCCAATCCAGGCCCATAGCTTTGTCTAGTTTCAGATTTTCAAGTTGTTTGTTTATAAACACTCTTCTATGAACGGTGCAATATCCACACCACTCTCTGATATATGCTCGACAGCTGACTGCAGTCTTTCTCCAGGATTTTTGTTTAGCACATTCATTTTATCCCCATCACTCTTCGCATATTGAGTCTCAGCATCTTTCAGTCTTACAATTCCATGTCTAGCCTTAATTCTTTCCCCAATATATCTGAAAAAAAAAAAAGGTCACCTCTTTACATCTTTAGCCATTTCTTCTACTGCCTGTGCTTTTCCTTGCCGTATTTCCTTCTTCGTTTCTTTGAGTTTTATCTGATAATCTTTCCCATAGTCCTCTTGTTGTTTTCTGTATTTCTTAAACACTGCCTATTTTGCCTTTATTTTTTAGTCACTTGTTTGGAAAACCATATAGTTTTCCTGTTTATCTTGTTTTTATTTACTCTCTTTATATAAAGATCTCTTGCCATATTTATAGCAGCTTTCAGCTTAGACCAGCATGCCAACTTCTACACCTACTCATCTTGTCAGCTCCTTCACATAAACCCTCATTCTACCATCAAGGTAAGTGAATCATGTGTTGTGGATTTATATAACATGGCATTAGTTGCACCAGAGTTTAAAACATTAGTAACAGAATAAGTTGGCAATAAGTCCATATATTTAAAGAAATTGAGTAAATATGGACTAATGAAGATTTGCGGTGAACAATTCCCGTTAGGGGCTCGTTTCACTGAGCAAAACATTGCATTTCTGACAGTCCTTACCTCTATTAAATTTATATATGTCAGATAATAGTGGATGTTTACATAAATAATATAAAATTTTCAAAGTCAAGTTCAAAAATGGGTGGCAGGAATTTTACTGGGGTCCAGTTTTCGCCGTGGGCATAAATAAATCTCCAGTTATAGCTCATTAAAACCCTGCATCATTATGTATTTTTCTGGTTAACCTGTGTGAGTGATTTTTTAAAAAGATTATGTGCAAAACAACTTTCAAAAAGATTATCCTGATAATTCAAACACTGACTGTAGCCAATGTTTCACCTCTTGGCTGCTTCAAGGTGTAATCATTTTATATTGGTCTTTTTAATGCCATACATTTCTAAACAGGGGACTCGATGGTGTTTGAGACTTCTGCCCACGTCATTGCCTCAGACGCGATCACTGAGGTGTGGAATGCTGAGCTGGAGGTCTAGGGGTATGATTACACCTAGAAGGATAATAATTAAAGCATCCATAATCACCTTGAAACCTTCTAGTAGAAGAGGACGGTGTAGTAGTCTGCAGCCTAGATTACATTTTTATTGTATCTGTATGCTTTTTGATTAGATTGGCCACTACCTCAACTTTATCCCTAAACAAGTTTTCTCCACGACAAGGAACATCTGTGAGGCCCACCTGAATAGCAGATTCAAGGTCTGAGATTCTGAGAGAAGACACATTGCTATTGCTAGAGCAGAGATGCAGGAAGAGACGTTGATTGTCCAGTGGTAGATGTGTATCTAGGATGATTCCCAGTATTTTTAGTTGTGTTTCAATTTGGTATGTTTGATGGTTGATGTTTTTCTGTTTAATTTGAGTTTGAATGTTGCCCAGTTTTCCATAAGGTCCAGGCCTGTTTGGATTTTGTCCAGTGTTTCAGTGATGCTGTTATTAAAAGGTATACAGATGGTGACATCTGTATATATGACTGGGTTAAAGCCCATTGCCTCCAGTTTTCTGCAGTGGTACCATCAATACATTCAACAGTATTGGTGATGTTGGAGATCTGTGGTACCCTACATTCAGGGGATCCAAGAAGCTGAAAACTGGTTGGACTCCTTTACAATGTAGGATCAGGCTCTTATAGTAATCCATTGAACCATGCCGCCACTTCACTGCAAATTTCCATGTTGTCAAGTAGGGCCATTAGTGTGGTGTGGTCTACCAGATCAAACACACTTGACATCCCAAATTGTAGTAATATGCTCTGTCCTTGACATATTAAGTGTCTGAACTTCATTATCAAGGCAGTTATGACCGTCTAGGTGCTGTGTTGTGGTCTAAACCCTGATTGTGAGTTGTGAATGATTGGGTATTTTGTCAGGTATACTATTAGTTGTTGTGCTACTAGACCCTCCATCATTTTGGTCAGTAATGGTATTGACGCCACTGGTTCATAGTTTGTGATGTTACTAATTTTGTTAGTCGTGTTTTTAGGGATTGGGGCGAGTATGATGTTTCCTTTGTCCATTGGGAATTGTCTTTTTAAGAACATGTATGTGATGTGCATGGTGAAACATTCAATGAGCAGGTTCGGTGGGTCTATCATCATACAGTTAGGACCCTTACCTAGCATACAGTGTGCGTGAGCATATGTTAGTAATGACCTTGTTGTTTGTAGTTTAGGTGTTTTGAAGTAGGACAACATTCTATCTGCCGTGGTTTGGGTGTCATTTGTTTCACATTCTTACATAAGTACATAAGTAATGCCATACTGGGAAAAGACCAAAGGTCCATCGAGCCCAGCATTCTGTCCCCGACAGCAGCCAATCCAGGTCAAGGGCATCTGGCAAGCTACCCAAACGTACAAACATTTTACACGTTATTCCCGAAATTGTGGATTTTTCCCAAGTCCATTTAGTAGCGGTCTATGGACTTGTCCTTTAGGAAACCGTCCAACCCCTTTTTAAACTCTGCCAAGCTAACCACCTTCACTACGTTCTCCAGCAATAAATTCTAGAGTTTAATTATGCGTTGGGTTAAGAAAACTTTTCTCCTATTTGTTTTAAATTTACTACCCTGTAGTTTCATCGCATGCCCCCTAATCCTAGTATTTTTGGAAAGTGTGAACAGACGCTTCACATCCACCTGTTCTACTCCACTCATTTTATATACGTCTATCAAGTCTCCCCTCAGCCATCTCTTCTCCAAGCTGAAAAGCCCTAGCCTCCTTAGTCTTTCTTCATAGGGAAGTCGTCCCATCCCCGCTATCGTTTTCGTCGCCCTTCGCTGCACCTTTTCCAATTCTACTATATCTTTCTTGAGATGCGGCGACCAGAATTGAACACAATACTCAAGGTGTGGTCGCACCATAGAGCAATACAACAGCATTATAACATCCTCACACCTGTTCTCCATACCTTTCCTAATAATACCCAACATTCTATTCGCTTTCCGAGCCGCAGCAGCACACTGAGCAGAAGGTTTCAGTGTATTATCAACGACGACCCCCAGATCCCTTTCTTGGTCCGTAACTCCTAACGTGGAACATTGCATGACGTAGCTATAATTCGGGTTCTTTTTTCCCCACATGCATCAACTTGCACTTATTCACATTAAACGTCATCTGCCATTTAGCCGCCCAGTCTCGTAAGGTCCTTCTGTAATTTTTCACAATCCTCTCGAGAGTTAATGACTTTGAATAACTTTGTGTCATCAGCAAATTTAATTACCTCGCTGGTTACTCCCATCTCTACATTGTTTATAAACATATTAAAAAGCAGCGGTCCTAGCACTGACCCCTGAGGAACCCCACTAACTACCCTTCTCCATTGTGAATACTGCCCATTTAACCCCACTCTCTGTTTCTTATCCTTCAACCAGGTTTTAATCCACAATAAGACATTTCCTCCTATCCCATGACCCTCCAATTTCCTCTGTAGCCTTTCATAAGGTACCTTGTCAAACGCCTTTTGAAAATCCAGATACACAATGTCAACCGGTTCCCCTTTGTCCACATATTTGTTTACTCCTTCAAAGAATTGAAGTAAATTGGTCAGACAAGATGTGATGAATGTCTGTGGTTTCATAAGATTTGATAATGTTTTTGCTATTTGTGTTTGAAATACTGTGTGAGCTCATCTGCAGTAGGTGGTATTTCAGTTGATGCCAATACATCTTGGGTTTTCAGTAGGTTATTCAGGAGTTCAAATATTTTATTTGTGTTGCTCTGTGCTAGGTTGGTATATTTTATTCTGCTTTAGCTTTTATTATTTTGCGTGTATACGTTCTTATAGCATTTTTCCATATGGTTTTGTTTGTCAGTTTTGTTTTGGTCCATTTTCTTCCTAGATTCCTGCACAATTTTTTCATGTATAGTAAAACGAATGTTACATACCTGTAGAAGGTATTCTCCGAGGACAGCAGGCTGATTGTTCTCACTGATGGGTGACGTCCACGGCAGCCCCTCCAATCGGAAACTTCACTAGCAAAGGTCTTTGCTAGCTCTCGCGCCCATGCGCACCGCGCATGCGCGGCCGTCTTCACGCCCGAACCGGCTCGTGTTCGTCAGTCCCATATGTAGCAAGACAAAGACAAGGGAAGACACAACTCCAAAGGGGAGGCGGGCAGGTTTGTGAGAACAATCAGCCTGCTGTCCTCAGAGAATACCTTCTACAGGTATGTAGCATTCGCTTTCTCCGAGGACAAGCAGGCTACTTGTTCTCACTGATGGGGTATATCCCTAGCCCCCAGGCTCACTCAAAACAACAAACATGGTCAATTGGGCCTCGCAACGGCGAGGACATAACTGAGATTGACCTAACAACTTATCCAACTAACTGAGAGTGTAGCCTGGAACAGAATAAAAATTGGGCCTAGGGGGGTGGAGTTGGATTCTAAACCCCGAACAGATTCTGAAGCACTGACTGCCCGAACCGACTGTCGCGTCGGGTATCCTGCTGCAGGCAGTAATGAGATGTGAATGTGTGGACAGATGACCACGTCGCAGCTTTGCAAATCTCTTCAATAGTGGCTGACTTCAAATGGGCCACTGACGCTGCCATGGCTCTAACATTATGAGCCGTGACATGACCCTCAAGAGCCAGCCCAGCCTGGGCGTAAGTGAAGGAAATGCAATCTGCTAGCCAATTAGAAATGGTGCGTTTCCCCACAGCCACTCCCCTCCTGTTGGGATCAAAAGAAACAAACAATTGGGCGGACTGTCTGTTGGGCTGTGTCCGCTCCAGATAGAAGGCCAATGCTCTTTTGCAGTCCAATGTGTGCAGCTGACGTTCAGCAGGCCAGGAATGAGGACGGGGAAAGAATGTTGGCAACACAATTGACTAGTTCAGATGGAACTCAGACACTACCTTCGGCAAGAACTTAGGGTGAGTGCGGAGGACTACTCTGTTATGATGAAATTTGGTGTAAGGGGCCTGGGCTACCAGGGCCTGAAGCTTACTGACTCTACAAGGTGAAGTAACTGCCACCAAGAAAATGACCTTCCAGGTCAAGTACTTCAGATGGCAGGAGTTCAGTGGCTCAAACGGAGGTTTCATCAGCTGGGTGAGAACGACATTGAGATCCCATGACACTGTAGGAGGTTTGACGGGGGGCTTTGACAAAAGCAAACCTCTCATGAAGCGAACAACTAAAGGCTGTCCTGAGATCGGCTTACCTTCCACACGGTAATGGTATGCACTGATTGCGCTAAGGTGAACCCTTACAGAGTTGGTCTTGAGACCAGACTCAGACAAGTGCAGAAGGTATTCAAGCAGGGTCTGTGTAGGACTGGAGCGAGGATCTAAGGCCTTGCTGTCACACCAGACGGCAAACCTCCTCCATAAAGAGAAGTAACTCCTCTTAGTGGAATCTTTCCTGGAAGCAAGACAAGGGAGACACCCTCCGACAGACCCAAAGAGGCAAAGTCTACGCTCTCAACATCCAGGCCGTGAGAGCCAGAGACTGGAGATTGGGATGCAGAAGCGCCCCTTCGTTCTGGGTGATGAGGGTCGCAAAACACTCCAATCTCCACGGTTCTTCGGAGGACAACTCCAGAAGGAGAGGGAACCAGATCTGACGCGGCCAAAAAGGAGCAATCAGAATCATGGTGCCTCGGTCTTGCTTGAGTTTCAACAAAGTCTTCCCCACCAGAGGTATGGGAGGATAAGCATACAGCTGGCCGTCCCCCCAATCCAGGAGGAAGGCATCCGATGCCAGTCTGTCGTGGGCCTGAAGTCTGGAACAGAACTGAGGGACCTTGTGGTTGGCTCGAGATGCAAAGAGATCTACCAAGGGGGTGCCCCACACTTGGAAGATCTGGCGCACTACTCTGGAGTTGAGCGACCACTCGTGAGGTTGCATAATCCTGCTCAACCTGTCGGCCAGACTGTTGTTTACACCTGCCAGATATGTGGCTTGGAGCAACATGCCGTGACGGCGAGCCCACTGCCACATGCTGACGGCCTCCTGACACAGGGGGCGAGATCCGGTGCCCCCCTGCTTGTTGATGTAATACATGGCAACCTGGTTGTCTATCTGAATTTGGATAATTTGGTGGGACAGCCGATCTCTGAAAGCCTTCAGAGTGTTCCAGACCGCTCGTAACTCAAGGAGATTGATCTGCAGATCGCGTTCCTGGAGGGACCAGCTTCCCTGGCTGTGAAGCCCATCAACATGAGCTCCCCACCCCAGGAGAGACGCATCCGTAGTCAGCACTTTTTGTGGCTGAGGAATTTGGAAAGGGCGTCCCAGAGTCAAATTGGACCAAATCGTCCACCAATACAGGGATTTGGAAAACTCGTGGACAGGCGGATCACGTCTTCTAGGTCCCCAGCAGCTTGAAACCACTGGGAAGCTAGGGTCCATTGAGCAGATCGCATGTGAAGACGAGCCATGGGAGTCACATGAACTGTGGAGGCCATGTGGCCAAGCAATCTCAACATCTGCCGAGCTGTGATCTGCTGAGACGCTCGTACCCGGGAGACGAGGGACAACAGATTGTTGGCCCTTGTCTCCGGAAGATAGGCACGAGCCGTCCGTGAATCCAGCAGAGCTCCTATGAATTCGAGTCTCTGTACTGGGAGAAGATGGGACTTTGGATAATTTATCACAAACCCCAGTAGCTCCAGGAGTCGAATAGTCATCTGCATGGACTGTAGAGCTCCTGCCTCGGATGTGTTCTTCACCAGCCAATCGTCGAGATAAGGGAACACATGCACTCCCAGCCTGCGAAGCGCTGCTGCTACTACAGCCAGGCACTTCGTGAACACCCTGGGCGCAGAGGCGAGCCCAAAGGCTAGCACACAGTACTGGAAGTGACGTGTGCCCAGCTGAAATCGCAGATACTGCCTGTGAGCTGGCAATATCGGGATGTGTGTGTAGGCGTCCTTCAAGTCCAGAGAGCATAGCCAATCGTTTTCCTGAATCATGGGAAGAAGGGTGCCCAGGGAAAGCATCCTGAACTTTTCCTTGACCAGATATTTGTTCAGGGCCCTTAGGTCTAGGATGGGACGCATCCCCCCTGTTTTCTTTTCCACAAGGAAGTACCTGGAATAGAATCCCAGCCCTTCTTGCCCGGATGGCACGGGCTCGACCGCATTGGTGCTGAGAAGGGCGGAGAGTTCCTCTGCAAGTACCTGCTTGTGTTGGAAGCTGTAGGACTGGGCAATTTGGAGGCTTTGAGGCCTAATTGAGGGTGTATCCTTGACGGACTATTTGAAGAACCCATTGGTCGGAGGTTAAAAGAGGCCACCTTTGGTGAAAAACTTTCAACCTCCCCCCGACCGGCAGATCGCCCGGCACGGACACGTTGATGTCGGCTATGCTCTGCTGGAGCCAGTTAAAAGCTTGTCGCCTGCTTTTGCTGGGGAGCCATGGGGCCTTGCTGAGGCACACGCTGCTGACGAGAGCGAGCGCGCTGGAACTTAGCCTGGGCCGCAGGCTGTCGAGGAGGAGGATTGTACCTATGCTTACCAGAAGAGTAGGGAACAGCCCTCCTTCCCCCATAAAAACGTCTACCTGAGGAGGTAGATGCTGAAGGCTGCCGGCGGGAGAACATGTCGAAAGCTGTATCCCGCTGGTGGAGCTGTTCTACCACCTGTTCAACTTTCTCTCCAAAAATGTTGTCCGCTCGGCAAGGGGAGTAGGCAATCCGCTGCTGGATCCTATTCTCCAGGTCGGAGGCACGCAGCCATGAGAGTCTGCGCATCACCACACCTTGAGCAGCGGCCCTGGACGCAACATCAAAGATATCTTATACCCCTCTGGCCAGGAATTTTCTGCACGCCTTCAGCTGCCTGACCACCTCCTGAAACGGCTTGGCTTGCTCAGGAGGGAGCTTGTCCACCAAGCCCGCCAACTGCCGCACATTGTTCCGCATATGGATGCTCGTGTAGAGCTGGTAGGACTGAATCTTGGCCACGAGCATAGAAGAATGGTAGGCCTTCCTCCCAAAGGAGTCTAAGGTTCTAGAGTCCTTGCCCGGGGGCGCCGAAGCATGCTCCCTAGAACTCTTAGCCTTCTTTAGGGCCAGATCCACCACACCAGAGTCGTGAGGCAACTGAGTGCGCATCAGCTCTGGGTCCCCATGGATCCTATACTGGGATTCGATCTTCTTAGGAATGTGGGGATTAGTTAGAGGCTTGGTCCAGTTCGCCAGCAATGTCTTTTTTAGGACATGATGCATGGGTACTGTGGACGCTTCCTTAGGTGGAGAAGGATAGTCCAAGAGCTCAAATATTTCAGCCCTGGGTCATCATCCACAACCACCGGGAAGGGGATGGTCGTAGACATCTCCCGGACAAAGGAAGCGAAAGACAGACTCTCGGGAGGAGAAAGCTGCCTTTCATGGGAGGGTGTGGGATCAGAAGGAAGGCCATCAGACTCCTCGTCAGAGAAATATCTGATGTCCTCCTCCTCCTCCCACGAGGCCTCACCATCGGTATCAGACACAAGTTCACAAACCTGTGTCTGAAGCCGTGCCCGACTCGACTCCGTGGAAACACGGCCACGGTGGGAGCGTCGAGAGGTAGACTCCCTCGCCAGAACCGGCGAAGCTCCCTCCACCGACGGTACCGATGTCGGAGACCTCACCCCGGGCAAAGGGCCAGCCGGCGCCTCACTCGACAGTACCGGTGGCGCAGGCACCCCCGGTACCGGAGGGGAAGAGCGCAACAGCTCTCCCAGGATCTCTGGGAGAACGGCCCGGAGACTCTCGTGCAGAGCGGCTGTGGAGAAAGACATGGAAGCCGATGCAGGTGTCGAGGTCAGAGTCTGTTCCGGGCGTGGAGGCGGTTCCGGGCTGTCCAAGGTGGAGCGCATCGACACCTCCTGAACAGAGGGTGAGCAGTCCTCCCGGTGCCAATGCCTACTGGGTGCCGACTCCCTCGGCGACCCAGAGCTCTCGGTACTGATGCGGGAAGGAGACCGGTGTCGATGCTTCTTTGATTTCTTCAAACGAAGCATGTCACCGGAGCTTCCCGGTACCGACGAGGAAGACGTAGAATCCAACCGTCTCTTCCTCGGGGCCGAGGCCGAAGAAGGTCGGTCTTGGGGGGGCTGTACCGCAGGAGCCCTCAGGGCAGGAGGAGACCCACCCCCGAAGGCTCACCGCCACCAGCAGGGGAATGGACAGCCCTCACCTGCACTCCAGTCAAAGCACCACCGTCCGACATCAGCAACAGCGGAGGTCCCGGTACCACCGACGCAGCCTTCCGATGTCTCGGTACCGATGATGCAGAGGGTCGAAACCTCGATGCCATCGATGCCGAGGTCGAAGACTTCGATGCTGTCGACGTCGATGCACTCGATGCCTCCGGTGCTGTTGTCGACGAAGAGCCCGAGAACAACACGTTCCACTGGGCCAATCTTGCTACCTGAGTCCTCTTCTGTAAAAGAGCACAAAGACTACAGGCCTGCGGGCGGTGCCCAGCCCCCAGACACTGAAGTCACGAAGCGTGCCTATCAGTGAGCGAGATTACCCGGGCGCACTGGGTGCACTTCTTGAAGCCGCTGGGAGACTTCGATGACATGGGCGGAAAAATCACGCCGGCGAAATCAAAATTCGCGATGGTGACGAAGGGCACCAAAAATAAGGGAGAGAGAAAAAACCCGTACCGAGGCCACAAAAAAGGCCTACCCCGAAAGCGAAAGGAAACTGACGCCGGGGAAACAAACTGGACACACGGGAAGGGACAAAGACCAAAGGTCGCTCTTTTTTTTTTTTAAGCGAAATCGCGAAGACGCGCGAGGGTCAACTTGAGGGGCACGAAACGGCGGCAAAACACGACCGACCCGAACGCGGACAAAAGAAGACTGACGAATACGAGCCGGTTCGGGCGGGAAGACGGCCGCGCATGCGCGGTGCGCATGGGCGCGCGAGAGCTAGCAAAGGCCTTTGCTAGTGAAGTTCCGATTGGAGGGGCTGCCGTGAACGTCACCCATCAGTGAGAACAAGCAGCCTGCTTGTCCTCGGAGAATTATTGTTATACAAAGGGACGTTGTTTTTTTATTCCTTGTTTTTGCTTTGAGTGGTGCTATTTAATGTGTTTTTATTTCATCCCAGTTTTTCATGAAGTGGATGTCCTTGGGTGATATGTTTGTGTTCATTCATCATTGTTGTCCAGAAGGTCTGGTAGTCCACCTTACCTCTGGTAGCAAGTTTCCATCTCACAGATAGGCTGCAGAGAATACCTTCTCCTGCTTTAGACTTAGTCCCGCCCACCCTACCCCTCTACCCACCCACCCCTAGAGTGACAAGTCTTATATAACCTCCCTATCAACCCACTCATTACTTTTATCTCACCCATTTCTATTCTTCTATCACCTTCTCCCTCTACGCCAACCAGAGTTACACTAATCACACTGACCACCCTTCAACATCTTCAGTCCTTCTGTGACTGTTCTCTTGTGCTTGACTGCTTAAATATTTTAAATTTAAATGCTTTACTTTTTGTCTATTAGATTGTAAGCTCTTTGAGCAGGGACCGTCTTTCTTCTGTGTTTGTACAGCGCTGCGTACACTTTGTAGCGCTCTAGAAATGTTAAATAGTAGTAGTAGTAGTGGTGGTAGCAAGTTGCTCGATTCCCTGTTCTTTCCTTTCCATTGTAGTATAGATGTGAGCTTGCTGTTATCTAACCATGGTATCTCTTCCCATTTGTGTTTTTCTATTGTGTGTTTTTTGTTTGTTGAGCATCTATGCGCTACTATGCCTACTAGGTGGTCTTTTGTGTGAGTTGAGGCGCTTTGTGATATTTTAAAGTTCCATTAGTTTATGAAGTTCATTAGACATCTGGTGCTGATGTTTTGTTTTTTTAGGTGTAGACTGATATCTCCTAGTATGACATTTGGTTGATTTGTGCAAATGTTCAATACAAAGTCCATGAAATAGTATTGAGTGTTTAATCAGCATCCTGGTGGGTGGTAAAACAGTATGATGCATAGTTGGTCAGCCAGTGTTGTGTCTGATTTTGAATGCCAAGATTTCAATCTCGTGGATGTGTATTTAGTGACGGATTCTATTTTAAAGGAGGATTTGTATATTATTGCAACTCCGCTTCCCCTTTTTTGACTTCTGTTGATGTACATTATTTTGTATCCCTGTGGGCATAGGTCATTCAATGCTGGGTCATCTTTGAGGTGTAGCCATGTTTCTGTTATGAAAGATAATCCTAGTTGTTCCGATTCTATCAAATTTAAGTAGTGTTGCCACATTTACTACCAATCTTGCATTTATGTATCCTATGGGTATTGGGACATATTTTTGATATTTGATGTTGGTGTGGCTGTTTGTAATTGTCTGTGTGGTGTGTTTTGATATCATGGTCTTGATTATTGTTCTGTTTTCATTTTGTATTGTTGGTTTAGTCTCTGTATTGTTATGGGGATTGTGATTAGACTCTTCTAGTTGTTGATGTGAGGATCATCTGGTGGTGATTCGTACGGGGATTTTGTTCCCTTCTTTAGGAGATGCAGCTGGTACTCCCATTATCCATACTGTTATTATGTAGTAGAAAACCCATATTCTTAGGTTGGCTATTTGCAGGATGCTTAGGCACAAGTCTCTCTATGTTTGTTCTCCTTCCACTATATCTCCCAGTTATTTTTTTTTTTGGGGGGGGGGGGGGGGGGAGTTATACTACTACTACTTCTATTTAGCATTTCTATAGCGCTACAAAGCATACGCAGCGCTGCACAAACATACTTGTGAGCGTAGCTGCGTGTGTGTGTGGGGGGGGGGGGGGGGCGATTCTGGGGTATTTATATTTGTATATTTGTGAGTTTGTGGGCTAGGTGACTGTCAGCTGTCTACCTTGGTTGTTGATGAGGTTTGTGGGGCTTCTTGGCTGCTCCATTGTTCTGGTTTTCTGTGCAGGCAGACATCGCTGTGTGCGGGGTGTCTTCACACTGGGCTCTGATGTTTTGACTTGCATTTGGTGATTGATGCCATGTGGCTGTGCAGTCTGTCTCCCTTGCTCTTGCTGTCTGCCCAGGGGAGGGTGCTGCACTGGTCCTGGCTGTGTATCAGCACGAAGCAATGGTACCAGTTACTGCTGAGCAGCCCCAGAGGCAAGTTCTGGATTCCCGAGCTGTCCCTCTCTTTTTCCCCCTGGGATTTTTGACCTTCACAAAACCTGGATGTCCACTTTCATCAGTTCTAGCTCCCTTTCAGCTGGTGGACGCCCAGTTGCTACAGGGCTGCTCCAACCCCCAACAGCACGCATGTGCAGTGTGGAGAAGCAAAGACTGCCTGCAAGCTGCTCAGGTCCCACATATCCTGCTTTGGAAGCTGCTTCCGAGAGGCGAGGAAAGGAATGATGGCCTGCCCGCAAGCTGCTCAGGTCTCATGCATCCTGCTTTGGAAACTGCTTCTGTGAGGAGAGGAAAAGAATGATGGCCCTGCACCGGAGACCCACTGGTCTTCAAAGGCGGTGGCACCGCCGATGCAGCCTAGGCAACGGCAAGGAAAGGATGTAAGCTGTGCTGCTGCCGTCACTGGTGGCAGCGAAGCAAGAAACGAAGCCACTCCTGTCCATCAGCTTGCACTCTCTCTGGACCGGAACCAGCCTCAGCCCCCCTCAGTAACACCTGACTTGCTCCGCTCACCACAGCCACGATGGTGCCCCTGGGTCTCTTCTAGGTCACCGTATGATTGAGTCGGTCAGCTGCACCAGTGTTCGACTGTCTTCCTCATGCACTTGAGCAGTCAGTGGTCTCAGCGTCCATCGCTGAGTGGATTCTCAGTTGGTTGTTATTGGTCGTCTATTGATCTCCCTCCTCCACTCATGCCCAGGCTGGTGCCCTTGCGATTTGCGGACTCTCCTCCTTGCGAATTGCAGACGGTGGGCCACTGTCAGGCCACCTCTGCCAATCCGCGTGGTCCAGGGGGCCCTCAGGTCAGACATGTTCTCCACTGTTTTCTGCTCTGTTGAGGTCCTCCTGACTGGCAATGGTAGCTACTTCAGTGCTTCCTCTTCAGGGGTTTCGATAGCAGCATCTTGCTGCCATATAACATTGGATTTCCCGGCTCTATCCGATTAAGGTCTCAGGAGCCATCTGAATACCTACGTTCCTAGTCAGCGGCCATACTGAATGTCCCCTTTAGGCTCATAAGATTTTTGTAATATTATGATGGGTGACCTTCATGATCGCTGGCGCAACAAAGCCATGCTTGGCATCAAAGGCCTCTGGTCGAGGTCTTAACACAAGCAATTGCTCGAGTTTGTCTGCAGTACTTTTGGGAAAATCTATACCGACAGTAATATGGTTACCATTCCACTAAAGGGAAGATTTAGATCTTGCCACTGAGGAACTCGAGGGTTGGGGAAAATGTAAAATTTTAAGAATCACAGGGTGTGGGGCTACTTCTGTTTTGTATTAGCACATGTGGCCACCCTGTGAGCTTTTTCAATTTCAAAAGACCTGCCAAACTGGAGCTGGAGAACTTTAAGAAAACCTTCCATAAATTTGATGGTATTGAACCTTCACTGCCTTCCACAAAACATGTTTCTGCAGCTTCTAGCACATTTTTTCTAACTCCAGAGCCATTTTATAAGTGGATCAGCAGAGCACATGATTGTCTTCCAAGCTGCTAATTCTGTTCTCAGCAGCAGTGAGACAATTTTCAAATTGAATGAAATGATCTTTAAGCTGAGCCACATCTGCCTTAATATCTTTAATTACAGCATTATTTTCATTAAGCAGAGGGGTATTTAGCAGACAAGAGATATCGGTAGAAGTCGGCACCACACATGGAGATACAAGCTCCTGATTTTGTCCCTTAACACCAGAGCTCATGCTAAAGGCAGCCTCAATTTTACTTTGTCTTTGAGATAACATCTTCATAAGCTTAGTGGAATAGAAAAAAATGATGATTTAATCAGTGGGCCTCAAGAGATTCTCCCCTACACCGCCATCCAGTATCAGTGCTAGAGTGCACCCTTAGCCTTCCCCCTATCTCTGCTGGCAATAGCCCAGTGGAGGGTGAGCAGGAGCTAGAGCTAACCATAAGAAAAGAACTTCTTGCTTTTTGTCTGTGGGTCAGAAGAGTGAGGAGCTATCTGGGAAAACAGGTGTTTTTGTTTTGTTTTTTTTGCTTTGCAATGCATTCCAATCTCACTTGCTCCCTTCTCCTGTCAATGGATATAGATGGGGAGTAACAGATTAGTAAGAGGCTGAATTTGCTGTCTACCCCAGGCTCAACAAGAACAACTCTGTTGTCTGCATGCTGCCTACAAGGAAAGGGGCTGCAGCAGGAAACAGAAAGCTGTTTTCTACTGCCTGAGATTTCGTGCAGCACTCAACAGACTTGAAGCAAAAGCCCCATGAGCCTGTGTCTAGCTATGCCCCAAGAGCAAATCATCATAGTAGACAAATGCCCTAGCACATTTGTGTCAGATGACTTTATATTAATCTGTCTTCACGATACTCAAAATCACAGGTCAGTGAAAACCCAAGTTAACAGAGCAAAACAGTTTTGGTTTGTTGCCAAAGCCAAAAGATCTTTGCAACTGATCATGTCCAGGAATGAAGAAAGCCAATACACTCTACTTCCTGTAGGTAAATGTTTTACATATCCATCCCTAGCCAAAGAATTTTTCCATTACAGAGAACAAGGCAAAGAAAAATTTCCTGGTGCTAAAGAGAATGAACTTTGTGGACTGACACAAAACATCTGGAAATACACTTGTCATTTGGTTATAAGGAATAGGAGATATAGCAGGAGTGTAAAAATGCTAAAATTACTACATTAGGCTCAGGGAAATTCATATGTTTAGACATTGAACTGAGCAAGTATAAATACACAAAAGTATTCTATTACTTGTATCCTCCTTACCTCCCCTCCATTAGCATATTCCATAACAAAACATAAACGATCATGTGTCTGAAATGAATGTTTTAAAGCCTGAAATAGAAAAAGAAACAACCTTGAGAACAAGAACCTATTCTGCTCTCTGCATCAGTATCAAGAATGTCACATCTTACCACATACATATAGGATCATTCTTCATATCTAGCTTTGGCAGAAATTCTAGTAGAATAATGGACTAGAAACCAGAAAACTTTAAATCCTGCCCAACGTTACAACATAGATACTCAGACTAAGTTCTGGGCAGAGAATTATTGTATGCATAATTTGCTTTAAAGCACTCTGCATAGGCAGCATAAGTGCTAGAACAAACATGATTGCTCAGTTTTTGCCTAATGATTTTAATAAAATGCATATGAAACAGTTTATACATACAAAAACTTTTTTTTTAAAGCACACAACTATACAAACTGATGTTGCATTCCTACAACAGTAGAAATACACAGTAACAGAATAAATGACAGCAGATAAAAGACCCAATTCAACAGTAACATTTTTCTTGCTAAATTGAACTTTAAAAGATGTGCTTCCCCTCTCCAATCGAGATGCATGGCACCTGCATTCATTGCACAATATATAAATGTGGTATACACTATCTTTATCTGCTTGCCATTTTCAGGACACAGTGCATAAATATGAACCCCTCACCCCGCCTTTAAAGAAAGGAAAGAAAACTTGGGAAAAGAAGAAACCTTTGGACACAGTGAGTTTTAAAAGCAGATTTTCTCTGTCTGTACTGTATTGAAAAAATGAGAGGTTTCTATTTTTTCTACCCTTTGCAGTAAAAATATATCAGTTTTGTAAAATGTTACATGGCTGAGCTATGCAAAAAGGGAGGTGGGCAGCACTTTATGTTACTTATTCATTGACGCAAGTTGATGGAGCTACTAAAGGGGGTAAAAGTAAAATGGGTTTGGTAAAGCGAATGCTACATACCTGTAGAAGGTATTCTCCGAGGACAGCAGGCTGATTGTTCTCACTGATGGGTGACGTCCACGGCAGCCCCTCCAATCGGAATCTTCACTAGCAAAGTCCTTTGCTAGCCCTCGCGCGCCCGCGCGCACCGCGCATGCGCGGCCGTCTTCCCGCCCGAAACCGGCTCGAGCCGGCCAGTCCAGTATGTAGCAAGACAAAACTCTGAAGGGAAGACACAACTCCAAAGGGGAGGCGGGCGGGTTTGTGAGAACAATCAGCCTGCTGTCCTCGGAGAATACCTTCTACAGGTATGTAGCATTCGCTTTCTCCGAGGACAAGCAGGCTGCTTGTTCTCACTGATGGGGTATCCCTAGCCCCCAGGCTCACTCAAAACAACAACCAAGGTCAATTGGGCCTCGCAACGGCGAGGACATAACTGAGATTGACCTAAAAAATTTACCAACTAACTGAGAGTGCAGCCTGGAACAGAACAAACAGGGCCCTCGGGGGGTGGAGTTGGATCCTAAAGCCCAAACAGGTTCTGAAGAACTGACTGCCCGAACCGACTGTCGCGTCGGGTATCCTGCTGCAGGCAGTAATGGGATGTGAATGTGTGGACAGAAGCCCACGTCGCAGCTTTGCAAATTTCTTCAATGGAGGCTGACTTCAAGTGGGCTACCGACGCAGCCATGGCTCTAACATTATGAGCCGTGACATGACCCTCAAGAGCCAGCCCCGCCTGGGCGTAAGTGAAGGAAATGCAATCTGCTAGCCAATTGGATATGGTGCGTTTCCCTACAGCCACTCCCCTCCTATTGGGGTCAAAAGAAACAAACAATTGGGCGGACTGTCTGTGGGGCTGTGTCCGCTCCAAGTAGAAGGCCAATGCTCTCTTGCAGTCCAAAGTGTGCAGCTGACGTTCAGCAGGGCAGGAATGAGGACGGGGAAAGAATGTTGGCAAGACAATTGACTGGTTCAGATGGAACTCCGACACGACCTTTGGCAGAAACTTAGGGTGAGTACGGAGGACTACTCTGTTGTGATGAAATTTGGTGTAAGGGGCCTGGGCTACCAGGGCCTGAAGCTCACTGACTCTACGAGCTGAAGTAACTGCCACCAAGAAAATGACCTTCCAGGTCAAGTACTTCAGATGGCAGGAATTCAGTGGCTCAAAAGGAGGTTTCATCAGCTGGGTGAGAACGACATTGAGATCCCATGACACTGTAGGAGGCTTGACAGGGGGCTTTGACAAAAGCAAACCTCTCATAAAGCGAACAACTAAAGGCTGTCCTGAGATCGGCTTACCTTCCACATGGTAATGGTATGCACTGATTGCACTAAGGTGAACTCTTACAGAGTTGGTCTTGAGACCAGACTCAGACAAGTGCAGAAGGTATTCAAGCAGGGTCTGTGTAGGACAAGAGCGAGGATCTAGGGCCTTGCTGTCACACCAGACGGCAAACCTCCTCCAATGAAAGAAGTAACTTCTCTTAGTGGAGTCTTTCCTGGAAGCAAGCAAGATGCGGGAGACACCCTCTGGCAGACCCAAAGAGGCAAAGTCTACGCCCTCAACATCCAGGTCGTGAGAGCCAGGGACCGGAGGTTGGGATGCAGAAGAGCCCCTTCGTCCTGCGTGATGAGGGTCGGAAAACACTCCAATCTCCACGGTTCTTCGGAGGATAACTCCAGAAGAAGAGGGAACCAGATCTGACGCGGCCAAAAAGGAGCAATCAGGATCATGGTGCCTCGGTCTTGCTTGAGTTTCAACAAAGTCTTCCCCACCAGAGGAATGGGAGGATAAGCATACAGCAGGCCCTCCCCCCAATCGAGGAGGAAGGCATCCGATGCCAGTCTGCCGGTGGCCTGAAGCCTGGAACAGAACTGAGGGACTTTGTGGTTTGCTCGAGATGCGAAGAGATCCACCAAGGGGGGACCCCACGCTTGGAAGATCTGGCGCACCACTCGGGAGTTGAGCGACCACTCGTGAGGTTGCATAATCCTGCTCAACCTGTCGGCCAGACAGTTGTTTACGCCTGCCAGATATGTGGCTTGGAGCACCATGCCGTTCCGGCGAGCCCAGGTCCACATGCTGACGGCTTCCTGACACAGGGGGCGAGATCCAGTGCCCCCCTGCTTGTTTACATAATACATGGCAACCTGGTTGTCTGTCTGAATTTGAATAATTTGGTGGGACAGCCGATCTCTGAAAGCCTTCAGAGCGTTCCAGATCGCTCGTAACTCCAGAAGATTGATCTGTAGATCGCGTTCCTGGGGGGACCAGCTTCCTTGAGTGTGGAGCCCATCGACATGAGCTCCCCATCCCAGGAGAGACGCATCCGTGGTCAGCACTTTTTGTGGCTGAGGAATTTGGAAGGGACGTCCCAGAGTCAAATTGGTCCAAATCGTCCACCAATACAGGGATTCGAGAAAACTCGTGGACAGGTGGATCACGTCCTCTAGACCCCCAGCGGCCTGATACCACTGGGAGGCTAGGGTCCATTGAGCAGATCTCATGTGAAGGCGGGCCATGGGAGTCACATGAACTGTGGAGGCCATGTGGCCCAGCAATCTCAACATCTGCCGAGCTGTGATCTGCTGGGACGCTCGCACCCGGGAGACGAGGGACAACAAGTTGTTGGCTCTCGTCTCTGGGAGATAGGCGCGAGCCGTCCGAGAATCCAGCAGAGCTCCTATGAATTCGAGGTTCTGCACTGGAAGAAGATGGGACTTTGGGTAATTTATCACAAACCCCAGTAGCTCCAGAAGGCGAATAGTCATCTGCATGGACTGCAGGGCTCCTGCCTCGGACGTGCTCTTTACCAGCCAATCGTCGAGATATGGGAACACGTGTACTCCCAGCCTGCGAAGTGCCGCTGCTACCACAGCTAGGCACTTTGTGAACACCCTGGGCGCAGAGGCGAGCCCAAAGGGTAGCACACAGTACTGGAAGTGGCGTGTGCCCAACTGAAATCGCAGATACTGTCTGTGAGCTGGCAGTATCGGGATATGTGTGTAGGCATCCTTCAAGTCCAGAGAGCATAGCCAATCGTTTTGCTGAATCATGGGGAGAAGGGTGCCCAGGGAAAGCATCCTGAACTTTTCTTTTACGAGATATTTGTTCAGGGCCCTTAGGTCTAGGATGGGACGCATCCCCCCTGTTTTCTTTTCCACAAGGAAGTACCTGGAATAGAATCCCAGCCCTTCTTGCCCGGATGGCACGGGCTCGACCGCATTGGCGCTGAGAAGGGCGGAGAGTTCCTCTGCAAGTACCCTCTTGTGTTGGAAGCTGTAAGACTGAGCTCCCGGTGGACAATTTGGAGGTTTTGAGGTCAAATTGAGGGTGTACCCCTGCCGGACTATTTGCAGAACCCACTGATCGGAGGTTATGAGAGGCCACCTTTGGTGAAAAGCTTTCAACCTCCCTCCGACTGGCAGGTCGCCCGGCACGGACACTTGGATGTCGGCTATGCTCTGCTGGAGCCAGTCAAAAGCTCGCCCCTTGCTTTTGCTGGGGAGCCGCGGGGCCTTGCTGAGTCGCACGCTGCTGACGAGAGCGAGCGTGCTGGGGCTTAGCCTGGGCCGCAGGCTGTCGGGAAGGAGGATTGTACCTACGCTTGCCAGAAGAGTAGGGAACAGTCTTCCTTCCCCCGAAAAATCGTCTACCTGTAGAGGTAGAAGCTGAAGGCTGCCGGCGGGCGAATTTGTCGAATGCGGTGTCCCGCTGGTGGAGAGACTCTACCACCTGTTCGACTTTTTCGCCAAAAATGTTGTCCGCACGGCAAGGCGAGTCCGCAATCCGCTGCTGGATTCTATTCTCCAGGTCGGCGGCACGCAGCCATGAGAGCCTGCGCATCACCACACCTTGAGCAGCGGCCCTGGACGCAACATCAAAAGTGTCATAAACTCCTCTGGCCAGGAATTTTCTGCACGCCTTCAGCTGCCTGACCACCTCCTGAAAAGGCTTGGCTTGCTCAGGGGGAAGAGCATCAACCAAGCCCGCCAACTGCCGCACATTGTTCCGCATGTGTATGCTCGTGTAGAGCTGGTAAGACTGGATCTTGGACACGAGCATAGAGGAATGGTAGGCCTTCCTCCCAAAGGAGTCTAAGGTTCTAGCGTCCTTGCCCGGGGGCGCCGAAGCATGTTCCCTAGAACTCTTAGCCTTCTTTAGGGCCAAATCCACAACTCCAGAGTCGTGAGGCAACTGAGTGCGCATCAGCTCTGGGTCCCCATGGATCCGGTACTGGGACTCGATCTTCTTGGGAATGTGGGGATTAGTTAAGGGTTTCGTCCAGTTCGCAAGCAATGTCTTTTTTAGGACATGGTGCAAGGGAACGGTGGACGCTTCCTTAGGTGGAGAAGGATAGTCCAGGAGCTCAAACATTTCAGCCCTGGGCTCGTCCTCCACAACCACCGGGAAGGGGATGGCCGTAGACATCTCCCGGACAAAGGAAGCAAAAGACAGACTCTCGGGAGGAGAAAGCTGTCTTTCAGGAAGGGAGTGGGATCAGAAGGAAGACCCTCAGACTCCTCGTCAGAGAAATATCTAGGATCTTCCTCTTCCTCCCACGAGGCCTCACCCTCGGTGTCAGACACAAGTTCACGAACCTGTGTCTGCAACCTCGCCCTGCTCGACTCAGTGGAGCCACGTCCACGATGGGGGCGTCGAGAGGTAGACTCCCTCGCCCGCATCGGCGAAGCTCCCTCCGCCGACGTAGTCGGGGAGCCTTCCTGGGAGGTGGCCGCTGCCGGCACCGCACGCGGTACCGACGTCGGGGACCTCAACCTGGGCGATGGGCCAGCCGGCGCCACGCTCGACGGTACCGGAGGCGCAAGCACCGCCGGTACCGGAGGGGTAGGGCGCAACAGCTCTCCCAGAATCTCTGGGAGAACGGCCCGGAGGCTCTCGTTTAGAGCGGCTGCAGAGAAAGGCTGTGAGGTCGATGCAGGCGTCGACGTCAGGACCTGTCCCGGGCGAGGAGGCTGTTCCGGGCTGTCCAGAGTGGAGCGCATCGACACCTCTTGGACAGAGGGTGAGCGGTCCTCTCGGTGCCGATGCCTGCTGGGTGCCGAATCCCTCGGCGACCCAGAGCTCTCGGTGCCGACGCGGGGAGGAGACCGGTGCCGATGCTTCTTCGACTTCTTCCGAAGCATGTCACCGGAGCTCCCCGGCACCGACGAGGAGGACGTAGAATCCATCCGTCGCTTCCTCGGGGCCGAGGCCGAAGAAGGTCGGTCTCGGGGGGGCTGTACCGCAGGAGCCCTCAGGGTGGGAGGAGACCCACCCGAAGGCTCACCGCCACCAGCAGGGGAATGGACAGCCCTCACCTGCACTCCTGACGATGCACCACCGTCCGACGACATCAGCAGACGAGGTCCCGGTACCACCGGCGTCGATGCAGCTATCCGATGTCTCGGCGCCGATGCAGAGGCCCGATGCCTCGATGCACTCGATGCAAGGGCGGCCGAGGAAGATGGTCTGGACGCTGACGACGTCGATGCACTCGAAGATCCCGGTGCCGATGCCGACGAAGAGCCCGAGAACAAAACGTTCCACTGGGCTAGTCTCGCTACCTGAGTCCGCCTTTGAAGCAGGGAACACAGACTACAGTTCTGAGGGCGGTGCTCGGCCCCCAGACACTGAAGACACGACGAGTGTCGATCAGTGAGCGAGATAACCCGGGCGCACTGGGTGCACTTCTTGAAGCCGCTGGAAGGCTTCGATGTCATGGGCGGAAAAATCACGCCGGCGAAATCAAAGTCCGAAATGACGGAAAAAGAGCACCAAAAACTTTAGAGGGAGAAAATCTCGACCGAGGCCGAAAAGAGGCCTACCCCGACGACGAAAGAAAACTTATCGGGGCCAAAAGCTGGAAATACGGGGAGGATTGAAACGGAACCCGGTGGAGGGGTTCCGGAGCACTTCCCGAGTAGAAGAAAAGCTTTTCCGAAGAAAAAACACGTTCAACAATATGGACGCGCGAGGTCGACTCTCCGGGGCTCGACACGGCGAAAAATACGACCGTACCGAGTGCGGACAAAAGAAGACTGGCCGGCTCGAGCCGGTTTCGGGCGGGAAGACGGCCGCGCATGCGCGGTGCGCGCGGGCGCGCGAGGGCTAGCAAAGGACTTTGCTAGTGAAGATTCCGATTGGAGGGGCTGCCGTGGACGTCACCCATCAGTGAGAACAAGCAGCCTGCTTGTCCTCGGAGAATGTAAGTACACAGAGGAAGGGTAGCTGAAATAATAGGAGGGGTGGGGGGCAGTCAGAGAATTTACTCACTATAACAGAGGAACACACAAACAACCTGGTGTCTGGGAAGGGGAATCTGGGTATTCAGGTCTCTGTTATTTAGAGATTCTGTGCTTGGTCTTTTGGCTGAGCCAGGAGGTTGACCTCTATTGGGGAAATGCTGGAACTGTTGGTCACAAAGCTCAGTTAAGAGATAGTATTTTGGGCCACAGCAAGGAAAAATACTACATGTGCTCCACCTGAAACTGGTAGAGAAGAGGCTGCCCTCTTCTGGGAAGTACTGGGATTGTTGGTCACAGAGCTCTGTTAAGAGCTTATACTCTGGGCTAAAGAAGGACCCCCCTACAGGCACCTCAGGAAGATGATTGGCAACCCTTTGAACACCTTGGGACTTGGACACATAGGAGGCATAAGGGGGGGGGGGGGGGGTGCCCTAGGCCCAGTGGCACAAAGCTTACAGAGTGTAATCGGCACTGCCCAGAGGAGGGTGAGACTGGGTGGGTAGGTGGGGTGGACCAAAGAGTGACATAAGGAAGGAGTAAAGGATGGGACACAGGCTACACTCCCACACAAAGACTCAGCCTAGAGTGGCAGAGGAATCAGGAGTTGCTGATTAGGTACAAGGACTAATGGATTCAAGTGTACTGAGCTAATTGGTTAAAACTGCTAAACATTTCAATGATTTTATATATCTGTATAGTAAAACCTGTACATAGTTCAACAAAACGGTTCAACTTTGAGTTGATAGCCTTGTTCACAGAGGTCATTTTTGGAGTTTCCTGGTGGGGGGAGGGAGAGGGTAACCCCGCTCACCAACGCTTTCCTTCCCCAGGTGGAGGCACCAGGCACCAAATGCTCAAGGGACCGATAGAGCCCGCCCCCACAGGAGATTCCAGCCACATCAGGCCCTGGAGCCAGAGAAGCCCACAAGGAGCCATTACAGAACTTTGCCTAATGCTGGCCCTACTTCTCAACTAAAGCGAATGCTACATACCTGTAGAAGGTATTCTCCGAGGACAGCAGGCTGATTGTTCTCACTGATGGGTGACGTCCACGGCAGCCCCTCCAATCGGAAACTTCACTAGCAAAGTCCTTTGCTAGCCCTCGCGCGCCCGCGCGCACCGCGCATGCGCGGCCGTCTTCCCGCCCGAAACCGGCTCGAGCCGGCCAGTCCAGTATGTAGCAAGACAATACACTTCAAGGGAAGACACAACTCCAAAGGGGAGGCGGGCGGGTTTGTGAGAACAATCAGCCTGCTGTCCTCGGAGAATACCTTCTACAGGTATGTAGCATTCGCTTTCTCCGAGGACAAGCAGGCTGCTTGTTCTCACTGATGGGGTATCCCTAGCCCCCAGGCTCACTCAAAACAACAACCATGGTCAATTGGGCCTCGCAACGGCGAGGACATAACTGAGATTGACCTAAAAAATTTACCAACTAACTGAGAGTGTAGCCTGGAACAGAACAAACAGGGCCCTCGGGGGGTGGAGTTGGATCCTAAAGCCCAAACAGGTTCTGAAGAACTGACTGCCCGAACCGACTGTCGCGTCGGGTATCCTGCTGCAGGCAGTAATGAGATGTGAATGTGTGGACAGATGACCACGTCGCAGCTTTGCAAATTTCCTCCATGGTGGCTGACTTCAAGTGGGCTACCGACGCTGCCATGGCTCTAACATTATGAGCCGTGACATGACCCTCAAGAGCCAGCCCAGCCTGGGCGTAAGTGAAGGAAATGCAATCTGCTAGCCAATTGGATATGGTGCGTTTCCCTACAGCCACTCCCCTCTTGTTGGGATCAAAAGAAACAAACAATTGGGCGGACTGTCTGTGGGGCTGTGTCCGCTCCAGATAGAAGGCCAATGCTCTCTTGCAGTCCAATGTGTGCAGCTGACGTTCAGCAGGGCAGGAATGAGGACGGGGAAAGAAAGTTGGCAAGACAATTGACTGGTTCAGATGGAACTCCGACACAACCTTTGGCAGAAACTTAGGGTGAGTGCGGAGGACTACTCTGTTGTGATGAAATTTGGTGTAAGGGGCCTGGGCTACCAGGGCCTGAAGCTCACTGACTCTACGAGCCGAGGTAACTGCCACCAAGAAAATGACCTTCCAGGTCAAGTACTTCGGATGGCAGGAATTCAGTGGCTCGAAAGGAGGTTTCATCAGCTGGGTGAGAACGACATTGAGATCCCATGACACTGTAGGAGGCTTGACAGGGGGCTTTGACAAAAGCAAACCTCTCATGAAGCGAACAACTAAAGGCTGTCCTGAGATCGGATTACCTTCCACTTGGTAATGGTATGCACTGATTGCACTAAGGTGAACCCTTACGGAGTTGGTCTTCAGACCAGACTCAGACAAGTGGAGAAGGTATTCAAGCAGGGTCTGTGTAGGACAAGAGCGAGGATCTAGGGCCTTGCTGTCACACCAGACGGCAAACCTCCTCCAATGAAAGAAGTAACTTCTCTTAGTGGAGTCTTTCCTGGAAGCAAGCAAGATGCGGGAGACACCCTCTGGCAGACCCAAAGAGGCAAAGTCTACGCCCTCAACATCCAGGCCGTGAGAGCCAGGGACTGGAGGTTGGGATGCAGCAGAGCCCCTTCGTCCTGCGTGATGAGGGTCGGAAAACACTCCAATCTCCACGGTTCTTCGGAGGATAACTCCAGAAGAAGAGGGAACCAGATCTGACGCGGCCAAAAGGGAGCAATCAGAATCATGGTGCCTCGGTCTTGCTTGAGTTTCAACAAAGTCTTCCCCACCAGAGGAATGGGAGGATAAGCATACAGCAGACCTTCCCCCCAATCCAGGAGGAAGGCATCCGACGCCAGTCTGCCGTGGGCCTGAAGCCTGGAACAGAACTGAGGGACCTTGTGGTTCACTTGAGATGCGAAGAGATCTACCAGGGGGGTGCCCCACGCCCGGAAGATCTGTCGCACCACACGGGAATTGAGCGACCACTCGTGAGGTTGCATAATCCTGCTCAACCTGTCGGCCAGACTGTTGTTTACGCCTGCCAGATATGTGGCTTGGAGCACCATGCCTTGACGGCGAGCCCAGAGCCACATGCTGACGGCTTCCTGACACAGGGGGCGAGATCCGGTGCCCCCCTGCTTGTTGACATAGTACATGGCAACCTGATTGTCTGTCTGAATTTGGATAATTTGGTGGGACAGCCGATCTCTGAAAGCCTTCAGAGCGTTCCAGATCGCTCGCAACTCCAGAAGATTGATCTGTAGATCGCTTTCTTGGAGGGACCACCTTCCTTGGGTGTGAAGCCCATCGACATGAGCTCCCCATCCCAGGAGAGACGCATCCGTGGTCAGCACTTTTTGAGGCTGAGGAATTTGGAAGGGACGTCCCAGAGTCAAATTGGAGCAAATCGTCCACCAATACAGGGATTCCAGAAAACTCGTGGACAGGTGGATCACGTCCTCTAGACCCCCGGCGGCCTGATACCACTGGGAGGCTAGGGTCCATTGAGCAGATCTCATGTGAAGGCGGGCCATGGGAGTCACATGAACTGTGGAGGCCATGTGGCCCAGCAATCTCAACATCTGCCGAGCTGTGATCTGCTGGGACGCTCGCACCCGCGAGACGAGGGACAACAAGTTGTTGGCCCTCGCCTCTGGGAGATAGGCGCGAGCCGTCCGAGAATCCAGCAGGGCTCCGATGAATTCGAGTTTCTGCACTGGGAGAAGATGGGACTTTGGGTAATTTATCACAAACCCCAGTAGCTCCAGGAGGCGAATAGTCATCTGCATGGACTGCAGGGCTCCTGCCTCGGATGTGTTCTTCACCAGCCAATCGTCGAGATATGGGAACACGTGCACCCCCAGCCTGCGAAGCGCCGCTGCTACCACAGCTAGGCACTTTGTGAACACCCTGGGCGCAGAGGCGAGCCCAAAGGGTAGCACACAGTACTGGAAGTGGCGTGCGCCCAGCTGAAATCGCAGATACTGTCTGTGAGCTGGCAGTATCGGGATGTGTGTGTAGGCATCCTTCAAGTCCAGAGAGCATAGCCAATCGTTTTGCTGAATCATGGGGAGAAGGGTGCCCAGGGAAAGCATCCTGAACTTTTCTTTTACGAGATATTTGTTCAGGGCCCTTAGGTCTAGGATGGGACGCATCCCCCCTGTTTTCTTTTCCACAAGGAAGTACCTGGAATAGAACCCCAGCCCTTCTTGCCCGGATGGCACGGGCTCGACCGCATTGGCGCTGAGAAGGGCGGAGAGTTCCTCTGCAAGTACCTGCTTGTGCTGGAAGCTGTAGGACTGAGCTCCCGGTGGACAATTTGGAGGTTGAGAGGCCAAATTGAGGGTGTATCCTTGCCGGACTATTTGGAGAACCCACTGATCGGAGGTTATAAGAGGCCACCTTTGGTGAAAAGCTTTCAACCTCCCTCCGACAGGCAGGTCGCCCGGCACTGACACTTGGATGTCGGCTATGCTCTGCTGGAGCCAGTCAAAAGCTCGCCCCTTGCTTTTGCTGGGGAGCCGCGGGGCCTTGCTGATTCGCACGCTGCTGACGAGAGCGAGCGCGCTGGGGCTTAGCCTGGGCCGCAGGCTGTCGGGAAGGAGGATTGTACCTACGCTTGCCAGAAGTATAGGGAACAGTCTTCCTTCCCCCGAAAAATCGTCTACCTGTAGAGGTAGAAGCTGAAGGCTGCCGGCGGGCGAACTTGTCGAATGCGGTGTCCCGCTGGTGGAGAGACTCTACCACCTGCTCGACTTTTTCGCCAAAAATGTTATCCGCACGGCAAGGCAAGTCCGTAATCCGCTGCTGGACTCTATTCTCCAGGTCGGCGGCACGCAGCCATGAGAGCCTGCGCATCACCACACCTTGAGCAGCGGCCCTGGACGCAACATCAAAAGTGTCATAAACTCCTCTGGCCAGGAATTTTCTGCACGCCTTCAGCTGCCTGACCACCTCCTGAAAAGGCTTGGCTTGCTCAGGGGGAAGAGCATCAACCAAGCCCGCCAACTGCCGCACATTATTCCGCATGTGTATGCTCGTGTAGAGCTGGTAAGACTGGATCTTGGACACGAGCATAGAGGAATGGTAGGCCTTCCTCCCAAAGGAGTCTAAGGTTCTAGCGTCCTTGCCCGGGGGCGCCGAAGCATGTTCCCTAGAACTCTTCGCCTTCTTTAGGGCCAAATCCACAACTCCAGAGTCATGAGGCAACTGAGTGCGCATCAGCTCTGGGTCCCCATGGATCCGGTACTGGGACTCGATCTTCTTGGGAATGTGGGGATTAGTTAATGGTTTGGTCCAGTTCGCAAGCAATGTCTTCTTCAGGACATGGTGCAAGGGAACAGTGGACGCTTCCTTAGGTGGAGAAGGATAGTCCAGGAGCTCAAACATTTCAGCCCTGGGCTCGTCCTCCACAACCACCGGGAAGGGGATGGCCGTAGACATCTCCCGGACAAAGGAGGCAAAAGACAGACTCTCGGGAGGAGAAAGCTGTCTCTCAGGAGAGGGAGTGGGATCAGACGGAAGACCCCCAGACTCCTCGTCAGAGAAATATCTGGGATCTTCCTCTTCCTCCCACGAGGCCTCACCCTCGGTGTCAGACACAAGTTCACGGACCTGTGTCTGCAACCTCGCCCTGCTCGACTCCGTGGAACCCTGTCCACGATGGGGGCGTCGAGAGGTAGACTCCCTCGCCCGCATCGGCGAAGCTCCCTCCGCCGACGTAGTCGGGGAGCCTTCCTGGGAGGTGGCCGCGGTCGGTACCGCACGCGGTACCGACGTCGGGGACCTCAACCTGGGCGATGGGCCAGCCGGCGCCACGCTCGACGGTACCGGTGGCGCAAGCACCGCCGGTACCGGAGGGGTAGGGCGCAACAGCTCTCCCAGAATCTCTGGGAGAACGGCCCGGAGGCTCTCGTTTAGAGCGGCTGCAGAGAAAGGCTGAGAGGTCGATGCAGGCGTCGACGTCAGTACCTGTTCCGGGCGTGGAGGCTGTTCCGGGCTGTCCAGAGCGGAGCGCATCGACACCTCCTGAACAGAGGGTGAGCGGTCCTCTCGGTGCCGATGCCTGCTGGGTGCCGAATCCCTCGGCGACCCAGAGCTCTCGGTGCCGACACGGGGAGGAGACCGGTGTCGATGCTTCTTCGATTTCTTCCGAAGCATGTCACCGGAGCTCCCCGGCACCGACGAGGAGGACGTCGAATCCACCCGTCGCTTCCTCGGGGCCGAGACTGAAGAAGGTCGATCTCGGGGGGGCTGTACCGCAGGAGCCCTCAGGGTAGGCGGAGACCCACCCGAGGGCTCACCGCCACCAGCAGGGGAATGGACAGCCCTCACCTGCACTCCACCCGATGCACCACCGTCCGACGACATCAGCAGACGAGGTCCTGGTACCACCGACGTCGATGCAGCTATCCGATGTCTCGGCGCCGATGCAGAGGCCCGCTGCCTCGATGCACTCGATGCAGGGGCGGCCGAGGAAGATGGTCTGGACGCTGACGACGTCGATGCACTCGAAGATCCCGGTGCCGATGCCGACGAAGAGCCCGAGAACAACACGTTCCACTGGGCTAGTCTCGCTACCTGAGTCCGCCTTTGAAGCAGGGAACACAGACTGCAGTTCTGAGGGCGGTGCTCGGCCCCCAGACACTGAAGACACGACGAGTGTCGATCAGTGAGCGAGATAACCCGGGCGCACTGGGTGCACTTCTTGAAGCCGCTGGAAGGCTTCGATGTCATGGGCGGAAAAATCACGCCGGCGAAATCAAAAGCCGAAATGGCGAAATTCGAAGCACCAAATTTAGAGGGAGAAAAAATCTCGACCGAGGCCGAAAAAAGGCCTACCCCGACGACGAAAGAAAACTTACCGGGGCAAAAAAGCTGGAAGTACGGGGAGGATTTACACGAAACCCGGCGAGGGGTTTCCGGAGCACTTCCCGACTAGGACAAAGCTTTCCCGAAGGAAAAAAACACGTTCAAACAAATTGGACGCGCGAGGTCGACTTTCCGGGGCTCGACACGGCGAAAACACGACCGTACCGAGTGCGGACAAAAGAAGACTGGCCGGCTCGAGCCGGTTTCGGGCGGGAAGACGGCCGCGCATGCGCGGTGCGCGCGGGCGCGCGAGGGCTAGCAAAGGACTTTGCTAGTGAAGTTTCCGATTGGAGGGGCTGCCGTGGACGTCACCCATCAGTGAGAACAATCAGCCTGCTTGTCCTCGGAGAATTATATGATACAATTTTAAATTTTTTTTTTTTTGGAGGGAGCCAATATGAAAACCATGCTTATGCATAGATTTTCTAGCACTTTTCAAAATGTAGTCTATATTGGATCAAGATCATTTTTCAATACAGTACATTGCAAGCCCATAATCCATCAACACCCCTCTATTTGGGCCCACGTGAGACCTGTCAAAATACTTTCATCCCAGAATTAAAAAAAATATTTTTAAAAGGTGAAATTTTCTACATAGCTTTTGGGCTAATATGCCAATACCTCTGTTAGGACTTCCTTTCCAGTAAAGCTTCAGGAGCATGACACGAGTGCCACAAAAAGTCAAGACCATCTTGACATCAACTCTGTTCAACACATTTTGCCTCACATGGTCTCATCCAAGTACACCCTTTATGCTAATCAACAGATTTACATGTGCAGTTTTACTATTATACCAAAACATAGCAGTTGAGCTAGCCTATGAACAGAATACTGAGCAGAGAAAAAAAAAAAACACTTGCCGTTAAGAATGGATGTTTAGAATTCTGTAAGACACGATTTTCTGTAAGTGTGTGGGCTACCTCATCCTGAAAAGCAAACATGTCAATCGTTAGTGAATTTATGTACCACAAAAAAATAAAATGGAGGCCAGCAATGGGCTAGCTCAAAATTAAATGTTCTGTTTATCTCGACTTACCTTTGCAACAATTACTTCTTTCTTCAAGATTTTCATAGCATAATAGCGTCCAGTTGCTTTTTCTTTAACTAGAATTACTTTTCCAAAGGTACCTTTCCCCAGCAGCTTAAGGTATTCAAACTCATTCATAGTCTTTAAAAGAAAAAAATAAAACCAGTATTACTGCAAAAATTCAAGGCAATGCAATACTGTCCAACGTGAAATGTTAAGAAATGTACACAAATGTATATGGCATACTTGCCTTGAAAGACACCCCATATAAGCAAATCCAAGTAAAACCCCCAGGACAGTAACTGCCCTCATAATAAAGTTGGAATGTCCTTGTAACAAGTGCTTAGCTGGAACCTACTGTACTGTTTACAATATATACTGTACACAGTTAAATATACAATGTACATTTAATTGTAACATACTAAAACGTACTATTTTTGTATATGTTACAACTAAATATACATTGTCTGTGGGCATTAGCTCATGACATTTCTTCTACTTAAATTTTCAAACTACTAGGAATGATTACACAGAGCTCTATAAATATTTTAAAAAAGGCAGATGCTTAATTATGAAAGTCGAGCAAAGAGTCCCTATACATCAGTGCTTCCCAAACTTTTCTCTATGTCCCCAATTTAGCAGCTAAATATTCATGGGATCCCAGAAAGTAAACAAAGCAGCACTTTCAATGCCTTTCAGATATTAAGATAATCACAAATCTATGGTTTTTAAAGTAATTTTCCTATGTATTCATGCCATAGATGCACACGGTTACTAAGTGCAATACAGTTTAAGCTCCTTCTACAACACAGCCTCTAAGCCATGTGGTCATACTGTCTCTTTTTAAGCAGCAATGGGTAGATTGGTTTATACAAGTGAAAGGTGAAATTTATTCTTACCTACTAATTTCCTTTCCTTGAGACCTGTTAGACCAGTCCAGAGTGCATTATTTGTCTCCCCACCCCCCCAAACCAGCAGATAAAGGCAGAAAACAGTCAATGGCATCACCAATAGTATAAAGAGTGGTACAGCCCTGGAACTTGCCAATATACTACTGACAACAGATCTACTACACTTGAACAGCACTGTAATCAAATGCATGTACATAAGAACGTAACAGCCATACTGGGTTCATCTAGCCCAGTATCCTGTTTCCAACAGTGGCCAATCCAGGTCACAAGTACCTGGCAAAAGCCCACAGTAACAACATTCCAGCTACCAATCCCAGAGAAAGTAGTGGCTTCCCCAAGTCTTTCTCAATAGCAGACTATGGACGTTTCCTCCAGGAACTTGTCCAAAACTTTTTTTTTTTTGTTTTCTTTTTTTTTAACCCAGATATGCTGCTGTTACTACATCCTCCGGACAAAGAGTTCAGAGCTTAACTATTCTTCGAGTGAAAAAATATTTCCTGCCATTTATTTTAAAAGTATTTCCATGTAACTTCATTGAGCGTCCCCTAGTCTTTGCACTTAAAAATCAATTCATTTCTACTCGTTCTGCAACACTCAGGATTTTGTAGACCTCAACCATATACCCCCTCAGCTGTCTTTTTCAAGCTGAAGAGCCCTAACCTCTTTAGCCTTTCCCGTTCCATCCCCTTAATAATTTTGGTCACTCTTCTTTGAACTTCTTCTAATTCCACTGTATCTTTTTTTTTTGAGATAAGGCGACCAGAACTGAATGCAGTACTCAAGGTGAGGTCGCACTATGGAGCGATACAGAGGCATTATAGTATTCTCTGTCTTATTTATTGTCCCTTTCCTAATAATTCCTAGCATCATGTTTGCTTTTTTGGTCGCCGTCACACACTGAGCAGAAGATTTCAGCTTATTGTCTACAACAGTAAGGTGGACCCTTGAATCAGGTAGTTATAATTCAGATTATTCTTCCCAATATTCATCAATTTTTATTTGTCCACATTTGGATGCCCAGTCTTCCAATTTCCTAAGGTCTTCCTGCAAATTTTCACAGTCCACATGTGTTTTAACCTTGAATAGTTTCATGTCATCTGCAAATTTAATCACCACACTCATCATTCCAACTTCCAGATAATTTATAAATGTTAAATAGCACCGGTCCCAGTACAGATCCCTGCGGCACTTCACTATTCACCCTCCTCCACTGAGAGAAATGGCTATTTAAACCTACTCTCTGTTTTCTGTTCAATAACCAATTCCTAATCCACAACAGAATACTGCCTCCTATCTCAAGACTTTTTAATTTTCTCAGGAGTCTCATGTAAAGCTTTCTAAAAACCTTGATACACTACACCAACTGCCTGACCTTTATTCACCAAAGGGATGACATCAGCACATAAATATTGACACAGATATGTAAAGCTAACTTAAATTGCACTTTTAAATTCAGAAATATGTGCAAGCTGCAAGCTTGTTACAGTGAACTGTAGACTTGTCAAGGGGGAAAAAGTCTTATACACCTGTGGCAAACTATAACACTTTATATGAACACAGCGAAAAAAGTAATCATCGACAAAAAAAAAAAACCAAAAGAAATTTTTTAGTGTTTTTTTCTTTTGAACTATGCAAAAAAATTTTTTGTAGTTTTTAGAAATCTCTTTACATCACTATACAAAAATACGTTAAGGCACGAGAATTGCCCATTATCATGAACCCCTCAGCCTGGTCAAGTTGATATAATAGGTCTGGAGATCTTCTTGGTCAGTCTGTGGTTGAAGCGATGCAGAAACAGGGTTTTCTCCCAATAGTAGCGGACCACCACCAGGAACCTATGAGACCGAGATAGATGTTACCCCCCAATGTTGCGAGAAGCAGAGACAGAGAAATCATGCTCCTGAAACAGCTTTCGGCAAAGTTGAGTAGGGATTATTCAGGAGGTGTGCGCTGAGGCGTCACAAGCATATGAGGCTGTACTTATCCATAGCTAACAGCTCTCACTCTGGGAGTGGAGTTATAGGAGCCGAGAGAGGATCGGTAATAGAGATAAGGCCGCGTCTTAGGGTATCGTCGTCGATTTACCACAGTCTAGTTCTGAGGCATTGTCGTGTGTGGGGGGGCTGCTGCTGTTGCTAACTACCATCACTGCTGGTGGTCAGCAATGGCACTGGGAAGAGGACCACATATTCATCGGGGATGTGCAATGCGCTACATAAAAGCGGTCTGCTGCATGTGTCAAACACAATGAAGCGGTGTTGCTGGCTCTACTGGATCCTGAGAGCCAGTGTCCCCGAACGGTATTGGTTGATGTCTGTGCCACTCTGGTCTCTGACTCTATGTGGCCGATATCGGCAAACCACATCTGTCCCTGGCTCGACACGGCGGCGGTGGTCGGATACCTCCGCTTTTTCACATCTGTGGTGTGCCTCATGACCAGGACTCGTCTCTTGTTAGCTCTTTTCCAATCGAGTGCTCTAGTTCAGAGTTGCCATTCATGGCTAGGATGGCCCAAACTGGTAAGGGATCCAGGAGCTGGCTGTGGTGCTACATTCTAGTTGGCAACTGTTATCCAGAGAAACAGAGAATGGGGAGAAGGCAGTAGAAAAGGTGGGCATACACGTCATACATGTTGAGAATCATGGGCTGTTTAGCCATCCTCCCTCCCCCCGGCTCCTTGGCTCAGCGCACTCTTCTTGTCAGCAGCAGTGGGGGATAGAAGAGGTGATCGGGTTCTCGGCAGTAAGAACTCAGGACCCACCATCGCTGCCTCATCAGCCTAAGAGACGAAACAGCATCCCTCTCACCTCAGCGGACAGCAGGAAGCTTCGCCAACATCCAGCACAGCAAAAAGCCTCCAACTCCTCACAAATGTCGCACAAAATACTTCAGAAACGAAGGAGTCTCTGCTGCCAGTGCTCATCCACTTTCCTCCCACCATAGGCCAAGCTTTACTTGCACGCTCCCCCAACCTAATGCCATATATCCACCGCCCTTAAAATCATGCGAAGGAGGGGCACCAGGTACAATAAAAATATAGGGGAAAGTAAGCACACCTTATGGAATACCTCTATAAATAAAAAAAAACTGAATCAGACTGAACTCCATTAACCAAAGCAGCTGCCATGGGAGAATGATACAATGAACAATTAGCTTAGTAAAACTAACCCTCCACATATCACAACACTTGAAATACCAACCCTCCATCTCCACATATCGCAATACTTCAAATAGCTATTCCCAATTCACCTGGTCGAACGCTTTCTCAGTGTCAAGACTCACCAGCATTACTAAGGAGTTTGATTAGATTGTGCATGTCCCATAGTCACCTGTACCCGACGCACAATAAAGGAGCGTCTGGTGACCCCTTACAAACCCTACCTGTGCATCACAAATCAAACTAGGGAAAAAAAAAGAGCCACCAATTAGCCAACACTGGGGCAAAGAGCTTCAAGTCTACATTAATGAAATAAGCCTGAAGGAACCAGGTTGAGTCCTATCCTTCCCAAGCTTAGGGATCAGTATTATGAGTGTCTCATCTGTGCAGGGAGGAAGGCTCCCTGGTCCAGAGTCTCAAAATAATAAATATTAAGAGGGCCACATAAAGTAGGGTTCAAGATCTTATAAAATCCCGGCGTAAAAACATTTGGGCCAGGAGCATTTGGGCTTTCTGAAGCACTCTACCGGTGAGTGGAGCATTCAGTGTGGCTATCGCTGCCACATTTAACCTAGGTAACCTAGAGTCAACCAGACAATCGAGAATGTCTGGGCCCCCTCTTACAAGGCTCTTGAGCATAAATTTTTTATACCATTGAAAAAAATAAGTTAGCAATAGTCGAAGAGTCATGATGTGAAACACCACTGTCATCTACCAAGTTGGAAACATACCTGGAGTCCATCCAAAACTTAGCACATCTTACTAACAGTTTCCCTGATCCATTACCATATCTGTAATACTTAAATTTCCAATAAAAATACATCTTCTTGGTCTTATCATGAATTAAGGAGTTCAACAATACCTGTGTGTCCACAAGGACCTCCTTGTTTGCAGGAGACAGACTAAGCACATTTCACACACAAAATCTTCTGTTCCAAGTGAATACCACCTTCGGCTATTCTACAATTCTACATGGGAAATTATATACCCCCAACATTACTTCAGCTGTTTCCCAATAAAGCCCCGGAGTATCTACACACTGTGCATTAAAGCTAGAATATGCTTCCCACTTATCATGGAGATATTGTTGGAAGTGGCTATCCTCTGACAAAATACACAGGAAAATACTAGTTCCTACCCAAATCCACCCCTGGTTGTATTCCAGATCTACCCAAATCATGGCATGATCTGTTACCATTGTAGGTCTTATCTCCACTCGAGTCGCCCGAGAGAAAATATAGCTTGGGGGAAGTAAAATATAGTCAATGCAAGACATTGTCCAGTTAGCTCTAGACACATTTAGCTCTAGACACATGGGTATAATCTCGCTCCATTGGATGCAGTAGTCTCCACTCATCCACTAGACCTAGGTAGTAACAAATATGGTAGACCCTGATCTACACCCACACGAGCTGTTCCTGTCATCGCAGAGTGGTGTACTCCTGAGACCATGGCTTGATTAAAATCACTCGCCAATACCACTGGAACTGAAAGATCTCGAATGCCCAATCTAACCAATTTTGTTTAAAAAAGCATGTTCATACTGATTAGGTGCACACACTAAAAGGTTACGCCAGGCAAAAAACTACTTTTATCATGATACATCTAAATTTTGATACATGAATAGTGGGTGTACTGTACACAGCAAAGTCTTTCTAATAAGGACAGCAACTCCCACCTTTCTAGTAGGGGAAGCAGAATATACCCAACCCATCCCCACCCTAAATTTTGGTGTTCTAGGGCAGGTTGCTTGGTTTCTTGCAAACAAATAATATCCACCTGAGAGCATTTTAATTTGTGTAAAAATTTTATTGCGCTTAATTGGGGATGTTATGCCCAACATATTCCAAGAAAGAATATGAATTCCCCGCTTAGAACCATCGAGCAAACATAATAAAAGCTGTCAGCAGATTCTGAGCAATGCATCCAGCCATCTCCAGCGGCGCCCAGTCCTCACTCGAGGAGAATATGGACCTAATCTATAAGTGATGTGATAACCACAAAAAATTTTCAAAATGTACCAGAAAGAATAAATCAAACACCAACCAAAGAGACAAACCCTTAAAAAATCCCCCATCTTCCCCACCCTCCATCCCTCAACCCAACTAACTGTGCAGAACCACCTACCAAAATCCCAACCTACAAATGACAGAGATGTAGCCAGTCACACTACTGATGCCTTCCAAGGAACCACCTCCAGGTTAGCCACAAAATCAGGCTCAACAGCCCAGAAAATGGCATATCTGACCTGCAAAGAAAAACTCCTAAAAAAGTTAACCACACTAGTGGTCAGAAACTAACCAGTCTCAAACAGTCAGAAGCTAGATGTCAAAGGGGCCAGCGAAATGCTGAGAAAATCTCATGTCACAGTGTAGGAATCATGCACTTGCCACTTCCCGTTGTGAAATATTTTCAATATCACAGGGTAAACAAACATGAAGCGCACCTTTCACTCTGAAAGAGTGGCACACAAAGGTTAAAACAGTTTGCACTTCTCAAGTAAGGCTGCAGAGTAATCCTGATAAAGACATACCTGAGATCCATCATAATATAGAGAATCTTTACGTGACTTATAGGCCTTCATAGTTGTGGAATTTAGCGATTACTATCCTAGGTCTCAAGTCCCACACGATGAGCATGCTCTAATTGCACGGGGCAAAGGCAGCTATTTTTCCAACCAGGATTCCAATTCAGACAGGAGAGGACAATCAGGCACTGTTTCTGGAATCCCAAGGAGCGCACATTACCATGGATAGAGTAGTTCTCCAAGTCCTTTAAATTTATTCACATGGGTACTGACCAGATTTTGCAGCCACTTCAACTTCATCAAGACCTGCACATCGTCCTCCAGGTCTGAAACACACACCTCCAGTTCTGCAGTGCGTTTGTTCATCTTGGTGAGCAAGGTTTCCAGTTGCTTCATTTGGCCCAAAAGCCTCTCCAACTGCAATGCCAATGCTTACTCCACCACAAAAAGATCTGCCAGTGCCACTGCAGTAAACTGGGTAACGGCCCCTGCTACAGGTCCCACCATGTTTTCATCTGCAGGTTTGCCACACTGTCACTCCATTCTGGCTGGTTTGCCGAACATCACTCCTGCTGTTTAATCAAATTTGTTAGTGCAATCCCCTGGTTAATGAATTCTTTGACTAAATTAGGAGCCAGATTTCTTTAAAATTCACCCAAAAAGTCAGGCGGGGGTCTCGGAGAGGATCAGATGCACATCTGTCTGCCCTCACAGCATCATGTGACCGTTCAAATCAGTTTTTAATGCAGTCCTAAATTTCTTGTAGGATTCCATATTTCTAATGAATATATGAGTAGTCTCAGTATTAATTTATAAGATTTAGACATATTACTACTCTCATACAAATATATTGTTTTTACTACCTGCAGCAAATGATCTCAATGAAACAGTTGCCTCAACTGAAATGTATAAAACTAGTGGAAAACTGGCATAATCAATATAAATTGAAACTTAAGGAAAAAAAAACCCAGGCTACTTTGGTTAAGTATTTCTCTAAATTCCGTTCAATTACTATTTCTTCTTTATCTTCCTATTGAGAAATCCATTTAAGGTATTGAGTGGATGACACTATGTTAAGTAAGAATCTACAGGTCAATATAGTGGTTAAAGTTTTCTTTGGAACGCATTTCATTCATCTCTTTAAATGAAAAACATTTTCAAGTTTTAGTTCAAGCATTGACTCTCTCATTTGGATTACTGCAATTATTTTCCAACACTGCAAGGCTTAGGTTACTGCAGGTTTTTGAATAGCTCTTTTCCATACCAAGCTTCTTAGGTATGAAATAGTTTCTCTAGCTGACTTCTAAATCAACTATATTACTGTTTTTGCTGTCAAATAAAAACCTTTTCAATTTTTTTTTTTTTTAGTTATGTGGATAATAGTCATTTCATAATACTGAAAATGAGAAAGATTTGTAATTCAGTTGTATTTACTGGTTATTTTATTGTAATCTGCTTTCCGCTCTAATTAGGATCTGGCAGAATATAAATGTAAAAGCTAGATATGAAGAGGAGATAGCTAAATTCTACTTAACTGACTTGAATATAAAAAGCCAACCCTAAATCTCATTTCCCTTGTTCATGAAGAACTTAAATACCTGGAAAAAGTATGGGAAGAGAGGGCAAAGATGCCAAAGTGCCCTGGACATCAAAACTAGGAATCTGTGCAGGAACCCCTGCACCTATGGATCCATGTGGGGAACCACTTATATAGTAACATAGTAAATGACAGCAGATAAAGACCTGAACAGTCCATCAGTCTGTTCAACAGTCAAACATCATCAATTCATAATTAAATCAACGAGTGCGATATAAAATACTTGGATCATTGTAGATGTCCCTGGTATTCCTAACACCAGGAGTGCAGCAGGTCTTAGCCAGAGTCCTGCAATGGCAGCCGGCACAGTTCATACATAGCAACAGACAACATCTTAAGTTGTTTTCAGCTACAGCAGAATGGCTGCTACTCTTGAGTACAGAAGAAAAGACTTCTACAAACATGTATCCCTACAATGCAAAACTGATGGGGCTGCAATTCTTGCTTAATCAGCGGCCCTCTGGGACTAATCCCGCTGGCATCAGGAGTGAACACAATTGCTGCTTACATCATGCAGACCAAACAGCAGCAGGAACACCTGCAGCCAAAGCCTTCACCTCACAGCCTCGGTGGCATTCTATGAGCAGTCCAGCCGGAAGCTGGAGCACCAGCTATCCGCTCTGCTGTCCCAGCAGCTAGCCTGAAAAATGGCCCCCACCAGTACCTAGAAACAGAGAAAAATGTAGGCAGCTAAAGGCCATATGGCCTATCCAGTCTGTACATCCATGCCATCTGCTCTCATCATCACTCCGTTAGAGATCCTATGTACTTGTCCCAAACTCTCTTGAATTCAGATACTGTTTTCGTCTCCACCACCTTCACCAGGAGGCCATTCCACAAATTCACCGCCTAGAAATATTTCCTCTATTCCCATTCACCTTCATCCCATGCCCCCTTGTTCCAGAGCTTCTTTTCAACTAAAAAAACTCGCCTCCTGTGACTTTATGCCGCATAGGTATTTTAATGTCTAATCTCCCCTCTCCCACCTTTCTTCCAAAGGTATACATATTGAGATCTTTAAGTCTGTCCCCATACGCTTTATGACGAAGAACACTTATTTCAAAAAGCCTTTGATAACTTATGTTCATGTTCTCCTAGGCCAGCACTGCAGGCTCTTGATTAGGCATGGGAACAAAGCAGTTTAGTAGCATCTTCTGTTCTCTCTTCCCTTGATACTGTAGTTCTCTTTCTGCACTATGTACTTTTATTTTATTGTATACCAGGGGCGTAGCTACATGGGGCGTAGCTACATGGGGCCACAGGGGCATGGGCCCCCACAGATTATGCCCTGGCTCCCTCTACATCTGACACCTCCCTCCCCACATCAGGTACCATGTTTGCTGGCGGGGGTCCCCAAACCCCACCAGCAGAAGAGTCTTCTTCAGCACCGGTCGATTCCGGTGCTTTCGTTGTGTGATCATCTGTTTCTGACGCCTTACGTCCTGCACCGTGCATGTAGCCCCGTGCAGGACGTAAGGCGTCAGAAACAGAAGATCACACAACGAAGGCGCCGGAGTTGACCGGCGCTGAAGAAGACTCTTCGGCTGGCGGGGATTGGGGACCCCCGCCAGCAAACAAGGTACCTGATGCGGTGGTGGCGGGGTTGCGGGGGGGGGGGGGGGGGTCGGTGGCTAAACAGTCCCCCCCACCCCACCCGCCGAGGTCTGGCTACTCCCCTGTTGTACACCGCTTTGATGGAGGCAGATAAATACTGGCAAGTTCAAGGGCTGCATCAATTCTTATACTGACTATTGTGATACAAAGTTCTGTGTTCTCTGCTGGATGAGGGCATAACTCACTCTTCTGGACTGGTCTAGCATGATAAAAAAAAACATTTATGGTCTGAAATTATTAAAATAGGAATGCCATAAAATTTTTGCACTTCTGAAGAATAACAGGCCAAAAGATTTGCCATACCACTTTGTGTTTTGGTTTTATAATAGAAACTTCCATCTCTTCAGCCCCTGAATTATCACTTGGAGAGCCAGATCGAAAGTCCATCATTTCCTCCTCTTGCTTCTTAAGGCTGTCAGCAACTGCTTGGATGGCTTTTGTCCATTCTTCTCTGAAGGAGCAGACATAAGAAATGCAATACTGGGTCAGAGACCTCTCCATACTTGATTCAAGTAAAAAATCTTAGGTTAAGGTTGGAACAGAAATCTAGTCCTCTCGATACTCTAACAGCTATTAAGATAGTCACACCTAGAATACTAAAAAAAAAACCCATTACCTGTTCAAACCTTTTCTGTATAGGTTTACTATTCTTAGGATTTAGTTAATCCACCCCTCTTGTATTTATGTTTAAAATGTTTAAGTAAAAGGTATATTAAATAGGATAACATGAGGAAAAAACAATTAGGGGGATGAGTACTGAAAAAGTCAGCAACTTATCTCAAAGATATGAAATTATCAGACATTTCTGAACCACAAAAAAGGAACTTTAAGAATGAAATCTAGACAATAAGGGGAGAGGGAAAAACCATCACCTGAAGAATCTCTAGAAACAATTAGTTGACTACTCCATGGTAAAAAACATACCAAGGAAAAACAAAACATCAAAAAATACAAGCTAAAAGCACATTTCACTGTGGAAAGGTGAGATGTGTATAAGCAATAAGCTGGTGGTGAGAGGTGTGTGAATGGGTAGTGTACTGAGATACACGTTTGTGGAGCATGCATGTCACATGGCAGCAGAATAGTGGGAAGTGTATGAGTACAAGTGACATGCACTATCATACTTGCCTTTAAAGAGAGACAAGGGGAAAGGAGAAGCCAGAGACTGAACAAACACCATCCCAACCCGTTCCCCTTGCACTCACCCACCCCTTTTCCTCTCTTGCAGATATTCCTTCTCCTCCCTTCAGCAAGCTTCTTAGGTAGCCTGTACTAGCCAGTTCCACCACCATTTGCAGAGATTCCAGTAGCAGCTGCATCCCTCTCCAACAACTGATTTTAAATGCTGCTGCAAACATTTTGGGAGCAGATGCAGCCCTTCAGCTTCTGCTACAGGGGATTGCGTTCTTGGCAGCAGACAGCATAGTTGCACCTTTTCTTCTGCTGACAGGGTTAGGGTCCCCACTGACACCATTCTACTGCTCTAGTGCTGTCTGTCACGGGGACTGAGTTGCCTGTGGCTCTATCTTCTGCTGGCAACAGACTAATGCTACCCCATTAACGTATCTTCTGGACTGCTTCAGCTCTTAGGCTGAATAGTAGAGAATGACATGTGGATGGGGACCTGCAGTAATCAGTGGTAAATAATTTTTTTTTTACTGCAGGTGTATGAGCTAAGCTTTTTACTGTCCCGCAGGAGCGATAAGAAGCCTTGACTTAGTAGTAAAAAAAAAAACAAAAAACAAACAAACCTGTAAATACCGCAGTCTGGCATCTCTGTCCTTCCCTCCCCCTACGACCACATTTCTCTACTTTGCAGCTACGAGGAGGATCCCTACAGGCTTCTATGGGGCCTTCCCTCTGCTGGCTACCACCCACCTTCTGATGTAACTTCCTATTTCTCATGAAGTTACATTGGCAGGTGGAGCCGGAAGAGGGAAGGCCCCGGAGCAGGCCTATAGGGATCATCCTCATGGCTGCAAGGTAGAGAGATGCCGCGGGGAGGGAGAGGAAAAAAAATGCCAGGCCCACAAGGGGCTGCAGCTGAAGGGGACAATGCATAACTGTTCTACCTCACCGAGGAAACAGATGGATTTTGCAGCCTATTTAAACTTCATAGGAACTTCAGATACAATGCAGGTACTTACATATAGCAGATGTTCTCTGAGGACAGCAGGTTTTATATTCTCACAAGAGGGTGATGCTGACCCACGTTGCCTGGTCTGGAATTTTCCAAAGTCTAAAGATGGATTTGTGGAGCACAAGACATGCTCCACCTCCCATGTGTGTCTTCTTGCACTCAGCAAAAAAATAAAGTAAAAAACTATGAAGGAGACAACACCAAGGGGAGGTGGGAGGGACTGTGAGACTATAAAGCCTGCTGTCCTCTGAGAGCACCTACTACAGGTAAGTACCTGAGCTGTATCTGAAGTTCCCATGAAGTCTAAATAGGCAGCAAAATTCATCTGTTTCCTTGGTGAGGTACAACAATTATGCACTGTCCCCTTCAGCTCCTCCAAGGACAAGCAGGCTTATAATTCTCACAAGTGGGGAATCCCTAGAATCCAGGCTCACCAAAAACAACAAACATTGGTCAATTGGGTGTCGAAACGGCGAGGAAATAACACAGGTTAACCTGAAACTATATACAATCTGAATGAGTGCGCAGCCTGGAACAGAACTAAATGGGCCTAGGAGGGTAGAGTTGTATTCTAGATCCCAGATTCTGCAACATTGACTGTTTGAACCGACTGTAGCGTTGGGTATCTTGCTCTAGGCAGTAGTGTGAAATAGATGTATGGACTAAAGACCATGTTGCAGCCTTGCAAATTTCTTCAATGGAGGCTGACCTCAAGTGGGCTACTGATGCAGCCATGGCTCCAACACTGTGAGCCGTGACAAGACCCTCTAGGGCTAGCCAATTAGAAATGGTGTTTCCCGATGGCAACCCCCCATCTTGTTGGGATCAAAACAAACAAAAAGCTGAGCAGACTGTCTGTGGGGCCTTGACTGCTCCATGTAGTAGGCTAATGCTCTCTAGCAATCCAAGGTGTACAAGCTGCTTTCGCCAGGATGGGCAAGACAATAGACTGGTTCAGATGGAATTCAGACACCACTTTCAGCAGGAACACAGGATGCGTGTGAAGGACATCTATGTTGTGATGTAACTTAGTACAAGGTGCATCCACCACTAAGGCCTGAAGCTCACGGACTATGAGCTGAAGAAACAGCCACCAAGAAAACGACCTTCGAGTCAAGTACTTCACATAGCAAGAATTCATTGGCTTGAAAGGAACTTTCATCAGATGAGTGAGAACAATGCTGAGATCCCATGAGCCTGGTGGAGGGAGGTTTGACAGGTGGCTTTGACTAAAGCAAACTTCTCATGAAGCGAACAACAAGACTGTCCAGAGGTGAGCGTACCTTCTACACACTGATAAGCACCAGTTTCTCTAAGGTGAACCCTTACAGAGTTGGTCTTGAGAGTGGACTCTGATAAGTGTCAGGGATCGGTGCTGGGGCCGACTCTGTTCGTGAGTGACATTGCCGAAGGGTTAGAAGGTAACGTTTGCCTTTTTGCAGATGATACTAGGATTTGTAACAGAGTGGACACCCAGGAGGGAGTGGAAAACATGAAAAAGGATCTGCAGAAGCTAAAAGAATGGTCTAAGGTTTGGCAATTAAAATTCAATGCGAAGAAATGCACAGTGATGCACTTAGGGAGTAGAAATCCACGGGAGAAGTTTGTGTTAGGTGGTGAGAGTCTAATATGTACAGACGGGGAGAGGGATCTTGGGGTGATAGTATCTGAGGATCTGAAGGCGATGAAACAGTGTGACAAGGCGGTGGCCTTAGCTAGAAGGTTGCTAGGCTGTATAGAGACAAGTCTGACCAGCAGAAGAAAGGAGGTGTTGATGCCCCTGTATAAGTCGTTGATGAGGCCCCACCTGGAGTACTGTGTTCAGTTTTGGAGGCCTTATTTTGCTAAGGATGTAAAAAGAATTGAAGTGGATTACTGAGACCATGTCAGCACGGCTTTTGTGTGGGGAAATCTTGCCTGACCAATTTACTTCAATTCTTTGAAGGAGTCAACAAACATGTGGACAAAGGGGAGCCGGTTGATATTGTGTATCTGGATTTTCAAAAGGCGTTTGACAAGGTACCTCATGAAAGGCTACAGAGGAAATTGGAGGGTGATGGGATAGGAGGAAATGTCCGATTGTGGATTAAAAACTGGTTGAAGGCTAGAAAACAGAGTGGGGTATTTAGAGAAGGGTAGTTAGTGGGGTTCCTCAGGGGTCAGTGCTAGGACCGCTGCTTTTTAATATATTTATAAATGATTTAGAGATGGGAGTAACTAGCAAGGTAATTAAATTTGCTGATGACACAAAGTTATTCAAAGTCGTTAACTCGAGACAGGATTGTGAAAAATTGCAGAAGGACCTTACGAGACTGGGAGACTGGGCGGCTAAATGGCAGATGACGTTTAATGTGAGCAAGTGCAAGGTGATGCATGTGGGAAAAAAGAACCCGAATTATAGCTACGTCATGCAAGGTTCCACGTTAGGAGTTACGGACCAAGAAAGGGATCTGGGGGTCGTCGTTGATAATACACTAAAACCTTCTGCTCAGTGTGCTGCTGCGGCTAGGAAAGCGAATAGAATGTTGGGTATTATTAGGAAAGGTATGGAAAACAAGTGTGAGGATGTCATAATGCCGTTATATCGCTCCATGGTGCGACCGCAACTTGAGTATTGTGTTCAATTCTGGTCGCCGCATCTCAAGAAAGATATAGCAGAATTGGAAAAGGTGCAGTGAAGGGCGACTAAAATGATAGCGGTGATGGGACAACTTCCTTATGAAGAAAGACTAAGGAGGCTAGGGCTTTTCAGCTTGGAGAAGAGATGGCTGAGGGGAGACATGATAGAGGTATATAAATTAATGAGTGAAGTGGAACAGGTGGATGTGAAGCATCTGTTCACGCTTTCCAAAAATTCTAGAACTAGGGGGCATGCGATGAAACTACAGTGTAGTAAATTTAAACCAAATCGGAGAAAATTTGTCTTCACCCAACGCATAATTAAACTCTGGAATTCGTTGCCAGAGAACGTGGTGAAGGCGGTTAGCTTGGCAGAGTTTAAAAAGGGGTTAGATGGTTTCCTAAAGGACAAGTCCATAAACCACTACTAAATGGACTTGGGAAAAATCCACAAACCACTACTAAATGGACTTGGGAAAAATCCACAATTCCAGAAATACATGTACAGAATGTTTGTACGTTTGGGAAGCTTGCTAGGTGCCCTTGGCCTGGGTTGGCCGCTGTTGTGGACAGGATGCTGGGCTCGATGGACCCTTGGTCTTTTCCCAGTGTGGCATTACTTATGTACTTATGCAAAGAAAAGCTACAAAAATGGTATGGGATTTGCGTTACAAGACGTATGAGGAGAGACTTGCTGACCTGAACATGTATACCCCGGAGGAAAGGAGAAATGGGTGATATGATACTGACATTCAAATATTTGAAAGGTATTAATCCGCAAGAAAACCTTTTCCGGAGATGGGAAGGCGGTAAAAACTAGAGGACATGAAATGAGATTGAAGGGGGGCAGACTCAAGAAAAATGTCAGGAAGTATTTTTTCACGGAGAGAGTGGTGGACACTTGGAATGCCCTCCCGCGGGAGGTGGTGGTGATGAAAACGGTAACGGAATTCAAAAATGCGTGGGATAAACATAAAGGAATCCTGTTCAGAAGGAATGGATCCTCAGAAGCTTAGCAGAGATTGGGTGGCAGAGCTGGTGGTGGGAGGCGGGACTAGTGCTGGGCAGATTTCTACAGTCTGTGCCTTGAAAATGGCAGATACAAATCAAGGTCAGGTATACACAAAGTAGCACATACGAGTTTATCTTGTTGGGAAGACTGGATGGACCGTACAGGTCTTTCTCTGCCGTCATCTACTATGTTACCATCCTGCTTATTTTCGAAGTAGAAAGGCGGCAATCTTCCGACACAAATCAGGAGATGGCTGGCCTTCTCCTAAGGCCGGCCAAATTGTCGAAGGCCGATTTTGGTCGGCTTCAACTGCTTTCCGTCACAGGGCCGGCCAAAGTTCAAGGGGGCGTGTCAGCAGTGTAACGAAGGCAGGGGTGTGGTTAAGAGATGGCCGGCCTCGGCCGATAATGAAAAAAAGAAAGACGGCCCTGATGAGCATTTGGCCGACTTTACTTGGCCCCTTTTTGTTCACGACTAAGCCTTGAAAAGATGCCCGAACTGACCAGATGACCACTGGAGGGAATCAGGGATCACCTCCCCTTACTCCCCCCCCAGTGGTCACTAACTCCCTCCCACCCAAAACAAAAATTAAAAAACTTTTTACCAGCCTCTATGCCAGCCTCAAATGTCATACCCAGCTCTATCACAGCACTATGCAGGTCCCTGGAGCAGTTTTTAGTGGGTACTGCAGTGCACTTCAGGCAGGCGGAACCAGCCCCCCCCCCCCCCCACTACCTGTTACACTTGTGGTGGTAAATGGGAGCCCTCCAAAACCCACCCGAAACCCACTGAACCCACATCTAGGTGCCCCCCTTCATCCCTAAGGGCTATGGTACTGTTGTACAGTTGTGGGGTTGGGGGGGGGGGGGGGTTGGGGGGCTCAGCACCCATGGTAAGAGAGCTATGCACCTGGGATCATTTTGTGAAGTCCACTGCAATGCCCCCTAGGGTGCACGGTTGGTGTCCTGGCATGTGATGGGGACCAGTGCACTACAAATGCTGGCTCCTCCCACGACCAAATGGCTTGGATTTGGCCGGGTTTGATATGGCCGCCATTAGTTTCCATTATTGGTGAAAACCAATGGCGGCCATCTCTAATGCCGGAGATCTCTAAGGGCGGCCCATATGTTGATATTAGGCCGGCCCCGACTGTATTATCGAAACCAAAGATGGCCGGCCATCTTGTTTCGATAATACAGTCAGGTACGCCACTTAACGGGGCCGTCATTAGAGATGGCTGCCCCCGTTCAATTATTCCCCTCTACGTTACTATGTAAGTGTAGAAGGTATTGAAGCAGGGTCTGTGTCAGGCAAGCAAGGGAATCTAGGGCTTTGCTCTCACAGCAGACAGCAAACCTCCTCCATTTGAAAGAATAGCACCTCTTAGTGGAATCTTTCCTGGAAGCCAGCAAGACTTAGGAGACACCATGGAAGCAAATTCTAGGCTCTCAACATTGGAGTGTTTTCTGACTCGCATCACACAGAACGAGGGGTTCCCTCTTCGTCCCAGAGTATAACTCCAGAAGAAGAGGGAACCAAGGACTGTCGAAGCCAGTACGGTGTGATCAGAATCACGGTTCTGTGATCTTGCTTGAATTTCAACAAAATCTTTCCACTAGAGGTATGGGAGGATATGCATACAGAAGACCTGTCCCCCAATTGAGAAGGAAGGAATCTGACACTAGTCTGTTGTGGGCCTGAAGCCTGCAAAGAGGTGGGAAAATGTGGGATACAAATGCAATAAATAAATAAATTGAGGGACCTTGTGGTTGATTTGAGTGGCAAAAAGATCCACAGGAGGATGTGGGCCCCACATTTGGAAGATCTTGTGGGCTATTGAGAGACCACTCGTGCGGTTGCATAATCCTGTTCAGTCTGTCGGCCAGGGTATTGTTTTTGCCCACCAAGTAAGTGGCTCCAAGAAACATGTCATGTTGGCAAGCCCAATGCCACATCTGGCCAGCCTCCTGACACAGGGCATGATCTGGTGCCCCCCTGCTTGTTGGTGTAATGCACTGCAACTTGATTGTCTGTCTGGGTGAGAACAATTTGGTGAGATAGCCAACCTCTAAAACCCTTAAGTGTGTTCCAGATCACTCGGAGCTCCAGGAGATTGATCTGAACATTAGTTTCCTGGGAGCACCAAGCTCCTTCAGTGTAAATACCATCTATATGAGCTCCCTGTCCAAGGAGAGATGCATCAGTCATCAGCACTTTTTGTGGTTGAGACATTTGGAATGGAAGTCCCAGAGTCAAACTGAATTGAATGGTCCACCACCGAAAAGAGCGTACAAGCTCTGGAGACACTTGGATGACATCTTCCAGAATCCCTGTGACTTGATACCACTGAAAAACTAGGGTCCATTGAGCTGATCTCATGTAAAAAAGTGTCATAGATGAAAAAAATTTTAACCTCCCCCCAACTGGCAAATCTTCCGGGATGGACACTTACTGCGGCTATGCTCTTTGGAAGCCATTCAAAAACTCATGCTTCGCTTTGCCTGGGGAGCAGTAGGGACCTTAGGCGCATGCTGTCTACCTGAACGAGTGCACTGGAATTGAGCCTTAGTAGGCTGATGAGCCGAAGGGTTGTACCTACGCCTAGGATAGTAACAGGAACTCCTTGGCTTGCCAAAAGGCCTCCAAGCTGAGGAGGCTGATGCAGAAGGCACCTGCCCGAAGAGAGAAGAGATGGCATCAGTGTGTTTTGATTTGGTCTGCAACCTCCTCTGCCTTCTCTCCAAAAAGGTTATCCTCCCTGGCATGCGGCATCCACCAACAGCTGCTGAACAGAATGTTCAACTCAGAAACACGCAGCCATGGATATGGAAGGAAAAACTCTTGGCTAAATTAAATGAAGCGATGGTGCCAGAAAAAGGGGAAACGCACGGCAAAAAAAGAAAGGGAAAGTTCCTGGCTAAAGTCAAGGTCTAAAAGCGGCCCGACGACAACAGAAAAGAAAATGAAACCTAAGCTCGGGCAAAATCATTAAAACTTAAAGGAAAAATAAAAGGATGGGGGGGGGGGGGGGGGGGGGTTCCCACAAAAGCAACACAATAAAGGAAGAAAAAAATTAAAACTAGCCGAAAGGCACAAAAGAAGCTCTCTAGGACACAGCAATGTGAGATAGTAAAAAAAAAAAAAAAAAAAATACAACCCCTCCTCACCATGATGAAAAAGAACTAAGGAGACCGTGTTCTCATGGTGGGCAGGAAGGCATGTGGGCACGCACGGTGGAACGTGTGTCTCGCTCCACAAAGCTCTCAGACTTTAGTAAATTCCGGACCAGGCAACGCGAGTTGGCATCACCAACTTGTCCTGTTTGTCCTTGGATAACAACATCTTGCAGATATAGTAAAGGAACTCTGAAAGTTCTTTTTCTGCAATGTCTACCAGCTTCCCAAGACGTTTGTAAATTATAGTGTAGCTATAGATTTATTTTTTATTAACCAAAAAACTCAAACATTTTTAAAATAATGGATTTGCTAAATATAGTATATTATCTTTTTAATAGCAAAAGTAATTTTACTGGTACACTACAAATGTTTGGACCCCTAGTATGAATTCAATGTAGGTTTTTCAGTGTATTGTGATACGTATATACGTGGAAATTAGGGCTATGTTTTATAGAATACTTCATTTTCAAAAACTACCTCATGTAGGTCACGTGATGCCGAGCTAACGAGAAGATGTCAGTGGGATGAGCTCCTAGGCTCCGATCTCTAATCTCCCTACCAACTGCTCGTTCCAGACAACCTGTACATCCTGTTTTTGCTGTGTCGTGCTGTACTTGCACACTGGGCAAATTTGTTTTTCTTTGCTCTTCATGACTGCCAGATCCCAGAGAAGAGAAGGATCTGGTGCATGCAACCCCTATCTAAGATGGTGAACAATGAGCAAAATGGCCCCTTCTGCAGTGAGCTCCAGCTGGGTGACGGAAATTGTCATGGAAGTTATAGGCAATTGATGCCTCTTTAGTTAAGAGGCTGTAGACTGTCACGTGTAAGCTAGATGTTATGGATGCACGGTTGGAAGTTATACAAAGGGAGTTTACCTCACAATGCCAGCACATTTCCGATGTGGAAGATTGGGTCCAGAAGTTAATCACTGACAAAGCAGCCTACAAGTTTTTGAAGATCAGCTGGATGATACTGAAAACCGCTCCCATCAAAGCAATCTATGTTTGGTCAGTTTGCAGAAGACAGCTCTGGATGCGGAACTTCGCCTTTAAAAAAAAAACCTGAAATGGCTGGCAGACACTGCAGCTGTAATCGACAGTGGGGCCACTTCATATTAAACAGGCTCACTGCTTGGATGCCTGCAGAATACCGGAAGACCGCCCCAGAGTGGTCATATTTAAACTGTTAAATTTTTGAACACAAGGTGAAGATTCTTTGAGCCATCCGCTCTCCTGGTCCTTTGATTTACGCGAACAAGAAGGTGCTTTGCTTTCCAAGATTTTTCAGTCCGTGTGTCCAGTTTACGCAGAGCATATGCACTGGACTGTGCCGCCTTTCACAAGCGCCATATACAGTTTGCTGTCCTTTATCCTGCTCAATTTAAAGTTTTTACAGAAGGCAAGCCACAGTTTTTTTGTTTTTTTGAGACAACTGCTGCCCAGGCTTTCCTTCAAGAATTGCCTGCTTCAGAGCCTTCCTCCAGCTAATTCTAGCAATGGTTTAATGAGTCATTATTAAAGCTTAAACAAACCTGTAGAAAATTGGAGAGAGGGTGGAGAAAAACCCAAAATGCATCAGTGAGGAAATAATGGAGAAAATTGGTCAACATCTATAAATATCAAATCAGAATGGCTAAACATTACTTCTCTGAAAAGACAGGGAAAGAGAAGCCAGACCTACAAAAATTATATCAGATAATGATTTGTCAAAACCTGAGGATTTAGTGAATGATATTTAAAATACCCTCTGCGGAACTGTATTTTGATGCTAAAATGAAGGATATTAGATCGTTGTAGAATGTAATTCGGTTGATCAACAGACATATGAGGAAATTATCTCAAGTGGTGACATTTTGAGACAGTTGAAGAGGGAAGCTGAGGTAAATAGAAGCTGGACAAGGTTTCATTTGGTGGATGAGGGGGATTTTAAAAGTCTTATTGAAAAACTCTAGATCTCAGTGTTCAATTGATAGTTGTACGGTTTATTTGTTAAGATGTCCATCTAAAAGTTATTTGCAGTTAAGGTTTAAATGGATTAAAGAGTCTTTGAAAACTGGTTGTTTTCCTAAACAACTTGGTAAAATCGTACTTACTCCCATTCCAAAATATGTAAAGAATGACTTAGGAGATTATGCTTCCCAATTCCTTGCCTTAACGTCCTCATTCAATCTTTAGCTATGTTCCTCTGCACCTACCCACCAAAATGGTCACTGTCTTGACCTTATCCTCTCCTCCGACTGCTTCCCCTCCAGCTTCTGTTCCTCAGCTCTCCCCCTTTCTGACCATCACCTATTACCCTTCACACTTAAGCACCCTCCTCCCCAGTCCCACCCAATCTCAACCCCCACATCTAGGAATCTTCAAGCTATTGACCCCCTTACTCTGTCCTCTTGTGTCTCTAACCTTTTCTCTTCCACCACTCCATTTAAATCTGTCAATGAAGCCATTTCTTCCTATGATACTATTCTCTCCTCTGCTCTGGACACTCTTGCCCCTCCCATGCCCCGTCCTACTAGGTGTACCAAACCGCAGCCTTGGCTAACCTCTAAAATCCGCTACTTTCGTTCCTGTGCCCGCTCTGCTGAACGTTATTGGCTTAAATCTCACACCCTTGCCGACTTCATTCATTTCAAATTCATGCTCAACTCCTTCCGATCTGCCCTTTCGCAGGCCAAACAAGACTACTTCACTCAATTGACAAATTCCTTTTGCTCTAAACCTCGACTTCTCTTCGCCACACTGAAGTCTCTTTTCAAAGTGCCTCCATCCCCAATTCCCCCTTCTCTTTCTCCTCAGACCCTAGCTGAGCACTTCCACGACAAAATCCGTAAGATTAACCTTGAATTTTCATTCAAACCCTCCCCACCTCTCTCTCCCTTAATCTGCACCCCTACTCTCCCCTTCCTCTCTTTTTTCCTCCTTCTCTGAAGTTTCTACTGAGGAAACTGCCCTTCTTTCCTCTTCTAAATGTACTACCTGTTCATCTGATCCCATCCCCACTCATCTACTTAGCACTCTCTCTCCTACTATCATCCCTGTCATCTGTCACAACCTTAATCTCTCACTCTCCACTGCAACTGTTCCTATAGCCTTCAAAGATGCTGTCACTCCACTCCTTAAAAAAAACCCTCACTTGCCCTACCTGTCCCCATCTCCCTTTCCTCTCCAAATTACTTGAACGCGCTTGTTCACCGCCGCTGTCTTGACTTCCTTTCTTCTCAACCTATTCTTGACCCACTCCAATCTGGTTTCCGCCCTCTTCACTCTACTGAAACTGCACTTACCAAAGTCTCTAATGACCTGCTGCTGGCTAAATCCAGAGGTCTCTATTCTATCCTTATCCTTCTTGACCTATCTGCTGCTTTCGACACTGTTGACCACACCATACTCCTTGATACGCTATCCTCGATTGGATTCCAGGGCCCTGTTCTTTCCTGGTTCTCCTCTTACCTCTCACTTTGCACGTTCAGTGTTCACTCTGGTGGTTCCTCTTCAACTTCCATCCTGCTTTCAGTTGGTGTCCCCCAGGGTTTTGTCCTTGGACCCCTCCTTTTCGCCATCTATACCTCTTCCCTTGGTACCCTGATTTCATCTCAAGGCTTTCAACACCATCTTTATGCAGATGATTCTCAGATTTACATCTCCACCCCTGAAATCTCAACCGTAATCCAGGACAAAATTTCATCCTACTTGTCTGACATTGCTGCTTGGATGTCTCAACGCTATCTGAAGCTAAATATGACTAAAACTGAACTTCTCATTTTTCCCACTAAATCCACCTCCCCTCTTCCCCCATTCTCTCTCTCTGTTAATGGCTCGCACATCCTCCCTGTCTCCTCGGCTCTTAACCTTGGAGTCATCTTTGATTCCTCTCTCTTCTTCTCTGCGCATATTCAACAGATTGCCAAAACCTGTCGTTTCTTTATCTACAACATTAGCAGAATCCGCCCCTTCCTTTCAGAATAAGCTACCAGAACCCTTGTCCAAACCTTTGTCACCTCTCGTTTGGATTATTGCAATTTACTTCTCACTGGTCTTCCTCTCAGCCATCTCTCTCCTCTCCAGTCTGTCCAAAATTCTGCAGCACGACTTATTTTCCGCCAAAATCGCTATACCCACACTAGCCCACTCCTCAAGTCACTTCACTGGCTCCCTGTCCGCTTCCACATACAATTCAAACTTCTCTTACTGATCTTTAAATGCATTCATTCTGCAGCTCCCCATTACCTCTCCACTCTCATCTCTCTCTACATTCCTCCCCGTGAACTCCGCTCACTGGACAAATCTCTCTTGTCGTCCCTCTTCTCCTCCACTGCTAACTCCAGACTTCGTTCCTTTTCCCTCGCGGCAACTTATGCCTGGAATAAACTTCCTGAGCCTGTACGTCTAAGCTCCATCTCTACCTGTTTTCAAATCTATGCTGAAAACCCACTGCTTTTGGCTCCTAGCTACTACTCAATTGCCTCCCCTTGCTCCTTTTCACCCAGTACTTCCCTCGCCCTTAACTGTCTTGTCTATTATTTTTAGATTGAGCAGGGACTGTCTCTATGTCAGGTGTTCAGTGCTAAGTGCGTCTGGTAGCGCTATACAAATAATAAGGTAACAAATGATAGACCTGTGGTAATCTATATACCCCTTGCTTGTTAAAATATTAGAAGGTATTGCTACAACTCAGCTTACAGATTATTTGTAACAGCATAATTTGTTACATCAAAATCAATCAAGGTTTAAGTATGGAGACAATGCTAGGTACTTTAGTTAATACCTGTAAGAAATCAATGAGTTAAGGTCAGCAAATTTTACTGATGCAATTTGACCTCTAGTGCATTTGATATTGTAGATAATAAAGTATTACTGGCTGTATTTGATGCATTTACAATTAGGAGTCAGGTATTAGCTTGGATTAGAGGTTCCTTAGATCCTTCTGTGTGAAGATACAATGGAATTCTATCAAATGAATGGGCAGTACATACTGGTGTAAAAGGTTCTCCCCTTTCTCCAAGTGTTTTCATGTCATCTTTGGGTTTTTATGTGGAGAAAGAGGGCATTGTTTTACCTATGTTTACATTACATTATATTTTTCTTTTTCTAAAAATAAAGATGTTAATATGATGATTGAAAGTGAATGATACATACCTGTAGCAGGTGTTCTCCGAGGACAGCAGGCTGATTGTTCTCACGACTGGGGTGACGTCCGCGGCAGCCCCCACCAACCGGAAAAGCTTCGCGGGACGGTCGGCACGCAGGGCACGCCCACCGCGCATGCGCGGCCGTCTTCCCGCCCGTGCGCGACCGCTCCCGCCAGTTGAATGACTAGCAAAAATGAAGAAAACGCAACTCCAAAGGGGAGGAGGGAGGGTAGGTGAGAACAATCAGCCTGCTGTCCTCGGAGAACACCTGCTACAGGTATGTATCATTCACTTTCTCCGAGGACAAGCAGGCTGCTTGTTCTCACGACTGGGGTATCCCTAGCTCTCAGGCTCACTCAAAACAAGAACCCAGGTCAATTGAACCTCGCAACGGCGAGGGTACAACAGAAATTGACCTACGAAGAACAACTAACTGAGAGTGCAGCCTGACCAGAATAAATGCGGGTCCTGGAGGGTGGAGTTGGATTTACACCCCAAACAGATTCTGCAGCACCGACTGCCCGAACCGACTGTCGCGTCGGGTATCCTGCTGGAGGCAGTAATGAGATGTGAATGTGTGGACAGATGACCACGTCGCAGCCTTGCAAATCTCTTCAATAGTGGCTGACTTCAAGTGGGCCACCGACGCTGCCATGGCTCTAACACTATGAGCCGTGACATGACCCTCAAGAGCCAGCCCAGCCTGGGCGTAAGTGAAGGAAATGCAATCTGCTAGCCAATTAGAGATGGTGCGTTTCCCGACAGCGACCCCTAGCCTGTTAGGGTCGAAAGAAATAAACAATTGGGCGGACTGTCTGTGGGGCTGTGTCCGCTCCAAGTAGAAGGCCAATGCTCTCTTGCAGTCCAATGTGTGCAACTGACGTTCAGCAGGGCGGGTATGCGGCCTGGGGAAGAATGTTGGCAAGACAATTGACTGGTTAAGATGGAACTCCGACACCACCTTCGGCAGGAACTTTGGGTGGGTGTGGAGCACTACTCTGTTGTGATGAAATTTGGTATATGGAGCATGAGCTACTAGGGCTTGAAGCTCACTGACCCTACGAGCTGAAGTAACTGCCACCAAGAAAATGACCTTCCAGGTCAAATACTTCAGATGGCAGGTATTCAGTGGCTCAAAAGGAGGATTCATCAGCTGGGTGAGGACGACGTTGAGATCCCATGACACTGCAGGAGGCTTGATAGGGGGCTTTGACAAAAGCAAGCCTCTCATGAATCGAACGACTAAAGGCTCTGCAGAGATGGCTTTACCTTCCACACGATAATGGTAAGCACTAATCGCACTAAGGTGATTCCTTACTGAGTTGGTCTTGAGGCCAGACTCCGATAAGTGCAGAAGGTATTCAAGCAGGTTCTGTGCAGGGCAAGCACGAGGTTCTAGGGCCTTGCTCTCACACCAAACGACAAACCTCCTCCACTTGAAAAAGTAACTCTTTTTAGTGGAATCCTTCCTAGAGGCAAGCAAGACACGGGAGACACCCTCAGACAGACCCAACGCAGTGAAGTCTACGCCCTCAACATCCAGGCTGTGAGAGCCAGGGACTGAAGGTTGGGGTGCAGCAACGCTCCGTCGTTCTGCGAGATGAGAGTCGGAAAACACTCCAATCTCCACGGTTCTTCTGAGGACAATTCCAGAAGGAGAGGGAACCAGATCTGACGGGGCCAAAAGGGCGCGATCAGAATCATGGTGCCGTGGTCTTGCTTGAGCTTCAGTAAGGTCTTCCCCACCAAAGGTATGGGAGGATAAGCATACAGGAGGCTGGTCCCCCAATGGAGGAGAAAGGCATCCGACGCCAGTCTGCCGTGTGCCCGAAGTCTGGAACAGAACAGAGGCAGCTTGTGGTTGGTCTGAGAGGCGAAAAGGTCCACCGAGGGGGTGCCCCACTCTCGGAAGATCTTGCGTACCACTCTGGAATGCAGCGACCACTCGTGCGGTTGCATGACTCTGCTCAGTCTGTCGGCCAGACTGTTGTTTACACCTGCCAGGTACGTGGCTTGAAGGAGCATGCCGAACTGGCAAGCCCAGCGCCACATGCCCATGGCTTCCTGACACAAGGGGCGAGATCCGGTGCCCCCCTGCTTGTTGGTGTAATACATTGCAACCTGATTGTCTGTCCGAATTTGGATAATTTGGCAGGACAGCCGATCTCTGAAAGCCTTCAGTGCGTTCCAGATCGCTCGGAGCTCCAGGAGGTTGATCTGCAGATCCTTTTCCTGGAGGGACCACAGACCCTGGGTGTGAAGCCCATCGACATGAGCTCCCCACCCCAGGCGAGATGCATCCGTCGTCAGCACTTTCGTGGGCTGCGGAATTTGGAATGGACGTCCCAGGGTCAAATTGGTCCGGATGGTCCACCAGAGCAGTGAAGTGCGGCAACTGGTGGAGAGGCGGATGACATCTTCTAGATTCCCAGTGGCCTGAAACCACTGGGAAGCTAGGGTCCATTGAGCAGATCTCATGTGAAGACGAGCCATGGGAGTCACATGAACTGTGGAGGCCATATGACCCAGAAGTCTCAACATCTGCCGAGCTGTGACCTGCTGAGACGCTCTGGTCTGGGAAGCCAGGGACAGGAGATTGTTGGCCCTCGCTTCGGGAAGGAAGGCCTGAGCCGTCTGGGTATTCAGCAGAGCTCCTATGAATTCAAGAGACTGAGTTGGCTGGAGGTGGGACTTTGGGTAATTTATCACAAACCCCAGCAGCTCCAGGAGTTGAGTAGTGCACTTCATGGACCGGAGGGCTCCTGCCTCCGAGGTGTTCTTGACCAGCCAATCGTCGAGATATGGGAACACGTGCACTCCCAGCTTGCGAAGGTACGCCGCTACCACCACGAGGCACTTTGTAAACACTCGTGGGGCAGAGGCGAGCCCAAAGGGCAGCACACAATACTGAAAGTGCCGTGCGCCCAGGCGGAATCTGAGATACTGTCTGTGAGCTGGCAGTATCGGGATGTGAGTATATGCGTCCTTTAAATCCAGGGAACATAGCCAATCGTTTTTCTGAATCATTGGCAGAAGAGTGCCCAAGGAAAGCATCCTGAACTTTTCTTTGACCAGGAATTTGTTCAGGCCTCTCAGGTCTAGGATGGGACGCATCCCCCCTGTTTTCTTTTCCACAAGGAAGTACCTGGAATAGAATCCCTGCCCTTCCTGCCCGGGTGGTACGGGCTCGACCGCATTGGCGCTGAGAAGGGCGGAGAGTTCCTCTGCAAGTACCTGCTTGTGATGGGAGCTGAAGGATTGAGCTCCCGGAGGACAATTTGGTGGCAGGGAGGCCAAATTCAGGGCGTATCCGCACCGCACTATTTGGAGAACCCACTGGTCGGAGGTTATGAGAGGCCACCTTTGGTGAAAAAATTTTAACCTCCCCCCGACCGGCAGATCGTCCGGTACGGACACTTTGAGGGCGGCTATGTTCCCGTGGATCCAGTCAAAAGCCCGTCCCCGGCTTTTGCTGTGGAGGCGCAGGGGGCTGCTTAGGCGCACGCTGTTGACGAGAACGAGCGCGCTGGGTCTGTCCCTGTGCCTGACGAGGCCTTCGGGCCGGCTGGTTGTACCTACGCCTTGCAAAAGAATAGGGTGCAGCCTGCCGGGCCCGGGAAAAACGTCCACCTGTTGAGGTGGATGCTGAAGGCGCCCGGTGGGAGAGCTTGTCGAGGGCGGTTTCCCGCTGATGCAGTTGGTCCACCAGCTGCTCGACCTTCTCACCAAAAATGTTATCCCCCCAGCAAGGGACGTCGGCCAGTCTCTGCTGGGTGCGGTTGTCCAGGTCAGAGGCACGCAGCCATGAGAGCCTGCGCATCACTATACCTTGGGCCGCAGCACGAGATGCCACGTCACAGGTGTCATAGATACCCCTGGACAGGAACTTTCTGCACGCCTTCAGCTGCCTGACCACCTCCTGATAAGGCCTGGACTGCTCCGGCGGGAGCTTATCGACCAGGTCCGCCAGTTGCTTCACATTGTTCCGCATGTGGATGCTCATATAGAGCTGGTATGACTGGATGCGGGTCACGAGCATGGAGGATTGGTAGGCCTTCCTCCCAAACGAGTCCAGAGTGCGAGACTCCCGCCCCGGGGGCGCCGAGGCGGTATCCCTCGAACTCCGTGCCCTCTTGAGAGCAGAATCCACGACCGCCGAGTCATGGGGCAATTGTGGCCGCATTAACTCTGGGTCAGAGTGGATCCTGTACTGGGACTCTGCTTTCTTGGGAATGGTGGGATTAGTTAACGGTCGCATCCAGTTCCGAAGCAGTGTCTCCTTGAGGACATTGTGCAGCGGTACCGTGGAGGACTCTCTAGGTGGTGATGGATAGTCGAGGACCTCGAGCATCTCGGCCCTCGGCTCTTCCACAGAGACCACGGGGAAGGGAATGCTGATAGACATATCCCACACAAAGGAGGCAAAGGAGAGACTCTCAGGAGGTGAGAGCTTCCTCTCCGGTGAAGGCGTGGGGTCCGAGGGAAGGCCCGTAGACTCCTCTGAGGAGAAATATCTAGGGTCCTCCTCTTCCCCCCACGAGGCCTCATCCTCGGTATCGGACATAAGCTCATGTAGCTGAGTCCTGAACCGGGCCCGGCTCGACGTCGAGGCACCGAGGCCTCGGTGTCGTCGAGCGGTGGACTCCCGCGCCGGCGGGGACGAAGCTCCCTCCATCGACGTCGACGGGGACTCCACCTGCGTGGCGGTCGAGACCGGCGCCGCAAGCGGCGGCGGTGTCGACGGCCCCGGCGCCGGGCTAGAGCTCGCCGGCGCCACAGTCATCGGCGCCGAGGGCGCAAGCACCCCCAGCGCCGGCACAGCCTGGCACATCAGCCCTTCCAGGATCCCTGGAAGGATGGCTCTGAGGCACTCGTCCAGGCCCGCTGCCGGGAAAGGCGGTGGGGCCGGTAGGGGTGTCGGTGCCAGAATCTGGTGGGGGCCAGGAGACGGCACCGAAGTGCCGGGACCCTGTCGCGTCGGTACCTCCACAACCGACGGGGACCTCTCCTCTCGACGTGGACGCTTCGGCGTCTCCTCCTCTCCGATGTCCGGATGCATCGAGGGCGACCGGTGACGACGCTTCTTATTCTTCTTGCGATGCACGTCACCGGCGCCGGGAGGTATGGAGGAGGAGGAGGACGATCCCCCTCGGTCACGAGGAACCGGGTCAGACAGGGTTCGGTCCCGTGGGCCACGGGCTGAGGGAGTGACCGGGGCCGACTGCCCACGCGGCCTCTCACCCCTACCCTCACCGGAGGACCGGCGGGCCGACGGGACCTGTTCTCCTGGGGTCGATGCCATCGGTGCCGATGTCTCGGGCATCGATACCGGTACCGAAGGACCGGGCGTCGATACCGATGCCGTCGAGGTCGACGGGCCGGCGCAAGTTCCAAAAAGACGGTCCCGCAGAACTTGCCTCGCAACCTGAGTCCGTTTCCGGAGACCGAGACACAGGGGACACGACTTGAGATTGTGCTCCGGCCCGAGGCACTGGAGGCACCAAGCGTGGGTGTCGGTCTGCGAGATTGGCCGGCCGCACCGACCACACTTTTTAAATCCACTCGGGACCTTCGAGGACATCGACGGAAAAATCGCGTCGGCGAAGTTAAAGTCGTCGATGGTGGCGGAAATCACACCTCGAAAAAGGAAAACGACCGTGCGGCCACTAGGCCGCAACGCAGCGTCCCCGCTAGAAGCGAGGGAAAAAGGGAGCGCGTGCTCCACACGTTCAGTTTTTTTTTTTTTTTTTTAAAGAAAGAAAAACCGGAGGACGCGGTGTACAAAAACTAAATAGAAAAAAACGATCCGCGTAAACGCGATCGGCTTTCCGGCGGCTGAAACAGAGAGAGCGGCAAAGGCACGACTCTCTCCAGACGCGGAAAAAAAGTAACTGGCGGGAGCGGTCGCGCACGGGCGGGAAGACGGCCGCGCATGCGCGGTGGGCGTGCCCTGCGTGCCGACCGTCCCGCGAAGCTTTTCCGGTTGGTGGGGGCTGCCGCGGACGTCACCCTAGTCGTGAGAACAAGGAGTATCCATGGTTAAGAAATGGACGGATTGTTTATGCCTTAAATTAAATCATGATAAAACAAGGTTTTTGATTTTATCTGCACCTAAAATTGGTGCATCAAATATACAGTTGCACCTTAATGTTTATTTGAAGGCAGAAACTGAATTGGAAGCTTGGGTAATCCTGATAAACATTTAACATTAGAGAAACAATATCAGTCATTGGATATTAAGGCAAATACAATATTACTTTAATGTTGATCATTTTAGACATCTGTTCAATCCTTCATATACCGTCTCAAATTGATTACTGCAATGTATTCTTCTTGGATTTTCAAACTCTTTGAAGAAGAAATTGCAGACAATATAAAATGTGTCGGCTAGATTTTATCTAAATCTAAATATGAGAGTGTTACTCCACTGTATATTGCTTTGCATTGGCATCCTGTTGAACATAGCATAAGAGTAGTCATACTGGGTCAGACCAATGATCCATCTACCCCAGTACCCTGTTTTCCAAATAGTGGCCAAGAAGCCAGGTCACAAGTAGCTGGCAGAAAACCAAATTGAGACAACACTCCATACAACAAATACCAAGGCAAAACGTTGCTTCCCATGTCTGTCTCAATAGCAGACTACGGACTTTGCCTCCAGGAATTTGTCCAAACCTTTTAAAACCCAGATATGCTAACTGCTGTTACCACATCCTCCAGCAAACAGTTCCAGAGCTTAACTATTCACTGAGTGAAAAAAAATATTTCCTCCTATTTGTTTTAAAAGTATTTACATGTAACTTCCACGCTGCGTAACCCTAGTAGCGCTTTAGAAATGTCAAGTAGTAGTAGTAGAGTGTCCCCTAGTCTTTGTACTTTTGGAACAAGTTAAAAATCGATTTACTTCTACTCATTCTACACCACTCAGGATATTGTCGACCTCAAATCAAATCTCCTCTCAACCATCTCTTTTCCAAGCTGAACAGCCCTAACCTCTTTAGCCTTTCCACATATGAGAGTAGTTCCATCACCTTTATCATTCTGGTTGCTCTTCTATGAGCCTTTTCTAATTCCTCTATATCTTTGAGATACAGTGACCAGAACTGAATGCAATACTCAAGGTGCGGACGCACCATGGAGCGAAAGAAGGGCATTATAGTATTTTAGGTCTTATTCACCATCCCTTTCCTAATAATTCCTAGCATTCTGTTTGCTTTTTTTGGCCGCCGCCACACACTGAGCAGAAGATTTCAGCGTATTATCTACGATGTCATCTATATCTTCTTCTTGATTGCTGACCCACAAGGTGGACCCTAGCATCAGGTAACTTGATTCTGATTATTCTTTCCATTGTGCATCACCTTGCATTTGTCCACATTAAATTTCATCTGCAATTTGGATACAGTCTTCCAATTTCTTAATGTCTTCTTGCAATATTTCATAGTCCATACATGTTTTAACAAACTTGAATAGTTTTGTATCATCTGCAATTTAATCACCTCACTCTGATTTCTAGATCATTTATAAGCATGTTAAATAGTACCAGTCCTAGTACAGATCCCTGCAGCACTCCACTGTTCACCCTCCTCCATTGAGAAAAATGACCATTTAACCCTATGCTCTGTTTTCTGTCCAATAACCAAATTCCTAATCCACACCAGAACCTTGCCTCCTATCCCGTGACTCTTTAATTTTCTAAGGAGTCTCTCATGAGGAAGTTTATCAAAAGCTTTCTGAAAATCTAGATACAATACATCAACCGGCTCACCTTTATCCACATGTTTATTCCCGCCTTCAAAGAAATGAAGCAAGTTGGTGAGGCAAGACTTCCCTAGGCTGAACCCAAGCTGACTCTGTCCCATTAAACCATGTTTGTCTGTGTGTTCCATAATTTTATTCTTCATAATAGTTTCCACTATTTTGACCGGCACCAACGTCAGGTTTACCAGTCTATAATTTCCCGGATCGCATCTAGAACCCTTTAAAAAAAAAAAAAAATTGGCTTCACATTGGCCACCCTCCAATCTTCAGGTACTACAGACGATTTCAACGATATGTTACATATTACTAGCAGCAGATCAGCAATTTCATGCTTGAGTTCTTTGAGTACCCCTGGATGTATGCCATCCGGTCCAGGTGATTTACTACTCTTTAATTTGTTAATTTGGCTCAGTACATCTTCCAGGTTCATGATATTTCTTACAATTCATCTGCATCACCCTTGAAAACCATTTCCAGTACAGGCGGATCTCTTACATCTTCCGTAAAGACAGAAGCAAAGAATTCATTCAGTTTCTCCGCTATGGCCTTGTCCTCCCTGAGCACCCCTTTGTGAGATAACGGTCCCATGGATACCCTCGCAGGCTTTCTGCTTCTGATGTACCTGAAAAAGTTGTTACTGTGAGTCTAAGCCTATGCGGCAAGTTTCTCTTCATATTCTCTTTTAGCCTTCTTTATTAATGCTTTGCATCTGAGTTGCCAGTGCTTAGGTTGCTTCTTATTTTCTTCATTTGGGTCCTTTTTCCATTCTTTGAAGGACAATCGTTTGGCTGTAATGGCCTTTTAATTCACCTTTTAACCACGCTGGCTGACGTTTCCTCTTCTTTCCTCCTTTGCAAATATGTGGAATGCATCTGGACTGGGCTTCCAAGAAGGTATTTTGCCTGATTGAGTGTCCTAACCTTTGCAGCCAATCCTTTCAGTTTCTTTTTAACCATTTTCCTCATTTAATTATAGTCGCCCTTTCGAAAATTAAATGCAGCTACAGTAGATTTCTTTTGCGGGTTCATCCCAGATAGTAGCTCAAGCGTATCATGTTATGATCACTGTTTCCCAAGGGACCCAACACCGGCATTATGCCCTGTACGCCACCAAGGATCAGATCCAAAATGCCTCCCCCCTTGCGTCAGTTCCTGGACCAGCTGCTCCAAGAAGCAGTTGTTTATTGCATCTAGAAATTGTATTTACTTGGCACTCCCTGTTGTAACATTTATCCAGTCAATATCTGGATAATTGAAATCACCCATTAATATAGCTTTGCCCTAATTTGCTAGCTTTCCTAATCTCTGTAAACATTTCTTCATCCGTCTGTTCGTTCTGTCTCAGTGGATGGTGGTACAGCCCTACAAGAATACTCCTTCCCTTCACACATGGAATTTCTATCCATAATGACTAAATGCTGCTATCTGTCTCATGTGGAATGTTTATTTTATTTAACTCAATTCCCTCTTTAACATATAGGACAACCCCTCCCTCACATTTATTTTATTTATTGCATATGTATCCCACATTATCCCACCTCTTTGCAGGCTCAATGTGGCTTACAATATATCGTGGATAGTGGAAATGAAGGAGAGTAGACATTTAGTGTTACAGAAGTATATTGGATTGCATGGTAATGGAGAGCATGATAGTGATGTAGTGTAAGTCGTTCTTAGCATTGCTTATTAGATATATGTGTGGATTTCACATGTTTTGGTCTTTGTGGTATGTTTTATCGAAGAGATGGGTCTTCAGCAGTTTTCGGAAGTTGGTCAGTTCATAGGTTGCTTTTAGGTTACGTGGCAATACGTTCCAGAATTGCGTGCTCATATAGGAAAAGGTTTATGCGTGCATTAGTTTATATTTTAGGCCTTTGCAATTTGGGAAATGAAGATTAAGGAATGTGCGAGATGATCTTTTGGCATTCCTGAGTGGTAGGTCAATCAGGTCAGACCATGTAAGCTGGGGCCTCGCTGTGGATGATTTTATGTACTAGGGTATATACTTTGAATGTGATGCGTTCTTTGAGTGGTAGCCAGTGTAGTTTCTCTCGTAGGGGTTTTGCACTTTCGTATTTTGGTTTTCCAAATATGAGTCTGGCTGCTGTGTTCTGGGCTGTTTGGAGTTTTTTTGAGTATTTGCTCTTTGCAGCCAGCGTAGAGTGAGTTGCAGTAGTCTAGGTGACTGAGTACTAATGATTGTACCAGATTCCAAAAAACGGTTCTTGGGAAGAATGGTTTTACTCTTTTTAACTTCCACATTGAATGGAACATCTTTTTGGTCGTGATTTTCGCATGATTCTCAAGTGTTAGGTGCCGGTCAATGGTGACTCCAAGAATTTTCAGGGTTTCCGAAATTGGTAGGGTTAGTTTTGGGGTGTTGATGGTGGTAAATTTGCTCGTGTTGTGTTGGGAGGTATTAGGCATTGGGTTTTTTCTGCATTGAGTTTTAACTGAAAGGCATCTGCCCAGGAGTGCATGATATGTAGACTTTGGTTGATTTCATTGGAAATTTCTTTTAGGTCTTGTTTGAATGGGATGTAAATCGTTACATCATCAGCGTAGATGTATGGGTTGAGGTTTTGCTTTGATAGTAGTTTGGCCAAGGGTGTCATCATTAGGTTGAATATAGTCGGTGAGAGGGGAGATCCCTGTGGAACTCCGCATTCGGGTGTCCATGTGGCTGATGTAGTCGAGTTTGAGGTCACTTGATATGAGCGAGTAGTTAGGAATCCTTTAAACCAATTAAGAACGTTGCCTCCGATACCGAAGTATTCAAGGATGTGTAGTAGGATTCCATGATCTACCATGTCGAAGGCACTTGACATGTCGAATTGTAGAAGTAATATATTCTTGCCGGTTGCAATCGTTTGTTTGAATTTATTCATGAGCGTAACTAGTACTGTTTCAGTGCTGTGATTGGAACGAAATCCTGACTGGGACTCTTGTAGTATTGAGAACTTCTTTAGATATTCTGTGAGTTGTTTGGTGACCATTGCTTCTGTTATTTTGGTTATTAGGGGAATGGATGCTACTGGTCTATAATTGGTTAATTTGATCCTCTCTATCATTGTGATATAATTTGTACCCTGTTAAAGTGTATCATTGTCTTTCCACCAAGTCTCTGAGATGTCTATTATATCTATCTCATCATTTAGTGCTATATATTCTAACTCTCCCATCTTATTTTTTAGGTTTCTAGCATTTGTACACAGGCACTTCAAATTGTGTTTTTTCCTTTGAACTACAAGTTGCTTAGAAGTTGAAAGGGATAATGTGCATCCTTTATCCTGCTCTCTCATTAAGCACACCAGGCTTACTTTCAGCATTATTGAAACCTCTCTACTGGGATTCCCTAAATTATGTCCTGTTTCAATAGTACCCTTCAAGAATACGCCATACCGAACCATGCGCTCTTGGGCGAATGTTGGCTTTCCCCACCCATTGTAGTTTAAAAGCTGCTCTATCTCCTTTTTAACAGCGCCAGCAGCCTGGTTCCATCCCAGTTAAGGTGGAGCCCATCCTTTTGGAACAGTCTCCCCCTTTCCCAGAATGTCGCCCAGTTCCTAACACATCTAAATCCCTCATCTCTACATCATCACTTCAACCACGCATTGAGACTTCAGAGCTCTGCCTGCCTTTTGGGTCCTGCGTGTGGAACGGAGAACATCACTGAAAATGTGACCCTGGAGGATCTGGACTTCAGCGTTCTACCTAAAAGCCTAAATTTGGCTTCCAGAACCTTACTCCCACATTTTCCTAAGCCATTGGTACACAAATGTACCAAGACAGCTGACTCCTCCCCAGCACTATCTAAGATCCTGTCTAGGTGACACGTGAGATCTGCCACCTTCGCACCAGGCAGGTAAGTCACCAGGCGATACTCACTTCCACCAGCCACCCGGCTATCTATATGCCTAATGATCGAATCGCCAACTACAAAAGCTGTCCTAACCCTTCCCTCCTGGGCAGAACTTGGAGACATATCATCAGTGTGAGAGGACAGTACATCACCTGGTGGGCAGGTCCTGGCTACAGGAGTACTTCCTACATCACCAGGGTGATGTTCTCCTTCTAGTAGACCTCCCTCCTCCAAGGCAACACAGGGACTACTAGACTGGAGATGGGACATCTCTACAACATCCCTGTAGGTCTCCTCTATGTACCTCTCTGTCTCCCTCAGTTCCATCAAGTCTGCTACTCTAGCCTCAAAAGAACAGAGCCTGTCTCTGAGAGTTAGGAGGTCTTTGCATTGGGCACACACTTATAACTGATAACCAACTGGGATATAATCATACATGTGTCACTCAATGTAGAAGACTGGATAGCACCCCTCTCACTGCTGGACTACAGATGCCATCTTAGTATTTTTCAGTTTTTCAATAATTTAAAACTTGCTAAGGTATTAAGGATATTAGCCTAATATAAAAATGTTAGTTTATAAGGTATATTGCCTGATTTATTGTTTTCTTCTTAGGAGGTAAGGAAATGTACTTAAAACTCTAACAGAATCTAAGGGGACTGCTTCAAACAGACCCTTTCAAGGTAACTCAGTAATCAGGTTGCCCCTTAGTAACCTCTGAAAATATTCTACTTCCTCACACTTTAACACCTAATTGAGGTCAGTAGCATAATGATTTGTTTATAAATGGAAAATGCCTTGTTATGTAAATCAGTGAATCTTATTACCAAAAATGAGAAGTTGAATTTCCCATCACCCAAAGGCATTAGATTTAAAACATTACTAAACTGTGTTAGCGATTTTTGCTTGTGGTAGAAATCAGCTGGCAGCAAATGCCAAAACACAATTATAATCCTAAGGGCATCTCAGTGTTTACTGCCAGCTGATTTCTACCACAAGCTATCAATAGAAATCAAACAAAATAAAACATGGAAAAGAAAGTAAGATGATACCTTTTTTATTGGACATAACAATACATTTCTTGATTAGCTTTCGAAGGTTGCCCCTTCTTCGTCAGATCGGAAATAGCGAATGCTACATATACCTGTAGAAGGTATTCTCCGAGCACAGCAGGCTGATTGTTCTCACTGATGGGTGACGTCCACGGCAGCCCCTCCAATCGGAACACTTTACTAGCAAAGGCCTTTGCTAGTCCTCGCGCGCCCATGCGCACCGCGCATGCGCGGCCGTCTTCCCACCCGAACCGGCTCGTGTTCATCAGTCCCATATATAGCAAGACAAAGACAAGGGAAGACACAACTCCAAAGGGGAGGCGGGCGGGTTTGTGAGAACAATCAGCCTGCTGTCCTCGGAGAATACCTTCTACAGGTATGTAGCATTCGCTTTCTCCGAGGACAAGCAGGCTGCTTGTTCTCACTGATGGGGTATCCCTAGCCCCCAGGCTCACTCAAAACAACAAACATGGTCAATTGGGCCTCGCAACGGCGAGGACATAACTGAGATTGACCTAACAATTTTTCCAACTAACTGAGAGTGTAGCCTGGAACAGAATAAACATGGGCCTAGGGGGGTGGAGTTGGATTCTAAACCCCGAACAGATTCTGAAGCACTGACTGCCAGAACCGACTGTCGCGTCGGGTATCCTGCTGCAGGCAGTAATGAGATGTGAATGTGTGGATAGATGACCACATCGCAGCTTTGCAGATCTCTTCAATAGTGGCTGACTTCAAGTGGGCCACTGACGCTGCCATGGCTCTAACATTATGAGCCGTGACATGACCCTCAAGAGCCAGCCCAGCCTGGGCGTAAGTGAAGGAAATGCAATCTGCTAGCCAATTGGATATGGTGCGTTTCCCCACAGCCACTCCCCTCCTGTTGGGATCAAAAGAAACAAACAATTGGGCGGACTGTCTGTTGGGCTGTCTCCGCTCCAGATAGAAGGCCAATGCTCTTTTGCAGTCCAATGTGTGCAGCTGACGTTCAGCAGGGCAGGAATGAGGACGGGGAAAGAATGTTGGCAACACAATTGACTGGTTCAGATGGAACTCCGACACAACCTTTGGCAAGAACTTAGGGTGAGTGCGGAGGACTACTCTGTTATGATGAAATTTGGTGTAAGGGGCCTGGGCTACCAGGGCCTGAAGCTCACTGACTCTACGAGTTGAAGGAACTGCCACCAAGAAAATGACCTTCCAGGTCAAGTACTTCAGATGGCAGGAGTTCAGTGGCTCAAAAGGAGGTTTCATCAGCTGGGTGAGAACGACATTGAGATCCCATGACACCGTAGGAGGTTTGACAGGGGGCTTTGACAAAAGCAAACCTCTCATGAAGCGAACAACTAAAGGCTGTCCTGAGTTCGGCTTACCTTCTACACGGTAATGGTATGTACTGATTGCGCTAAGGTGAACCCTTACAGAGTTGGTCTTGAGACCAGACTCAGACAAGTGCAGAAGGTATTCAAGCAGGGTCTGTGTAGGACAAGAGCGAGGATCTAGGGCCTTGCTGTCACACCAGACCGTAAACCTCCTCCATAGAAAGAAGTAACTCCTCTTAGTGGAATCTTTCCTGGAAGCAAGCAAGATGCGGGAGACACAGTCTGACAGACCCAAAGAGGCAAAGTCTACGCTCTCAACATCCAGGCTGTGAGAGCCAGAGACTGGAGGCTGGTATGCAGAAGCGCCCCTTCTTCCTGTGTGATGAGGGTCGGAAAACACGGTTCTTCAAAGGACAACTCCAGAAGAAGAGGGAACCAGATCTGACGCGGCCAAAACGGAGCAATCAGAATCATGGTGCCTCGGTCTTGCTTGAGTTTCAACAAAGTCTTCCCCACCAGAGGTATGGGAGGATAAGCATACAGCAGACCTTCCCCCCAGTCCAGGAGGAAGGCATCCGATGCCAGTCTGCGGTTGGCCTGAAGCCTGGAACAGAACTGAGGGACCTTGTGGTTGGCTCGAGATGCAAAGAGATCTACCAAGGGGGTGCCCCACACCTGAAAGATCTGTCGCACTACTCAGGAGTTGAGCGACCACTCGTGAGGTTGCATAATCCTGCTCAGTCTGTCGGCCAGACTGTTGTTTACGCCTGCCAGATATGTGGCTTGGAGCACCATGCCGTGACGGCGAGCCCACAGCCACATGCTGACGGCTTCCTGACACAGGGGGCGACATCCGGTGCCCCCCTGCTTGTTGATGTAATACAAGGCAACCTGGTTGTCAGTCTGAATTTGGATAATTTGGTGGGACAACCGATCTCTGAAAGCCTTCAGAGCGTTCCAGACCGCTCGTAACTCCAGGAGATTGATCTGCAGATCGCGTTCCTGGAGGGACCAGCTTCCCTGGGTGTGAAGCCCATCGACATGAGCTCCACACCCCAGGAGAGACGCATCCGTAGTCAGCACTTTTTGTGGCTGAGGAATTTGGAAAGGGCGTCCCAGAGTCAAATTGGACCAAATCGTCCACCAATACAGGGATTTGAGAAAACTCGTGGACAGGTGGATCACGTCTTCTAGGTCCCCAGCAGCCTGAAACCACTGGGAAGCTAGGGTCCATTGAGCAGATCGCATGTGAAGGCGGGCCATGGGAGTCTCATGAACTGTGGAGGCCATGTGGCCCAGCAATCTCAACATCTGCCGAGCTGTGATCTGCTGGGACGCTCGCACCCGCAAGACGAGGGACAACAAGTTGTTGGCTCTCGTCCCTGGGAGATAGGCACGAGCCGTCCGAGAATCCAGCAGAGCTCCTATGAATTCGAGTCTCTGTACTGGGAGAAGATGGGACTTTGGATAATTTATCACAAACCCAGGAAGCTCCAGGAGGCGAATAGTCATCTGCAAGGACTTTAGAGCTCCTGCCTCGGATGTGTTCTTCAACAGCCAATCGTCGAGATAGGGGAACACGTGTACTCCCAGCCTGCGAAGCGCCGCTGCTACTACAGCCAAGCACTTCGTGAACACTCTGGGCGCAGAGGCCAGCCCAAAGGGTAGCACACAGTACTGGAAGTGACGTGTGCCCAGCTGGAATCGCAGATACTGTCTGTGAGCTGGCAGTATCGGGATGTGCGTGTAGGCATCCTTCAAGTCCAGAGAGCATAGCCAATCGTTTTCCTGAATCATGGTAAGAAGGGTGCCCAGGGAAAGCATCCTGAACTTTTCCTTGACCAGATATTTGTTCAGGGCCCTTAGGTCTAGGATGGGACGCATCCCCCCTGTTTTTTTTTCCACAAGGAAGTACCTGGAATAGAATCCCAGCCCTTCTTGCCCGGATGGCACGGGCTCGACCGCACTGGCGCTGAGAAGGGCGGAGAGTTCCTCTGCAAGTACCTGCTTGTGCTGGAAGCTGTAAGACTGAGCTCCCGGTGGGCAACTTGGAGGTTTGGAGGCCAAATTGAGGGTGCTGAGGCGCACGCTGCTGACGAGAGCGAGCGCGCTGGGACTTAGCCTGGGCCGCAGGCTGTCGAGAAGTAGGATTGTACCTACGCTTACCAGAAGAGTAGGGAACAGTCTTTCTTCTCCCATAAAAACGCCTACCTGTGGAGGTAGAAGCTGAAGGCTGCCGGCGGGAGAACTTGTCGAAAGCGGTATCCCGCTGGTGGAGCTGCTCTACCACCTGTTCGACTTTCTCTCCAAAAATATTGTCCGCTCGGCAAGGGGAGTCCGCAATCCGCTGCTGGATCCTATTCTCCAGGTCAGAGGCATGCAGCCATGAGAGTCTGCGCATCACCACACCCTGAGCAGCGGCCCTGGACGCAACATCAAAGGTATCATATACCCCCCTCTGGCCAGGAATTTTCTGCACGCCTTCAGCTGCCTGACCACCTACTGAAATGGCTTGGCTTGCTCAGGAGGGAGCTTGTCCACCAAGCCCGCCAACTGCCGCACATTGTTCCGCATGTGTATGCTCGTGTAGAGCTGGTAAGACTGGATTTTGGCCACGAGCATAGAAGAATGGTAGGCCTTCCTCCCAAAGGAGTCTAAGGTTCTAGAGTCTTTGCACGGGGGTGCCGAAGCATGCTCCCTAGAACTCTTAGCCTTCTTTAGGGCCAGATCCACAACACCAGAGTCGTGAGGCAACTGAGTGCGCATCAGCTCTGGGTCCCCATGGATCCGGTACTGGGATTCGATCTTCTTGGGAATGTGGGGATTACTTAGAGGCTTGGTCCAGTTCGCCAGCAATGTCTTTTTTAGGACATGATGCATGGGTACTGTGGACGCTTCCTTAGGCGGAGAAGGATAGTCCAGGAGCTCAAACATTTCAGCCCTGGGCTCATCCTCCACAACCACCGGGAAGGGGATGGCCGTAGACATCTCCCGGACAAAGGCCACAAAAGACAGACTCTCGGGAGGAGAAAGCTGCCTTTCAGGGGAGGGAGTGGGATCAGAAGGAAGGCCATCAGACTCCTCGTCAGAGAAATATCTGATGTCCTCCTCCTCCTCCCACGAGGCCTCACCATCGGTATCAGACACAAGTTCATGAACCTGTGTCTGAAGCCGTGCCCGGCTCGACACCGTGGAGACACGGCCACGGTGTGAGCGTCGAGAGGTAGACTCCCTCGCCAGCACCGGCGAAGCTCCCTCCGCCGACGTCGTCGGGGAGCCTTCCTGGGAGGCAGCCGCAGTCGGTACCGCAAGCGGCACCGATGTCGGAGACCTCACCCCGGGCAAGGGACCAGCCGGCGCCTCACTCGACAGTACCAGTGGCGCAAGCACCCCCAGTACCGAAGGGGAAGGGTGCAACAGCTCTCCCAGGATCTCTAGAAGGGCCCGGAGACTCTCGTGCAGGGCGGCTGTGGAGAAAGACATAGAAGCCGATGCAGGCGTCGAGGTCAGAGTCTGTTCCAGGTGTGGAGGCTGTTCCGGGCTGTCCAAGGTGGAGCGCATCGACACCTCCTGAACAAAGGGTGAGCGGTCCTCCCGGTGCCGATGCCTACTGGGTGCCGACTCCCTCGGCAACCCAGAGCTCTCGGTACCGATGCGGGAAGGAGACCAGTGTCGATGCTTCTTTGACTTTCAAATGAAGCATGTCACCGGAACTTCCCAGTACCGACGAGGACGTAGAATCCAACCGTCGCTTCCTCGGGGCCGAGGCCGAAGAAGGTCAGTCTCAGGGGGACTGTACCGCAGGAGCCCTCAGGGTAGGGGGAGACCCACCCGAAGGCTCACCGCCACCAGCAGGGGAATGGACAGCCCTCACCTGCACTCCGGTCGAAGCACCACCGTCCGACGACATCAGCACTAGTGGAGGTCCCTGTACCACCGACGCCGACGCAGCCTTCCGATGTCTTGGTACCGACGATGCAGAGGGTCGATGCCTCGATGCAGTCGATACAGTCGATGCCGAAGGTCTTGACGCTGTCGACGTCGATGCACTCGATATCCCCGGTGCTGTTGCCGACGAAGAGCCCGAGAACAACACGTTCCACTGGGCCAATCTCGCTACCTGAGTCCTTTTCTGTAAAAGGGCGCAAAGACTACAGGCCTGCGGGCGGTGCCCAGCCCCCAGACACTGAAGACACGAAGCGTGCCTATCAGTGAGCGAGATTACCCGGGTGCACTTCTTGAAGCCGCTGGAAGACTTTGATGACATGGGCGGGAAAAATCACGCCGGCGAAATCAAAACTCGTAATGGCGGTAAAGGCACCAAAAAGAGGGAGAGAAAAACTCGAACCGAGGCCTCAAAAGGGCCTACCCCGAAAACGAAAGGAAACTTAGCGGGGCAAAAACTGGAAACACGGGAAGGGGAAAAAGACCGAAAAGGTCTTTCTCCAATATCCTTTTTTTTTTTTTTTTCTTTTAAGCAAAAAGCTCAAAGACGCGCGAGGGTCAACTTAAGGGGCGCGAACGGCGCAAACACGACCGTCCCGAGCGCGGACAAAGGAAGACTGACGAACATGAGCCGGTTCGGGTGGGAAGACAGCCGCGCATGCGCGGTGCGCATCGGCGCGCGAGGACTAGCAAAGGCCTTTGCTAGTAAAGTGTTCCGATTGGAGGGGCTGCCGTGGACATCACCCATCAGTGAGAACAAGCAGCCTGCTTGTCCTCGGAGAAAAGCAAATGTGTTAGTTGATAGTATATATAAGTGAAGCTTCAAAGCATTTCAATGACAGTCTAGCAAGGTGGGGGTGGGTAGGAGGTATGCATGGGTACATCAAAGCATTTCATTTCATTGATAGTCTAACAGGATGGGTGTGGGTAGTTGAGAGGAGAGTGACACAAACAGAGAAATACAACTTTATGGTTTATAATGGGCTAGAAAACTCAGATCCTTGTTAAGTCCTGTCTGTTGGGTGTCAAAATATTCAATCATTCTGACTTCAAAGGTCTTATGTTCCTGTATTGTTTTAAAGTTACCTTTCAGGATTCTTATTGTGAAATCACTGGTGCAGTGTCCTGTTGCTGTAAAGTGTTGGCCCACAGGGGTGGGAAGCTGACTGGCACCAGCTGTCTTCATGTTTTGTCTATGTAAATTGAATCTTGTCTTAAGCATCTGGCCTGTTTCTCCAATATAGCATCCTTCGTTACATTTTTTACACTGAATGATATATACCACATTGGAAGATAAGCATGTGAAAGATTCCTTTATGTTGAATGTTTTTCCTTTGTGAATGACTGTGGGGTCCTGTGAAATGTTTTGGCATAGCTTGCAGCTGGATCTGTTACAGGGAAACGTGCCCTTTTCTTTTTTAGTCTGTGTTGGGAGTTTACTTCTGATTAGCTTGTGTTTTAAGTTGGGTGGCTGTCAGAAGGCCAGCACTGGTGGGGATGGGAATATCTTTCAGTAATTCATCCTCCTGGAGTAGGGGCTGTAGGTCTCTTATGATTTTCCTCAGTTTCTCCAGCTCTGGGTTGTATGTAACTACAAGGGGGATTCTGTCTGTGGCTTTCTTTTCTTTGTACTGTAGCAGATTCTCCCTGGATGTTTTGAGGGAGGAGGCAATATTCCTGGAGATTATTTTGGGATTGTAGCCTTTCTGTTTGAACGATGTGGTCAGGATTTCAAGGTGTCTGTCTCTATCCCCCGAGTCAGAGCAGATACGGTGGTATCTTGTGGCTTGGCTGTAAATAATGGATCCTTTTGTATGTGAAGGATGGAAGCTGGAGTTGTGGAGGTAGCTGCATCTGTCTGTGGGTTTCTTGTATATAGATGTTTGTATACAGCCATCACTGACTGAGACCATGGTGTCCAAAAAATTGACTTTTTCTGGGGAGTAGTCAATTTTGAATCTGATTGTAGGATGGTATGTATTAAAGGAATAGTACACTACAATCCCTTCAACACATCTCTTACCACTGTCCCACTCAATGTAATTATCCCACTCTATTAAATTATGCCGTCCCTGCAACACTTTGTTCTATACTTTGTACCATTTCTGTGACACATCATACCATACTGAACCTAATCTAAGTAATTTTGTCATCTCTTTGATATAGTTTCCATCCCTGTATTATCTCTATGATACTTTGTCGTCTCTTTGATACATTCTTTCCATCTTTGTATTATCTCTGTGATACTTTGCACCATACTATGTAAGCCGCATTGAACCTGCTATTGAGCGGGAAAGAGCAGGGTATAAATGCCACAAATAAATAAAATAAAAATAAAGGAATAGTAAAATTTGTAGATAGATACCATTGTTGAAGCAGAAGTAGTTGTGAGTTAAAATAAATTTGATTAATTTTGTAATAGTTTCTGGTGAGTATTGATGGTCCAGTGTGGATGTTTTTAGGAGTCTCCCACATGCAGCTATGCCATCCGCATATGGAATGTTGCTGTATAGTAATTCTACATCCATCGTGGCCAGAAGGGTGGTAATTGTTTGATATTTTTCAATTTATTCAGAAAGTCTGTGGTGTCTTGTATGAAGCTGTTAGTTTTGTGCACAAGCTAAAAATGCTTCCACGGCTTAGTAAACGACCCCCTGCATGATTTGACTTTAGCATACCTGTCAACAAAATATTGGAATGATTTGCCAGTTGACATTAGGTCTATGTCTTCTTATGCGTTATTTCGGAAATCCTTAAAATATTATTTGTTTAGAAAATTTGTATTAGGTGAGGTTTAAACAGCTATTATTGCTTCTTTTTTCTTTTCTATTTCTGTAATGTTTTGTATTATCTGTCATACTTGCTTGACATCTTATTGTAAGTTGCACTGAACTCACATGGGAATAATTGCGACTTGTAAGAAAAAGTAAACTCTGGTTGGATCATTTCCAATTTAAACTGGACATCTTCCCATGACCTTTATAATCCAGTGAATACTAATTCTCAATACTAGGAAAAAGATTGATTCTTCTCATTTTTGGGAAAGTGTGTTACACTATTAGGACTTGTGATCAAACTTTTAAATTTGTAGGCTATTGGGGCTCACTATGCAATAACACCTTACATGATATTGCTCCATTACTTGTCAAAACTAGGTAAGACTAACCATTATCAACAGTCTAACGACATCATAGAAAATTGGAACGGGTTTGGTACAAAAATAAGTCTGTGACAAATAAAACCAACTGGAGAGAGACAATTCATGATTATAAGACCTTGTGCAAATCAAAAGGGGTGAAAGGAGCACTCAGGGAAGACAAGGCCATAGCAAAAAAATTAAATGACTTGCTTTGGTTTTCACCAAGGAAGATTTGGGAGAGATAAGTACCAGAAATGGTAATCAATGCTGATGAGTCAGAGAAAGTAAAACAAATCTATGCAAACCTGGAAGATGTAAAAGGGCAATCTGACAAATTGAAGAATAAATCGCCTGGATTGGATGGTATACATTCCAGATTAGTGACAGAAATGAATAATAAACTTGCAGAGTTATTGTTAACAATATGTTATCTTTAAAATCAAGCATGGTACTGGAAGATTGGAGGTTGGTCAATTTAGCGCAATTTTTAAGAAGGGTTTCAGAGGTAATCCAGGACATTATAGATGGGTGAGCCTGATGGTGGTGCCAGGCAAAATAGTAGAGAACTTTATAAGGAAAAAAAAAATTATACAGTATATACAAAGGCATAAATTAATGAGCTAAAGTCAACAAGGATTTAGCGAAGGGAAATCCTGCTTCACCAATCTACTACATTTCTTTGAAGGGGTGAATAAATATGTGGATAAAGGTGAGCTATTTGATACTGTATATCTGGATTTTCAAAAGGCATTTAAAAAGACTCCTGAGGAAATTAGAAAGTCATGGATAGGAGATAATATCCTACTGTGGATTAAAACCTATATAAAAGATAGAAAAACAGAGTAGGGTTAAATGGTCAGTATTCTCAATGGAAAAGAGTAGATAGTAGGGTTCCCCAGGGTTCTCAGCTAGGACTGCTACTTTTTTTTTTGTTTTTTACATATTTATAAATGATCTACAGATAGGAATAACCAGTGAGGTCATTAAATTTGCCGATGACAAAGTTATTCAATGTTGTTAAATCAGAAGAGGATTGTGAAAAATTGTCAGAGGACCTTACAAGACTGGGCATCCCAAGGGCAGATAATGCCTAATGTGAGCAAGTGCAAAGTGATGCATGTGGGAAAGAGGAACCTGAAGGGAAAATTAGGCTCTTACCTTGGTAATTTTCTTTCCTTTAGTCACAGCAGATGAATCCATTACGAATGAGTTGTGTCCACCTACCAGCAGGGGGAGATAGAGAACACTGAAAACCATAGTGCCGCTAGGACGGCTAGCTCCATCTGCCTCTCAGTATTTTGAAGCTTCCAAAGCAGTTACACCCAAAAGTAGAATAACATGAACTTTCCTCACAGCAAATACCCCAGAACAGGGGTAGTAATTCAAAGGAGGGACGAACTCAACCTCCTGTAGAAGAACAGAAATCCTGAAGACTGTTTTCCAACTTCTCCCAATGAGGGAAAATGTCTGCAGGAAAAACTGAACACAAAACAGAATCAATCAGGGAGGGATCATGGATTCATCTGCTGTGACTAAAGGAAAGAAAATTACCAAGGTAAGAACCTAACTTTCCCTTCCTTGTCATCAGCAGCAGATGAATCCATTACGAATGGCATGCATCAAAGTAATCCCTAGATAGAGCGGGAACAAGCCACACCACGCGCAAGCACTTTTGCTCCAAAAAGCGCGTCCCTCCTGGCAGCCACATCCAGCCTGTAATGATGGGCAAAAGAGAGCTTAGAAGCCCAAGTAGCTGCACTACATATCTCTTGAAGAGAGTGCGCTCTCGTCTCAGCCCAAGAGGAAGAAATCGCTCTTGTGGAATGTGCCTTAAAGGCGTCAGGCGGAGGCCGGCCAGATAGCAGATATGCAGAAAAAATGGCTTCCTTAAGCCAACGGGCTATAGTGGCTTTAGACGCTGGAGACCCTCTGCAAGGACCTGACAACAATACAAAAAGGTGATCAGAAGTCCTGAAAGCATTAGACATCTGCAGATACTGCAACAGAGCCCTGCGCACATCCAGAAGGTGCAACTGCCCAAAGAATTCTGGAAACTCCTCCCTAGTAAAGCAGAAAAATAGGCTGGTTTAGGTGAAACGCTGAAACCACCTTAGGCAGGAAAGGAAGGCACAGTACGTACCGTTACCCCGGACTCCGAAAACTGCAGAAATGGGTCTTGACAGGACAGGGCCTGGAGCTCAGACACCCGTCTCGCCGATGTGATGGCCAACAAGACGACTGCCTTTAAAGTCATATCCTTCTCCGAAGCCCACCGCAGCGGCTCGAAGGGCAAACCCTGCAGAGCCTTCAATACCAGCCCCAGGTTCCAAGCCGTCCAAGCAGGACGGAGCCGAAGCACCCCTCTAAGAAACCATGCAATGTCTGGGTGCGCAGCTAAGGAGAGGCCAGCGACCTTCCCTCGAAAGCATGCCAATGCTGCCACTTACACCCGCAGGGAATTATAGGCCAAGCCTTTTTGTACACCATCCTGCAAGAAGTCAAGAATTGGCAAGACAGCAGCCCGCATAGGAGTGATCGCCTTTGGAACACACCAAGCCTCAAACTGGCACCAAATCCTGGCATACGCAACGGGAAGTTGACCGCTTGCAGGCCTGCAAGACAGTGGAGATGACCTTGTTAGAATAGCCCTTGTCTCTCAATTGCGCCCTCTCAATAGCCATGCCGTAAGACCAAAGTGGCAGGGATCCTCCATGGTTACCGGGCCCTGCATCAATAGGTTCGGTACCAGAGACAAAGGAAGAGGAGCCTCCACCAGCATCCGCCTTAGGTCCGCATACCAGGGCCGCCTGGGCCAATCCGGGGCAATGAGAATCACCACTTCCTGGTGCAGTCGAAATCGCAGGAGTACTCGCCCTATCAAGGGCCAAGGCAGGAACACATATAGGAGGCCCAGAGGCCAGGGTTGAGCCAAGGCATCCAACCCCGCCGAGCGAGGATCTCTCCATCTGCTGTAAAAGCATGGGACTTTGGCATTTATGCTTGAGGCCATCAGATGCGCTGCGGGCGTTTCCCATTTGGCACAGAGTTGAAGTAACACTTCGTCTGCCAACTCCCACTCCGCTGGGTCGATGTGGTGTCTGCTTAGATAATCGGCTTGCACGTTGCTCTGACCTGCAATATGTGCTGCTGACAGGAACCATAGATGCAGCTCGGCCCAGTGGCTGCCGTCATATTATCCAACAGCACTCTGACAGGCAATCCCTCCAAGGTCGATTGAAAGGCCAGCAACGCCTGGAAAATTGCTTTTAAACTCCAAGCGATTGATGGACCACGTCGATTCTTTGAGTGTCCACAGACCCTGGGCATACCTCTCCTGGCAATGAGCTCCCCAGCCCTTCAGGCTGGCATCAGTTACCACCAGGCACCAGTCGGGGAGCGTTAACGGCATTCCTCGCCGCAGCTTGCTGTCTGAGAGCCACCACTCCATGCTGAGTCGGGGAGCAGGGAGCCAACTGAGTCTGCACTGATAATCCTGGGAAATGGGAGACCAACGTTTAACAGGGAACACTGCAGCGGTCTCATGTGCACTCTTGCCCAAGGCACCACTTCTAGGGTGGCAGTCATCGACCCCAAGAGCTGGGCATGTCCCAAGCTCGCGGGCGAGGCATCCTCAGGAGCAGACGGACCTGGGTCTGAAGCTTGCACCTCCTTTGCTCGGGTAAAAAAAACCAACCCCGAGGCCATGTCGAACCAAACCCCCAAATACTCTAGAGATTGAGAGGGGGTCAGGTGACTTTTGGGTATATTGACGACCCAGCCCAGTGATTGCAGTACTGAGACCACTCTGGCTGTTACATCACGACTCTCTTCTGCAGAGTCCGCTCTGATGAGCCAGTCGTCGAGGTACGGGTGAACCCAGATACCCTCTCGCCTGAGAAAGGCAGCTACTACCACCATTACCTTGGAAAAGGTTCTGGGGGCTGTGGCGAGGCCAAAAGGCGAGGCCCGAAAATGGAAATGTTTTCCCAACACCGCAAACCGGAGGAAACGTTGGTGCGGGGGCCATATAGGAATGTGCAAGTAAGCTTCTTTCAGGTCCACAGACGTGAGGAACTCTCCTGGCTGAACCACCACAATGACGGAGCGCAGGGTTTCCATGTGAAAATGCCGCACTCTTAGTGACTCGTTGACTTTCTTTAAGTTGAGAATAGGCCAATAAGACCCGCCTTTTCGCGGCACCACAAAATAAATGAAGTAACGACCGCAGCTGTGTTCGGCGGGAGGCACAGGGATCACCGCTCCAAGGTGCAACAAGACTCGTAAGGTCTCCTCTACCGCCGCTCGTTTGAAGGCAGTGCCGCATCGGGACTCCAAAAACACATCTCTCACCGGGGCACCGAATTCCAATCGGTACGATTGAAGCTACAGACAGAGTATAACACCAGTGTGGTGTGATTAAGATAAGTGATCGGTAGCTTCATCAGAGCACTAACCTGTAAACTGTAAAGTATTTGGGAGAGATCGGTTTATTCTGTGATCTCACCACTTTGGATACAGACATTGGGTTATCGTTGATTTTTTGGACATTCAACTAAGTGTGGAGTTTATTTTGGGTCATATGATGTTGCGTCGGGCCCATGCCTTATAGTCCGATGACTCTGGGATGGCTGGGTGGTGTTACTGATTCCCCTTTTTTCTCCACTTTAGGAGTTGAGTGTTTCTGATTCAACTCTGAGTGATACTAGTCTCTATATCCATTGTGATACACAGCGAATGTGATTGAGTTTCAAATTGTAAATAGTATACTATGCCATGCTTTGTATTGTTTTTGAATATTTTTACAGCTGTTAATTGTATATTGCTCATGCTTGATCTATTCAAAAAGGTGGTAAATAAATCCTAATAAATAAATAAATAAATAAAATATTGTACTTCAATTTGGAAGTGCATTTGACCTTGTGAATCATGACATCTTATTACATACTCTTGAAGATGTAGGGATAATGGATCAAGTCTATAAGGGAAAATTAGGTTCTTACCATGATAATTTTCTTTCCTTTAGTCATAGCAGATGAAGCCATTACGTATGGGTTGTGTCCATCAACCAGCAGGGGGAGATAGAGACCACTCAACTTTTCTCAGTGCCTCATGGCCAGCTAGTTCCACTGCCTCTTCAGTATTTGAAGCTTCCAAAGCAGTATGGCAAACCACAATGGGAATAACATGAACTTTCCTCACAGCGAACGATGGCCCCTTAACAAGGGCATGAACTCAAAAAAGGAGGGAATGAACTCATCCTCCTGGAGGGAATAAACTCGTCCTCCACTTTGTATAAACGGAGGGAATACTTGCATCCTCCTGGAGGGAATAAACTCATCCTCCTATAACTGTAACAAGAATCCTGAAGACTGTTTTCCGACTCCCCAAGGAAGGAATATAACTTCAGGAAACAAGAACAGCACCTAAAATCAGAATCACTGCAATACAGACAATCATACAGGGAGGGCTCATGGCTTCATCTGCTATGACTAAAGGAAAGAAAATTATCATGGTAAGAACCTAATTTTCCCTTCCTTGTCATCAAGCAGATGAAGCCATTACGTATGGGATGTAACAAAGCAATCCCTAAATAGGGTGTGAACAAGCCACACCACACGCTAGCACCTGTACTCCAAACGCGCATCCCTCCTGGCAGCCACATCCAGCCTGTAATGTCGGGTGAAAGAGAGCTTAGAAGCCCATGTTGCAGCACTGCAAATCTCATGAAGAGTTAGTGCTCCAGTTTCCGCCCAGGAAGAGGAAATCGCTCTTGTGGAATGTGCCTTAAAGGCTTCAGGCAGAGGGTCCGAAGATCCCGGTGAAAGAGCTCTTTTAAGCATGTATGCCCTATGCAGCATTAAAACAAAATCAGGGGAGAAAACCGCTCCCTGACCGCCCGGATCCTGCCCAGGGCTATCAGCTTTATTATTAGCCTCACTCAGAGGACCCCCCCCCCCCCGATTCAGGGCTCTCCGTTGCAACGGAGGCCACGCCATATGGAAAATCCAAAATGGCGTCCGCTGCCAGCTCAGAGCGCGAAAGATTGCCGCTCGCCATGCTCGGGCCGGCTCTACCGTCTATACAGCACGAATTACAGAGCCCCGCTGCTGATTTGCGCTTGCCACATTTAGAACAGCGCTTTACAGTCTCCGCAGCCATCGCCGAAAACGGCGGTAAAATTCAAAAATGGCGGTTCGCGCCAAAAACGTCCTAATCGCGGGCTCACCCCGGAGGAGTCAGAAAACTCTTTTACCTCACTAGACAGAGTATCACAGCTCCGGTCCTGCAGAAGAATCTCAAGAAAAAAACCTCTTTTCCAAGATCGCTGCGCTAAAGCGCGACACAACTTTATTTATTTATTTTTTTAACGCTGTGAGGAAAGCAGAGGCAAAAGAGGTAAATAAAAACACTCCGGAGGCTCAGATAAGTGGGAAAGGCAGGGAAAGGCGAACCAATGTGCCTGCATCCACTGAGTGGGAAAGGACAGGGAAAAGCAAGCTAATATGTCCACATCCACGGGGGCATGGGTAAGGCAGGGAAAGGGCTGACCTATGTGCCTTCAAAGTGAAGCTGCTATAGCCTCTAACACCCCGGCTAACAACTGGCAAGCCAGGAGCCACCCCCAGGCAGATTTTGATGGAGCTCGAAGAAACTGCTGCCACCCTGCTTGGGGAGATAGAGAATACTGAAGAGGCAGTGGAGCTAGCTGGCCATGAGGCACTGAGAAAAGTTGAGTGCTCTCTATCTCCCCCTGCTGGTTGATGGACACAACCCATATGTAATGGCTTCATCTGCTTGATGACAAGGAACTGGTTTATATGAGTAAGGGTGACTGGTTGTCTTTCTGGACAATGGTGTAACCTTTGTGGTGTTCTGCAGTGTTCACCTTTATTGCCTATACTGTTTAACATTTATATGTTCTCTGGGACTAACATGTCAGGAGCCAGGTTTTTTCTTACATTTACAAAGATATTATCATTCTTATTCCTTACACATGCCATTCAGAGACCTCAATTAAAATAGGCCAATAATATGATGTGTATCCTGTTCCTGCAGCGATCACCCTTATTGTGGACCTTTTTGTTTTCTGTCTGTACTTTGTGTCTTTTTAAAGACAGCAAGTGCATTCTACTTAAAAGCCTATACAAGGCTATTTACATTAAGACCCCTGAGGCTAGCACTTGGCCGAAACACAATGCCGTGTCGGGCACTATAAGAATTAAGTCTTTCCACTGTAGTTACGTCTTCCTGTCTTAACTTTTTAATTAAGAAATCTTTTATACTACTGAAAAAACTTCATACACTTCATACATTTTTTGAAAAATTAATCAGTTCTGCTTATTAGTACAGGGTCTACTATTAAGCCAGTTAGATTATGCAATATAATCTATTTAGGTTGCCCTAAATTTATGTTGAAAAAGCTCCATTCTGCTCAAAACACGGCAATAAAGACTTATTTTCACATTAAAAAGGCATGATAGAGTCTCCCAATTTTATAACAAATTGAACTGGCTTCTAGTAGAGGCAAGGATTCAATTCAAATTGGTATGCTTTTCATTTACAATTCTAAATAGAATAGCTATTGGCCTTTCAGGGAACAAAATCTGGAATGGAGATCTCTCCTTCCTTAGCTTCTTTGCAGAATTACAAAATGTTTAGACAGAATATAGAAACTTAATCATGTTTACTGGGCAGCAAAAACTGATAACATTTGATTAGGGTAAAGAAGGTTATATTAGTACTATGATTATATCATTACTTGTAATTACTTGTAACTCCCGTAAATGTCCAGCCTCTTAGGATTGTACCTAAGAACTGACAAGCATAACAGATTGTAAATGTGAAATTATGTTATGTAATATACATTCATTCAGCAGGGTAGGGGAAAACAACCAATGGGAATAAGCAGACTTGTTGTTTACACCCAATATCATTAGTCGACCTCTAAGGTACCTCTGTTCTGGCACTATACAGTCATCACTCACTTGTGTGCTCAGATACATCCTTTTTGTAGCAGAAAACTTAATGATCACAAAGTCTAAAAGTATAGTTATAGGACAAATGTGTTCTGAAGCCTGGTGTCTGTGAGGATAAATAGTTTGAGACTGGCAATTTTGGAATGTGTTAGTTTAGCGCACTTGTTTTAACAGCTGCAGCAGGAAGTCATCAGCCCTTAACAGAGTTCTACTGTTCACCGTTTCTAGTAGGATTTTCCTAACTACTTTTTAGGCTGTAATCTCATAACTCACGTTTCCAACTATATACTTAAAAGCAGCAGATAATGCAAATCTTGTCTGCTGAGAACAGTATTTCACCTGTGCCCATTTTTTCAAGTCTGGATGGCATAAGAAACATTTGCTGCCACAGCCTAGACAGAGACTAGACGGTCAGTGGAAGAAGAAAAATTTTAACCCTGGCCTTTCTGCTTCTCTATATATTAGGCTTCTCCTTCATTCACTTAGAACCAAATGGACTATAAGTATTGGTATTCAAGGCATTTGCTCCAATTCTTGAAAGCAGTTCTTACCTCCATGCTGCCCGACTCTTTTCTGAAGAAGCCCCACCTCTTTTTTGATAATCACTCAGATGCTAAGCTGAACACTTCATATTAACACTTTAAATATGAAGTTCTCTGTGGCGTGCAGTTGCCACCAGGGCACATCTTGGGTGTATTTAAGTGTGGTTATTTTGGGGTTGGTTTTTTTTTTTTTTTTTTTGACAACTATGATTGTCAGATTCTTACACATTTTGCTCACTAGCCACCAACTCAGTTCTGTCTCCATCCGGTGAGAAGATGGCCAACACCTTTACCACAAGCTCTCTTCACTGTTAACTTTGGACTCGTTGGCCTCTGATATGTCCACTCATTTATTTAGATTTTGCTCACACCTTTTTCAGTAGTAGCTCAAGGTGAGTTACATTCAGGTACTCTTTTCTCTATCCCAGGAGGGCTCACAATCTAAGTTTGTACCTGAGGCAATGGAGGGTTAAGTGACTTGCCCAAGATCAAAAGGAGCAGCAGTGGGATGTGAACCGGCCACCTCTGGGTTTTTTTTTGTTTTGTTACATTTGTACCCAGCGCTTTCCCACTCATGGCAGGCTCAATGCGGCTTACATGGGGCAATGGAGGGTTAAGTGACTTGCCCAGAGTTACAAGGAGCTGCCTGTGCCTGAAGTGGGAATTGAACTCAGCTCCTCAGTTTCCCAGGACCAAAGTCCACCACCCTAACCACTAGGCCACTCCTCCACTCATTAAAATCTAAGAGCTCTATTCTTTTTGCTCATTTGCTCAATTCATCCCAGACTATTATTTTAGCTATAACTGAGACCCAGAGAATGGAAGAGGATTCTATTTAACCCATGCTTGCCCTCCTGCATATTTTTTTCCCTGCCACTGCTCATCTAAATGTGGTTTGGGGGTGGGGGGAGGGGTTTATGATTTTTGCACATAAATACTCTGTTTCAAAATGTCTAACTATTCTTCCTGTTTCTTGAATTATTCATTGTCATATCCATTTCCGACAAGTTGTCTTTTGGTTTACCATCCCCCACCTCAGGTTATTTTCTTTCAATGAACTGTGTTCTATAGTTGCCTATTTTAGTTTATGTTCAAGTTCTCTTAATACTAGGAGAATTTAATATTCATTTTGATGCTCCTTCTCAACTTGAAAAAGATTGTATTCACCTTTTAACAGATGTTTTTGTTATCCATACTACCAAACCTTCATTATCAGGGCAGGTCACTGTCTTGATCTATTAGCCAAAAAGGATTTCCCTTCTGTTACTTCTATTATTTCCTTACTTCCGGTCTCATGGTCGGATTTCCCTTGGTTGTCCTAGACAACATAATGACATAGCTCTGTCTGCTCTTAGCTATAAAAGCTATTTATTTACAATGTATTTATACTTATATACCACAGGTTCAAAGTGATTTTCAATATGAGAAGAATATCAAGACAATCTCTCGAGAAGTACAGTTAAGAACACATATCCAGAACCTCACTAATTATTAACAAGAAACTTTAAGAAGCAAGGTTTTTAGCATATTCCTAAAAAGAGAATAACTAGGACAACTAAAAAACATGAAGCATAATCACGACAAATTTTGGGTGCTTCACATGCAAGAAGTCTCTCACAATCTTAATCAGATACACTTAACCAAAGGAAAAGCAAAAAGGGGAGTCAGTAAGAGTTCTATTTCTAGAGGGAACTGAAAATTCCAGATGAGTTAAGTATTCATGACAGTCTCCATTTAAAACTAGATATAGAACACAGGAAAATTTAATCAGAATCCTCCAACAGAAGTCAGTGAAGCACTAAAAATTAGAGTGCTAAATGCTAAGACTTCCATTATATTCCAATGAGCATCTTGCATTTAGCACACAAATTTTTAGTGTGTGTTAAAAACACTAGTGTATGTTTGTAAAAGACCCTCCAGACCCTCCCCCCCCCCCAAAGTTCTAAATATGGTTTCAAGGATCTGATATTTCATAAAGAGACACAATTTTTATACCACCCTAGATATATGGTGCTTAAATGAAAATTAAAGAACTAAGAAATAAAAGCTTAATGGAAATATCTGTGGGATCAAAAACTATTCGTGTTGTATTGGAAGGAGTATGAGAACCACCTTCACTGCTTACCAGAATCGCGGCATGGCTGCATCGCAGAAACAGGGGTGGGCTACTGGAATAGTGTGAAGAATTAATGGAAAGAAAATTATCACGTAAGACCTAATTTCTCCTTCCATTATTTGTATTCCCACTATTCCAGGACGAGTTGGATATCCCAAAGCAATCTCTAACAAAGGTGGAACCAGTCCTGCCACCCACAGAATCACAGCACCATAGACTGCCTCCTCTGTGAAACCACGTCCTCCCGATAGTGCTTTGTGAAAGTATGCAACAGTCCACGTCGCCACCCTGCAAAATGTCAGATGGCATCACAAACAAAGCCTTAGCCCACAAGTCCGCCATCCGATGTGTCGAATGAGCCTGAAATACCAGCGGAGGCTACTTGCCCACCAGTAAATACGCTATTTCCACCATCTCCTCAAGCCAACGTGCTTCTGAGACCTTAGACGCCATAAGCCCCAATTTCTGCTTGCCGAACAGATCAATCTGTCTGACCCCCTGAAGTCATTCATGACCTCCAAATACTGCATGAGAACCCTGTGAACGTCCTACAGCTGCAAGGCCATCAACTGCGAACCATCGTTCTCCTTCTGGAAAGATGGCAGCTCCACCAACTGATCAAGGTGGAAAGCAGACACCACCTTCAGTAAGAACAAAAGGAACCATCTTGATAGAAACCCCCGCCCCTGAAATACAGAAAAGGGTCCTGGCACGACAGCCTGCAATTCCAACACCCGTCACGTTGACGCAATCACCACCAGGAACACTGTCTTCAATATGCGATATTTCAATGAAGTCTTACGGAGTGGCGCGAATGATGGGTCCTGCACAGTCCTAAAAACAAGGTTAAGATTCCAATCCGGACAGGAGGACTGAAAGGGGGACCAAGTCGACCAACTTTCTTCAGGAAGCACACCACATCCGGATGTGCTGTAAATGAAGAATGCTGTAACCAATTTCAAAGACAGGCCAGCGCTGCCACCTTGACCTTCAAGGCGCCCAGAGCCAATCCCTTGTGCACTCCAGCCTGAAGGAAGCCCAAAATGAGACCAACAAAACTAGAGAAGGATCCACACCCTACTCCACACACCAACTCTCAAACAAGTGCCACACCCAAGCATATGCTGTGCATGGTAAACGCTTCTGAGCCTGAAGCAATAATGCTATGACGGCATTTAAGTAGCCCTTCCTCCTCAACCTAGCCCTTTGCCTTAAGACCAAAGGGGGATGATCTTCCGTCAGGACTGACCCCTGACGAAGGAGCCCCTGCTCCTGCCAAAACTGCAATGGTTCCCTGTCGAGCAAGCAAACGAGGTCTCCGAACCATAGCCTGCGTGGCCAGTCCAGAACCACCAAGTCCACTCGGCCCTGGTGTTCTGTCACCCAACTTAACAGCCTGCCTATCATTGGCCGCAGCGGGCAGCCCCACAGCAAACCCCATGGCCAGAGCTGGAGCAGAGCTTCCAGGCTCACAGAGCCCTGCTCTCGCAAAGGACTGAAAAACCGCAGGACCTTGAATTCATCATCGTAGCCATTGGGTCCCAGTGTCCAACATTGATGGACCAGGAGAAACGCCTTGTCGGACAACTTCTACTCCCCCGAATTGAGGCAGGACCAGTCTGTTTCCACATTCAGCAAGCCCGCAATGTGCGCCACTGACAGAGAAGATCCTTCTCCGCCCCAGTCATCAGCCAACTGGCCTGAAAGGCCACCTGCTTGCTGCAAGTGCTCCCTTGCTTGTTGATATATGCCACCACCGTGGCATTGGCCGAGAACACTCGCACTGGAGACCCTGCCAATAGAGGCGCAAACTCAACCAGTGCCTTACGAACTGCCAGAGCTCCAAACGATCGTAGACCACCTGCCATTTTCTGAGGAACAGGTCCCTTGTGCCAACTGATGGCCAAAATGCACCCCCCCCCCCCCCCAGCACAACAGTCTGGCACTCGTAGTCACCACTTGTCAGTGGGAGATCAGAAAGGGAACCCCGCGAGTCAGATTCTGCAGCACCAACCACCAAGCCATGCTCTTCCCAGCAGCCACCATCCAAGGCAGCCAGATGGCATAATCTGGGGACCACTGGGTCACTGGGGACCACTGACTGAACAAAGACTGCTGCAGTGGCTGCATCCGTGCCTTTGCCCAGGGAAACAATTCCAAAGCCGCCATAATGGATCCCAGCACCTGAACGTAGTCCCAGGCATGTGGCTGACCACATTGGAGTAGGGACTGGATTCTGGCGCACCAGCTTCTTCTGCTGGGCGGTTGTCAGAAGACACCCGCCCCTACTACCTATCCAACAGCACCACCCAGGTACTCCAACCACTAGGACGGGACCAGCCAACTTGTTGAAATTGATCACCCAGCCCAACAACTGGAGAAAGTAGACTACCTTGTTCATTGCCTCCACAATGTCCTGGTAGGACGAAGCTCTGATCAGCCAATCGTCCAAATACAGGTGAACCCTCACCCCCTGCTGACACAGAAAGGTCGCCACCACGACCATAACGGTTCTGGGCACCATGGACAAGCCAAACGGCATGACCCTGAATTGAAATGACGGCCCACCGCAAATCAGCTGGGTGAACTGATCCGACTTTGGCACCAGCCCCTCTGATGTCATTGCAGACTGGTACACGCCACAAAAGTGCTGCACATTGCGGTCTGGAGGCCCAGCACCACAAAGGCTTGCTTCAAGGCTTGATCAAGCTTCCTATCCCCCCCCCCCCCCCCCAAAGTAGGGTTGTCTTCTTGGTTACTGCTGCAACCAAGGAATTCACCTTTGGAAGGCAGAGTTTGTCCATCTCTGCCACCAGTGGGTACAACCAGCTCATAGCCCTTCCCACCTAAAGGCTCGTGTCGGGAAAAGTCCATTTGACAGAGATAAGGTCCTGAATGTCCTGGTGCATCAGGAAAGCCTTTGCAGGGGCTCGAAGGCTGAGCATGATGTGGACGATTGCCCCCCAGGCGTCACTGCTGGCTCATTAACAGAGATCCGCCAGAGATTCCAAAATGAAGGAACTTAGCTCCTCCTGATGAAACAAATGGAGGACCGGCGGGTTGGGTCATTCACCTCTGCCATGGGAAGTTCACCTTCCTCCAAGGGTTCCCCGCAAGGAAGACCCTTCAGAAAACCAGGAGGCTACCTCCAAAAATCAGAGATCTGTGAGGCCAGGAATCTTAGGGGCCCAGGCATGAGAAATCCAGTCCCACCAGATCCTGCGCAGGCCCCTGCTTCAATAGGTAGGCCTGATGAATGAGAAAGACTCTTGGGGGGGAGGAAGTTATCTCCTGAGCCTGCACAGGCCCCTGGAGAAACGTTCTTGCGTACACCCTCCATGGTGGACGAAGTTCCCGTCAAAATGGCCGCTGCCCCGTGTCTTCCCGAGACAAATCATGTGGCTAAAGCCTGGAATAACAGGCTGTCGATGCAGGGACCACCCGCAGTGCCGCTGAACAGCTGATTCTCCAGTCTCTGCAGACCGGATTCTGCTCATTCTGTGGAAGCAATCTGGGCAGCAGCTTGAAGCAGCTCGCCAGGCTCTACATTTAGATCAGTGCTTCACCCCCTCTGCAGGAGCCAACATCTTGGCCCACAACCTGTGACCAAACCCACAGTACCAGCGCATGTGCCGCCACTGCACATGCTCCACCACGCCCCTGACTAGGTGTGAACTACAGCTGCAAGGGAAGAAAGAACGGAAGGAAAGCAGTCCTCCCAGTCGATCTGCCTGGAGCGTTCCCAAACCTGGCCCCAGCAGAGTGCAGTGCTCACCTCAAAGACACCTACCAGGCTGAGAGCACACTGTGTCCCACTCCGTCTAAAGAAGGCCCCAGCAACTATGTGTACTACACTGCCTTTTTTTTTTTTTTTTGCTTCTGCTGTTAAACAGGCTTCCAGAATAAAATAGGCAGGCAGAGCACTCCAACTGATCAAGCTGAAGGACAGGGACCTGGCACACCATCCAGGCTGATACCCAACTGGGAACCAACCACCGGCCAGACCCCGGGACAAGGCCTCATGACATGAGACAAAGTCAGGTCTATCCACCTGCTGGAGACAGAAAATACTGAGGGGCTGAGCTAGGGGTCTGATATAGAGAATACAGAGCAGAGCTATAGCCTTATATCTCCACCTGGTGATCGATGGACACAACTATCCACTCATCCTGGAATAGTGAGAAGATACGTAATGGAAAAATGGTTTCAATTACAGGGAACCAGAACTGTAACATCTTAGGTGTTACCTCCTACCTCTCTCTTCAAGCACTGATCACTACATAGATGAGTGAAGGCAGAAAAAGTATTACCCTTAAAGGGAGAAACTATTGTCTGTTGGATTTGATAAACATCCATCCATCCCTCTTGGTCACCCATCTATGATGTTCCTGTGTGGTTGTTAAAAGGAGTGCATTTACATATTGCCACCATTTGGGGGGGGGGGATTATTTCTAGTTGGACTCAGGGTCTAGTACCTGCACACTGGAAATAATCTATTCTTAGGCCCATCTTGAAGAAACCAGACTTAGATCCCACAGCCTACTCAAATTTTCAACCCATTACTAATCTCCCCTATTTATCAACATTTTGTGAGAAAGCAGTCTTCTCAATTGCTTAACTCTTGGAATTCTAACAATTCTTTTCACCCATTCCAGTAGAATTTCATGACAAACACAGTACTGACACTGCTTTGATTTCTATATTTGTTTTCTTGACTCAGGACATGAAATATTGTTGCTTCATCTGATCTTAGCTCCGTGTTTGATTTGATTGATCATGAGCTACCACTTATCCGACTGCAGGACTCAGGAGTTAGTGGGACAGCACTGAATTGATTTTGCTCTTTTCTTCTAAGACCTTTAACAGCAGCTTAAAATTCATTTTTTTCTGATGCTTTCCCTTTATTATATGGAGTCCGTCAGAGCCCTCTTTTCTCCTACTTTGTTTAATCTGTTTCTGGATTCTTTAGCCACTCTTATTCAATCTTTGGGTTTTCATGTTTATCCATATGTAGATGATGACATACAAATGTTGGTGATACATCACTGGGATCAGAACATTTTGGCTGATTCGATTGATAAGTTTTCTATTACCACTACCACTTGGATTATTGATCAAACGTTATCACTTAACATGGGCTCTCATACTCGTTCTTCCAATCCACCATGAATAGTTTTTAATCCCAGAGAAATTACCATTAAAGACAAGCTTTTATCTCTTGGTTCTTTGACAATTCTCTCATTTAAAGCACCATACATCTAGGGTAGTACAAAAATTGTCTCTCTTTACAAAAGACCAGATCCTTAAAATCATATTTAGAACTTAGGGGGTCTTTTAGGCACACTAGCGTTTTTTAAGCGCACACTAAATGCTAAGATGCCCATAGGAATGTAAGGTGTGTCTTAGCATTTAGCACACTAATTTTTAGTACGCACTAAAAAAAAAAACACTGGCGCATCTTTGTAAAAGGGGCCTAGTGGTTAGGGTGATGGACTTTGGTCCTGGGGAACTGAGGAACTGAGTTCGATTCCCACTTCAAGTAAAGGCAGCTCCTTGTGACTCTGGGCAAGTCACTTAACCCTCCATTGCCCCATGTAAGCCGCATTGAGCCTGCCATGAGTGGGAAAGCGCGGGGTACAAATGTAACAAAAATAAAAAAATAAAAATGTTGATTCTTAATTGGTTAGATTATTGCAGTGCTTTACCTGTTAACATGCCTCTATTCTCTTAGGCATCTACAGCTATTTCAGAATACTGCTGTGAAAATGACTTACAATGCTAAAAAATATGATCATACGATGCCTCTTATTCAATATAGGATCCATTATAAAATTGTTTCTCATACTTCCTTTGGTCTCTCTTTTTTAACTTAATTCTTTTCTAGTTCCTTATCAGCCACACAGAAGGCTATGTTCTGCAGGTACTAACCAACGTTTGTACCTTCTCTGTGAAAACTTATTTCTGCTTCCTCATGGGACAGCTTTTTGCAGTGTTGAACCAAATCTCTGGAATTCGCTTCCTGTGCATATCCAATGTGAACCTTTACTACCTAAATTTAAAGTGCTCGTAAAAATCTGGCTATTTTGCAGGCTTCCAGAATTTGCAGTTTTGAGATCTTTGCACCTTATTTTTTTTTCTTTTCCCTTCCGTTATGTTTGTTTTAGGATTATCTACTGTTGTACTATTACATTTGTCCCAATCTCAATGTTTTTGTTTTCTTGTCTGGATGTCTGGAGACTGTATTAGTATTGTGTTAGTATTACATTCTGTTGATTTTCGTGTTATTGTTCACCGCCTTGATGGACTCCGAATGGCAGTATACCCAATTTTTCAAATAAATTCACTTAAAACTGAGCATTCTATAAAAAACTAGGAGTCATAGTAGACTCCTCTCCGACTTTTGACTCTCAGGTTAATTTATATAAAGATGTTTCTTTAAAAATGAAGAGAGCTATTTGATCATACTTCAATCAATTAAAGCGAATGCTACATACCTGTAGAAGGTATTCTCCGAGGACAGCAGGCTGATTGTTCTCACTGATGGGTGATGTCCACAGCAGCCCCCTCCAATCGGAACTTCACTAGCAAAGGCCTTTGCTAGCTCTCGCGCGCCCATGCGCACCGTGCATGCGCGGCCGTCTTCACGCCCGAACCGGCTCGTGTTCGTCAGTCCCATATGTAGCAAGACAAAGACAAGGGAAGACACAACTCCAAAGGGGAGGCGGGCGGGTTTGTGAGAACAATCAGCCTGCTGTCCTCGGAGAATACCTTCCACAGGTATGTAGCATTCGCTTTCTCCGAGGACAAGCAGGCTGCTTGTTCTCACTGATGGGGTATCCCTAGCCCCCAGGCTCACTCAAAACAACAAACATGGTCAATTGGGCCTCGCAACGGCGAGGACATAACTGAGATTAACCTAACAACTTATCCAACTAACAGAGTGTAGCCTGGAACAGAATAAAAATTGGGCCTAGGGGGGTGGAGTTGGATTCTAAACCCCGAACAGATTCTGAAGCACTGACTGCCCGAACTGACTGTCGCGTCGGGTATCCTGCTGCAGGCAGTAATGAGATGTGAATGTGTGGACAGATGACCACGTCGCAGCTTTGCAAATCTCTTCAATAGTGGCTGACTTCAAGTGGGCTACCGACGCTGCCATGGCTCTAACATTATGAGCCGTGACATGACCCTCAAGAGCCAGCTCAGCCTGGGCGTAAGTGAAGGAAATGCAATCTGCTAGCCAATTAGAAATGGAGCATTTCCCCACAGCCACTCCCCTCCTGTTGGGATCAAAAGAAACAAACAATTGGGCGGACTGTCTGTTGGGCTGTGTCCGCTCCAGATAGAAGGCCAATGCTCTTTTGCAGTCCAATGTGTGCAGCTGACGTTCAGCAGGCCAGGAATGAGGACGGGGAAAGAATGTTGGCAACACAATTGACTGGTTCAGATGGAACTCCGACACTACCTTCGGCAAGAACTTAGGGTGAGTGCGGAGGACTACTCTGTTATGATGAAATTTGGTGTAAGGGGCCTGGGCTACCAGGGCCTGAAGCTCACTGACTCTACGAACTGAAGTAACTGCCACCAAGAAAATGACCTTCCAGGTCAAGTACTTCAGATGGCAGGAGTTCAGTGGCTCAAAAGGAGGTTTCATCAGCTGGGTGAGAACGACATTGAGATCCCATGACACTGTAGGAGGTTTGACAGGGGGCTTTGACAAAAGCAAACCTCTCATGAAGCGAACAACTAAAGGCTGTCCTGAGATCGGCTTACCTTCCACACGGTAATGGTATGCATTGATTGCGCTAAGGTGAACCCTTACAGAGTTGGTCTTGAGACCAGACTCAGACAAGTGCAGAAAGTATTCAAGCAGGGTCTGTGTAGGACAGGAGCGAGGATCTAAGGCCTTGTTGTCACACCAGAAGGCAAACCTCCTCCATAAAAAGAAGTAACTCCTCTTAGTGGAATCTTTCCTGGAAGCAAGCAAGACACGGGAGACACCCTCCGACAGACCCAAAGAGGCAAAGTCTACGCTCTCAACATCCAGGCCGTGAGAGCCAGAGACTGGAGGTTGGGATGCAGAAGCGCTCCTTCGTTCTGGGTGATGAGGGTCGGAAAACACTCCAATCTCCACGGTTCTTCGGAGGACAACTCCAGAAGGAGAGGGAACCAGATCTGACGCGGCCAAAAAGGAGCAATCAGAATCATGGTGCCTCGGTCTTGCTTGAGTTTCAACAAAGTCTTCCCCACCAGAGGTATGGGAGGATAAGCATACAGCAGGCCGTCCCCCCAATCCAAAAGGAAGGCATCCGATGCCAGTCTGTCGTGAGCCTGAAGTCTGGAACAGAACTGAGGGACCTTGTGGTTGGCTCGAGATGCAGAGAGATCTACCAAGGGGGTGCCCCACACCTGGAAGATCTGGCGCACTACTCTGGAGTTGAGCGACCACTCGTGAGGTTGCATAATCCTGCTCAACCTGTCGGCCAGACTGTTGTTTACACCTGCCAGATATGTGGCTTGGAGCAACATGCCGTGACGGCGAGCCCACAGCCACATGCTGACGGCCTCCTGACACAGGAGGCAAGATCCGGTGCCCCCCTGCTTGTTTATGTAATACATGGCAACCTGGTTGTCTGTCTGAATTTGGATAATTTGGTGGGACAGCCGATCTCTGAAAGCCTTCAGAGTGTTCCAGACCGCTCGTAACTCCAGGAGATTGATCTGCAGATCGCGTTCCTGGAGGGACCAGCTTCCCTGGGTGTGAAGCCCATCGACATGAGCTCCCCACCCCAGGAGAGACGCATCCGTAGTCAGCACTTTTTGTGGCTGAGGAATTTGGAAAGGGCGTCCCAGAGTCAAATTGGACCAAATCGTCCACCAATACAGGGATTTGAGAAAACTCGTGGACAGGTGGATCACGTCTTCTAGATCCCAAGCAGCTTGAAACCACTGGGAAGCTAGGGTCCATTGAGCAGATCGCATGTGAAGACGAGCCATGGGAGTCACATGAACTGTGGAGGCCATGTGGCCAAGCAATCTCAACATCTGCCGAGCTGTGATCTGCTGAGACGCTCGTACCCGGGAGACGAGGGACAAACCCCAGTAGCTCCAGGAGTCGAATAATCATCTGCATGGACTGTAGAGCTCCTGCCTCGGATGTGTTCTTCACCAGCCAATCGTCGAGATAAGGGAACACATGCACTCCCAGCCTGCAAAGTGCTGCTGCTACTACAGCCAGGCACTTCGTGAACACCCTGGGCGCAGAGGCGAGCCCAAAGGGTAGCACACAGTACTGGAAGTGACGTGTGCCCAGCTGAAATCGCAGATACTGCCTGTGAGCTGGCAATATCGGGATGTGTGTGTAGGCATCCTTCAAGTCCAGAGAGCATAGCCAATCGTTTTCTTGAATCATGGTAAGAAGGGTGCCCAGGGAAAGCATCCTGAACTTTTCCTTGACCAGATATTTGTTCAGGGCCCTTAGGTCTAGGATGGGACGCATCCCCCATGTTTTCTTTTCCACAAGGAAGTACCTGGAATAGAATCCCAGCCCTTCTTGCCCGGATGGCACGGGTTCGACCGCATTGGCGCTGAGAAGGGCAGAGAGTTCCTCTGCAAGTACCTGCTTGTGTTGGAAGCTGTAGGACTGAGCTCCCGGTGGGCAATTTGGAGGCTTTGAGGCCAAATTGAGGGTGTATCCTTGCCGGACTATTTGAAGAACCCACCGGTCGGAAGTTATAAGAGGCCACCTTTGGTGAAAAACTTTCAGCCTCCCCCCGACCGGCAGATCGCCCGGCACGGACACGTTGATGTCGGCTATGCTCTGCTGGAGCCAGTTAAAAGCTCGTCCTCTGCTTTTGCTGGGGAGCCATGGAGCCTTGCTGAGGAGCACGCTGCTGACGAGAGCGAGCGCGCTGGGGCTTAGCCTGGGCCGCAGGCTGTCGAGAAGGAGGATTGTACCTACGCTTACCAGAAGGGTAGGGAACAGCCCTCCTTCCCCCATAAAAACATCTACCTTAGGAGGTAGATGCTGAAGGCTGCAGGCGGGAGAACTTGTCGAAAGCGGTATCCCGCTGGTGGAGCTGTTCTACCACCTGTTCGACTTTCTCTCCAAAAATGTTGTCCGCTCGGCAAGGGGAGTCCGCAATCCGCTGCTGGATCCTATTCTCCAGGTCGGAGGCACGCAGCCATGAGAGTCTGCGCATCACCACACCCTGAGCAGCGGCCCTGGACGCAACATCAAAGGTATCATATACCCCTCTGGCTAGGAATTTTCTGCACGCCTTCAGCTGCCTGACCACCTACTGAAACGGCTTGGCTTGCTCAGGAGGGAGCTTGTCCACCAAGCCCGCCAACTGCCGCACATTGTTCCGCATATGGATGCTGTGTAGAGCTGGTAGGACTGAATCTTGGCCACGAGCATAGAAGAATGGTAGGCCTTCCTCCCAAAGGAGTCTAAGATTCTAGAGTCCTTGCCCGGGGGCGCCGAAGCATGCTCCCTAGAACTCTTAGCCTTCTTTAGGGCCAGATCCACCACACCAGTGTCGTGAGGCAACTGAGTGCGCATCAGCTCTGGGTCCCCATGGATCCGGATACTGGGATTCGATCTTCTTGGGAATGTGGGGATTAGTTAGAGGCTTGGTCCAGTTCGCCAGCAATGTCTTTTTTAGGACATGATGCATGGGTGCTGTGGATGCTTCCTTAGGTGGAGAAGGATAGTCCAAGAGCTCAAACATTTCAGCCCTGGGCTCATCCTCCACAACCACCGGGAAGGAGATGGCCGTAGACATCTCCCGGACAAAGGCCGCAAAAGACAGACTCTCGGGAGGAGAAAGCTGCCTTTCAGGGGAGGGAGTGGGATCAGAAGGAAGGCCATCAGACTCCTCGTCAGAGAAATATCTGATGTCCTCCTCCTCCTCCCACGAGGCCTCACCATCGGTATCAGACACAAATTCATGAACCTGTGTCTGAAGCCGTGCCCGGCTCGACACCGTGGAAACACGGCCACGGTGTGAGCGTCGAGAGGTAGACTCCCTCTCGCCAGCACCGGCGAAGCTCCCTCCGCTGACGTCGTCGGGGAGCCTTCCTGGGAGGCGGCCGCAGTCGGTACCGCAAGCGGCACCGATGTCGGAGACCTCACCCCGGGCAAGGGGCCAGCTGGCGCCTCACTCGACGGTACCGGTGGCGCAAGCACCCCCGGTATCGAAGGGGAAGGGCGCAACAGCTCTCCCAGGATCTCTGGAAGAACGGCCCGGAGACTCTCGTGCAGAGCGGCTGTGGAGAAAGACATGGAAGCCGATGCAGGCGTCGAGGTCAGAGTCTGTTCCGGGCGTGGAGGCTGTTCCGGGCTGTCCAAGGTGGAGCGCATCGACACCTCCTGAACAGAGGGTGAGCGGTCCTCCCGGTGCCGATGCCTACTGGGTGCCGACTCCCTCGGCGACCCAGAGCTCTCGGTACCGTTGCGGGAAGGAGACGGGTGTCGATGCTTCTTTGATTTCTTCAAACAAAGCATGTCACCGGAGCTTCCCGGTACCGACGAGGAGGACGTAGAATCCAACCGTCTCTTCCTCGGGGCAGAGGCCGAAGAAGGTCGGTCTCGGGGGGGGGTTGTACCGCAGGAGCCCTCAGGGTAGGAGACCCACCCGAAGGCTCGCCGCCACCAGCAGGGGAATGGACAGCCCTCACCTGCACTCCAGTCAAAGCACCACCGTCCGATGACATCAGCAACAGCGGAGGTCCCGGTACCACCGACGCAGCCTTCCGATGTCTCGGTACCGACGATGCAGAGGGTCGAAACCTCGATGCCGTGGTCGAAGACTTCGATGCTGTCGATGTCGATGCACTCGATGCCTCCGGTGCTGTTGTCGACGAAGAGCCCGAGAACAACACGTTCCACTGGGCCAATCTTGCTACCTGAGTCCTCTTCTGTAAAAGAGCACAAAGACTACAGGCCTGCGGGCGGTGCCCAGCCCCCAGACACTGAAGACATGAAGCGTGCCTATCAGTGAGCGAGATTACCCGGGCGCACTGGGTGCCACTTCTTGAAGCCGCTGGGAGACTTCGATGACATGGGCGGAAAAATCACGCCGGCGAAATCAAAATTTGCGATGGTGACGAAGGGCACCAAAAATAAGGGAGAGAGAAAAAACCCGTACCGAGGCCACAAAAAAGGCCTACCCCGAAAGCGAAAGGAAACTTACGCCGGGGAAACAAACTGGACACACGGGAAGGGACAAAGACCAAAAGGTCTCTTTTTTTTTTTAATCGAAATCGCGAAGACGCGCAAGGGTCAACTTGAGGGGCACGAAACGGCGGAACATGACTGTCTCGAGCGCGGACAAAAGAAGACTGATGAACACGAGCCGGTTCCGGCGGGAAGACGGCCGCGCATGCGCGGTGCGCATGGGCGCGCGAGAGCTAGCCAAGGCCTTTGCTAGTGAAGTTCCGATTGGAGGGGCTGCCGTGGACGTCACCCATCAGTGAGAACAATCAGCCTGCTTGTCCTCGGAGAACTATTGATTCGGGACAGTGCAAATCAGCTTCTTTCATCACTCGGTTAGACATTCATTTAAATTAAAAGATAATTTTATTTTACATTTTTCATCATTTAAATCTACTGGATACACAAGGATTTATGAAAGATCTTTTTATCAAGCAGTTCACATTTGGAACACTAACATCTTTTCTAACTCAGGCATCTCCCTATAGTTTTCGCAAACAAATAAAAATATGTTTGTTTCAAAAATACTTAATTTAGCATTTTAATAATTTTTCTTCCTTATTGTAACATTCTCTTTTGTAAGCTGCTTTGGACCAAATGTTGGGATTAAGCTGTCTATAAATAAGTTTAGATTAAAACCATGAAACATACCGTTCCTCTGGGGTATCCACATGAAATGTTCTTTCAATTACTGTGGTCCACTGGAGACATCGAATGATGAAGGTGTTTGGTTTCGGTCGTTCAGTCTTCATCAGCTGACATTCTATCAGGGTTAAGGGAGAAATGTCAGTGCACGAATAAATTTACATTTTTAAAATTCATAAATTCATATATAAAATAAGCGATGTGGGGTGGGGGAACAGGACAATTTCCTGATTCTAAGACTAAATGATTCAGTGCAGTACTATTTGTATAGCATTACATGGATAAAGTGACGTTACTCACATGTAGGTGTTCTCCGAGGACAGCAGGCCAAGTATTCTCACGTGGGTGATGTGATCCGATGAAGCCTGGTACGGACACTGCCTAGCATGTATTGCTTTAAGTTCTAGCAGTCTCTCACCGCTCACACATGTGGGTGTGGGTCCCTCAGTCAAATGACACAGCTGAGGAAGACAACTCCTAAGGGATGTGAGAAGGTACGTAAGAATACTTGGCCTGCTGTCCTCAGAACAACTGCTACAGGTGAGTAACTTCATCTTCTCCGAGGATAAGTAGGCCAGAGGTATTCTCATATGTGAGAATCCCTAGCTATTAGGCTCACTAAAAACAATGCTAGGACAATGGAGACTCAAAATGTCAAGGTCTTGAAGTCAATTAACGTGAAAATATATACAAACTGGTTGTGAAAGTGCAGCCTGAAACAGAACAAAACTGGACCTAGGAAGGTGAGATGAATTCTAGATACTAAACAAATGATGCAAGTTTCACATCATATATTCTGCTCAGGCAGTAGTGATATGTGGTCTTCAGTCCACATATTCACATCATAGCCTTGTAAATCCTGAGATGAGCTGTGACATGACCCTCTAGAGTCAGCCCAGTCTGGTATAAGTGAAGGAGATGCAATCTGCTAGCCAATTGGAAAGTGTGTGTTTGCTGATGGCTATCTCCATCCTGTTTGGATCAAAAGAAAAAGCTGGGTGGACTATCTATGGGCTTTAGTCCATTCCAGATCAAATACTTCAGGTAACTGGAATCAGGTGTCTCAAAATGACATTTCATCAGCTGGATGAGAACACACAGATCCCAAGACACAGTAAGATGTCTGACTGGGGGCTTTGTCAACAGCAAACCTCTTATGAAGTCAAACTAGAAGCTGTACAGAGATAGGCTTACCCCTTACACAGAGATGGTAAGAACTGATTGCACTGAGGTGTAGCCTTACAAAGTTGGTTTTCAAACCAGAGGTGTAAGAAGTATTCAAGAGGATTTAAGGCCTTGCCCTAACACCAGACAGCAAACCTCCATTTAAAAGAACATCTCTGGAATCTTTCCTGAAGTGAGCAAGATTATGGAGATAACAATCAGGCAGATTCAAGGACAAAGTCTATGTTCTCAACATACAGGTGGTGAGGGCCAGGGCTTGGAAATTGGGGTGCAGAAGAGATCTCTTATTCTGCACGATGGTTGGAAAACAATCCTCTCTCCACAGTTCTTTGGAGGACAACTCCAGAAGAAATGGAAACCAGATTTGCCTCAGCCAGTACAGGGAGATAAGGATCACAATTCCCTGATCTTGCCTGTGTTTCCAAAGTCTTCTCTGAGAGGTGTGGAAAAATACACATACAGAAAATCCATCTCCCAATAGACAAAAAGCCCACCTCCCAATAGACAAAAAGCATCTTACACTAGTCTGCTGTGCATCTGAGCCTGGAACAGAAATGGGGGACTATTTTGTTGAGATGTGTGGCAAAAAGATCTGAGGGGTGTCCCACTCTCAGATCTTGCAGGCTATGTTCATGCTGAGAAACTACTCTTGAGGATGCAATCACCCTGCTCAGTCTGACAGGCTGTTTTTCTTGCTATTCAGGTATGGAGGCCCATAGAAGCATCCCATGAAGAATGGCCCACTGCCACATACCCACCACTTCCTAGCACAAGGGATAGGATCTCATCCACCACCCTACTTGTTCACATAGTACACTGCAACGTTGTCAGTTTGAAACACAAGGGATAGGATCCTGTCCCCTACCCCACTTGTTCACATAGTGCATTGCAACGTTATTGGTTTGAATGAGAACAATTTGGTTATCAGATGATCTCTGAAAGCCTTTACAACATTCCATATGGCCCTTAGCTCTAGGAGTTTGATAAGATGTCGCCAGAGCAGACCATGTACCTTGGGAATGTGAAGCCGCCCCAAATGAGTTCCCCATCCGAGGTTGGATTCCTCCGTTGACAACACCTTTTGAGGTGGAGGAATTTAGAATGGTAATCCCACTATCAAATTTGGCTTAACTGTCCATCAGAGTAGGGAGTGAAGTCGTTCGGGGGGGGGGGGGGGGGGGGGGGGGGGGGAGACAGATGACATTTGTCAGGATCCCTGTGGCCTGAAACCACTGGGAAGCTAGAATCAATTGGGCTCCTCTCAAATGCCATGGAAGCAATATGCACTGCAGAGGCATGTGGCCTAGCAATCTCAACATCTGCCAAGCCGTGTCCTGCTTGCTACTGCAGACCTGTAAGGCAAGTGCAACCAAGGCATCTGCTCTCGCTTGTGGAAGGAACGCCAGAGCTTGCACTACATTGAGCAGAGCTCCCATGTATTCCAATTGCTATACTGGATGCAGGAGAGACTTGGGGTAGTTTAACACAAACCCTAGTAGTTTCAGCATCCAAATAGTTCTCTGCATGGAATACTATGCTCCCCTCCTGCAACATGCTCTTGATCAGTCAATCATCCAGGTAAGAAACACAAACTCCCAGTCTGCATAGTGAATGCTTTGATTACTGCTACACACTTGGTAAACACCCCAGGAGCTGAAGCAGGGCCAAAAGGCAGAGTGTGATACTGGTAGTGATGTTTCCCTATTCAAAATCCGAGATACTTCCTGTGACCGGGAAGCATCGTAATGTGCGTATAGGTGTAAGTCCAGCAAGCATAGCCCATCTTCTCCCTGAATCATGGGAAGAAGGGTGCCCAGAAATCATTCAGAACTTCAGACTAGGAATTTGTTCAAGGCCCTTAGGCCTAGGATGGGATGGAGTCACCCATCTTTATGGGCACAAGGAACTAACCAGAATAGAATCCCTTCCCTTCTTCTGCTGGTCGCATGGGTCGACAGCATTGACCTGGAAAAGTGCTGATATTTCCTCTACAAGTACCTGCTTGTGATGAGCCAATAAATGATGTTCTCAGTGGGTAATTTGGTGGTTTCTGACACCTATGTACAGTGTAACCAAGAAGTCACTGGTTGGAGGTTTCAAGGGGCCACCTTTGATGAAAAAAAACAATTCAGCCTCTGACTACCAGTAGCCTGTCCAGGATGGTTACTTGGACTGCAGCTTCTCCTGGAGCCAGTTAAAAACTTGTCCATGGCCTGTACCGCTGGGGTTGGAACTGCAGAGTAGAGCAAGAAGGCAGTGGAAACCTATGCCTTTGAGAGTAGTAGGGTCTCCGCCTAGGCGTACGTGAGAACCTCCTAGGTGAAAAGGATGCAGCTGGAGGCTGCCAAGAAGAGGACTGAATGTTGTCAGTATGTTTCTTAATGAGGTCAGCAACCTCCTCCACCTTGTCTTCAGAAAGGTTATCACCTTGGCAAGGTACATCTGCTAATCTCTCCTGAATTGCTGGTTCCAGGTCAGAGACATCTAGTCATGAGAGTCTACACATTCCCACATCCACGATAGAGAGCGTGGACACGAAATTGTGTATCCATCTTCTTTTGGCACAACCTGCACCACGGGGAGATATCCCAGTTCTTCAGGTACAGTGGAATCATGACTTTCCTTGGAAGACATTCGTAGTCTGATACCATCTCAGCCCTGGACTCCTCCCATCTTCAACTTGGCAGAAGCCATTTCCTTAACAAAACCAGTGAGATCCCCCCCTCAGGTGGAGATTTACACCTCTCCTGTGGTAGGTAAGGGTTAGAAGGGATATCATAGGCCTCCTCCGAGAAGTAATGCAGGTTCTCCTCCGATTCCCATGAACTGTCCAGATCAGACACAAAGTATTCTAGATTGACTGAATCTGCAACTGCCCCAGCCCAGTGGAAGCGTGCCAACAGCCCCGAGTGCGCCGAGGTACAGCCCTACTTTCAGATTCCAGGGAAGCTTCCTCACCTAATGTCAAGAACAGTAGTGCATGGGTCCATGCTGATATCTTATGTGGTACCAGCATCAAAGACTGCTCCACAGGCCAAGTCTGGGTCTCTGGAAGGAGTTGAGGCTGAGCTGCAGCTGGCACAAACTCCCTCGATGCCTGAGCGGAGTGAAGCTGGAGCATCTGTGCCAGCTACTCCCTGAGCATGGCCCAATACCATTCATCAAGGGCAGGAATTGGCAACGGTTATGGAGCCGGTTCGGAATCAGCCTGGGAAAGAGTTGTGTCAAACCAGAAACTGGCTGCACCTCCACTAAAGAGGGGGAGCAATCCTCTCGGTAGCGATGCTTTTGGGTACTGGCGACGTCAATGCCCTGGTGCTTCAATATTGATGCTTCTTAGGTGTCCCTTGGTGCCAAAGAAGACATTGAACCCATATACATCCTTGGTGTCAGGTCCAATGCTGACTTTTCCCGGGGCCTGCTATCAGTGCCCGATGGCAAAGGAGGTGGATATCTCCTTGATGCCAGTGCACCTCCAGTAGTGCAAGTAGTCTGAGCAGTCACTGAGGTCAATGCTTCTGGTGCCGATCTCCATGGACCGATCTTTGAGGAGCCAAAAAGCTTCTCCTGCTGGACCTGAAGCGCAGTCACCTCAGCTGCATTTTCAAACAAAGAATAAGAGTTATGCACTAGGCACCCAATGCACCAATTCTGCGAGTCCGTGATAGAGATCACCCGATTACAATGGGTGCACCTTTTGAAGCCACTGGAGGTTTCAGACACAGAACTATCGCAGACAAATTAAACTCTTCAATTTTGAAAATTAAAAAGGGGCTAGGCTCAAATTGAGGCTGGTGCTCAGGACTAAGTGGGCCTAAAGAGCAGCAAGAAAAATAAAGAATATCTGAAGGGCCAAAAATAACAGGGAAAGGTACTAAAACAAAAATGATGAGAAAAATAAGCAAAGAAATGTAAAAACCCGCATGGGAAGACTTGAAAACTTAAGGAAAAATACTCTTAGGGGAGATAGGCACGATCATGGGTCCCTTAGTCTCCTCTTTTCCACGGAGCTAGGAGGATGTGTCTTTGCTACGTGGGAAGGCAGGCATGCTGCTAGAACTTTCTTAAAATATGTGCTAGACAGCATCCACACTGAGCTCCATTGAATGTCACTCATATGTGAGAATACCCTTATATCCAAGTTTAAACAAATTGCTGCTGGAAAGAATATACTCCTTTTGCAATTCGATATGTCCAGCGCATTTGACAAGATTGACCATAATATCTTGGTGCATCTTTTGGACTATTTCGGAATAGGTGGACCTGTACTTGAATGGTTCAAGGGCTTTCTCTCACTGAGATCCTATCGTGTGAAAGTAAACTCAACCTCATCATCCTCATAGAATGCAGCCTGCGGAGTCCCTCAAGGATTGCCACTGTCCCCTATACTATTTAATATAATGATGACCCCATTAGCTAATGCCCTATCCAGACTATGTTTAAATCCTTTTATTTACGCAGACGACGTAACAATATATATACCTTTCAGCAAGAACTTGGAAGAAATTAACAATCAAATTACTCTTGGACTGACCACAATGGACAAATGGGCAAATTCCTTCCATCTGAAACTAAACGTTGAAAAGACCCACTGTCTCATTTTATCGTCTCAATATAACAATTATAATCCCACCACTTTAAATACCCCCAACCTTTCACTGCCAATCTCAGATAATTTGAAACTTCTAGGGACTAGAGTCTCAAGTGACCAACATCACAAAGAAAATGTTCTACTCAATGTGGAGGCTCAAGCGAATAAAACCTCATTCCCCGTGAAGTCTTCCGCAATTTAATACAATCCATGGTCTTGAGCCAGATGGATTACTGTAATGCTATATATGCGGGATGCAAAGAACAACTGCTCAAGAAATTACAAACGGCCCAAAATACTGCGGCAAGACTGATATTTGGAAAATCTAAGTTTGACACTGCAAAACCACTCAGAGATTCTGCATTGGCTCCCTATGAAAGAACGAATAGCCTTTAAAATATGTACATTAATCCACAGAATAATCTACGGTGAGGTACTAGAATACATGCTTGAATTGGTTGATTTACCACCTAGAAATAGAACCAGTTCATCGCGATCTTATCTGAACTTACATTACCCAGACTGCAATGGCTTAAAGTACAAATCAATTTACGCCTCAAACTTCACTTACATTGGCACTCAACTGTGGAATGCCTTACCCAAATTAACCATAACTACCTAAACTTTAGGAAATCATTGAAAACAGTATTGTTCAAGAAGGCTTACTCCCCAGGTTCAACATAATCAGAATTATCCCTTACTATTATAAGATCCAATTGACTAATTACATCGTATCTTTCATATTTACTACTAATTGTTATTCATATCCTACTTCAATACCCATTGCTGTTTAACTGTTATTTTTTTTATTCTGCTAAATTTGAAAAATTGTACTTCTTGCATTGTAACTTACTACAATATTTTTGTAAGCCACTTTGAGCCTATCAGTGGGAAAAGGTGGGATACAAATGTGATAAATAAATAAATACCTGTGGCCTGTACAAAGTCCTAAATATATTTCAGTGGTGATATCCACATGAAGTGCCAACATTGAATATGAATACATAACTTTATACAGATTTGAACTTAGTAAAGTTATAGGTACTATTCGTACTGTGTGACTAAACGGACAGCACCTGGATATTGAAATGTTCTCTAAGCTTTGGCCTAAACTAAAATGGCAATTTTGGGCCATATACAGCCAATGTTGGCTTGTTTGGGGGAGAGAAGGAAGATTTCAACCAACCCTCCCCCCCCCCCATAAACTACTTGTATGGCTGGTACCATTGCCTGCTGGAAGTCCTTTTTAATATCTGTTTTGGCAAAACATTTTCACCACTATAGAGATACTATGAACAAAGAAAGTAAATTATACTGTAAAGCCATAAAAGAAAATGTTTATAAACCAGAAAGCAAGTGAATTTATTCTCATCTTATCTTCAATTACATTTCTTAGTTTATAGGCTACTGATCTAGTCAAAAACTCTGCCAGCTAAGAAGCAGTAGAGAGAGCAAGTGACACTTCAGTGAGGAAATGTGTTGGCTGGTTGTGTTTAATGGATTTGCTAGAGGGAGAGGACTTTGCCCTCTGCTGTCACTTAAGCATTTCATGACAGCAATCCTTGTGCAACATTTACAGTCAATTTTATTCTTCTGTACTTGTTTACAATGACAAGATCAAGAACAGAGGTTCACTGAATTTTGGTTTCAGCACCAAACCAGCTCAAAATCCGTTTTTAACCTTGGTTTTTGCCAAAAAGCGCCTATGCATTTTCAGATGGAACCTAAACTATGCTATACAGGCCCCTACTCCCGGACTCACCAGCCAGCAGCAGCCCCCTTTCTGGGCCTTCCGTGTTGGACTTGGTGGCTAGAGGGGGCAGGTGCATCTGCCCACACCTGTTGCTGCCTCAAAATGGTTTCCAGGATTGCCAATCGAGGTCACGGCAGCAACTCTGAGATTGGAATCAGCACAGGCAGGAGTGATCCTCAGTCGCACCTGCCTGTATTGGTTCAAACCTCAAAATGGCTGTCAAGATGGCTGCTGAAGTCCCAAAAACCATTTGGAGGCAAGAGCAGGCGTGGGCAGGGACTGGGGAATGCTGCTGCCCCCACTAGCCACCAACATACATGGCAGGCCCAAGAGGGTTGGTTGAGTGGAGGTTGATCAATGGGGGAGGGGCAGGCTAGTTTCATTTTCAGCTTAAACTGAGCAGCCTATTTCAGTTACAAAGTCTGTTTCTGCAGAACCGAAGATCCTGGTTTCGGTTGGACTGTAATCCAGAATTGTGATTTAAGGTTGCAGCATGGACGGCAATTTCATAGGATTCCATTTGGGCTCAATATTGAGATTCATGCAGCCAAATGTCACTGAAGCAAATTAAAATGATTTCTTCAAATCTCTTCACCCTGAAGTTTGTAATGTGTTATTTTGCCCATACTAATATTTTGTATCTGCAGTGGCGTACCAAGGGGGGGGCGGGGGGGGTCCGCCCCGGATGCCAGTGGGTGGGGGGGGGGGGTGATCCGCTCCCGCCGCCTCCCGTGGCCGTTCCCGCGGCGCCGCACATTTAAAAAACCGGCGAAGCAGCGTCGCAGGCAGCGCCTCGTGCCCTGCTTGTAAAAAAAAAAAAAAAAATCAAATCTCCTTCCCCTCCTCGTCTTGACGTCAACTCGGGCCTTGATTGGAAGGCCCGAGTCGACGTCAAGACGAGGAGAAGGAAGGAGATTTGATTTTTTTTTTTTACAAGCAGGGCACGAGGCGCTGCCTGTGACGCTGCTTCGCCGGTTTTAACGGGACTGAGATGGGGAAGGAGAGGGGCGAAAGGGACTCGGGTGGGGGTGTTCAGAGGGGAGAAGGGGAGGGGAGAAGGGGACTGGGGTGGGGGTGTTCAGAGGAGAGAAGGGGACTGGGGTGGGGGGTCTCAGACAGGGGAGGGGAGAATGGGACTGGGATGGGGGTGTTCAGAGGAGAGAAGGGGATTGGGGTGGGGGTCTCAGACAGGGGAGGGGAGAAGGGGACTGTGGTGGGGGTCTCAGACAGGAGAAGGGGAGGAGAGAAGGGGACTGGAGTGGGGGTGTTCAGAGGGGAGAAGGGGGCTGGAACTGGGGGCTGAAAAAAGGGGCAGAGAGAGGGGACAGATCCTAGATGGAAGGGGGAGCGAGAGGGAGGGCAGACCCTGGATGGATGGGAGAGGGAGGGCAAATGGTGGATTGAAGGGGCAGAGAGAAAGGGCAGGCAGTGGATGGAAGGGACGGCAGAGAGGGCAGACACTGGATGGCAGAGAGAGAGAGAGTGAAGACAGATGCTGGATGGAAGGAAGACGGTGAAAAGAAGATGAGGAAAGCAGAAACCAGAAACAACAAACTGTAAATAAAATATATTTTTTTATTTTTTTTGCTTTAGGATAAAGTATTGTAGATGTGTTAAATGTTTATAATAGAACATGTAAATAAGGTAATCTTTTTATTGGACTAATTTTAATACATTTTGACTAACTTTCGGAGAACAAAACCCCCTTCCTCAGGTCAGGATAGGATACTGTAACAGCACTATACTGTACTGACCCGAGGACGGAGGTTTTGGCCTCTGAAAGCTAAATGTATTAGTCCAATAAAATGGTATTATTTTACTTTCTATATTTGTTTTATTTCTATTTGTTAATTTGTAAAGTGGTGATTGGTACTTGTTAGGTTTTTTTTTTCAAATTTACATCTGCTGTCTTTATATTTTGCACAGTACTAGGGGACAGTTTCTGTTTCTGTGGTGTTGCATTGTATGCAGAGTCTGGCATTGGGGGTTCAGTTTAATTTTTGTCTAAATAGAAAGTTTATGATTACTTATTCTATAGTGGATTAGGGTGTATCTGTGTTTGTGAAAAAGACATGGCTTTCAGTTGGCATTGACTGTGCAGGATCTACGATCTGTACTATTCTGTCTGGTTTCGTTTTACAATAGGTGAATTGATGTTCTAGTGCTCACTGTAGTGTTCAAGATGCTTTCCTTTTCCTTGTGTGACTCGTAGAAATGACTGCTTATGGTATGGTAGAATTGCTCTATAGGTCCTGAGTGTTTTGTATTCTCGGCATGCCTAGTACTGGATTTGGGGGGGGGGGGGGGGGTTAAAAAATGACCGGCCCCAGGTGTCAACTACCCTAGGTACGCCACTGTGTATCTGTGCCAGCTTAAAGACTTTACTGAATATTATTTCCTTTTAAACAAATTTCTACCTTGTGTTAAATAATATACCACCTAGAATACTTTGTTAACATGTCAGGTGGAAGGGTCTTGGAATAAACACTAATGAACATCCTTAAATGAACTAATCCTAGGGCAGCCAAATTAATGCAAAAACTGAGAACAGCCATACATACCCTGACTACACGTAGTCAGGATTCAAACTCTTATGTAATATATCACAAAAATGTAAAAGTAGTCCTCCTTGAACCATTTTATGTTTCAACAATTTTATTGATGACACAACAGAGTAAACAGCAAACAAGCTCAATATACGAGTTAGAAACAACACAATCTGAATAAAAGCAGAATAGGCTCGTCATCAGAAGTTTTAACACTTTTCTCTCCCCCCCCCCCCCCACCCAATCCCATAACCCCCCCTTACTGAATTTATGGTTAAACAATTTTTAACACAGACACAATGAATACCTTAAACAAGCAGGGACAGGTGTATCCCCGTAGCATTTTAGATGTAACAACCTCTACCTATAGCCCCCCTTCCCCAACTATCCCCCCCTAAACAACCTTAATTAGTAATTAACAAGCAGCCATCAAGGTTGTAGCCATCCAACCAGTAGGCTGAAAGCAATAGTAAGCAATGGCTTTGTCAACAGGCTGTGCAAAAAGTACATTAACTCAACTCTTATCACCCCCCCCCCCCCCCAAAAAAAAAAAAAAAAAGAGTAAGGTATAGAAGGTGTGCGCGCTGCTAAGCCATACTTAGTCGTATGCGGCCCAAGTCCTTTGGACACATTAAGTCCATGCTGAAAAGAGTCTCCTCGCACCATTCAACAAAACATATATAGTCAAATTGAGTTAAAAATCAAGCTCCCGGCCCAATGTGGAAGGGACGGAATGTACACATCCCACACTTCAAGAAACACTTTCAAGTGCGTGGGGGAGCACCTAGCATACTGACATTCCAAAAGCATCAATGCATGCGATTCCTCCAGGTCCAAAAGGAAGGCGCCTCCTCACCAACCTACACCCCCAGAATAATTCTCTTACCCATAACTCCTGCCTTACGAAGGAACAATACCTGTGAACGATTTTGGACGCGAAAAGCTTCGTACTTGTCCAATAAAAACCCTACAGGAGAGAAGGGTACCGCTCGTCCCAACAACTTAGTAAGATAAATAGATATATCACTCCAGAAACTCCTTTTCTTCGGACAACCCCAAAATGCATGAAAAAAAAATTTTGACCCTGCCTACACTTCTGGAATGTCGAGGAGTCTATCGCACCCATCTTAAAGAGTTGCTCCTGTGTAAGATATGCTCTATGTAAAGTACGAAATTGACACTCCCTCAGCTCTGCACTCACCGAGATCTCTGGAATGCGCTTAATAAGACTATATGGATCTAGGGAAGTACCAGGCAACCCCAAGTCTCGAGACCATTTATTTATTCGTTGCATGTGTACCCCACATTTTCCCACCTATTTTCAGGCTCAATGTGACTTACATAGTACCGTCAAAGGCGTTTGCCCAGTCGGATGATAAATACAGGTTGTATAGGATCAAATGAGGTATATGTGGAGGATAGGAAGGGATGAAGATTGCGTGATATCCAGTACGATCATTAGTCATGTTATGTTCCTGGCCGAAGAGGTTTACGTGGGGTCGTTGGGGTAGGCCTTTTTGAAGAGGTTGGTTTTTAGTGATTTCCTGAAGTTCAGGTGGTCATGGATTGTTTTCACCGCTTTTGGAAGGCCATTCCATAGTTGTGCGCTTATGTAGGAGAAGCCGGATGGGCGAGTTGTTTTGTATTTCAGTCCTTTGCAATTTGGGTAGTGTAGGTTTAGGTATGATCTTGACAATCCAACTCTGTTTCTTATTGGTAGATCTATAAGGTCTATCATGTATCCTGGGACTACACTGTATATAATTTTATGGACTAAGGTACAGATTTTGAAGATGATCCGTTCTTTGATTGGGAGCCAATGCAGCTTTTCTCGAAGGGGTTTTGCACTTTCGAATCGTGTTTTGCTGAATATCAATCTGGCTGTATTTTGGGCGGTCTGGAGTGTTTTTGCATCCCGCGTAGATTCTGTTGCAATAGTCTGCATGACTTAGGACCATTGATTGTATTAGGTTTCGAAAGGTTTCTCTTGGGAAGAAAGGTTTTAGTCATTTGAGCTTTCACACTGAATAGAACATTTTCTTTATTACAGAGTTTACTTGGCTCTCGAGAGTAAACCATCTAAAAATGAAATCTGCTAAAATAGTGTTCAAAAGTAAAGAACTCGCCCACCAAACAGCAAACACAGACTCATGAAGCACATACGGTCATGTGAATCAAACAAAAAGGAAGAGAAGTAGTTCACCCTGGTATGTTGTAGCTTTAATACAGCTGAAACAATCTTGTAGAAAGTTGGAAAGGCAGTGGAAAAAGACACAGAGTTTGGATGACAGGGCGCACTGAAAAAAGTTAGCTAGTGTCAGAGAGAATATGTAAAGGTAAACCTTATTTAAAAAATTATATCAGATAATGGATTTTTTTGAGAAAGCCTGAGGATTTAGTAAATAGTCTGGTAGAAACACCAACAGCAGAAGCACTTGCTCTTTATTTCAGGAAAAAGGTGGAAGATGTAAGATTGGAAATTGAAGGTAGGGTTTTCAATCAACATAGATATGATCAGACTGTTTATAGCATTGATACTATTAAACAAATGAAAATAAAATGTACAGTTGTTAGGCACTGGTCTACAATTTCATCTATAATGGAAATAGATTTTAGAAAATTTCTGCTGAAATATTCTAGGTCTCAATGTTTATTGGATGTTTACTCAGTTTATTTGCTGAAAAACCTGTCAAGAGGATTATGTGAAATTGGGAATGCAGTGGGTTATGGTCTCATCAGAAAATGGCGTTTGCTGAACAGTTTGGAAAAAATTATTCTTACACCAATACCAAAAAATCAGAAAGGTAATATGGGCAAGGTTGCAAACTATAGACCTGTGGCCTACATTGCTCTTCATGCTAAAATATTAGAGAGCCTGGTGGCAAATTAATTTATGGATTATGGGAAAATTAGGTTCTTACCTTGGTAATTTTCTTTCCCTTCGTCATAGCAGATTAATCCATTACGAGTGGGTTGTGTCCATCAACCAGAAGGGAGATAGAGAGCACTGAAAAACCATAGTGCCTCATGGCCAGCTAGCTCCATCTGCTGGCGCGTGGTGTGGCTTGTTCCCACACTATCTAGGGATTGCTTTGATACATCCCACTCGTAATGGATTCATCTGCTTGATGACAAGGAAGGGAAAATTAGGTTCTTACCTTGGTAATTTTCTTTCCCTTCGTCATAGCAGATGAATCCATTACGAGTGGGTTGTGTCCATCAACCAGAATGGAGATAGAGAGCACTGAAAAACCATAGTGCCTCATGGCCAGCTAGCTCCATCTGCCTCTTCAGTATTTGAAGCTTCCAAAGCAGTGTTACACCGCCAAGCATAATAACATGAACTTTCCTCACAGTGGAGGAACGCCCCAAAACTGGAGCTACAATTCAAAGGAGGGAATGAACTCATCCTCCTGTAACTGAACAGAAATCCTGAAGACTGTTTTCCAACTTCTCCCAATGAGGGAAGGAAAAACTGAACATAAAAGTAACATAAGTCACATAATGAACCACTGAGGGAGGGCTCATGGATTCATCTGCTATGACTAAAGGAAAGAAAATTACCAAGGTAAGAACCTAATTTTCCCTTCCTTGTCATCAAGCAGATGAATCCATTACGAGTGGGATGTATCAAAGCAATCCCTAGATAGTGTGGGAACAAGCCACACCACGCGCCAGCACTTGTGCTCCAAAATGCGTGTCTCTCCTGGCAGCCACATCCAGCCTGTAATGTCAGGCAAACGAGAGCTTAGAAGCCCTAGTAGCTGCACTACATATCTCTTGAAGAGAGAGTGCTCCAGTTTCAGCAAGAAGAGGAAATAGCTCTTGTGGAATGTGCCTTAAAGGCTTCAGGCGGAGGCCGGCCAGATATGCTGAAAAGATAGCTTCTTTGAGCCAACGGGCTATAGTGGCCTTAGACGCTGGAGACCCTCTGCGCAGACCTGACAAAAGAACAAAAAGATGGTCAGAGGTCCTGAAGGCATTTTACATGCACAGATATTGCAACAGAGCGCCGCGCACATCCAGAAGGTGCAACTGCCCATAGGCTTCTGGAAACTCTTCTTTAGAAAAGGAGGGCAGGAAAATAGGCTGATTTAGGTGAGACGCTGAAACCACCTTAGGCATGAAGGAAGGCACAGTACGTACCATTACTCCGGACTCTGAGAATTGCAGAAATGGGTCTCGACAGGACAGCGCCTGGAGCTCAGATACCCATCTCGCCGATGTCACGGCCACCAAAAAGACCATCTTTAAGGTCACATCCTTCTCCGAAGCTCGCCTAAGCGGCTCGAAGAGTGAACACTAAAGGGCCTTTAAAACTAACCCCAGATTCCAGGCTGGACAAGGAGCCCGCATGGGAGGACGGAGCCGAAGCACCCCTTAAAGAAATCGTGTCACATCCGGGCAAGCAGCCAGAGAGAGGCCAGCAACCTTCCCTCGAAAACATGCTAAGGCTGCCACTTGAACATGCAGGGAATTATAGGCCAAGCCTTTTTGTAAATCATCCTGCAAAAAGTCAAGTATTGGCGAGACAGAAGCCCGCATGGGTGTAATCGCTTTAGAAGCACACCAAGCCTCAAATTGGCGCCAAATCCTGGCATAAGCCACGGAAGTGGAATGCGTGCGGGCCTGTAGGAGAGTGGAAATGACTTTACTGGAATATCCCTTGTCTCTCAATTGCGCCCTCTCAATAGCCATGCCGTAAGACCAAAGCGGCAGGCGTCCTCCATGGTCACCGGGCCCTGTGACAACAGGTTCGGTACCAGAGGTAACGGCAGGGGATCCTCTACCAGCATCCGCCGGAGGTCCGCATACCACGGCCTCCTGGGCCAATCCGGGGCGATGAGAACCACCTCTCTTTGGTGTAGCCGAATCTGCAGGAGTACTCGCCCTATCAAGGGCCACGGAGGGAACACATACAGGAGGCCCTGAGGCCAGGGTTGAGCCAAGGCATCTAACCCTGCAGAGTGAGGATCTCTCCGTCTGCTGTAGAAGCACGGGACTTTGGCATTTGTACTTGACGCCATAAGATCCATTACGGGCTTTCCCCATTTGGCACATATCTGCAGGAATACTTCGTCTGCAAGTTCCCACTCCGCTGGGTCGATCTGATTCCTGCTCAGATATTCGGCTTGCATGTTGCTCTGACCTGCAATATGAGCTGACAAACTGCAGATGAAGCTCGGCCCAGTGGCAAATCTGCGCGGCCTGCGCTGCTAGTGCTATGCACTGAGTGCCTCCTTGGCGATTTATGTAGGCCACTGCTGTCGTGTTGTCCGCCAGAACTCTGACAGCCAATCCTTCCCGGGTCAACTGAAAGGCCAGAAGCGCCTGGAAAATCGCTTTCAACTCCAAGCGATTGATGGACCACTCCGACTCCTCGGGTGTCCAAAGACCCTGGGCATGCCTTCCCCGGCAATGTGCACCCCAGCCCTTCAGGTTGGCATCTGTTACCACCAGGCACCAATCGGGGAGCGCCAGCGGCATTCCTCACCGCATCATGCTGTCTGAGAGCCACCACTCCATACTGAGCCGGGCCGCAGGGAGCCATGTGAGTCTGCATTGATAATCCTGAGATATTGGAGACCACCACTGAAGCAGGGAACACTGCAGAGGTCTCAAGTGCGCTCTCGCCCAAGGCACCACTTCCAAAGTGGCTGTCATCGACCCCAACAGCTGGACTATGTCCCATGCTTGCGGGTGAGGCATCCTCAGGAGCAGGCGGACTCGGTTCTGAAGCTTGCACCGCCTTTGCTCGGGTAGGGAGACCATCCCCGAGGCTGTGTCGAACCGGACCCCCAAATATTCTAGAGATTGAGAGGGGGTCAGGTGACTTTTGGCTATATTGATGACCCAGCCCAGAGACTGCAGTACTGAGACCACTCTGGCTGTAACCTGATGACTCTCTTCTACAGTCTGCTCTGATGAGCCAGTCGTCTAGGTACGGGTGAACCCAGATACCCTCTCGCCTGAGAAAAGCAGCTACTACCACCATTCCCTTCGAAAAGGTTCGGGGAGCTGTGGCGAGGCCAAAAGGCAAGGCCCGAAACTGGAAACGTTTTCCCATCACCGCAAAAAGCAGAAACCTCTGGTGCTGGGGCCAAATTGGAATGTGCAAGTAAGCTTCTTTCAGGTCCAGAGACGTGAGAAACTCTCCTGGCTGTACCGCTGCTATGACGGAGCGCAGGGTTTCCATGTGAAAATGCTGCACGTTCAAAGACTTGTTGACTTCTTTTACGTCTAGGATAGGCCGAAGAGACCCTCCTTTTCGCGGCACCACAAAGTAAATGGAGTAACGGCCAGAGCTGCATTCGGCGGGAGGCACGGGGGAAACCGCCCCTATATGAATCAAGCCTTGTAAGGTCTCCTCTACCGCCACCCGTTTGACAGCAGAACCGCATCGGGACTCCACAAACACGTCTCTTATCGGGGCATTGAATTCTACTCTGTAGCCTTCTCTGATCAGGTCCAAGACCCACTGACCTGAGGTAATCTTGGCCCACTCCTTGAAAAAGAGGGAAAGTTGTCCTCCTATCACAGGAATCGAGAAGGGGGCCGGCGCACCATCATTGAGAGGGTCGCCCTTGAATTCCAGGCCTTGAGCCTGCTGCTGCGGAACGTTTGTCAAAGCGAAAGGAGTTCCTCTGCAGGCGGTACCTTCTAGCTTCACGGAAGCGAGGTCTCGAAGAGGAGAAAACCGCCTGACCCTTGGAAGAAGGCCGCGGCCTATCCTCGGGTAAGCGCTGGGGTTTGGCATCCCCCAGGCCTTTCACAATTTTCTCCAACTCCTCACCAAACAGGAGAAGGCCTTGAAAGGGCAACTTCACCAACCTTTGCTTAGAGGCCATGTCAGCTGCCCAGTGCCGAAGCCACAGAACACGGCGAGCCACCACCACTACAGCCATCTGTTTAGCCGAAGCTCTGACCAGATCATAAAGGGCGTCAGCCAAAAATGACAAGGCCGACTCCATCCGCAGTGCCTCCTCCGAAAGGGGCTCCGTTCCATCTCCGGGCTGTTCCACTGCCTGTTGTAACCAAGCGAGGCAGGCTCGAGCAGCGTAGCAGCTGCATGCAGACGCCCGTAAGGATAGGCCTGAAATTTCAAAGGACCGTTTCATAGCTGTCTCCAGGCGACGGTCCTGCATGTCCTTCAGGGCAACTCCTCCTTCCATTGGGAGGGTAGTTTTCTTGTCACAGCCGTGACCAGGGCATCCACTTTAGGCACTGCTAGGCGCGCCAAATGCTCCTCACTTCAGGGGAAAACGCGCCTGACTGTAATCCAAGGCCAGACTCCACTGGAGGGGAGACAGAAAACAGGGCCGCAGGGGACCCCTGCGGAAGAGCTCTTTTTAACAGGTATGCATTATGCAGCAATAAAACAAATTCAGGGGAAAATGGCTCACCCTGGCCTCCCGGTTCCAGTCCAGGGGAAACAACTCTTATCAGTCTTCATACGAGGCACCCCTCCAGGCTCAAACACTTTCCACCTCAGCGGGGGTCGCGACATGCTGTTCTAAAATGGCACCCGCTGCCAGCTCCAGGGAGCGGGAAGGAACATCGCTCGCCATGCTCGGGCCGCTGCAGATTTGCGCTTGCCACAAACGGAACAGCGCTTAACTTTCTCAGCAGCCATCGCCGAAAGCGGCGGAAATTCAAAATAGCGGATTCGTGCCAAAATCGTCCCAAACGTGGGCCCTCCCCGGAGGGGCTACAAAATGCTCTTACCTCACCAGACCGAGTCTCCGAGCTCCGGTCACGCTGCACAATCAGAAGAAAACCTCTTTTCTGGGATCGCAGCGCCAAAGCGACTTTTTTTTTTTTTTTTAAACGCTGTGAGGAAAGTTTGAGGCAACAGCGAAAGAGGCAAATTTCCAACTCCAGAGGATCAGTAGCGTGGGAAAGGGCGAACCTATGTGCCTGCATCCACAGCGTGAGCAAAGACAGGGACAGGGCTTGCCTGTCTGTCTACTTCCACATCGGGGGCTGAGTAAGGCAGGGAAAGGGCTAACCTATTTGCCTTTAAAGTGGGCACCATCAACCACAACACCCCTGCTACAACTGGTAAAAGCACAGGAGCCACCCCAGGCAGGTTTTCTTAAGGAGCCTGAACAAGCTGCAACCACCCTGCTGGGGAGATAGAGAATACTGAAGAGGCAGCTGGAGCTAGCTGGCCATGAGGCACTATGGTTTTTCAGTGCTCTCTATCTCCCCCTGCTGGTTGATGGACACAACCCGCTCATAATGGATTCATCTGCTTGATGACAAGGAATTAGAACGCTATGATCTATTACATTTTACCAAGTCAGGGTTCAGGAGTTACAGTACAGAAACTTTAATGGGAACCCTAAAATGAGGACTTTATAATGCCTCTGCACCGCCCCACGGTGCGACCGCACCTCAAATATCGTGCGCAATTCTGGCCACTGCATCTCAAAAAAAGGACACAGTGGAACCAGAAAAGGTACAGAGAAGGGCGGCGAAAACGACAAAGGGGACGGGATGACTTCCCCACGAGGAAAGGCCAAATCGGATAGGGCCCCCCAGCCCGGAGAAAACACGGCCCAGGGGAAACACGATAGAGGTCCACAAAACAATGAGTGGAGTGGAATGGGCAGACACGAATCGCCTGTCTACTCCTTCCAAAAACACCAAAACACCGCTCGTCCCAACAACTTAGTAAGATAAATAGATACATCACTCCAGAAACTCCTTATCTTCCGACAACCCCAAAATGCATGGAAAAAGGAATTTTGACCCTTCCTACACTTCTGGCATGTCGAGGAGTCGCACCCATCTTAAAGAGTTGCTCCTGTGTAAGATATGCTCTAAGTACGAAATTGACACTCCCTCAGCTCCGCACTCACTGAGATCTCTGGAATGCGCTTAAGACTATATGGATCTACGGAAGTACCCGGCAACCCCAAGTCTCAAGACCATTTATGAATAAGATCCCCATAGTTCCAAAATGGTGAAATAGACTGCAATTCTTTATATAGGACAGACACTGACAAGCCCCCATCCCAAAACTTATCAAAAATGTCTGCAAACATATGCCCAGAGAAGGAGACAATGCAGGCAAGTCCAGAGAACGTACATAGTGCCTCAATTGGTTGTATGCCAAAAACTCAACCTCTACAAACCCCGCCCCCCCCCTCCCCCCCCCCCCAAGAAAACATCCTGCCACAGAAAATAACCCTTCTCCACCCATCATCTAAAGCTCATATTATCCTGCCCTGGGGAAAACTGCAGATTACCCAAAATCGGTAGCTGATCCAAAATCTCGGGCTGGACCCCAAGAAGTGGTACCAAATAATGGCACACCTGTCTCAACAATTGAAGTATCACGCTACGCCGGACACATGATGGCAGGTCAGATGAACAATGCAGAAGGGAATGAACATGCCATGGAGAATAATAGGCTGCCTCATAAGTGCGCGGAGTATAGCTTTGCTCCTCTAGTATCCAATCCCCCAGATGCCGAAGCAAGCAGGCATAATTATATAAACGTAAATGTAGAAGGCCCAATCCTCCATTTCACCAACAACGAATTCTTTAAAAGGAATCTTTGGTTTCCGCCCAGCCCAGCAAAAATGAGACAACTTCTGTAAAGCAACTAAGTCACGCTTTAGCAATTTAAGGGACAATAACTAGAGGACATACAACCACTTAGGAAATAATACCATATTAAAAAGTTGAATTCTACCATGGATCGTCAAAGGAAACTGTACCCATTTAGCCAAATAAGCGTCAGTATAATCCAGTAATGCTGAAAAATTGACCTTATAAAGTAAGGCCGTAGTTTTAGGTAGCTGAGTACCTAAGTACCGGAAGGAAGTACAACGGAAAGGGGCCCATCCAATTCTCCCGGACCGAAAGCCTGGTAGGCATCGCCAAGGACTTATCAAAGTTCAGTTTAAAGCTTGAGAAATCCCCATATTCACCAAAACTCTCCATCAATGCCTCCAAGGACGCTTGAGGGTTGACAAAATGTACCAATAAATTATCTGCAAAGGCGGAGAGTTTGAACTCATGAGAACCCATACAGACCCCTTTTATATCCTGATTGTTATCCATTTCCCTAATCAGCAGATCTAAAGAGAAGACAAAAAGCAGGGGTGACAAAGGGCATCCTTGACGAGTGCCACGACAAATCTCTAATACCAAGGAGAAAACAGCATTGACCTACAATCATGCCCTAGGTGACTTATACAGAGTCTGGACAGCATCCAGAAAAAAATTTGGATATACCATAACGACGAAGCACCACAAAAAGAAACCCCTCAAATCACTGTGTCAAATGTCTTCTCTGCATCAAAACTGACCAGCAAAGAAGGCTGACCCGTCCTCTCTATGTGTTCCATTGAAAGAAGGAGCTTTCGCATATTATGAGTTATAGTCCTTCCACGAACAAATCCCACCTGCGGTCCCGCTATTAAGTCCAGAAGTACCCGAGCTAGCCGATTCGCCAATATTTTTGCAAAGAATTTTGTTTCTGTATTCAAAAGAGAGATAGGCCTATAGGAAGAAAGCTGAATAGGATCCTTCTCAGGTTTTAGCAATAATACAATTTGGGCCAGCTGAAGAGATTGTGGGAGGTCCCCCGAAACTACAAGGTGGGAACAATCGAAGGTGACAGAAGTTTATAAAATTCAGCTCTAAAGCCATCCGGCCCTGGCGTCTTAACCAGGGCACTCTGCTGGATCACCAAAGCCACCTCACCTTCCGCAATGGGGGCATTGAGCTTAACCAGAGCCTCCGCTCCACAGTAGGGCAAATCCAAAGGTATATATCCACATCCAGAGTGGTCTCCTCAGGATGGGCATACAACTGCCGGTAATACCTCTTAAAAACTGCAGCAATCTCCCGATCCGTTTGTACCTTATTACCATCCCCTCTATCTATCTGAGATATAATCCGAGATCCCCCAGACTGCCTTATTAAATGAGACATAAGCTTCCCGGCTTTATTCCCGTGAAGATACAACTGATATTTATAACAATTGATTTCAGCGCCCTCTCCTGAAGAAGTTCATTGAGAGAAGATTGAAGCGCAAGCAGGGAATTTCTCAACCCCGGAGTAGACGTTGCTCCGTACTGGTGACACCTGCATCAACTGTTTTTCTAATCTCAATATTTCTCTCTCTCTCTCTCTCTTGTGCCTTGCGTTTGAAAGAAGAATAGGCCATTATCTCCCCTCGTAGCACAGCTTTAGCTGCTTCCCAATAAAGAACTGGTTGATCCCTATAGCCTGCATTATGAAGATGATAATCCGTCCATTTTTGCAGCAGAAAGTCCCGAAAAGCTGGGTCCCAATATAACTGTGAAGGGAAATGCCATACATACTATGTACCATCAGGACCCTTCAGATCTACTGAACACCAGATGCAGGCATGGCCCGAGACACTATAAGCTCCAATCACAGTTGAGACTACAAAGGATAACAACCCCGTGGACAGAAGCCAATAGTCAATCCGAGACTGCGAGCCATGATTCCTCGATAAATGCGTATAGTCTCTGTCCAGGGGGTGCAGCGTTCTAACATCCAATAAATCTAAACTTGAACACAGTAATGGAATACCCTGTGCTGAGAAGCCACCCTCCCCCTCCCCCCCCCCTCCCTCCAAGACCTCGAGACCTGTCCAGAGCGGGATCGTGAACCATATTAAAATCACCCCCCCATGATAATGGGTATGTCCATGACCCCGGCCACCATACGTATAATGGTCTTCACCCAGTTATGGTCAGACATTAGGCCCGTATACATTGCAAAGTATCAGGGGTTATTTGTTAACAGAAACCTTCACCAAAAGAAATCTACTCTGGGGGTCTCTCCATGTCTGATGTGTCCCTATATCCAGACCCCTCCAAAAAAGAACCAGACCACCAGCCTTAAGGCCCACTGCTGGGGCCTCTACCAAATACCCCACCCACCAGCACTTAAATTTGGAATGCTCTATAGACGACAGGTAGGTCTCTTGTAAATATACAATATCAGCCTTTTGACAATTCAGGGTTTGCAAAACATTCCAAGAAACCAGTTTTACTGGTATCATGTAATATGATCAAAGAGAAAAGCAAACATGTACAAGCCCATTAACATTATAATTGGGCAGCTGTCCCAGCCAGCAGCCCCCCTCCCCCCCGATCAACACGAGAAAGGACTCTTGGGCCACAGCCGCGCACACCAAGCCCTCACACACACACACTCCCAAATCAAACACCAAAGAAAACCCAAGATATAAAAAAACTGCCCAGACACCCACTGCTCCCACCCCCCTACAAAAACCCAAGAAAGTAACAACTATCTCCCCAATCCCTCTCCCAACCCCCTTACTTACCAACAATGTCCAATCAAACTAATGGGTGAAGGCCTGTGTGGGAAACCCCCCTCCCCCCCAAATCCCTCAACCCACCCTCCTTGAAACTACCACAAATCAAACCAGTAACAGTATGGTTACAATGGTAGTCTTAAACTACAAGAAAATGCAAAGACCGATACATTCCCAGAATTGTGTAAAACCACCTTTAAAAAAAAAAAAAAACACACACACACCTATTGAAACCCCTACATTGGGGTACTAACCAAACTTTAACACAAGGAGCACATAAAATACCTACTGTGTACACATCCTTACACCCCCATCCAACCTTACAAGAAATAAACCATCCCTCCCAAACCAGACTATCAAGCTCCACATGCACACACACACAAAAAAAAGGACGTTTATTATTATTATTATTATTATTAGCATTTGTATAGCGCTACCAGACACACGCAGCGCTGAACACCTGATACAAAGAGAAAGTCCATGCTCAAAAGAGCTTACAATCTAAATAATACAGACAGACAAGACAGTTACGGGTGAGGGAAGTAATGGGTGAGAAGGAAGGAAGGGACAAGGGGGGAGGCAACGGAGTAGTGGCTAGGAGCTAAAAAGCAGCAGTGACAAGGTGGGTTTTCAGCATAGATTTGAAAATAGGTAGAGATGGAGCTAGACGTATAGGTCCAGGAAGTCTGTTCCAGGTATAAGGTGCCGCGAGAGAAAAGGAGCGAAGTCTGGAGTTAGCAGTGGAGGAGAAGGGGGAAGACAAGAGAGATTTGTCCAGTGAGCAGAGTTCACGGGGAGGAATGTAGGAAGAGATGAGAGTGGAGAGGTAATGGGGGGCTGCAGAGTGGATGCATTTAAAGGTCAGTACGAGAAGTTTAAACTGAATGCAGAAGCGGACAGGGAGCCAGTGAAGTGACTTGAGGAGCGGGCTAGTGTGGGTGTAACGACTCTGTCGGAAAATAAGTCATGCCGCAGAATTTTGGACAGATTGGAGAGATGGTTGAGCGGAAGACCAGTGAGAAGTAAATTGCAATAGTCCAAGCGAGAGGTGACAAGGGTGTGAATAAAGGTTCTGGCAGAGTATTCAGAAAGGAAGGGGCAAATTCTCTTGTCTTTGCAATATGCATTACAACGGCAACAGTCAGTAACATTAGGCTATGATAGAAGTATAACAGGCAAGTCCGCTTAGCAAGAGCAAAGCAAATCCCACTGTCATTTTAAGCATTCTTATGTATCAGCTCTGGTCACAGGAGTCCCAACCAGCACCGTGTTCCATCGAAGATCCAAGTCCAGGTGAACTCAGACTCAGCATTTCTGCTTGCAGTTGATATCCACAGCCCGTCAAGCCATATCCATAGATGGAGGCATGTCTTTTAAGTAGGCCTGAGCTGCCTCTGGTGTATCATAGAACTGAGGCCTGCCCTCTGTAAAAATCTTAAGTCAGGCAGAATATAACAAAGCAAACTGCACGTGTCGATGATGTAGCTCAGCACAAACAGGGGCATACGCCCGTCTCAAACCCGAGTCGAAAAGTCCTGAAAGCATAAAACCCTTTTGTAGTCATAGGAGAGGAGGCCCTTAGATCTAATGGCCGTCAGAATTTCAGTTTTATGTGCAAAGTTCAGGATCTTGAATATGACCACCCGTGGACGAGACTCCTCTGGTCTGTTAGGACCAACCGATGTGCCCGCTCTATATGGAGTGGGCCCACCACTGACTGCAACCACAAGGTAGAAACCAGCCAAGACTCCAAAAATTGCCTCAACTCCGCTTCCGCAATACTCTCAGGGAGGCCAACCAAGTGCAGATTTCCCCTCCGAGATCGATTCTCAATGTCGTCCACCTTGTCTTCTAGTGAACGCATTCTGTCTTGTAACGTAGTGTTCAGGGTAGAGAGTTGCTGCACTCGGTCCCCTAAGTCAGATGCGCTGACAGTGTGTAGAAAATTCACCTTTTAAAGATTCCAGTTTCCCCATCCACAGTATCCAACTTGTCTGCCACCTCCTGTAAGCGTTTATCCAACGAGTCCGCAATAGCCTTCTTCACTTCAGATACAACTTCAGCCACCCATACGGAGCTTACAGAGGAATTACCGGAGTCCTCTCCTGCCACCATCTTGGAATCGCTGTGCTGCGCTCTTTCTCCCGATGTTGTGTCTTTGTAGACATGACTGCAGCTAGGAATATGTAGCTTTCCACTACCTTGCTGGTTCCCCAAGCCTATGCCACTAAATTACTGGTTGAGGCACCGATATAAGGCTCATGGAGGGTGCGTTTTCCTGACCCGGGAGTACTCCCCACCTGTGCCCACTCTCCTAGCACGGTATCACATAAACCCCCCCCCCCCCCCCCCGAACCATTTTAAAACTATACTGCTCCAGCAGCTTCGTCCTGTTCATTTCAACCTTCCACTAGCCAGTTGACAACTGCTATGTAACGGCTGAGGCTTTGTTTTCCCACGGGATATGAATATTGACTCAGCATCCCCCAGCCTCAGCCAACCCAAAGACCAGTTGCCAGACTCAGGAATAAACTTTGCATTTGGACACAGAATGGAAGCCAGAACAAAATGAAGACTTCAACCAATTAGTCACAGCTATTTCTTGACAATACCACAGAAACAATTAACTTTCACCATCTTAAAAACATGCTAGGTTTTAGATAAAGCAATAGTTCCTTCTAAATTAGTATGGTCAATTCATATTAAGTCTGCTGATCCAGCAAGCTAAGCACGGAGCAAAACGAATAAGAGATTTGTCAGTTAATAACCACTATAATTCAAGAATGTCACATGAAATGTTTTGTTTAGTGAACAATATGCCATCTAATTACACTGTTCAATCATGAGAATAGATACAAAAAAAACTTTAAAATTTACATCACTAATGGAGCATTCAAGCTACAAACAGCTCATAAACAAAAACTTCAACATACTGTAAATGCATGATCTTATCAGTCTGAATATGAAAAGCAGGAATGCTAAACTATCCAACGAAAATGCTGACTTTAAAAGTTTAACATTTTCTGCAGTAGGTTATGAAATCTGGTATTTGAATTCTGAATGTGTATTCTTGCGGTTAGTGTGCCCAGAACAGTAATGAATGGTTAAAGCATTTAATATGCAGCCAAATTTTAACCACTGAGTGCCACGTTTATTGTGTATTTGATATACCACCCTGTACACCATCTAGGCATATTCTACTTTGGCAACTCTGCAGGAAAAAGACAAGTTGTGATGCACCGAGTTTGTGCTGGAAGAAACTTTCAAGACCGAGTTCTCCATCCCAAGATGTTTCCTCAATTGATTCCTGGATTATTGTGCAACTCAAACCTTAAGGTCAGTGACGAATTTCATGAGTATTTTTCCCAGTGATACAGCACATAAATGCCCCCCCCCCCCCCCCCCAAAAAAAAAAAAAAAAACCCCAGAGCATATAAGCTGTTTTAAACGACAAATGTGACACTCTAGAAAAACACGACTGAAGTAGCAAATCCAAAATTTTAAGAATAGCTGATTTTTCATGTCATGGGTCCTGAAGCAGTCTACAAAAGTTACACATTTCAACTTCTGTTAACTTTTTCTCATATAAAAGGATGGTGTTTGGACTGTTACAAATTGTTTTCTCCAACAGAATTGATTTTGTTTCTGGTGACTTGTCACCTCTTCTCAGATATGGACACAAATATGATTAAATAAAAGGATAATAGAAATCCTTACCCTTTGTTACTTGACATGAGAAACAAGGCTTCGGAACATTCGGATAAATTAGGTCTTACCCAATATTTCCTCTCCATTAGTCCTTCCTACTTATTCCAGAACCTGGGGGGGGGGGGGGGGGGGGGTGAGATGAGAACTGAAAATTGAGCAGAGACAGATCTCTTGGCATCCAACTCCTCAGTATCTACATACACAAGCAGTAAGGAGAAATTCACAACACACAAACAATAACCTTAAACAACTTGCTAACCTAACACTAACCAGATAAACATGTGTGGACATTTCATCTCTTGACAACTTGTAGAGAATAAGAAATATACAGGAAGCACAATGAAAGACGACTGTCGTTACCTGACTCATTACTTCATGATGACTAACATCTATCAGGCCTCTGGAATAGTGGGAAGGATTATATGAAAATTATTGGGTAAGACCTAAACTTCTCCTTCCATTAAGTAGCTTCCAACTATTCCAGAACTCATGGGTTGTTCAAAAGCAATCCCTAGAGTGGGTGGGATCCTAGTACTACTGCCAAGAGCCGAAGCCCCAAAACTGGCTTCCAAGTGTGCTGCAACGCCCACCCTGTAGTGCTTGGCAAAGGTATGCAGCTTCAACAACATCACTGCCTTGCAAATATCTGGAGAATGTAAGGTAGTCTGCCCAAGATGTCACTGTATGCATCGAAGAATGAGCCCAAAGGCCCGAGAAGCCTGCTTCCATTCCTTCAGTCTAGTAATTGTGGGCGTGGAAGCCATGAGGCCAAGCCTCTGATTGCCAGAAAGAACAGTCTGTCCAATTTACAAAACTCAATCGTGAGTTACAGATATATAAAGAGGACCACGCACATCCAGAAGCTTCAAAGAAAGAATACTGAGCCTCTTCGTCCTCTCTGCAAAAGGAAGCAAACTCCACAGATTGGTTTAATGCCAATACCACCTTGGGAATAAATGAAGGAAAAAAAGCACAGGGAGATAGACCCCTGCCTCTGAAAAGCAAAGAAAAGGATCCCGACAAAAGCTTGAAGCGAGGAGGCACTGCCGTCATGCGCAGTGATGGCTGCTTGAAGACAAAGCTCTATCAAGGCTGTGGTGAATAAAAGCTATTCCTCAGAATCGGAGCAAGTTTTTTTTTTTTTTTTTAAAGCTGGTGAAGGGAGCTTCTTCTTGTCCTACTTCTTGTCCTGCAATGTCAGACAAAAAATTGGAGAAATTCCGCTACACTGGAGATCCTAGTGACTGCGTAAAACAAGGCACGATGGTGAGCTCAAACAGTAAGCCTAACATGGCGGCAGACAGCAGTGATTCGGAGGTTCAGGACACCAATCTGTTGGGGGATGAAGGTCTGGGCATATCGAAGAGCGGTCACAACCTGGCTTAAGGATCTCAAAAAAAAAAAAAAAAAGAGATAGGCACCATGAGGCAAAATGTAAAGGCAGCTTTGGCAAGAATTCGCTCAAAGTGGAAGAGTTGGGGGTGCACATTGGCCGTGTGGACAAGACTGTGTTGGCGCTTTCTGTGGATGTTACTATAATCAAAAAAGATTTGAAATGAGAGACAGGAGCAACAGCTGGTACACCGAGTTTCACAAGTAGCAGCTCATGAACAGTTGGTAAGATTGTATTTGGGAAATGAGCATTAAAGCCTGGTACATCTTCCTCCCAAAAGAATCCAGGGTTCTAGCTTCTCTGCCTGGGGGTGCAAAGGCATAGTCACTGGAACTCCTGGCTCTTTTGAGAGCGGATTCCATCACCATGGAATTGAGAGGCAACTGAGGCCTATCAAAACCAGGCACAATGTGGAGCTGATACTGGGTGTCAATCTTCTTGGGCATGACAGGGACCAACAGAGCTCAACAAAGTTCTCTTTTAGCTATGGTAAACGCGAACCTGTTGACATGGATCAGCATCATCCACTTGTGAGAATTATAAGCCTGCTTGTTCTCAGAGAAGCAATGCTCGTTCTGGGAAATGACCATATCTCCGTACCAGTGGATATAAATATCGGTGCATGTTTCCCTTTGCTTTGTGGATGTCAATGGCAAATCACACAAAATGAAACCACCAGTGGAAGAATGGGGAGCCTTGCGGGATACAGAATGTACCAATCTCCCGCTTTTACCAGCATCTCCAAGGTCTCGTGATGCGGAGATAATCACAGAATCCAGGCGTGATTCAGCCTGGCAACAGATGTTGAACAAGAGCAGAAATTGTCCAGTTAGATTTAATGAATATTTTGCATTCTGCATATCACACAGTCATCTGTTTATTTGCAAACAGGCATGCTAAGATGATATGAAAAATTTTTGAATGTTGTGCTTAGTTGGGTTGCTGGGTAGGGGGAGAGATTTGATACTGGTGGTTATGAGGTGTTTGGGACCGGGTCGGAGGGTGTTGGTGAATCTGGGGGGCTACCTTGCAAAACTGGGGAAGGTAGATGGGAGTAAACAGCACTCTCGTCGTGATATTCCTTTCTCATGGAGGAGCTGATCGAGAGGGGTGGTGATCAGCCTGATAGGCTGAGGATGGGACAGTGTGGAGGGGAGTGTCGAGGGACTAGGGAAATGCGAGTGAGGGAGGGGAGGGGGAACTTATTCAATGCGCCATCTGTTCAAAGTAACAAACAATAACAAACAGTCACAGATAACAGTGGGTTCTTGGAACGTAAGTGGGCTTAACGTTTGAAGAGGAGTAGGGTTTTTAAGGAGTTGGGGAGACTTCTGATGTGCGACTCAGATTTGTTGCAGCATAGACAATATGGAACAGTACTGGTCCTTAAGGACAAAGGTGGTACAAAAGCGGGTAGTACTGCGATACTATATCAACGGGGCTTTCTTTTTAATATAAACAGCCAGTATAAGGGCCCACTGGGTCGCTGCCAGGCAGTTCAGGGATATCATCAGGGGCTCTTATCACCCTAGATAATTTTAACGAACCTAATTCTAATCAAGCCTTTTAATTTCTTTTTTTTTTAAACAGGTCTTCAGACCTCTTTGGGGGATTTTGTGAAGGGAAATCTAATCATTTGAGGAGGGGGGGGGGGGGTTAATGTTTGTCACGTCCCTCACCTCCGGTCCAACGGGTTTCTCTGGCGGCGCAGGGATGTGCGCCGCCATAGCGATTCAGCGCTTCCCCGCTGACGTCAGACGCCGACACTACTTCTGGGACTCCTCTCCGTCCCTTACTGCTTCGGCTTCTACTCCAGTAGGTTCTACTTTGTACTCTTGCGTTTCTTACTCCTGACCCTGGTTGCTAAACCCGGTTCGTCCTCTGGTTACTCTTATGTCTGCTGCCTGCCTACCAACCCTGCATGGACCTGATTTACTCTTCAGTCTGCTGCCTGCCTATCGACCTAGCCTGGACCTGATTTACTCTTCTGTCTACTGCCTGTTTCCAGACTCTGCCCGTACTCGGACCTTCTCTGCTACTCTCCTTCGGCTGGTTCCTTCAGCACCCCTCTTCTCGTCCCTCAGCGCAAGTCCTGCCGGCTGCCCACACCTGGGGGCTCAACCTCCGGGGAAAGGCTGACACCGCAGTTGAACCTCAGGGTTGCTCTGCCGCTGAGTGGAATCTGGGCACGTATCATTCACACCCGGCAACTCACCACTTGGCACAGGAACTCACAATCCGGACAGTAAGCCGAAGCCATGAGTTTGCCAGACAAACTCGACCTGTCGGACTTGGCTCAGGTTCTTCATTAGCAACAGGCACAGCTAAACCAACTGTCTGGAGTATTGCAGGATGTGTGTTCCCAGATGACCACCCTTCAAGCCCGATGACCACCCTTCAAGCCCGATGACCACCCTTCAAGCCCAATGACCACCCTTCAAGCCCAATGACCACCCTCGGCTACCTCGCATGGACCCGTCTTATCTACTCCTGGGTTGTGGTTTTCTGAGCCTCCACGGTTTGATGGCACCCCTTCTGCTTGTCGGGGCTTCCTTAACCAACGCCTCAAGCTTTTTGAGATGCAACCCAGGACCTTTCCCTCTGATAAGCTCAAGATCACGTATATAAAATTTCTCTGCTCTCCGGTCCAGCCCTGGCATAAGCTTCTCCTCTCTGGGAGCAGCGGGACCTGCTTCTCACTGATTTGGGAGAGTTTCGTCATCGCTTCAGGTTAGTCTTTGACGTGCCAGGACGCCCCTCTTCAGCCGCCGGGGAACGTCTACGGATGCAGCAAGGCAACTGTTCCGTAGGGGCATATGCCATATGCTTTTCAACCTTAGCCTCCGAGTTAAGGTGCAACCAGGAGGCCCCTCACAGCCATTTTTTGGCAAGGACTAAATGGCCGAATCAAGGATGAGTTGGCAGACCGGGAACTTCCTACCACACTGGATGCCCTGATTACTCTCTGCGTCCGTATCAACTTTCGGTTCCAAGAGAAGATTCAGGAACGCTCTGCCCAGCACCAACCAAAGAGAGTAACTCCTCGTATATCACGTCCTTCGTCCCCTAAAGGCGCAGCGGTTTCTGTTAGCAGAACTTCTGAGGAGCTGATGGTTATCAGGTGGCATCGCCTCTCGGAGAAGGAAAGGACTTACCGTCGAAAAAACCAACTCTGCCTTTATTGCGGACAGGCTGGTCATTTCTTGACATTTTGCCCAAATAAACCGGGAAACACGGAGACCCGCCTTTGAAGAGGGTGGCCCTGGATTGACTTTTACCTCTGCCGGATAATTTGGTCTCTGTCCCGATTTCTCTACGTTAGAAAGAACTTTGTATTGACACTCTAGCCCTGATTCACTCTGAGGCAGGAGGGAATTTTATTGACACCAGTCTCCTAGCCCAGCTAGGAGATCCTTCGATCGCTTGTAAGCCCACGTTGCAAGTGACCTCTGTTCAGGGACTCTATTACCCAGGTCACACGACCATTACAAATGCAAGTGGGAATCTTACACTCCGAAGAGATTCAACCTCCGGTTCTTCCCCGGGCCATTCACCCTGTGATTTTAGGCCTGCCCTGGCTGCGTCAACACACACCTAGAATTAACTGGAATACGGACGATATCGACAGTTGGGGCCCCCAATGTTTTGCTTCATGTCTCACGCCAGTAGTTCCTCCTCCAAAGATTGTTTCTGCCTCCACCAGTGAAGCGTGCCTTCCAGTAGAATATCAAGACTTCCAAGATGTCTTCAATGCCCGGGAGGCTGAGTCAATTCCACCGCATTGCCCTTTTGATTGCCCTATTGATTTACTTCTGGGCAAGACACCACCTCAAGGTATACCCTCTACCGGGAGGAATCTAAAGCCATGCAGAAATACATCCAAGATAACCTCCAAAAGGGTTTCATCAGACCCTCGTCCTCTCCAGCAGGAGCAGGATTTTTCTTTGTGACTAAGAAGGACAGTTCTCTGTGACCCTGCATAGAGTACCAGGGTCTCAACGGAATTACCATCAAAAATCGGTATCCGCACCCTCTGATCCCAGAGCTTGTCGACCGCCTTCAGGGAGCCTCTGTATTTACCAAGCTGGATCTCCAAAGGCGCTTACAATCTGGTCCGAATCTGCCATGGGGACGAATGGAAGGCTGCTTTTAATATGCATGAAGGACATTTCGAAAATTTAGTCATGCCTTTCGGCCTTTGCAACGCCCCAGCGGTGATCCAGGAATTCATAAACTATTTTCCAAGATCTCCTGTACTCCTCAGTCATTGTTTACCTGGATGACATTCTGGTGTTCTCAACTTCTGTTCAGGACCACTCTCGTCACGTACGTACAGTTCTTGGCTCTTTGCCAAGTTAGAGAAATGTTCGTTCCATCAACGACCTATCCCATTCTTGCGATATATCGTATCGGCAGAGGGTCTGCATATAGACCCCACTAAAGTCCGGGTTATTCAAGATTGGCCCATGCCCCAGGGGCTACGAGCCTTGCAACATTTTCTGGGGTTTGCAAACTACTACCGTCAGTGTATTCTTCACTACTCGCTCATCACTGCTCCCCTGACAGCTTCTTCCTTTCCCCAGGCTCCCAGCATTTCAGCCGCTCTGATACTGTCTCTCACATACAGCACCACTCCTCCACCCCTTCGGCTCTATCTTTCCTAAAAAGATTACAGCCTGGTATAGTGGATAGTTGGAGGGTATTACAGATCTCTCAATGGAATTTTACATTTTACTCTCATACTAATAACTCCTATACCAAGTTGGATTTGCTCTGGGTGCATCGGAACATGTGGAATAACATTCAGGAGGCAGGGATAGGGAACATTCATATTTCAGATCATGTCCTTGTTTGGGTCAGTTTTTTCCCATTTCGGGGGCTTGAGGAGTAAGAGATTTTGGGCATCTTAATGAGTCCCTTTTGGGAGATCCACAGAACTGTGAGGATGTATGCATGTCTATATCCTGCTTTCTAGAGAACAATGATACTGGAGAGATGAATGTTGGGATTTTATGGGACTCTCTCAAAGTAGAGGTCTGGGGGGGGGGGGGTGCTTATTAAATAGGGAGCACGGAAGAAACGGGAACGGGCCTCTCTTGCTTTACGGTTACACAAACAGCTTTTGGTGGTTCAGCAGCAACATAAAAAAATACACATGATCCTACAATCCTGGGGGAGTGACGTACTTCGAGGAGAATTAGGAAAGATACAAACTGCGGAAGTAGAGCTTATGAAGCAAAGTTGCGTCAGCCACTTTTTGAGTATAACAACAAAGCGGGTTCTCGCCTGGCTAGGAGAAATGTTGCAGACCACTCCCAAAAGCAGAGCATGGTGTAGGTCAAACTGAATCGACAGTGTGCCTTACTAAGGTGCTGCAGAAGAGATATATAGGAGACCAGCAGAATAAATAAGGGTCCCACTAATTGCAAAGAGCATCACTGAATGTACCACCACTGCACCAAAAGGAAGACTCTGCCCACTGTGCACTGGCAAAAGATCTCAGAAAAATGGGAGAATAGTATGCAATAACATGGCTCAGAGACTGCTACCACTGTGGCGTCCCAAAGGTTGAATGAGTTGCACATCATAGCATGCTGCCATGGGAAAACCACACAGGAGGCTACTAGATGTAGAAAGAGAATGCCCTCATAGCTATCTATTGGCTGGTGATGAAAAGAAATATAAGGGGCTAATGTCACTGCATCCTAATGGGTAGCCTCCATTACATATTTCTACACTTGCAGCAATTAGGCAGACCGAGAGGATGCCGTTACTATGAAACTCCAAAAGATGCTGGCAAAACAGGGCAAGAACTTCCTGCTACTATGTATCACACAGACATTTTGTCTGCAGACACCACTAAAGTGGTGCCAGCATGCCGCCCCAAAGGTGTCCCAAGAGGTTGGTGCTACAAAGGCAGTCCAAGAGGGTGACAGGACCATCTATCCCAAGAGAGCTGCTATAAAGGCAGTCCAAGAGGGTGACAGGACCATTTATCCCAAGAGAGCTGCTATAGCACCCAACAGGCTGCTACCAAACACCATCAAACCAATGAGCAGTGCAAAAGGCTGCAACCAAAACTGCAGCTGAAAACGATGCCCAACCACAGCCTAAACAAATGCTGCCCAAATGCACTCAAGATGCTATTGCTAATACGCAACTAAAGATGCTGCCAACAGTAAGCAGCCTAAAAAGTGCTAGCGGAACACAGACGAAGGGGGCTGCTGGTATTATACAGAATAGGAAACTGCTACCACTACGCAGGCTAGAAGTTTGCCGTCACATCTCAGACCCAAAAAGTGTCGCTCCTTAAGACAGGCATGCCGAGTCTGTACAACAGAGAATGAGATCCCTGAGGATGAAGTGGATATGTAATTTGAAAAGCTACTGGCCATGTAAACTGCTTTGAATATAGTTGTAAAAACCACAGAAAGTCCCATTTCCCCATACATAAAAACAAAAGGTGGCTGCTCCTACCAGACAAGGAAAAGTATAGGTGACACGGAGCAGCAGAGAATGCTGGGTAGGGAACTACACCGTTACCCAGAACAGAAAATATACTGATCTTGCCAAGAAGAACATTTTCTGTACAATAGTGTTCCCAGAACTTAGCAGAATCAAACCACACGTCAAAGGAGGCAGCCAACGTACTGTCACCACAGAGATAAATGCTTGAATAGCCAAAAGAATGCCGACAGTGACCAGAATAAAAAAAACGCTGCTGCAGAGGAAGTATAAAAAATTGTAAACTCACCAATACCAAGTCAATACCCCAAATACAGCAAACTGGTTAATTCTGAGCAAGAAAACCCTTCCATTGACAGTCTGGACATAGCCTCCAACTCACAGTGGAAGAGGCTGCAGCGGGAAAGCTGAAGACAAATGGGCAAACATCCAAGAACAAGTTCTTCAAAGGAAAATATTAAGTTGTAGAAGGCAAACCGCACCAATAGGTCCAAAAGAATGACTGCTAGGGAGAAAACAGAAACGAAGAGAGAATATAATTCATAGAGAAACTGGAATGCGTGAGAGAAGCTACATTGCTGTAAAGCATAAAACAGAGGACTTGTTCTTTGTTGTTTTAAGAACTGGGCGTCTAAATGGCAGATGACGTTTAATGTGAGCAAGTGCAAAGTGATGTATGTGGGAAAGAGGAACCCGAATTATGCTACGTCATGCAAGGCTCCACATTAGGAGTCACGGACCAAGAAAGGGATCTAGGTGTCATCGTTGATGATACGTTGAAACCTTCTGCTCAGTGTTCTGCTGTGGCTAAGAAAGCAAATAGAATGTTAGGTATTATTAGGAAAGGAATGGAAAACAAAAATGAGGATGTTATAATGCCTTTGTATCGCCGCATCTGAAAAAAGATTTGAGCAGGGATTGTCTCTTTGTATCAGGTGTTCAGCACTGCGTGCGTCTGGTAGCGCTATACAAATGCTAATAATAATAATATAGTGGAATTAGAAAAGGTGCAGAGAAGGGCGACGAAAATAATAAAGGGGATGGGATGACTTCCCTATGAGGAAAGGCTAAAGCGGCTAGGGCTCTTCAGCTTGGAGAAAAGGTGGCTGAGAGGCGATATGACAGAGGTCTAAAATAATGAGTGGAGTTGAACGGGTAGATGTGAAGCATCTGTTTACGCTTTCCAAAAATACTAGGACTAGGGGGCATGCGACGAAGCTACAATGTAGTAAATTTAAAGCAAATCAGAGAAAATCTTTCTTCACTCAACGTGTAATTAAACTCTGGAAATCGTTGCCAGAGAATGTGGTAAAGGTGGTTAGCTTAACAGAGTTTAAGGTTTGGACAGCTTCCTAAAGGAAAAGTCCATAGACCATTATTAAATGGAAGGGGAAAATCCACTATTTCTGGGATAAGCAGTATAAAATGTTTTGTACTTTTTTGGGATCTTGCAAGGTATTTGTGACCTGGATTGGCCACTGTTGGAAACAGGATGCTGGGCTTGATGGACCTTTGGTCTTTCCCAGTATGGCAATACTTATGTACTACGCACAGCTTTGACAAAGACAAGCATATTTAGCTGTATACACCCTGAAACACACAGCAAAAAATGGAAGAAGAAAACAACCAAGACCACTCGACTGAGTGGCAGATATTTCAGAGAGTTTAAAAAAAACAAACAGTTGAGCGGGAAAGGAACTAGGTATATGCTGAAGCTAAAGACAGCAGAGAAAGAGAAAATGCTCTCCAGCAGGGAAATAGAAATGCAGAGAGGACGTTTTCCAACCATCCACAACAATGGCCCCACCATCGATGACAAGGAGCCTCTGGGAAAGAAAGCAAATTGCATATAAGCAATAATACAGAGCACACTTACCTTAATGAGCAAGAAAAATGTAAAATGCTTGCCAGGGGGAAGTCACCAAAATCGAGAGGGGGGGGGGGGGGTGTACGACAAACTATAAACTGTACCTCACTTTGCTGCCATAGCTGCCAATCAGGAAAGAGCAATGTGGAAAATCTAGCACCACAGAGTGTCACCCTAGCTGAGAGACTCTGGTCCACCAAGTGATATCAATACTCATGCATCTTCCAGAATAAACCAGCAATTACCCCCTGCTCAACAAACTCGGTAGAACCAGGACAGGAGATGCCCAATCCGTCCACCATCTGCTAGGAGACAAAATACTTTACATTCTATGACTGCACGACTTCCTTAAGGGCTGATTCACTTGGGACTATTTTGTTCTCTGTCTCCTTCCACTGGTGGATGGACATAACCCATTTGTTCTGGACTGGTCTGGATGAAAAGGAAAAGAGCCATCAGCTGGGTAAAGACAAAGTTGGGATCCCATGACAGTCAGAGGTTTGATATGGGGGATTTGTCAACAAAAACACTCATATGAAGCAAACAACCAGAGGCTATACAGCGATGGGCTTACCATCTACACAGTGATAAGCACTAATTGGTGAACCCTTCAAACCAGACAGAGATGTACAAGGTACTCAAGCAGTTTGTGTGTAGGTAAAGAGAGGATCTAGGGCCTTGTCCTCACACCAGACAGCAAAGTTTCGTCCAAATGAGGGCATAACACCTCTTGGCGGAGTCTTTTCTTGACCTTGGAGAGACACTCAGGCAGTTGGTGATGCAAATTCTACTCTCTCTACATCAAGGCTATGAGGGTCAGTGACTGGATGTTGAGATGCAGAACAGACACTTTGTTCTGGGTTATGTGCCTTGCCATACACTCCAACCTCCACAGTTCTTTGAAGGACAACCCCAGAAGGGGAGAAAACCAAATCCATTTCATCCAAGGCAGTATAACAAGAATCATAGTTTCCCTGGTTCTGCTCATCAAATTTTTCCCCCATCACAGAGCATCAAATTTTTCCCCATCACAGAGATTGGAGAATATGCATATAGAAGGCCCTCACCACAATTGAGGAGCAAGGCATCTGATGCCCGCCTGCCGTGTCACCTAAAAATATAAGTATTGCCATACTGGGACACACCGAAGATCCACCAAGCCCAGTATCCTGTTTTCAACAGTGGCCAATCCAGGTCACAAGTACCTGGAAAGATCCCAAAACAGTAAAATAGATTAAGGAAGCAGTGGATTTTCCCAAGTCCTTCTTGATAATGGCTTATGGGCTTTTGTCTGGAGCAGTACCGAGGGACCTTGTTGTTGAGATTAGTGGCAAAAGATCCACCAAGAGGGTGCCCCACTTCATGTTCAGAAACCACTTGTGGTTTCATCACCCTGCTCAGCCTGTTTGCCAGACTGTTCTGTTCCTGCCAGGTACGTGGCTCGGAGCACCATACTGTGGCTGGTGGCCCACTGTCACATCCCAAATGCATCCTGACAAGGGGTAGGAGACTGTACTCCCCTGCTTGCTGACATAGTACACAGCCACCTAGCCTTTAGTGTGTTCCACGTCATCCAGAGTTCCAAAAGACCGATGTGGAGTTTGGTCTCTTGAGCAGACCAGTGTCCCTGGGTGTAAGCCCTTGCATATAGCCCCCCAGCCCAGCTTGGGTGCATCTATGGTCAAGATTTGCTGGGGCAGAGCAATTTGGAATGGGAATTCATGTCAAAACGTACAGAATAGTCCACTAGAGAAGCAATCGAACGAACTCTGGTGTAAAAGCAGTATCAAGCCACTAGGAATCTTGTGGATGTCATCTGAGAAGCAAAGGTCCAATAAGCGACTCAAAAAGAGGTGAGCCATGAATGTGACATGCACTGTGGAGGTCATGTGGTCTAACAACTTCAACACCTGCTGAGATGTGATCTGCTGGCTGTGCCGGACCTGGGTGGCAATGCAAACTAAAAAGCAACCACTTGCCCCTGAGGTAGGTTTGTCCAAGCCTGAACCGTATATCCAAATTGCACTGGGGGGAGAAGGGACTTTGGGGTAGTTAATAATGAACCCTAGTAGCGCCAACACTCAAATAGATCTCTGCATCAATTCTTGAGCACCCTTCTGAGGTGCTTTTGACCAATCATCCAGGTAGGGAAACTCCTACCCTGCATAGCAGTGCTGCGACTATGGCTAGACACTTTGTAAACACTCTGGGAGAAGACATGAGCCAAATGGTAGGATGTGGTACTAGTGGTGGTGTTCCCTACCAGAAATCAGATACTTTGTGACTGGGAAGTCCAGAGAAGAGTCAATTGTTTGCCTGCATCATGGGAAGTAAGGTGCCCAGGGAAATCATCCTCTTTTCTTTGACTACACAGATATTGGTTCATGGCCATTAGGTCTAAGATGGGGCAAAACTCCCCCACTCCCACACTTGTTTTTGGTCACTAGGAAGTATTTGAAATAAAATGCCTTCCCTTCTTTCGCTGGTGGAATGGGTTCAACTGCATGGGCCTGCAGAAGGGAGGAGAGATCCTCTGCAAGCACCGCCTGGTGCTGAGAGCTGTAAAAGGACACTCTTGGTTGACAATTTTGAGGGTTCTGATGGAAATTGAGGGTAAAAGAAACCTTTTCCCACCTCCCCAGACTATTTTGAGAACACAGCAGTCTGAGGTTATAAGGAGTTATCCAAGATGAAAATAATTCAGCCTCCCTCCTACCAGTAGGCTGTCCAGGACAGTCACTTAATGCAGCTATGCTCTCCTGCAGTCAGTAAGAAGCTTGACCTCTGTTTTGAGAGGAGTGCTGACTGGGACGTCTGAGGCTTCTGCTGCAAGTCTGGAGTGGGCCCCTTGGACAGCAGGAAATGGGCTGGAGGAACAAACCTATGCATCAGTAGTAGGGTCCCTGTTTCCGCCTGCATATCTATAAGAGGAAATCACAGAAGGAGTGGGCCAAGGAGAAATTAGATCTTACCTGCTAATTTGCTTTCCTTTAGTCCCTCCGGACCAGACCAGGATTGGACTGATGGGTTGTGCTCGCCTACCAGCAGGTGGAGACTGAGAAAAAACTCTGACTCTAGAGAGCCAATAGGAGCCCTGGCCATGTGACCTTAGCCTCAGTATTTGAATAACAAAGCAGGAAAGAAAGAAAGACCTTCTGTGCCGTATGGAATCCTAGCAGCCACAAAGCACTCGGCAATGCCAAGTATCAGAGCTCACCAGCAACTCTCACCAGAGAAGTGGTATGGCCCGATATGTATTACAGCTCACCAGCAACTCTCACTAGAGAAGTGGAATGGCTCACTTGTACTATAGCTCACCAGCAACTCTCACCAGAGAAGCGATATGGCTCACATGTAATATAGCTCACCAGCAACTCTCCCCAGAGAAGTGGTATGGCTCACGTATAATATAGCTCACCCGCAACTCTCACCAGAGAAGTGGTATGGCTCACTTGTCTTATAGCTCACCAGCAACTCTCACCAGAGAAGTGGTATGGCCCACTTAAGATTTTATATATATTCCATCAACTGAGCTTACCAGCAACTCTCACCAGAAAAGTGGTAAATCATATTTAAGGTTTTATAGATATTCCAGCAACTGAGCTCAGCCACAACTCTCACCAGAGAAGTGGTATGGCGTATTTAAGGTTTTATAGATAGATTCCAGCAATTGAGCTCACCAGCAACCACCAGAGAAGTGGTATAGACCACGTAAAGTTCTGTATATATATAGTATTGTTCCACGAATCGTAAAGGAATGAATACACTTCCTACTGAATACACTTCCTACTTAATAAAAGAAGCTAAAGAGTAGAGAGAACATGGGAGGGGCCTGGTCTGGTCCGGAGGGACTAAAGGAAAGCAAATTAGCAGGTAAGATCTAATTTCTCCTTCCTTAGCGTCCCTCCGGACCGGACCAGGATTGGACTGATGGGAAGTACCAAAGCAGTAATCTGAAGGGAGGGACCCTATGAAAACTGCAGAGAAATGTTCATGCTGCATAGGCCACCTGGCGACAACTAACATGTAGTGTGTCCCAATGAGCAAAATAAAATGAAACTAGGACTAAGTTGCCAACTTACCAATGTGCACCGAGAGCACCAAAACTCGACGTAGTAAGAATAGAGCCCGCTTCTGAAGTTGTGGAATATGTTGTAATACGCTGTGGAACTGCCCTCTCAGCGAGAAGAGAAATAGACATTCTCATTTCCTTGATCCTTCGCGATATAGCGGGTTAGAAACAATGAAAAACTTTTACGCCTACTGGCTAGAAGGACAAAACCAATAAGAAAAAACCGATTGGGAAAGGTGAAAACTTTAAACTACAGCAGACCGAAAAGAAGTTACCAACCGTAGAAGTATTCCACACATAGATCTACTTGCTGCAATGGCTACTGGGAAACACTGCTTGAAGAGGAAAACTTTATAGAAAAAGTTATGGCTACTAGAAAACAGAACTTTAAGAGTCTGTTCACCTAGTTCACCTAGCTGGTGGACGAAGCGGGAGGTACAGGTGCAGGACTCCTTTAAGAAACCGCTTTGACAGTGGATGCTGCATAAGCGTGCGGTTGTCAACAGTATCATGCATCACTGATAGAGCTGCCAAATGAACTCTAATGGATGAGTAAGACAGACAAGATTGCGCAAGATGCAGAAGATATTCCAAAACATGCAAAATGGATACTGTTTGTGGAATGAAGTGGCGAGAGGAGTACCACAGAGTGAACCGTCGCCACTTTGATTCATAGGACTTTAATGTAGATTTCTGTCTGGAAGCAATTAAAACTTGAAGTACTTCCTGCGAAAATATCAAAGATGTTGCAGACCCAGTAACCACGCCATAAGTTTGAGTGACTGGGGGTCTGGATGTAGAAGGGTGCCTTGGTTCTGCGTAAACACCTAGTGAGATGATGGAAGAAACGCATAAAGAAGGCTGAAAAACCCCTGCTGGACGTTGGCATCTGTCCCTGTCTCCGTCAAGACTGTTGCTGAACGGAAGAAGCAAGAAATGTTCGTGAGCCTGAAGGCAAAAAGAGATAGCCCTGAAGTGTCGCAGTGAGGAAGGCTGAAAAAATGAGAGTCCATTCACCTAAATGCAGGGTGACACAACTAAGAAAAAATGAGTACAAACTCAAGAGTATACTCTTAACTCCTCCTTGGCGGATGACATAACCCATTGCCATGGCAAGGACCAACATAGCTCTCTCCGCCTTGTTTGTCAGTAGGGAAAACAAAATTCACCCGAAGGTAAAACGAATTGCTGAGGTCCCCCAGAAAAAAAATATATACAAAAAAGCTTCTGCCAAAAAGTGTACTGCACGAAGCATCCCAATGACAGAACTAAGGTTCTTGAGATAACTAGATGACACTTAAATAGTGCGATTGATGACCCTGAGATTCGCAATAGGATGAAGGAAAATTCCTTCTTGGGCATTAGAAAGTAAAATTGCATTCTGCAGAATAGAGCGAGGAAATGGCCGAAGGCCCAAGGTCACCAAGAAAAATATAAACTGGGATGTTTGCAGAGGAGACAAAAGACTGTGCGCCAACCTGACTAAACAAAGAGAAAATCAGAGATATCTGATGAGAGATCAAATGAGAGATCAAATGAGAGGCCTGGCTACAATCACCACCCAACCTAGAGACTGTAAGAAATGCAACACCCGGTGCGTGACCTGAGAACTCTGCTGATAAGACTTTCTCCAATTAGGCAGTCGTCTAGGTAAGAATGAAATGACCCTAAGAGCGCAATGAACATCCTCTTAGATCTATAAAAGAACGGAAGAGAGAGTACTGCTGAAAATGACCGGTTAATGCATAAGCAAAAAACTAGCCATTCTCTGGATCCTGAGGAGAAGAGGAAAGGTGACCAAGGACACCAGTTAAATAGGGCTACAAACTCCAACCCTATCTCTATGGCGTTCCATAGTTGGGTAAGTTCTGAATATAGAAAGTTCTGAATATAGGAGTCCACCAGCTATGGTAGTACGCTCCGGACAGAAATAAATTGTCCCAGTATGAACGTCTGATTCACCGGCCTGTAATTTCTTGGATCTCCCTAATCCACATACCACTAATCCACGTACCACGGTCATGCGTCCTCCCTCACTGAGATGCAGGGAACGTCCTTCTTTGTTAATTTGTACAGCGCTGCGTAACCCTAGTAGCGCTCTAGAAATGTTAAGTAGTAGTAGTAGTACCAGACTCACACCCAATAGATATGAATGTTGAGCTTGTTTCAGGTTAAAACACCGAACCTAGGCCCAGGGTCCCCGGTGTTCCTAGTGGTGAACAGCCATGGCAAATATTGTATGTGTTAGTTTGCAGAATTACTGCAAAGCCTTGCTTTTGGAGCAGAGATTTCTGTTCGATACTCTCGTGAGAGGTTTTTTTTTTTTTTTTCTTTTCTTTAATGCTGTTCTGGCTGTAGAAAGGTGGACATTTGAGCTTCCCCAGAATGGCAAAACTTATGTACCTATGCCCATTAGATATGAATGCTGGACTTGATGGACTTTAGGCCTTACCCAGCATAACCATACTTATGTACCTATGGTATAAATACACAGGAAGTGAGTGAATCCCCTTCCAATTGAAAGAACACTCTGGAGTGAAGGCGCATAGAATGAAAATGAAAAAGGACAAACTTGGAAATTACCTGTAACGAAAAAAGTGAAGTTGTGCCACAGCCACTTGGTGAAGGCAGTGTAGACAAGACTGTATCTGAATTCAAGAAAGCTTGATATAACATCAGGTCTCTAAGGAAGAGGAAGAGATAGCAGATGGTATGTATAGGCATACTGGACCAAACCAGGATGTTTATAATCTGCCAATGCTGAACTGATAAGAGTAGAGACAAACACGAGTAGATGGTTTGAGGACCGTCCACTATCTTTAAGTGAAAGGATGACTTTATTCTCTAAGTGACCATATGTCCTGTAAAAACCAGAAGAAAGCTAAAATGAAAAATGAGAGGCTTCAAGGCAGTTGGAAAAGAAGGGAAGACATGAATAAAGCATGCCTGCTAAGGCAGCTGAGTGACTGGGAGCTTGGTAGACAGCACTGTCCCTCAGAGAATATGAAAGAGCTGATATATCCCCATGGCATCTGAACAATATACTGTATGCCTCTAGAGAAGGCTTCTTAAAGTCGGAAAAAGAAAACACTGTATAACACTACAGCCATTGAGAGTGTCTGTTAAGTTCTTAAAACACTATATAACATCATAGGCATGGAGTAAAATGCTTGAAAGGAACTAAGATATTATGGTCAGAATTGCAAAGTACCAATCAATTGACTCTTAGACAATGTAGTCCTATTCACCAGGGAATGAGAAAGACAGAAATTTACTCTATGCCTATAGAGAAAGTTTCTAAAGTTCTTAAAACACTGTATAATACTACAGCTATTGAGGAAAATGCTTGAAATGAATTATGATATTATGATAAGATGTAGATTTTCCACCAGGCAATGAAAAATGACTGAGCACCAGAAAAAATTAGTGTTAACAGCCCCGTGATACATAGAAATTTAAAAGAAGAAAAGCTTGTTATATATCCATATATGAAAGGAGCCCCCTTTCAACCAAATATTGCCTGCTGATGTGAAGAGCATTTTAGAATACGCCGTTCAGCACATACAAAAGTGTACACATCTTGGAGCCGAACTGCTCTATGAACTGCAGCCTTACCTTCAGCAGAGAGATCCCCGACTGATAAGATGGAGGGAGAAACAAAATGGCCGCCGTTCGCTCCACTGGCCCTGTGGCGATCGTCGACAGCGCGCCCGACACCTCCGAACAAGCGGAGCCCAGTGGAATGGCGAAGAAACAACAGCCGGCGAAAAAGGCCCCGAAAAAACTGGAGGCAGCACCGGACCCGAAGAAACCTTGAAGGGAAAGCAAATTTTACACGTTCCGGCTGCGTGAACTGCGCGACGCTGACCGACAGCAGCTGTTTGAACTTTTAAGCCATATCGGAAAAAACAGGTGGCCGCGCTTACGCAGTTCGCACCCTTCTTTTTTTTTTTTTTTTCATTTGTTTAAACTGCCGCCGCCAAAACGCAAGAAAATGGAGGAAATTAAATCTGACAAGAAAAATCGCTGTTTAAAGTCACAGATACTGAATTATTTTCTTCTGTTTTTTTTTTTGTTTTTTTTTTTATAACCCCTCAATCATAATAAAACACTGGAGCTGCCTGCTCGTTAGAAGTCTGGGGAAAGAAAGGCTGCTTCTTTGAATTTACTTTTATTTGATTTAATTCTTTTAAAGCAGCTACCTGTTAAAAGTGCCTGCCTCTCCCAAAGACGGTACACCTTTCCAGAGAAAGGGACGGCCCTTCCCTGCTAAGCCAGGGAGATGGGGAGGAAGGGGGGTGGACTCGAGTCACCCGAGTTTAACACCCCCGAGGCTGTCAAAGAAAGAAGAGAAAGGAAACCCTGTCAAGCCTCTAAATAAGATTCCAGGCACAGAAGAATTATCACAAATATCTGTAATATCTAAAGAGAAAAGGAGAGAGACTAATGGGCTCACTTCCTACCTGCTGGGAGACTGAGAAAATACTGAGGCTAAGGTCACATGGCCAGGGCTCCTATTGGCTCTCTAGAGTCAGAGTTTTTTCTCAGTCTCCACCTGCTGGTAGGCGAGCACAACCCATCAGTCCAATCCTGGTCTGGTCCGGAGGGACGCTAAGGAAGAGACGGTTTTCATGCTGTCCGTTCTTTTCTTGGACTCTCTTTGGCAGGAGATGTTGGTCGGCTTTTCTTGAATGGCTAGTTCTAGGTCTGGTCACAGCCAGGTGAGTCTGTACATACCAGTATCTAATGCAGAAAGCATGGATACCACATAGAAAACATAACAGGTTGCCCGGGAACAGTGCTTTTGGCACTCTTTCGGCTTGGCTACTAGCTCAGAATTATGAAGCTCTATCTGAAAGCATCGTTTGCAATCTGATAGTATGCACCAGTCCCACAAGAAAAGACTTATGTACAGCTAGTAGGCCTTTATGTGGGACACAAGCAAAGAGACGTGGTAAACCTTCCTCCTAAAAGACTCCAAGGTTCTAGCAGCTGGCCCCTAGGGGCACCAAGGCATTGTCCTTTAACTCTTAGCTCTTCAAAACAGAGTTAACCATCACAAAGTGGTGGGGGAGCTGGGCCTTCTCAAATCCGGGATCCATCTGGACTCTATACATGAAGTCCATCTTTTTAGGAACCGACTGTGCTCTGACGCAGGATGCCACACATGGGTTCTGTCCTGCAGGGTAAGTCTAGCCTGGGCATAAGTGAAAGAAATGCAATTAGCCAGTCAATCAGAGATTGTGTTTCCCTGATGGCAACCCCTATTCTATTGGCATCAAAAGAAACAAAAAAGTTGAGTGAACTGTGGGGCATAGTTCGCGCCATTTAATAGGCCAATGATCGCTGGCAGTCCAAGGAGCTCTCGCCAGGCTGGGAATGAGGTCGGGGAAAAAATGTTGGCAAGACAATCAACTGGTTCAGATGGAACTCGACACCACCTTCAGCAGGAACTTAGGGGGCGTGAAGAGGACTACTCTGTTTTGATGAAACTTAGTATAAGGTGCATCCACCACCAAGGCCTGAAAGTTCACCGACTATGAGCTAAAGTAACAGCCACTAAGAAAATGACTTCCAAGGTCAAGTACTTCAGATGGCAGGAATCCAGGGGCTCAAATGGAAATTTCATCATATGGGCGACACCACCGAGGACCCATGACACAGGTGGAGGTTTCACAGGGGGTTTGACAAAAGCAAACCTCATGAAACGAAAAACTAGAGGCTGTCCAGAGATGGGCTTACCCTCTACACATTGATAAGCACTAATTACACCAAGGTCAACCCTTACAGAGTTCGTCTTGAGACTAGATTCGGATAGATATAGAAGGTATTCAAGCAGGGTCTGTGTAGGGCAGGAAATAGAATCTATGGCTTTGCCCTCACACCAGACAGCAAACCTCCTCCACTTGAAAGAGTTAACAGCTCTTAGTGGAATCTTTTCTGGAAGCCAGCAAGACTTGGAAGACACCCTCTGGAAGACTCAAGGAAGCAAATGCTAGGCTGTCAACATCCAGGCTGTGAGGAACCGAGATGAAGGTTGGGATGCAGAAGTGATCCCTTGTTCTATGTGATGAGGGTCAGAAAAACACTCCCATCTCCACAGTTCTTTGGAGGATAACTCTAGAAAAAGAGGGAACCAGATCTGCCAAGGCCAGTAAGGAGTGATCAGACACGGTCTTGCTTTAGTTTCAGTCAAGCCTTCCCCACAAGAGGTATGGGAGGATATGCATACAGAAGACCTAACACACAATGGAGAAAAGCATCCAATGTTAGTCTGTCGTGGGCTTCAAACAGAACTGCGGGACTTTGTGATTCATGTGAGTGACAAAGAGATCCACCAAGGGTTTGTAAGATCTCTCAGGCAAGGCCCATGATAAGAGCCCACTCGTGTGGTTCCATAACCCTGCTCAATCTGTCAACCAGGCTGGGGATTTTTTGTCCAGCAGGTAAGTGGCTCAAAAGAACATGCCATACTGGCAAGTCCAACACCACATCCAGACAGCCTCCTGACACAGAGGGTGTGAGATCCTGTGCATCATTGCTTGTTGGTGTAATATATGGCAACCTATCCATTTGAATGAATACAATTTGGCGAGACAGCCGATCTCTGAAAGCTTTTAGAGCGTTTCCAGATCGCCCAAAGTTCCAGGAGATTGATCTGGAGATCTGCAGACCAAGCACCTTGAGTGTGAAGCCCATCCACATGAGTTCCCCAACCTAGGAGAGATGCATCATGTGTCAGAACTTTTTGCGGCTGACGGACTTGGAATAGAAGTCCCAGAGTCAAATTGGATCAAATGGTCCACCACAACAGAGAGCGAGCAAGCTCTGGGGATACTTGGATGACATCATGTGAAGGCATGTCATGGGTATCAAACTGTGGATGTCATGTCGCACAACAATCTCAACATCTGCCGAGCCATGACCTGCTAAGAGGCTTGAACCTGAGAAGCCAGTGCAACTAGAGTGTCTGCCCTCAGCCCCAGGAGGAAGGCTAAAACCTTCTGTGTATAGGGCAGGGTTCCAATGAATTCCAATTGCTGGGCAGGGCGAAGATAGGACTTGGGGTACTTTAAAATAAATCCTAGTAGCTTGAGCACCATCCTCCGACGTGTTCCTCACTAGCCAATCATTGAGGTAAGGGAAGAAATGGACTTCCAGGCTCACCAAAAGCAATGCTAGGACAACGGGGACTCGAAATGTTGAGGCCTGTTATTCAATCAACCTGAAACAATCTGCTTACTAGTTGTAGAGGTGCAGCCTGGAACAGAAGAAAACTGGCCTAGGAGGGTGGAGTTGGATTCTAGTCACTTAAATTCTGCAGGACCACTTGCCCAATTTGCCCAAACCAGCTGTCTCATTTATTTATTTTATTTATTGCTTTTGTATCCCACATTTTTCCACCTATTTGCAGGCTCAATGTGGCTTACAGAGAGCTGTTATGGCAACGCCATTCCAGGATTATCAGATACAATTGGTAATGTAACAAGATTGAGGATGAGAAGAAAGATAAAGATATAAGCAGATAGTTATAAAGAAATGATTGGGTTATCTAAGCAGATAGTTATAGAGAAATCATTGGGTATCATGCTCAAGGCAGTAATGGAATATGAATGTGTGGACAGATGACCACATCGCAGCTTTGCAAATCTCCTCTTCAGAGGCTGACCTCAAGTGGGTTGACGTAGCCATGGCTCTGACTAAAGAATGACACAGGGACATGCAGTAACTGTAGGCATGGGGACGGGGACAAACTTTGTCTCCATGTTATTTTCTACTTTGAAGCCTGTTAATAAACTGGACTGTTATTTATGTTTGAGAGATGCAGACAACGATATTTTGATTTTTTGGAAAAACAAGCAAACATGCTGGCCACAACTAGCAAAATTTGCATAGCGGATGCTGTACATTCCTGTTACCAGCACATCTTTTAAGAAGACATCTTGTACGGCAGGAAGTACTATGGAAGACAGGAGAGCCAGACTGAACCCTGCGATTGTTGATGACTTATGGTATTTTAATCTGTGGTTTAATAATAACAGTGCTTCATAGGGTGTATTTCTCCCCTGCTAGGGCATACAGAACGAGTTGTATTTTGTACCCCTGGACATTTTAACAGGGTGGATTAGGATTCCTTACGGTAGCAGGAGTCAGCTATTGTTGGGGTTGGAAAGGTAGAGGGTGGGAGAGAGCAGGGTTATTATAGTTGCTCACTGTTATTATTGTTTTCTATTTGTGATTTATAAACAGTTGCACAGCACATTGTTCCTTTTTATACTTTAAGATCTAAATACAAAATCATAAGTGTTCGAGACTTCTGCAGATGAGGACAGGGCCCATGGGAATGGGGACAAACTTTGTCCCCGTGTCATTCTCTAGCCCTGACATAAGCCTTGATATAACTCTGCAGAGTTAGCCCAGCCTAGGCATAAGTAAAGGAGATGCAATCTGCTAGCCAACTGGAAATCGTACATTTCCTGATGGCTACTCCATCCTGTTTGGGTCAAAAGAAACAAAAAGCTGGGTGGACCGTTTATGGACTTTAGTCCATTCCAGATAGAAGGCTAAGGCTCGCTTGCAAACTAATGGTATGCAATATACTCATCAGGATGGGCATGTCATTTTGGGAAAAGTGCTGTTAGAATGGCTGATTAAGACAGAACCGGGTTTTGTCAATAACAAACCTCACATGAAAAGAACAACTAGAGGCTGTACAGAGAAGGGCTTACCTCCCCCACATGGTGATAAGCACTAATTGCAAGGAGATGAACCCTTAGAGTTGTTTTTTTTTTTAAACCAGACTCAAAGGTACAGGAGGTATTCAAGCAGTGAGGGGATTTAAGGCCTCACCCTCACATCAGACAACAAACCTCCTCAATTTAAATCCCTCTTAGTGGAGTCTTTCCAGGAAACCAGCAAGATGCAGCAGACACCATCCAGCAAATCCAAGGTTTCATCAAATTATATGCTCACAATATCCAAGCTGCGAGGTTCAGGGATTGGAGGTTGAGATGTAGAAGAGACCCCTCTCGTTCTGTGTGATGAGGGTCAGAAAAAACAGTCCGATCTCTTCTGTTATCGTCTGAAGAGGGAACTAGATCTGCCCCGGTCAGTAAGGTGAGATTAGGATCATAGTTCCCTGAACTTGCTTGAGTTTCAGCAAAATATTTTCTATGAGAGATATTGGAGGATACACACACACACACAGATAAGACCTACCCCCAATATAGGAGAAAGGCCACTGACGCTAGTCTGCTATGCAGTTTGAGACTGGAGCAGAACCGAGGGATCCTGCTGTTGAGGTGAGTGGCAAAAGGATCATAGTTCCCTGAACTTGCTTGAGTTTCAGCAAAAGTTTTTTTTATGAGAGATATTGGAGGATACACACACAAAGAAGACCCACCCCCAATATAGGAGAAAGGCATCAGACGCTAGTCTGCCATGCAATCTGAGCCTGGAGCAGAACTGAGAGATCTTGCTGTTGAGGTGAGTGGCAAAAAGATCCACCAATGGGGTGCTCCGCTCTCAGAAGACCTTGCAGGATGCGCCCATATTGAGAGACCATTCGTGCAGTTGCAAAAAAAAAAAAACCCTACTCAGTCTGTCTGCCAGGCAGTTGCCCTTCCTAGGAAGTATGTAGCTCAGAGGTCCATCCTGTGAAGAGTCCACTGCCACATTCCCACTGGTTCCTGACACAAAGGTTAGATCCCATTAACCCCAGCTTGATTACCGACCTCTTCCACTCTCTCTCCAAATAAGTTGTCCCCTCGGCATGGAACATCTGATATCCTCTCTTTAGCAGCTTGTTCCAGGTCAGAGATGTGTAGCCATGAGAGTCTGTGCATTCCTACTCTCCATACCAGAGTCTGGATGGAACATCTGTCGTAAGCACCCCTGGCCAAAAAATGCCAACATCCCATCTTTAACTGGATCCGCCTGTGTATTAACCAAAAACTTGAAGTAAAGGCTCGTGTAGAGCTGGTAGGATGGAATCGGGCAACGAGCCTCGAGGCCTGAAGTTTTCCTCTCAAATAAGTCCAAGGTTCTGGTCTTTCACCCCATGGGTGCAGAGGCGAAAGACCAAGAATTCTTGGTGCGTTTGACCACCAGAGATGTGAGGCAGCTGGCCCTCTCAAATCCAGAAGCCTTCTAGGTACAGTATTCTGCATCCACCTTCTTAGGTGCTACCTGCACTGAGAGGGGAGATTCCCAATTCCTCGTCAGTGCATCCTTAAGGATAGGGTGCATTGTAGAGAGCTGCATGGAAACAAGGTCAGCAGGGATCCCCTCCAGATCTGCAGAGAAGTACCCAGGTCTGAGGTGTTCCCGCTGAAGCATAAGCCAGAGTTCCCTTCCCCCTCCCAGAACCTCAGGACACTCTCCCCGCACGTACCTCTATACACCCTGGTGGTCTAGTGGTATCTTTGGGATAGGAAATATCCCCATTGCCACTGATCCATTTGCTGCCACCACTTCATTAAAATGGACAACGAGACATCAAACAGCCTCGCAAAACTTTCGCAGAGGTCTTGGCAGCCATTCTAAAGAAGCAGCACTAGTGAGCGGTTCAGTGGCAGCGGGACAGGAAAGAAAGGGGATCTTTCCTGCCCCAAAGATGTGCATCCCTCAGAAACTCCACCAACCTCTCCCAGACCACCTGACATCCTCCAAAATTGTTTTTGCCCCCATTACCCTATCATTTTAGCATGTTCATGATCTTACTGGGAGTGCATGGTATATACTACCACCTGTTATTTGTCAGCTTGACCCCTTAACAATGGTGGGTGGGTATCGGGGGGGGAGATTGGGAAGACAGTGGGAGGGGGCTGTAAAAAAGATGGATGGAGTGTGGGTGCAGGGTGGTAAGGGGCAGGGAAAAGGCGAAAATAGAGCACATGGGATAGAAGGGGGGATGGGAGGGAAAGGAAAGGGGAACAAGTTGCCCGTGGATGCTTGCTTTTTTAAAAATATACATCTAGTTTTATATGTAGCAGAGTATGGAAGAAAATGCATTTATGTTCATTTTCACTGCTTATAGAATATGGATTTCTTGGGGGGGGGGGGGGGGGTCAAGGTGACTGAGCAGAAGGGTGCAATGAGGTGGGGCAGGGCTGGGTTAGCCACGGACAGGTTAGAGTTCTGTTCATCTGCAACTCTAGTGCAATGGCACAGTGAACCTTTCCTTAGGAGGAAACCAGCCTAGAAAAGACATCTCCTCTGTTCTAAGCTCCTCCTCCATCTTCAACTTAAAATGGGATGGCCGCAGCCATCTCCCATACAAAACCAGTGAAAAAGCGCCTCTGGAGGAGATTTCCGTCTCTTGAAGAGGTGAGGGATCAGATGGTATTCCATATAACTCCTCTTTGAGAAATAATGTGAATCTGCATCCGATTCCCATAAGCAGTCCCAGACTCCACTTCCTCTTGAGGATCAGGAAACTGGGTCCGCACCAGATTCGATCTAGTGGAACGGTGTCTACGCCCTTCCCTTAATCTCTAGAGAAGCTTCCTCCCCCCGATGTCAGAGGGGTGTACTGCCTGTTCAGGGCACAGCTCCAGCACCCTGCAAAGTACTGGTATCAATCTGAGCACCGGCATTGGTGGAGCCTCAGAGAAGCTGGGGCTGCTCCACTGAGGGAACAAGCACCCTCAATGCCAAAGTGGGAGCACCACGCAGCAACGGCATCAGCTATTCTTGAAGCATGCTCTGCAAAGGGTGGGCATCGGCACAGGCATGGGAGCTGGGGCAGAAGCAGTCCGTGAAGTCATCGATGTCCAACCATTGGTGGGGACCTGGCCACTCAATGACTGGCACACCGGCACCAATTCTACAGAAGAGGAGTGCTCCACTCGATGACGGCACTTCTTGGGTATCTGAGTATCCGATACCCCAGTGCTCCTGGCACTGTGCATCGAGGAGGACAAATGCTTATGCTTCTTGAGCTTCCCTTGATTCATACAGTCTCAGATCCCCTGGTGCCGAAGAGGACGCCGCAAAATCGGAGCATCTCCCCAGTGTCTAGTCCAATGCTGACAAGTCCAGGAGCCTTCCAAATACAGCGCCCGTATCTAGGCTGGTTCAGACCTACTCGATGCCAGTGCACTCCCAATGATTATCAGTGTCGGAGCAGCCATGGAGGTCAGTGCTGCCGGTGCTGAAAACGATGGTATGCCCTTAAAAAAGCCAAAAGGTTGCTCCTTTAGAACTCTGATCTAATCTGCATATTAAGACAAAGATCACAAAGAGAGGGAGGTCATGATCTGGCCCAAAGGCACCCCAATGAACCAGTTGTGTGGGTTCGTGAGTGAAATAACATGGCAACGTGGCAACATTTGGCACATTGCTTGAAGCCACTGGGGGTGGATAAATTAAGCTCCTCGATCTTAAACAAAAAAAGGGTCAGCGTTCAAATTGAAGCTGGGGCACCCTTTTTTTCGTAGCCATCTGCAAAAAATAAAGGAAGCAACAAAAGTAAGGGAACTACAAGGAAAAAATAAATATAAATAAAATGAAAAAGAATTACCCACACTGGAAGACACTTCTGAAAGCAAAAAAAAAAAAAAAACCCACAGTACGTAAAGGACCACGCAAACGTGTCCTCTCAGCTCAGTGGGAAAAAAAAAAACTAAGGGACCTGTGCTTGACCACCAGGAGGGGAAGGGACCAACGCATGTGTGGTGGGATGCTGTGTTTGAATAACATGGCCTGCTTGTCCTTGGAGAAGCACAGGTACAGGAAGAGAATGTAGTAGAATATGGTGCTCCTAAAGACCTAAAGCTCCTGTAATATTCATTCATAAACAGATATCCCAAAATCCAGACTGATTATTGGGATACCAAGGACTGGGTTAAGAACCAATGGTCTGAAACTTTAAAAGCTACACTTTCACTAGTCTAAACTAAAGCAGCTCCCTTACACCGCAACCTCTTCTAAGACCACCTATTAAGATGACTCAACCACAAGTAATACTTTCAAATGGTCTGCATGCTAAGCTTTTAAGTCCTTTGTTAGATATAAGACAACTCGCTTCACAAAGGAAAAATTTGCTCACCACAGACATGCAAATCCCTTTGCTCTAAAATGCCTTAACACATTTTTTCTGACAGGAGAGACTTCAGCAGAATGCAGAAATGTGTTTTAAATTTAAAGGGTAGAATTGCTCATGATCATAACTTGTACTATTGAACACTGCATCAGTTCTGCCATTCTACAGGAATGAAAGAATCATAAGACCCAATCTCATGAAAACAAAGAATCTGCACAACAGATCTGAATGTTATGTAGGACTTCAGGAGCCACAGAATTAAATGTCAGGATATAAGTTTTTCCAATCTAAGAATTATTTTAAAAATCTAAATAATGCTTACGGGCCACAGAGAAATTGTTTAAAGGTGTTTCCAGCTGGTCAACATCTTGTGGCCGTTCCTTGTACCCAATGAAAGTACCATCTGTCTTGAGCAGAAAATACCGTGGTCGCCATGTTTTTATATATTCTCCTGCAAGAGAAAACATAGGCACATTTAGAAATACAAAATCATCCAATAATTTGCTGGCCATTGCAGCAGTACCATGATAAAATCCATATATACCTATGAATGCCCTCTCCCATCCTCAACTACCTGCCCTGCCACCTCCCAAACACAGTTTATATCGGGGATTTTTTTTTTTGGGGGGGGGGGGGGGGGGGGGGAGGGGGGTTAAACTCAATCATAAGCAAACTCATTTGAGGTGACGGGGGCTTGCTATCTGGCACCAAGTGCCCCTACAGCAAAAGTCCCCAAGGGCTGCATCTCACCTGGTTTATTTCCACCATGAATGTGTATGAGATTTAGTTACATTCACTGCCGTCACTGTATGCAATAGATATACATATCCATTGTGAGAATCCTTAAAACCTGAAAGGATTGCAGCACTTGAGGACTGTATTTAGGGACTCCTTCTCTACATGAATGTTTCTAACTTAATTTTCCCCATGGATTGCTGTCTTACATAGTAAATTTGATTTGAGGACTGCTAACCAAATAAGTTACGCAAAAATTTGACTCTCTCAGTAGGAAACCATCCCAAAGGAAAGCAGAAAACTGGAAGTACTATAAAATTATTAGCTCTGACCATTTACCAATAAGAACATAAGAATAGCCATACTGGGTCATACCAAAGGTCCTTCTAGCAGTATCCTGCTTCCAGCAGTGGCCAAATCAAATCACAAGTACCTAACAGAATCCAAACTAGTAACAAGATTCATGCTACTGATCCCAGAGATAAGCTGTGGCTTTCCTCATGTCTCTCTCAATAGCAGACTATAGACTTTTCCTCCAAGAACTTGTCCAAACCTTTCCAAAAACCCAGATACACAAACTGCTGATACCACATCCTTTGGCAAATAGTTCCAGAGCTTGAGTGAAAAAATATTTTCTCCAGTTCGTTTTAAAGTAGCACCATGTAACTTCCTTGCTAGTCTCTGTACTTTTTGAAAGACTGAAAAGCTGATTTACGTTTACCAGTTCTATACCACTAAGTATTTTGTACACAAAACACTAAACTAAATCCCCACATCAATGATGTTGCATACAGTAGTAACAAACCACTGAAGAAATGCATACATGGGAAAATTTGGGGAATGTTGACAATTGCTGAAATGATATGTAGGTTACAGCTGAGAGAACTTGCACAAAAATATAAACTTTGTGCTCAATATTTTAGCATTCTGCATTGCTTACCTAACACAATATATTCAATGCCTTTGAGTAAAATGCAATGGCTAAATTAGGTTCTTACCTTGGTAATTTTCTTTCCTTTAGTCACAGCAGATGAATCCATTACGAATGGGTTGTGCCACCTACCAGCAGGGGGAGATAGAGAACACTGAAAACCAGAGTGCCGCTAGGACGGCTAGCTCCATCTGCCTCTCAGTATTTTGAAGCTTCCAAAGCAGTGTTAATCCGCAAAATCGCATAACATGAACTTCCCTCACAGCGAATGAACGCCCCAGAACAGGAGCAATAACACAAAGGAGAGATGAACCCAACCTCCTGTAGTAGAACAGAACTCCTGAAGACTGTTTTCCAACTTCTCCCAATGAGGGAACATGTCTGCAGGAAAAACTGAACACAAAACAGAATCAGGGAGGGATCATGGATTCATCTGCTGTGACTAAAAGAAAGAAAATTTACCAAGGTAATAACCTAATTTTCCCTTCCTTGTCATCAGCAGCAGATGAATCCATTACAAATGGGATGTATCAAAGCAATCCCTAGATAGGCCGGGAACAAGCCACACCACGCGCAAGCACTTGTGCTCCAAAAAGCGAGCCCCTCCTGGCAGCCACATCCAGCCTGTAATAACGGGCAAAAGAGAGCTTAGAAGCCCAAGTAGCTGCACTACATATCTTTTGAAGAGAGAGTGCTCCTGTCTCGGCCCAAGAGGAAGAAATTGCTCTTGTGGAATGTGCCTAAAAGGCGTCAGGCGGAGAGGCCGGCCAGATAGAAGATATGCAGAAAAAATGGCTTCCTTAAGCCAACGGGCTATAGTGGATTTAGACGCTGGAGACCCTCTGCGAGGACCTGACAACAATACAAAAAGGTGATCAGAGGTCCTGAAAGCATTAGACATCTGCAGATACTGCAACAGAGCCCTGTGCACCTCCAAAAGGTGCAACTGCCCAAAAGATTCCGGAAACTCCTCCCTAGAAAAGGAGGGCAGATAAATAGGCTGGTTTAGGTGAAACGCTGAAACCACCTTAGGCAGGAAGGAAGGCACTGTACGTACTATTACTCCGGACTCTGAAAATTGCAGAAATGGGTCTCGACGGGACAACGCCTGGAGCTCAGACACCCGGTCTTGCCAATGTAATGGCCACCAAAAAGACTGTCTTTAGAGTCACATCCTTCTCTGAAGCTCACCTCAGCGGCTTGAAGGGCGAACAGTGAAGAGCCTTTAATACTAGCCCCAGGTTCCAAGTCGGACAAGGGGCCCACACGGGGAGGTCGGAGCCGAAGCGCCCCTCTAAGAAACCGTGCAATGTCCGGGTGCGCAGCCAGGGAGAGGCCAGCGACCTTCAACCGAAAACATGCCAAGGCTGCCATTTGAACACACAGGGAATTATAGGCCAAGCCGTTTTGTATACCGTCCTGCAAAAAGTCAAGAATCGGCGAAACAGAAGCCCGCATGGGTGTGATCGCTTTAAAAACACACCAAGCCTCAAACTGGCGCCAGATCCGAGCATAGGCAACGGAAGTGGAACGCTTGCAGGCCTGCAAAAGAGTAGAGATGACTTTGTTAGAATAGCCCTTGTCTCTCAATTGCACCCTCTCAATAGCCATGCCGTAAGACCAAAGCGGCATGGATCCTCCATGGTCACAGGGCCCTGCGTCAACAGGTGCGGTACCAGAGGCAAAGGAAGGGGAGCCTCCACCAGCATCCGCCGGAGGTCCGTATACCACAGCCGCCTGGGCCAATCCAGGGCAATGAGGATCACCACTCCTTGATGCAGCCGAATTCGCAGGAGACGCCCTATTAAGGGCCCAGGAGGGAACACATACAGGAGGCCCGGGGGCCAGGGTTGAGCCAAGGCATCCAACCCTGCCGAGCAAGGATCTCTCCATCTGCTGAAAAAGGATGGGACTTTGGAATTTGAGCTTGAGGCCATAGGATCCGCTATGGGCATTCCCCATTTGGTACAGATCTGAAGGAACACTTCGTCTGCCAGTTCCCGCTCCGCAGGGTCGATTTGATACCTGCTTAGAAAATCGGCTTGCATGTTGCTCTGACCTGCTATGTGAGCTGCTGACAGAAGCTGCAGATGTAGCTCGGCCCAGTGGCATATCTGAGTGGCCTCTGTGGCCAGTGCTTGACACTGAGTGCTGCCTTGTCGATTTATGTAGGCCACTGCTGTCGTGTTGTCTGACAGAACTCTGACAGCCAGCCCCTCCAGAGTCTTGTGAAAGGCCAGAAAAGCCTGGAATATCGCTCTCAGTTCCAAGCGATTGATGGAACACCCCGTTTCCTCAGGTGTCCACAGACCCTGGGCATAACTTCCCTGGCAATGTGCTCCCCAGCCCTTCAGGCTGGCATCCGTTACCACCAGGCACCAATCGGGAAGCGCTAGCGGCATTCCTCACCGCAGCATGCTGTCGAGAGCCACCACTCCATACTGAGTCAGGCCGCAGGGAGCCAAGGGAGTCTGCGTTGATAATCCAGGGACATAGGAGACCATCGTTGAAGCAGGGCAATCTGCAGAGGGCTCATGTGCACTCTCGCCGAAGGCACCACTTCCAAGGTGGCCGTCATTGATCCCAACAGCTGGACAACGTCCCAAGCTCGCGGGCGAGGCATCCTCAGGAGCAGACGGACCTGATTCTGAAGCTTGCACCGCCTTTGGTCGAGTAGAAAGACAAACCCCGAGGCCGTGTCGAACCAGACCCCAAATATTCTAGAGACTGAGAGAGAGTCAGGTGACTTTTGGGTATATTGACGACCCAGCCCAGAGATTGCAGTACTGAGACCACTCTGGCTGTTACATGACTCTCCTCTTCTGCAGAGTCCGCTCTGATGAGCCAGTCTTCGTGGTACAGGTGAACCCAGATACCCTCTCGCCTGAGCAAAGCAGCTACCCTCTCGCCTGAGAAAAGCAGCTACTACCACCATTACCTTGGAAAAGGTTCGGGGAACTGTGGCGAGGCCAAAAGGCAAGGCCCGAAACTGGAAATGTTTTCCCAACACCGCAAACTGGAGAAACCATTGGTGCGGGGGCCATATAGGAATGTGCAAGTAAGCTTCTTTTAGGTCCAGAGACGTGAGCAAATCTCCTGGCTGTACCGCCGCAATGACGGAGCGCAGGGTTTCCATGTGAAAATGCCTCACTCTTAGTGACTCATTGACTTTCTTTAAGTCGAGAATGGGCCAAAAGACCCGCCTTTTCACGGCACCACAAAATAAATGGAGTAACGACCGCAGCCGTGTTCGGCGGGAGGCACGGGGATCACCGCTCCAAGATGCAACAAGACTTGTAAGGTCTCCTCTACTGCCGCCCGTTTGACGGCAGTGCCGCATCGGGACTCCACAAACACGTCTCTCAACGGGGCACCGAATTCCAATCAGTGACCTTCTCTGATCAGGTCCAGGACCCACTGATCTGAGGTAATATTGGTCCACTCCTCGAAAAAGAGGGAAAGGCGTCCTCCTACAGCTGTAAAGGAGGAGTGGACCGGCGTCCCATCATTGTGGTGGACGGCCTCAAGCTCCTGGCCTTGAGCCTGCCACTGTGGAGCTTTTGTCCGAGCAAAAGGAGTTCCTCTGCTGAAAGCGGACACGTTGAGTAAACCCAGCAGAGCGCCCCTGGCGATACCTTCTGGCTTCATGGAAGCGAGGTCTGGAGGAGGAGGGAACCAACTGACCATTGGAAGAAGGCCGCGGCCTATCCTCAGGTAACCGCTGGGGTTTAGCATCCCCCAGGTCTTTAACAGTTTTCTCCAACTCCTCTCCAAATAACAGAAGGCCCCAAAAGGGCAACTTCACCAGCCTTTGCTTAGAGACCATGTCAGCCACCCAATGCCGTAGCCATAGAAGGCGGCGGGCGGACACCGCCACAGACATCTGTTTAGCTGAAGCTCTGACCAGACCATAGAGGGAGTCAGCTAAAAATGACAAGGCCGACTCCGTTCGTGGTGCAACCTCAGCGAGGGACTCCGCACCATCCACGGGCTGTTCCACTGCCTGTTTTAACCAAAAGAGGCAGGCTCGAGCAGCATAAGAAAAGCAAACAGACGCCCTTAAGGCTAGGCCCGAAATCTCAAAGGACCGTTTTAGCGCTGATTCCAGCCACCGGTCCTGAATGTCCTTCAGGGCGACCCCTCCCTTCACTGGGAGGGTGGTCTTTTTTGTCACCACCATGACTAAGGCATCCACTTTAGGCCTCCCAAAACGGGCCAAGTGCTCCTCACTCAGAGGGTAAAGATGCCCCATCGCCCTGGCCACTTTCAAGGGCCCCTCGGGGTCAGCCCATTGAGCAGAAATAAACTCTTGGATGGAGTCATGCAAAGAAAGGCACAAGCAGGCTTCTTAGTACTCGCCATGCTCGGATTACCGGAGGAGGCCTCGCCTTGAACAGGGTCATCAATAGAGAGGCCTGTAAGGCATCAGAGATAAGTGCTGGCAGCTCATTGCGGTGGAAAATCCGAACCGCAGTGGGATCATCCAGATCCAGTGGCAAAATGGCACCTTCCCTCTGGCTCTTCAGACCATGAAGGCCTGCCAGATCCCTCAGAGTTCCCACAGCCTGACCACAGGAGGGGGGGAAGGGATGCCACTCTCCGACGGGGAATTTACCCATCTATGCTTAGCGTGCATCCAACGCTCAGGGGAATCCACATCTGACATCAGCCCCGGGCCACCATCAATCGGAGGGGGATCAGGTAGCAACGCAGTATCGGACACCTGCGGCACAGCTCTTTTCAGCATGAAGGCTTTATGTAAAATAAGCACAAACTCGGGGGAGAAAAACTCACCCTGACCTCCCGTCTCTGAATTAGGAGCCACGGGGAACGGAGCTCCTCTGGTAGCCTCAGACCGAGGCACCCCTCTGCTCTCAGACTCCTCCGCAACTGCGGGGGTCGAGCCATGAGGCGCTTCCAAGATGGCGTCAGCTGCCAGCTCCATCGAGCGGGAAGAATCATCGCTCGCCATGCTCGTACTGGCTCTACTTTCTGAACAGCACGTTTTACAAAGCCCCGCTGCTGATCTTCGCTTGCCACAACGGGAACAGCGTTTAACTCCCTCAGCAGCCATCGCCGAAAAACTGTGGAATAAAATTCAAAATGGCGGCTTCGCGCCAAAATCACCCCAATCAGAACGTCGTCCGCGGGCCCTCCCCAGAGGAGCTGAGTATCGCTATTACCTCAAGGGACCAACTCTACTAGCTCCGGTCACGCTGCACAGTCAGGAAAAGCCTCAGAAATAGCGGCGCTGAAAAAGCGCATACTTTTTTTTTTTTTTTTTTTTAACGCTGTGAGGAAAGTCGGAGGCAAACAGCTACAGAGGTACTCCAGAGGCAGAAGAGGGTGGAAAAGGCAGGGAAAGGGCGAACCTATATGCCTGCATCCACACAGGGGGAAGGGGAAGGCAGGGAAAGGGTGAACTTATGTGCCTTTAAAGTGGGCTCCACTTAGCCACAACACCCCTGCTACAACTGGCAAAAGCACAGGAGCCACCCCAGGCAGAATCTTCAAGGAGCTGAACAAGCTGCGTCCAACCCTGCTGGGAGATAGAGAGATACTGAGAGGCAGATGGAGCTAGCCGTCCTAGAGGCACTATGGTTTTCAGTGTTCTCTATCTCCCCCTGCTGGTAGGTGGACACAACCCATTCATAATGGATTCATTTGCTGCTGATGACAAGGAAGTAAGAAACATTCAAAGATGAAGAATTAATTTTTGTACAGAACTCATAAATGACTTTCCATCCAGCCCTCTCCTATTTTCAAGGCTTCACCATGCCATCTCTATTGTCTGTTCCTTCAGCTTGATTGCCCACAAACCACACACAGGGTTTCTTCCCCCCCCCCCCCAAAAACTGGGTTTCTAGCTTTCTACTCAAAGCCCCTATCCCAGCTTTCTATCCCCAACTCAGCTGCAGCCCCCCCTCCCCACAGCTTGAACACCCAGCCCTCAAAAAGGTCCCCTGACTTACTCTGGTCTGGCCAGCTGCTCCTCTTAGTTCTCATCCAACCCCTACCCCAGCTAGCTAGCTACCAGTTATTTCTACCTCAGACCATTCCCAAAGGCTGGACTATGAACCAAGGCACCTGTCTGCTAATGAGCTGCTACAAACAACCTGACCCACCTAAAAGCTAGGGGATGGAGAAGACATTGTCCTGCTTTCCAGTGAAGCACAAATAATTCAATTTCTGGCCAATTAAATCCTAACATTGACTGCAGCTGTTCACCTCCCAGCTATCCAACCAGCCTTTGAGAATGGGTTTATTAGAAGAAAGGTCCATGGGACAAGCTACACACACAGTTACCAACTATGCCTCACTTCCCAGCTACTGCAGATTTCTCATTTTCCAGCCCATGCAGCCCACACTGTCCCTCTCACAGCTGCTGCTTCTTTTGGCAGTAGCCCATTATGGGTCTTTGCTTCCTGTTTCCTGTGCCAAATTCTGCACAGTAAATGCAGAATTTGCTTTAAACAATTGGAGTAGAAGGTGCAACCTCCTCATTTCTACTTCCTATAGGTGGTAGAATCACAGTAGCTTCATTTATAGACTTTTTTTTTTCTTTCTTCTATTTGTACTAGGAGTACATGATAGACTTTCAGCCATATTAGGATTTTCTGGACCAATAGTTATACTAAACTTATGTGTCACTGTAAATAAATGGAATCAGAATGGTACAACAGGCAGGTATGTAAACTCTGCTTCATGTTCTGTGATAAATATTTCAATTCAAGCTCCACAACATCTGCTTTAGATTGTATTTAAAAAACAACAACATTTGAGCAGATGTCCAATGTATTATTTCTGCTATTGTCGTTTTTCATGGTGACATGGAGAAAAATTTACATTTTGCTAAGTAAGTACTTTAGACAATGAAGGGGAATTTACAAATTTAAGCAGCTTTACTGAAAACTCCAAAGATTCTGTAGACATTAATCCTAAAATTAAGAATTCAGAATGCTACCAACTCCCAAAACACACACTAGAAAAGTTTACTATCAGATATGGGCAGCCACAGGAACAAGTTTAGAGGGCACATCCTAACTTATTCTATAAAGATCCTATTAGGATTTTACTGTGGCCTCTGACATTCCAATCTAGGCAAAAAAAAAAATCTAAGCAAAATCGTCACAGAACGTGGACAAGTATCCAAGACAGTCGATCATTTTTGCAGCTTTTAGAAAAATCAGCAGATGCTCCATCTATACTACATTCACTCATTTCATTTAACACCAGAATTTTGCTGAATAGAAGCCAAAGGGTTTCCAGTTCATTACCAAGTTCCATGGTAAGACAGTGAACAGCTATGGTAAGAATGCGACGGAAAATGTTGGGATATTGAAAAACGTTCAGTGATACCCATCACTTACAAAGCAATTTTGTAAGCTGTTTCTTCAGGTACACAGTATTTTACTTGTGTAAGTTAGCTGTTTAAGAACTGCCCACACTCGATGTGGCTAAATCACAATGAAACAGGATTTGAAAGAGTATTTAGGCTGGGGGTGGAAGTCTAAATACACTGCATATTAAAATCCTACTACTACTTAACATTTCTAGAGCGCTACTAGGGTTACGCAGCGCTGTACAGTTTAACAAAGAAAGACAGTCCCTGCTCGAAGGAGCTTACAACCTAAAGGACGAAATGTCAAGTTGGGGCAGTCACGATTTCCTGAATAGAGGTGTAGTGGTTAGGTGCCGAATCCTCTGTGCTTAGAGCAAAAAAAAAAAAAAAAAATTCTACCTGCACACACAAAAAAGTTAAAAGTAGTAGGTGCTCTGTGACCAGCAGGTCAGAAGTTCTAACAAATGAGTGGCATCATCCAACAGAGTCCAAAGCTTCATCAGCGAGAGAGGTGCTACCCAGTCTATTGCACTGTGTCACATGTATGACCATCTAGAAGTTGGGGAGATGTCATATGTGTGTGCTCGATGCAAACAGCTCCTAGCTCTCAGAAAATGAGTCCGTTCTCTTTAGACTAGAGTAGCAGACTTGGAGTTGAGGGAAACAGAGAGGTACAAAGAGGAGGCCTACAGGGACGTTTTAGAGAAGTCCCACCTCCAATCTGGCAGCCCCTGTGCTGCCTTAGAGGGAGGCCTTCTAAAAGGAAAGCATCACCCTGGTGAGACAGGACCACCACACCAGGGAATGCAATATCCTCTCGCACGGAGAATGTGTCTCCAGGAGCTAGTGCCCAGGTGGGAAGGGTTAGGACAGCTGTTGTAGTTGGTGATTCGATTATTAGGCATGTAGATAGTTGGGTGACTGGTGGACGTGAGGATCGCTTGGCCACTTGCCTGCCTGGTGTGAAGGTGGCGGATCTCACCTGACACCTAGATAGAATTTTAGATAGTGCTGGGGGGAAGCCGCCTGTCTTGGTACATGTGGGTACCAATGACATAGGAAAATGTGGGAGAGAGATTCTAGAAGCCAAACTTAGGCTCTTAGGTAAAAAGCTCAAATCCAGAACCTCTAGGGTAGCATTTTCCGAAGTGCTACCCGTTTCATGCACAGGGCCCAAGCGACAAACAGAGCTCCGAAGTCTCAATGCGTGGATGAGACGATGGTGCAGGGAGGAAGGTTTTAGATTTGTTAGGAACTGGGCAACATTCTGGGGAAGGGGGAGCGTATTTCGAAAGGATGGGCTCCACCGTAACCAGGGTGGAAGCAGGCTGCTGGCATTGGCATTTTAAAAGGAGATAGAGCAGCTTTTAAACTAGAGACTCAGGGAAGGCCAGCAGTCACTCAAAAGCGCATGGTTTGGAATAAGATATCTTTTAAAGATATCACCAAAACAGGGAAGCTAGGGTATCCTGATAGTGAGGTTGATAAAAAGAACATAGTAGATCAGATGTCCTTAAATAAAAATAAAAAGCAGACAAAAGATTGCAAACTAATATTGTCAAGTACTGAGCATGTTGTAAATAGGAACAACAAACAGTTTGAAATGTCTATATGCAAATGCTGGAAGCCTAAGAAATAAGGTGGGAGAGTTAGAATATATTGCACTAAATAAAAATTAGATATAATAGGCATCTCAGACCTGGTGGAAGGAGTATAATCAGTGGGACACTGTCATACCGGGGTACAAATTATATCGCAGTGATAGGGTGGATCGAAGTGGTGGAGGGGTAGCCTTGTATGTTAAGGAGGGCCTTGAATCAAAAATTGAAAATTGTGCAGGAGACAAAACACATCTTGGAATCCCTATGGATTGAAATTCCATGTGTAAAGGGGAAAAGGATAGTGAAAGGAGTGTACTACCGTCCACCTGGCCAGAATGAACAGACGGATGAAGAAATATTAAAGGAAATTAGGGAGGCTAACAAACAGGGCAACACGATAATAATGGGCGATTTCAATTACCCTGATACCGACTGGGTAAATGTAACATTAGGGCATACTAGGGAGGTAAAATTCCTTGACGAAATCAAGGACTGCTTTATGGAGCAGCTAGTACAGGAACCGACAAGAGAAAGAAAAATCCTAGACCTAGTCCTTAGTGTAGTGCATGATCTGGTGCGAGAGGTAATGGTGATGGGGCTGCTTGATAACAGTGATCATAATATGATCAGATTTGATATCAGCTTTGGAGTAAGTATAAACAGGAAATCCAATAGTTAATGTTTAATTTTCAAAAATGAGACTATGATAAAATGAGAACAGTGAGAAAAAATACAAAAATATAATTTAAAAAAAAAAAAAAAAACCTTAGAGAAGCGGCTGTGAGGGTCAAAAATTTACATCAGGCGTGGATGCTGTTCAAAAATGAGCAAAACAGCGAAAATGACCAAAAAAAAGTAAAGAAAAATAACAAAAAATATTTAAAAAATTTTAAAAAAATATAATAAAGACGACACTTCTGATTAAAAAGTTCAAGATATTTATTAGCAATTAAAAATGATACCAAAATAGGTAGAAAAGGACTCGACACAGCTGTGTTTCGGCAATACAGGCCTGCAAACAAATCAAACTAAATATTTGAACACATAATTGATGGCAAAACATACCGTATTTTTCGGACTATAAGACGCATCGGACGATAAGACGCACCTAGGTTTTAGAGGAGGGAAATAGGAAAAAAAAAAATTTGCTTTTTCCCTCCTCTAAAACCTAGGTGCTCCGGTGCGTCTTGTCCGAATCCCTCCCTCCAAGTTCGGGATCGCCCTCAGGGTTACCTCCCCCCCCCCCCCCCCGGCCCTGTCACCACCTCTCCCCTTACTCACGCGATCTTCCCTGGTGGTCTAGTGATGTCGGGGCAGGAAAGAGCCCCCTCTTTCCTGCCCAGTGCGCTGCTCTCCATCCTCCTGTATGCATTGCTGCCTGACGGTCTCGGCAAGATTCAAAATGGCCGCCGAAAATTGAAGTCTCGGCGGCCATTTTGAATCTCGGCCAGACCGTCAGGCTGCATACAGGAGGATGGAGAGCAGCGCGCTGGGCAGGAAAGAGGGTGCTCTTTCCTGCCCCGACGTCACTAGACCACCAGGGAAGATCGCATGAGTAAGTGGAGAAGTGGTGACAGGGCCGGGGGGAGGGCGATCCCGAACTCGGAGGGAGGGCGGGCAGCCTGCCAGCCAGCCAGCCAAATCTCTACCTTCGGACTATAAGACACACCCCCCATTTTCCTCCCAAATCTGGGGGGAAAAAATCGCGTCTTATAGTCCGAAAAATACGGTATATTAACTACATATATGATAACGACAGTAATAGTTCTAAAACAGCACAGAATACAGTGGACAAAATTTCAAATATGAAAGCATCAAATCTCTCACAAATTATCTACAGTGACAAAACATGGCATAAATGCATGGTTAAAAAGTGAAGGAAGCTATTAGAGCTAAAAGAAAATCCTTCAGAAAATGGAAGGAACAGACTGAAAATAATAAGAAACAGCATAAGGAATGTCAAGTCAAATGCAAGGCACTGACAAGGAAGGCAAAAAGGGACTTTGAAAAAAAAAAAAAAAAAAAAAAAAGGGAAAATTAGGTTCTTACCTTGGTAATTTTCTTTCCTTTAGTCATAGCAGATGAAGCCATTACGTATGGGTTATGTCCATCAACCAGCAGGGGAGATAGAGAGCACTCAAACTTTCACAGTGCCCTCTTGGCCAGCTAGCTCCACTGCCTCTTCAGTATTTGAAGCTTCCAAAGCAGTATGGCAAACCGCAATGGGAATCACAAGAGCTTTCCTCACAGCGAACGAGGGCCCATCACAAGGGCATGAACTCATAAAGGAGGGAATGCACATCCTCCTGGAGGGAATAAACTCATCCTCCTTATAGTATAAGTGGAGGGGAACACCCACGCCTCCTGGAGAGAATCAACACATCCTCCAAAAAAACATGCTGGAGGGAATGAACACATCCTCCTAAATTTAAACTGAACATGAATCCTGAAGATTGTTTTCCAACTTTCTCCCAAGGAAGGAACTTCAGGAAATTAGAACAGAATCTGAAAAACAGATTCACAGCATACAATCATACAGGGAGGGCTCATGGCTTCATCTGCTATGACTAAAGGAAAGAAAATTACCAAGGTAAGAACCTAATTTTCCCTTCCTTGTCATCAAGCAGATGAAGCCATTACGTATGGGATGTAACAAAGCAATCCCTAGATAGGGTGGGAACAAGCCACACCACGCGCTAGCACCAAAACGCGCATCCCTCCTGGCAGCCACATCCAGCCTGTAATGTCGGGCAAAGGAGAGCTTAGAAGCCCATGTTGCTGCACTGCATCTCTCTTGAAGAGAGAGTGCTCCAGTTTCAGCCCAAGAGGAAGAAATCGCTCTAGTTTCTTTGAGCCAGCGGGCAATAGTGGCTTTAGACGCTGGAGACCCTCTGCGAGAACCGGATAGCAAAACAAACAGATGATCAGAAGTCCTGAAAGTGTTAGTAACTCGCAGATACTGCAGCAGAGTCCTGCGCACATCCAAAAGGTGCAGCTGCCCAAAAGATTCTGGAAACTCTTCCTCTGAAAAAGAGGGCAAGAAAATAGGCTGGTTTAGGTGAAAGGCTGACACCACCTTAGGCATAAAGGAAGGCACAGTCCGAACCGTGACTCTGGACTCTGAAAATTGCAGAAATGGGTCTCTACAGGACAGCGCCTGGAGCTCTGACACCCGTCTCGCCGAGGTAATGGCCACCAGAAAAACGGCCTTCAGTGTCAAAACTTTCTCCGATGCTCGCCGAAGCGGCTCAAAAGGAGATGCCTGCAGGGTTTTCAAAACTAGCCCCAGGTTCCAAGCTGGACAGGGTGCTTGCACTGGAGGTCGGAGCCGAAGCACCCCTCTAAGAAACCGTGCCACATCTGGGTGAGCAGCCAAAGACACGCCTTCCACCTTACCACGAAGGGAGGCCAACGCTGCCACCTGCACCCGCAGGGAATTATAGGCCAAGCCTTTTTGTACCCCTTCCTGCAAAAAGTCCAGAATTGGCGAGACAGGAGCCCGCATTGGAGCAATGGCTCTGGAAGCACACCAAGACTCAAACAGGCACCAAATCCTGGCATAAGCCACGGAAGTGGACCGCTTGCGGGCTTGCAGGAGAGTGGAAATAACTTTATTGGAATAACCTTTATCCCTCAATTGCGCCCTCTCAATAGCCATGCCGTAAGACCAAAGCGGCTGGTGTCCTCCATGGCTACCGGTCCCTGAGTCAACAGGTTCGGTACCAGAGGTAACGGCAGAGGAGCCTCCAGGAGCATCTGTCGGAGGTCTGCATACCAAGGTCTCCTTGGCCAATCCGGGGCGATGAGGACCACTTCTCCTGGGTGCAGCCGAATCCGCAACAGCAGGCGCCCTATCAAGGGCCATGGGGGAAACACAAAGTAGACCCGGAGGCCAGGGTTGAGCCAAGGCATCCAACCCCGCCGAGCGAGGATCTCTCCGTCTGCTGAAGAAGCACGGGACTTTGGTATTGGCACTTGTCGCCATTAGATCCATCACGGGCTTGCCCCATTTGGCACAGATCTGCAGGAAAACTTCGTCTGCCAGATTCCATTCTGCTGGATCGATCTGATGCCTGCTCAGATAATCGGCCTGCACATTGCTCTGACCTGCAATATGAGCTGCCGACAGACACTGAAGATGCAGCTCGGCCCAGTGGCAAATCAGTTCGGCCTGTGCGGCTAGTGCTCTGCACCTTGTTCCGCCTTGTCGATTTATATAGGCCACCGTTGTCGTGTTGTCCGACATCACTCTGACAGCCAATCCTTCCAGGGTCACTTGAAAGGCCAGAAGCGCCTGAAACACTGCTTTCAACTCTAGGCGGTTGATGGACCACTCCGACTCCTCGGGTGTCCATAGACCCTGGGCATGCTTCGCCTTGCAGTGTGCGCCCCAGCCCTTCAGGCTGGCATCTGTTACCACCAGGCACCAAACGGGGAGCGTCAGCGGCATTCCTCGCCGCAGCATGCTGTCCGAGAGCCACCACTCCATGCTGAGTCGGGCCGCAGGGAGCCAAGTAAGTCTGCATTGGTAATCCTGAGAAAAAGGAGACCATCTCCGGAGTAGGGAATACTGTAGAGGTCTCAGGTGCGCTCTCGCCCAGGGTACCACTTCCATCGTGGCTGTCATCGATCCCAGCAGCTGGACAATGTCCCAAGCTCGCGGGCGAGGCATCCTCAGGAGCAGACGGACCTGATTCTGAAGCTTGCACCGCCTTAGCTCGGGTAGGAACACAAAGCCCGAGACTGTGTCGAACCTGGCCCCCAAAAATTCTAGAGATTGTGAAGGGGACAGGTGACTTTTGGCCATATTGACGACCCAGCCTAGAGATTGCAGTACTGAGACCACTCTGGCTGTAGCTTGTAAGCTCTCCGTTGCAGAGTCTGCTCTGATGAGCCAGTCGTCTAGGTACGGGTGAACCCTGATACCTTCTCGCCTGAGAAAAGCAGCTACTACCACCATTACCTTCGAAAAGGTTCGGGGAGCTGTGGCGAGGCCAAAAGGCAAGGCCATGAACTGGAAATGTTTTCCCAATACCGCAAACCTCAAACTTCTGGTGCGGGGGCCAAATCGGTATGTGCAAGTAAGCTTCTTTCAGGTCCAGAGACGTGAGAAACTCTCCTGGCTGTACCGCCGCAATGACGGAGCGCAGGGATTCCATGTGGAAATGCCGCACTCTCAGGGACTTGTTCACTTCTTTTAAGTCCAGAATAGGGCGAAAGGACCCACCTTTTCGCGGCACCACAAAGTAGATGGAGTATCGGCCGCAGCCTTGCTCGGCGAGAGGCACCGGGGTCACTGCCCCTAACTGAATCAGACCTTGTAAAGTCTCCTCCACCGCCGCCCGTTTGACGGCAGAACCGCATCGGGACTCCACAAACACGTCTCTTACTGGGGCGTTGAATTCTATTCTGTATCCATCTCTGATCAGGTCCAGAACCCACTGATCTAAGGAAATCTTGGCCCACTCCTCGACAAAGAGGGAAAGCCGTCCTCCGATGACAGGCATCGAGGAGAGGGCCGGCGCACCATCATTGAGAGGGTCGCCCCTGAACTCCTGGTCTTGAGCCACCGGCTGCGGGACGCTTGTCCGAGCGAAAGGAGTTCCTCTGCTGACCACGGGCACGTGAAGTGAACCCAGCAGAACGCCCCGGGCGGTACCTTCTAGCTTCATGGAAGCGAGGTCTGTACGAGGAGTGGACCGCCTGGCCCTTAGAGGAAGGCCTCTGCCTATCTTCGGGCAAGCGCTGGGGTTTTGGATCACCCAGGCCTTTGACAATTTTCTCCAACTCCTCACCAAATAGGAGAAGTCCTTGAAAAGGCAACTTCACCAACCTTTGCTTAGAGGCCATGTCCGCTGCCCAGTCAGACGACAGCGAGCCGCCACTGCTACTGCCATTTGTTTAGCCAAAGCTCTGACAAGGTCATAAAGGGCATCAGCCAGAAAGGACAAGGCCACCTCTATCCGCGGAGCCACATCCAAGAAGGGCTCCGCTCCATCTCCGGGCTGAGCCACTGCCTGTTGCAGCCAAGCTAGGCAGGCTCTAACAGCATAACAGCTGCATGCAGACGCCCGAATAGTGAGACCTGCAATTTCAAAGGACCTTTTCAATGCTGTTTCCAGCCTACGGTCTTGAGCATCCTTCAGGGCGACACCTCCTTCAACAGGGAGGGTAGTTCTCTTTGTCACCGCAGTGACTAGGGCATCCACTGTAGGCATCTGAAAACGAGCCATATGTCCCTCATGCAGAGGGTATAACTGCCCCATAGCCCTGGAAACTCTCAAAGGTCCCTCGGGGTCAGCCCACTGAGCCGAAACAAGCTCTAGGATGGAGTCATGCAAAGGGAAGGCCCGAGCAGCTTTCTTGGTACTAGCCATCCTGGGATTACCCGAGGCCATGCCACTGTCAGGATCTTCAATCGAGAGGACCTGCAGGGTATCTGAAATAAGCGCTGGCAGCTCATCACGGTGGAAAATCCTCACCGTGGAGGGATCATCCAGATCCTGTGGTAAATCCGCACCCGACTCTGGTTCCTCAGACCAAGAACGTCTGTCAGAGTTCTCCGAATCCTCACACCCCGACCACGGGGGGGGGGGGGGAAGGTGCACCACAATCTGAAGGGGAATTAACCCTTCTGTGCTTATCTTTAGGCCAAGCATCCGGGAAAAAAACCTCACTGGGCAGTCCCAGGCCAGAATCCATCGGGGGGGCAATCAGAGGAGCCTCAGGCGACCCTTGAGGGAGGGCTCTTTTCATCATGTATGCTTTATGCAGCAAAAGCACAAAATCCGGGGAGAAAATCTCACCCTGGGCACCCAAATCCTGTCCGGTGCTAGCCACTCCTGAAATAACCTCATCTCGAGGTGCCCCACCCGGCTCAGGTCTCTCCGTGTCCACGGAGGCCGCGCCATGTGGTGTAAGCAAAATGGCGCCCGCTGCCAGCTCACAGCGGGAAGAAACATCGCTCGCCATGCTCGGGCCAGCTCCTACGCCAGTACAGCACGATTTACAGAGCCCTGCTGCCGATTTGCGCTTGCCACAAGTGGAACAGCGCTTTACATTGTCTGCAGCCATCGCCGAAAAAACGTTGGTAAAATCCAAGATGGCGGTTTCGTGCCAAAATTGCCCCGATCGCGGGCCCACCCCGGAGGAGTTGGAAAACACTCTTACCTCAAAGGATCTAGTGTACAACTACGATCCTGCTGAAAATCAGGTCAAAAACCTCTGTTCCAGCGTCTCTGCGTTTAAAAATGCGACGCAACTTTTTTTTTTTTTAAGCTGTGAGGAAAGCAGAGGTATTGAAGACTCCGGAGGCTCAGATGAGTGGGAAAGGCAGGGAAAGGGCGAACCTATATGCCTGCATCCACTGTTGGTGGGTAAGGACAGGGAAAGCAAGGCAATATGTCCACATCCACAGAGGTATGGGTAAGGCAGGGAAAGGGCTAACCTATGTGCCTTTAAAGTGAGGCTGCTATAGCCTCCAACACCCCGGCTAACAACTGGCAAGCCAGGAACCACCTCCCGGCAGATTTTTCTGGAGCTCGAACAAGCTGCAGCCACCCTGCTAGGGGAGATAGAGAATACTGAAGAGGCAGTGGAGCTAGCTGGCTAAGATGGCACTGTGAAAGTTTGAGTGCTCTCTATCTCCCCTGCTGGTTGATGGACATAACCCATACGTAATGGCTTCATCTGCTTGATGACAAGGAAAAAAAAAAAAAAAAAAAAAAAAGATTATGTTGGAGGCAAAAAACACAGTAAAAATTTTTTTTACATACATTAAGTAGAGGAGTGTGGTAGCCATGTTAGTCCACTCTTAAGGTTATCAATAGAAATCAAACAAAATAAAACATGGAAAAGAAAATAAGATGATACCTTTTTTATTGGACATAACTTAATACATTTCTTGATTAGCTTTCGAAGGTTGCCCTTCTTCCTCAGATCGGAAATAAGCAAATGTGCTAGCTGACAGTGTATATAAGTGAAAACATTCAAGCATTACTATGACAGTCTGACAGGGTGGGAGGAGGGGGGTGGGTAGGAAGTATGCATGGGGACATCAAAGCATATCATTGATATTCTAAAAGGATGGGTGTGGATAGGTGAGGGGAGGGTGATCAACAGAGACATACAGCTTTATGGTTTATAATGGGTTAGGAACCCCAGATCCTTGTTAAGTCCTTTCTGTTGGGTGTTAAAATATTCAATCATTCTGACTTCAAAGGTCTTGTATGGTTTTAAAGTTACCTTTCAGGATTCTCACTGTGAAATCACTGGTACAGTGTCCTGGTCCTGTAAAATGTTGACCAACAGGCGTGGGAACCCTGCTGGCACCAGTATTGTTCATATGATGTCTATGTAAATTGAATCTTGTCTTAAGCATCTGGCCTGTTTCTCCAATATAGCATCCTTCGTTACATTTTTTACACTGAATGATATATACCACATTGGAAGATGAGCAAGTGAAAGATCCCTTTATGTTGAATATCTTTCCTTTGTGGATGACTTTGGGGTCCTGTGAAATGTTTTGGCATAGTTTGCAACTGGAATTACAGGGAAGTGTGCCCTTCTGTTCCTTTTCAGCATCTGGCCTGTTTCTCCAATATAGCATCCTTCGTTACATTTTTTACACTGAATGATATATACCACATTGGAAGATGAGCAAGTGAAAGATCCCTTTATGTTGAATATCTTTCCTTTGTGGATGACTTTGGGGTCCTGTGAAATGTTTTGGCATAGTTTGCAACTGGAATTACAGGGAAGTGTGCCCTTCTGTTCCTTTTCAGTCTGTGATGGAAGTTTACTTCTGATTAGCTTGTGTTTTAAATTGGGTGGCTGTCGGAAGGCCAGTACTGGTGGGGATGGGAATATCTCTTTCAGTAATTCATCCTCCTGGAGTATAGGTTGTAGATCTCTTATGATTTTCCTCAGGTTTCCAGCTCTGGATTGTTTGTCACTACAAGCGGGATTCTGCCTGTGGATTTTTTCTTTTTGTACTGTAGCAGATTCTTCCTGGGTGTTTTGAGGGAGGAGGCAATATTCTTGGAGATTATTTTGGGGTTGTAGCCTTTCTGTTTGAAGGATTCAGTCAGGCTTTTAAGGTGTCTGTCTCTGTCCCCTGGGTCAGAGCAGATACGGTGGTATCTTGTGGCTTGGCTGTAAATGATGGCACACTCACGGAAGAAATATCTGGATTCATAGAGGGAATTCTGAAACCTCTCGTACACAAAACTAACAGCTTCATACAAGACACCACAGACTTTCTGAATAAATTGAAAAATATCAAGCAACTACCACCTAACACCCTTCTGGTCATGATGGATGTAGAATCACTATACAGCAACATTCCACATGCGGATGGCATAGCTGCATGTGGAAGACTCCTAAAAAAATCCACACTGGACCATCAATACTCACCAGAAACTATTACAAAATTAATCAAATTAATTTTAACTCACAACTACTTCCACTTTAACAATGATATCTATCTGCAAATAATGGGCACTGCGATGGGCACTAGGACAGCACCCCAATATGCCAACCTTTTTATGGCTGAGCTGGAAAAGAGATTTCTGAATACACACCAGACCAAACCTCTAAAATACTACCGGTACATCGATGACATTTTTATGATTTGGACGGAGGGTGAAGAAACTCTGAAACAATTTTATTCTGCCTTCAATACATAGCAGAGAGATTAAATGAATTATTTGCTTCTGTCTTCACCGAGGAAGATTTGGGAGAGATACCGGTGCCAGAAATGGTATCCAATACTGACGAGTCAGAGAAACTAAATGAAATCTCTATAAACCTAGAGGATGTAATGGGGCAATTTGACAAACTGAAGAGTAGCAAATCTCCTGGACTGGATGGTATTCATCTTACAGTACTGACAGAATTGAAAAATGAACTGGCGTAACTATTGTTAATATGTAATTTATCTTTAAAATCGAGTGTGGTACCAGAAGGTTGGAGGGTAGCCCATGTAATGCAGATATTTAAAAAAAAGTTCTAGAGGGGATCCGGGAAATTATAGACAAGTGAGCCTGAAGTAACGGCCGGGCAAAATGGTAGAGACCATTATAAAGAACAAAATTAAGAGCATACTCAGAAGCATGAGACAGAGCGAACATGGATTTAGTGAAGGGAAATCTTGCCTCACCAATCTATTACATGTCTTTGAAAGGGTGAACAAATATGTGGATAAAGGCGAGCCAGATGATGTGGAGGGGCATAATCGAACGGGTGCCCAAGTTTTCCTGAGCACGTCCTCGCAGGACGTCCCCGCGAAGGGGCGGGAAAACCCGTATTATCGAAACAAGATGGGTGTCCATCTTTCGTTTCGATAATACGTTCGGGGACGCCCAAATCTCAACATTTAGGTCGACCTTAGAGATGGTCGTCCCTGGTTTTCGGAGATAATGGAAACCGAGGACGCCCATCTCAGAAACGATCAAATCCAAGCCATTTGGACGTGGAAGGAGCCAGCATTTGTAGTGCACTTGTGCCCCTCACATGCCAGTACACCAACCGGGCACCCCAGTGGACTTCAGAAAAAGCTCCCAGATGCACAGCTCCCTTACCTTGTGTGCTGAGCCCCCCCCCCCAAAAAAAAAAACCCACTCCCCACAACTGTACACCACTACCATAGCCCTTAGGGATGAAGGGGGGCACCTAGATATGGATACAACGGGGTTTCTGGTGGGTTTTGAAGGGCTCACAGTTACCAGGACAGGTGTAACAGGTAGGAGGGGGGGTGGGCCTGGGTCCGCCTGCCTGAAGTGCACTGCACCCACTAAAACTGCTCCAGGGACCTGCATACTGCTGTCATGGAGCTGGGTATGCTATTTGAGGCTGGCAAAAATATTATTTTAGGGTGGGAGGGGGTTAGTGACCACTGGGGGAGTAAGGGGAGGTCATCCCCGATTCCCTCCGGTGGTCATCTGGTCATTTAGGGCACATTTTTGTGGCTAGATCGTAAAGTTGTCCAAGTGTTCATCAGAGACACCCTTCTTTCTTCCATTATCGGCTGAGGTCGCCCATGTGTTAAGCACGCCCTAGTCCCGCCTTCGCTATGCATCCGACACGACCAGGGAACTTTAGTTGTCCCTGCGACAGAAAGCAGTTGAGGACGCCCAAAATTGGCTTTTGATTATGCCGATTTGGGTGATCCTGTGAGAAGGACGCCCATCTTCCGGTTTGTGTCGAAAGATGGGCGCCCTTCTCTTTCGAAAATAAGCCTGATAGTGTATCTGGATTTTCAAAAGGCTTTTGACAAAGTATCTCAAGAAAGACTCTAGAATAAATTGGAAAGTCATGGATAGGTGGAAGTGTCCTATTGTGGATTAAGAAAGGATAGAAAACAGAGAGTAGGGTTAAATGGTCAGTATTCTCAATGGAGAAGGGTAGATAGTGGGGTTCCCAAGGGGTCTGTGATGGGACCGCTGTTTTTTTAAACTTATTAATAAATGATCTAGAAATGGGAGTAACTAGTGAGGTAATTAAATTTGCTGAAGACAAAGTTATTAAAATTTGTTAAAATCACAAGAGGATTGTGAAAAGTTACAAGAGGACCTCACGAGACTGGGAGTCTAAATGGCAGATTACGTTTAATGTGAGCAAGTGCAAAGTGATGCATGTGGGAAAGAGGAACCCAAACTATAGCTACGTAATACAAGGTCCAACGTTAGGAGTCACCGATTAAGAAAAGGATCTCGGCGGCGGCGTTGATGATACGTTGAAACCCTCTGGTCAGTTTGCGGTGGCAGCAGCTAAGAAAGCAAATAGAATGTTAGGTATTAGGAAAACAATGGAAAACAAAAGTGAGGATGTTATAATGTCTTTGTATTGCTCCATGGTGCAACCACACTTCAAATATTGTGTTCAATTCTGATCGCTGCATCTCAAAAAAGATATTGAGGCTCATTTTCAAAGCACTTAGCCTCCCAAAGTTCCATAGAAACCTATGGAACTTAGCCTCCCAAAGTGCTTTGAAAATATGCCTCATAGTGGAATTAGAAAAGGTACAAAGAAGGGCGAAGAAAATGATAAAGGGAATGGGACGACTTCCCTATATGAGGAAAGGCTGAAGTGGCTAGGGCTCTTCAGCTTGGAGAAAAGACAGCTGAGGGGAGATATGACAGAAGTCTATAAAATAATGAGTGGAGTAGAACAGGTAGATGTGAATCGATTGTTTACTCTTTCCAAAAATACTAGGACTAGGGGGCATGTGATGAAGCTACAAAGTAGTAAATTTAATATGAATCGGAGAACATGTTTCTTCACTCAACATGTAATTAAACTCTGGAATTCATTGCCAGAGAATTTGGTAAAGGCGGTTAGCTTAGTAGGGTTTTATAAAGATCTGGACAGCTTCCTAAAGGAAAATTCCAAAGACAATTATTAAATTGACTTGGGGAAAATACACTGCTTATTTCTGGGATAAGCAGCACAAAATGTACTTAACTGTTTTTGGGTTCATGCCAGGTACTTGTGACCTGGATTGGCCACTGTTGGAAAAAGAATGCAGGGCTTGATGGACCTTTGGTCTGTCCCAGTGTGGCAATACTTATGTACTTATCTAGCTTTACAATTCTGAAGTTTTGATCAACTATGCATGAACAGTATTTCCCATGGTGTGCTGTTTTACAGGGCTGTCTCCATTCGATATGTTAATACCAAAAATCCTGCAGTCTCTGGTATATAGTATACAGTACTAAATATCCAAACCAGGACACAAGTTGCCAAAAAGGGCTATTAGTCCTTCTTAAACCAAAAATTGTATGTACTCTGAGATTATTGTAATACAGTGGGGGAAATAAGTATTTGATCCCTTGCTGATTTTGTAAGTTTGCCCACTGACAAAGACATGAGCAGCCCATAATTGAAGGGTAGGTTATTGGTAACAGTGAGAGATAGCACATCACAAATTAAATCCGGAAAATCACATTGTGGAAAGTATAAGAATTTATTTGCATTCTGCAGAGGGAAATAAGTATTTGATCCCTCTGGCAAACAAGACCTAATACTTGGTGGCAAAACCCTTGTTGGCAAGCACAGCGGTCAGACGTCTTCTGTAGTTGATGATGAGGTTTGCACACATGTCAGGAGGAATTTTGGTCCACTCCTCTTTGCAGATCATCTCTAAATCATTAAGAGTTCTGGGCTGTCGCTTGGCAACTCGCAGCTTCAGCTCCCTCCATAAGTTTTCAATGGGATTAAGGTCTGGTGACTGGCTAGGCCACTCCATGACCCTAATGTGCTTCTTCCTGAGCCACTCCTTTGTTGCCTTGGCTGTATGTTTTGGGTCATTGTCGTGCTGGAAGACCCAGCCACGACCCATTTTTAAGGCCCTGGCGGAGGGAAGGAGGTTGTCACTCAGAATTGTACGGTACATGGCCCCATCCATTCTCCCATTGATGCGGTGAAGTAGTCCTGTGCCCTTAGCAGAGAAACACCCCCAAAACATAACATTTCCACCTCCATGCTTGACAGTGGAGACGGTGTTCTTTGGGTCATAGGCAGCATTTCTCTTCCTCCAAACACGGCGAGTTGAGTTCATGCCAAAGAGCTCAATTTTTGTCTCATCTGACCACAGCACCTTCTCCCAATCACTCTCGGCATCATCCAGGTGTTCACTGGCAAACTTCAGACGGGCCGTCACATGTGCCTTCCGGAGCAGGGGGACCTTGCGGGCACTGCAGGATTGCAATCCGTTATGTCGTAATGTGTTACCAATGGTTTTCGTGGTGACAGTGGTCCCAGCTGCCTTGAGATCATTGACAAGTTCCCCCCTTGTAGTTGTAGGCTGATTTCTAACCTTCCTCATGATCAAGGATACCCCACGAGGTGAGATTTTGCGTGGAGCCCCAGATCTTTGTCGATTGACAGTCATTTTGTACTTCTTCCATTTTCTTACTATGGCACCAACAGTTGTCTCCTTCTCGCCCAGCGTCTTACTGATGGTTTTGTAGCCCATTCCAGCCTTGTGCAGGTGTATGATCTTGTCCCTGACATCCTTAGACAGCTCCTTGCTCTTGGCCATTTTGTAGAGGTTAGAGTCTGACTGATTCACTGAGTCTGTGGACAGGTGTCTTTCATACAGGTGACCATTGCCGACAGCTGTCTGTCATGCAGGTAACGAGTTGATTTGGAGCATCTACCTGGTCTGTAGGGGTCAGATCTCTTACTGGTTGGTGGGGGATCAAATACTTATTTCCCTCTGCAGAATGCAAATAAATTCATATACTTTCCACAATGTGATTTTCCGGATTTAATTTGTGATGTGCTATCTCTCACTGTTACCAATAACCTACCCTTCAATTATGGGCTGCTCATGTCTTTGTCAGTGGGCAAACTTACAAAATCAGCAAGGGATCAAATACTTATTTCCCCCACTGTATATATGTATGCTAACTGGAGCTCATGTGTTTATAATTATTTCAAATGTTATCAAATAATGGTGTTCCATTCTATCTTCTCATTGAGTCCCTTCGTATATCCACCATTGTTCCCGACAAGCAAGCACCTGCTCCCTGTTGATACCAGAGCAATTATCCGGCACCTGATCTATCACAAACCACTGTAGTTCACCAAAACTGTGCTGATGCTGCAAACAATGAAGTACCAACAGAGCAGTGGCCAGTTCTTTTAAAGCCTTCTGTTCTGCATTAGAGAAATTCACATATCGCTTCCGACTCTTTTCTTGTTTGCTTTCCTGAATTTCCAATCGTTCCAGGTCCCTCAATACTAATGCATTAAACATTGCTATATGTGTATCCATGGGACCCGGAGGAATCCAACAAGATTTTGGACGAAACACGGATGTATCATTATCATAACCCTCCGATGAGGAAAAATATAATTTGATCTGCAAATTTCTAAAAATGTGTGCTAAATCCACGTGTGTGGAAAAAGCATTATGCCAAACGGTAGGAACAAACGTCAAACCTCATTCCAATACCTGAATTTGTACAGGAGAAAGTTGTTTTCGCGAAATATTAATTATGTTTGACTTCTGAGATTGCTCGACCTGGTTACTGGTCCTTGTGCCCCTAGTTGATCCTACGAAGGGACTGAATGAGAAGATAGAACAAAACACCATTATTTGATAACATTTGCAATAATTATAAACACATGAGCTCCAGTTAGCAATGACGGTGCGCAGGGTTTTCATGTGAAAATGCCGCACTCTCAGGGACTTGTTGACTTCTTTTAAGTCTAGGATGGGCCAAAAAGACCCTCCTCTTCGCGGCACCACAAAGTAATGGAGTAACGGACAGAGCCATGTTCAGCGGGAAGCACCGGGGACACCGCCCCAATGTGAATCAAGCCTTGCAAGGACTCCTCTACCACCGCATCGGGACTCCACAAACACGTCTCTCATCGGGGCATTGAATTCTATTCTGTATCCATCTCTGATCAGGTCCAAAACCCATTGATCTCAGGAAATCTTGGCCCACTCCTCGTGAAAGAGGGAAAGTCGTACTCCTATGACAGGGAGTGAGGAGAGGGCCGGCGCACCACCATTGAGAGGGTCGCCCTTGAACTCCAGGCCTTGAGCCAGCCGCTGTGGAACGTTTGTCAGAGCGAAAGGAGTTCCTCTGCTGAAAATGGGCACGTGAAGTAAACCCAGCAGAACCCCCCAGGCGGTACCTTCGAGCTTCACGGAAGCGAGGTCTGTAAGAGGAGGGGACCGCCTGACCCTTCGAAGAAGGCTGCAGCTTATCCTCGGGTAAGCGCTGGGGTTTAGCATCCCCCAGGCCTTTAACAATTTTCTCCAGCTCCTCACCAAATAGAAGGCCTTGAAAGGGCAACTTCACCAACCTTTGCTTAGAGGCCATGTCAGCCGCCCAATGCCGTAGCCACAACAGGCGGCGAGCCGCCACCGCCACAGCCATCTGCTTAGCCAAAGCTCTGACCAGATCATAAAAGGTGTCAGCCAAGAAAGACAAGGCCAACTCCATCCGCGGTGCCACCTCCGCAAGTGGCTCCACTCCATTCCACTACCTGTTATAACCAAGCGAGGCAGGCTCGGGCAGCATAGCAGCTGCATGCAGATGCCCGTAAGGATAGGCCTGAAATCTCAAAGGACCGCTTTATAGCTGATTCAAGGCGTCGGTCTTGCATGTCCTTCAGGGCAACTCCTCCTTCAACTGGGAGGGTAGTTCTTTTTGTCACTGCCGTGACTAGGGTATCCACTTTAGGCACTGCTAGGCGTGCCAAATGCTTCTCACTTAGAGGGTATAATTGCCCCACAGCCCTGGCAACTTTCAAAGGCCCCTCAGGGTCAGCCCATTGAGCCAAAATAAGCTCTTGGATGGAGTCATGCAACGGAAAGGCTCGAGCAGGCTTCTTAGTACTTGTCATCCTCGGATTAGCAGAGGAGACTTCAGCACTCGCAGGATCTTCAATAGAGAGGACCTGCAATGCATTAGAAATAAGCGCTGGCAGCTCATCGCGGTGGAAAATCCTCACCGCGGAAGGATCATCTGGATCCAATGGCAATCCTGCACCTTCCTCTGGCTCTCCAGACCACGAGGGCCTGCCAGAACCCTCAGGCTCCTCACATCCCGACCACGGGGGGGAAAGGGGGGTACACCACTCTCTGAAGGGGAATGCACCCTTCTGCGCTTGTCCTGCAGCCATCTGTCAGGGGAAAACGCACCTGACGGCAATTCAAGGCCAGGCTCCACTGGAGGGAACACAGGCAGCAGAGCTGATTGAGACCCCTGCGGGAGAGCTCTTTTTAACATAAATGCTTTATGCAGCAGCAAAACAAACTCAGGGCAGAATGGCTCACCCTGGTCTCCTGGTTCCAGTCTGGGGGTAATAGCTCTCATATTAGCCTCCATACGAGGCTCCCCTCCAGGCTCAAACCCCACCGCCTCAGCGGGGGTCGCGCCATGCTGTTCCAAAATGGCGCCCGCTGCCAGCTCCACGGAGTGGGGAGAAACCTCGCTCGCCATGCTCGGGCCGGCTCTGACGTCAGAAGAGCATGATTTACAGAGCCCTGCTGCTGATCTGCGCTTGCCACAACAGGAGCAGCGCTTAACCACCTCCGCAGCCATCGCCGAAAACAGCGGGAAATTCAAAATGGCGGATTCGCACCAAAATCGTCCCGAACGCGGGCCCTCCCCGGAGAAGCTACAAAATGCTCTTACCTCCCCGGACCGAGTCCACAGAGCTCCGATCCGCTGCACAAACTGAAGAAAACCTCTTTTCAGGGATCGCAGCGCTACAGCGTCAGAAACAGCAAATCATAACCAGGAAGTTCCTTGAACCAAGGCGCTACTCCGGCGCTGAAAAGACTCTCTTCGGCTGGCCCGGCCAGCAAACAAGGTATCGGCGGCAGGGCGGGCGGCTAAACAGTGCCCCCCTCCCCGCGAGGTCTGGCTACGCCCCTGGGGTAAGGCAGGGAAAGGGCGTACCTATTTGCCTTTAAAGTGGGCACCATCAGCCACAACACCCCTGCTACAACTGGCAACAGCACAGGAGCCACCCCAGGCAGATTTTCTTAAGGAGCTGAATAAGCTGCGACCACCCTGCTGGGGAGATAGAGAATACTGAAGAGGCAGATGGCGCTAGCTGGCCATGAGGCACTATGGTTTTTCAGTGCTATCTCCCCCTGCTGGTTGATGGACACAACCCTTTCGTAATGGATTCATCTGCTTGATGACAAGGAAGTAGCAATTTAAGAAGAATGGAACTATGAAGGATCTGCTGCAGGATGAGGAAAAGAACTGGCAGTAAATGCAAGAACTCTGCATGATGGTGTGGAGGTGGGGACACTGCTAAAGAGTGCATGCACCTGTGTATGTTTCTGTGTCATATAAACACAGCATCCCTTTAAAAATGTAGGCTGAGCTTCCCTTTGAAAATCCATTGCTACAAATGTGCCTGTACACATACTAAAAGAAAAAAAAGTTTTCAGCCCAGGGAAATTTACACAGCTACCTATTAAGTTTCCTAGGCACATTCCTTTGAACACTGTTGCAATACTGCCTTTTTTGTCTATATCCTTTCATAAAGAAAGTGAATTTTTTTATTTTGCTGCTTCCATTTATGAAACTTTTCTCACATGTAAAACTTTGGTACAAACCAGAGGTGCCAAGGGACAATGTGTCAGGTATATATTTACACAAGCAATGAAAGGTAAAAATGACTTGTGCAACTTCTTTGGTTCTTGGAACACTGCTGCAGGGCTGCAAAGTTACCCAGTTTCAGGAGGGAGACTTTTTTGGCCAATCTGATGCCTGAACTTAAATACCAATTCAGTGTTTTATTTGTAGTCCCTGATACTATCAAGTTAAATCAGTGCCCAAAGTCCCATAACTTACCAGAATAGGGTTGCAGAAATCCAGGACTAGTTTAGAATTTCTTTCTTGGAACTGGGTAACTTGGCAGCTCTCCAGCTCTAACCATTAAGCCTCTCCATTTGAGGCATGTATTTGGCAGGGTCCTTCTGCTCACTCATTAAGTATTACTGTCAACATGCCCACAGATATTTCTGGAGAAGTGAAATGTTGGGGGGGGGGGGGGGGGGGGGGAGTAAATCAAGGGAGAAGGGGAAATTCCATTAAGGAAAGCCACAAATATATGTTTGTCTGCGGTCCAATATAGTGTTAATCTGGCCCTGGGGGCAGGGGCTAGCAGGTGTAGTCTGCTCCAGACAGAAGGCCAAGGTTACATGAAAACTTTCCTTTACTTAATGTGTTAAATTTGTTAGCAGAAAATGTAGTAAAAGCAGTTAGCTTAGTGGGGTTTAAAGAAGGTTTGGATGGCTTCCTAAAGGAAAGTCCATAGACAAATATTAAAATGGACTTAAAATCCACTGCTTATTTCTAGGACAAACAGCATAAAATGTATTGTACTTTTTTGGAGATCTTGCCAGGTACTTGTGACCTGGATTGGCCACTGTTGGAAACAGGATGCTAGGCTTGATGGACCTTCGGTCTGTCCCAGTATGGCAATACTCATGTACTTATGAACTAGAGGCTGTAGAGAGATTAGCTTACCTTCTACACATTGATAAGCGCCAATCGCACTGAGGTGAACCCTTACAGAGTTGTTTTCAGATCAGACTCAGAGGAGCAAAGTACTCAGTTTTTGTGAAAGGCAAAAGAACAGAATTTGGGCCTTACCTTCACACCAGACAGCAAAATTCTTCCATTTGAAATTGTTTGACTTTTTTAGTGGAGTTAAGCAGGATTCTTGAGACACTTGAGCAGTTGGAAGGATGCAAGTTCTGCGCTCTCAACTTCCAAGCTGTGAGGACCAGGGCCTGAAGGCTGGGATGTAGGAGACAACCGCCCCCCCCCCCCCCCCCCCCCCCCAAGGCCTGGAGGCTGGAATGTAGAAGAGACCCCCTCCCCCCCGTTCTGGGTGGTGAGGGTCAAAAAGCATTCCAGTTTCCACAGATCTTTAGAGGGTAACTACAGAATTAGAGAGCCATATCTGCTGAATCCAATATGACGTGATGAGAACCACTGCTCCCCAATCCTGCTTGAGATTCCTCAGTCTTCTCCACCAGAGGTAAAGGAGAATACACAAGCATAACATGCCGTATGATTTCAGTATGGCGCACCAAGGTACTTTGTCTGGGTGAGTGGCAGAGATCCAACAAGGGGGCTCCCCAGTCTCAGATTTGTCAGGCTATGCCCATGTTGAGACCACGTGTGTAGCTAAATGACTCTGCTCAGTCTGTCCCGCCGACTGTTGCTCTTTGAGGACCTGATAACACAAAAAGGTGATCAGAAGTCTTGAAGGCATTTGGCATCTTCAGATATTGCAACAGAGCCCTGCAGACATCCAAAAGGTGCAACTGCCCAAAAGATTCCTGAAACTACTCTCTAGAAAAGGAGGGCAGATAAATGGGCTGTGGTTCAGGTGAAACACTGAAACCACCTTAGGCAGGAAGGAAGGCACAGTACGTACCGTTATTCCGGACTCTGAGAATTGCAGGAACGGGTCTCAACGGGACAGCGCCTGGAGCTCAGACACACGTCTCGCAGAGGTCAAGGCCACCAAAAAGACTGTCTTTAGAATCACATCCTTCTCCGAAGCTCGCCTCAGCGGCTCGAAGGGCGAACACTGGAGAGCCTTCAACACCAGCCCCAGGTTCCAAGTCGGACACGGCAGTCACACTGGCGGGCGGAGCCGGAGTGTCCCTCTTAGAAATCGGGCAACGTCCGGATGAGCGGCCAGGAATAAGCATGCCAATGCTGCCACTTGCACTCACGGGGAATTGTAGGCCAAGCCTTTTTGTAATCCATCCTGCAAAGAGTCCAGTATCGGCGAGACTGTAACCCGCGTGGGTGTGATTGCCTTTGAAACACACCACGCTTCAAACTGGCGCCAGATCCGAGCATAAGCAACGGAGGTGGACTGCTTGCGGGCCTGCAAGAGAGTGGAGATGACCTTGTTAGAATAGCCCTTGTCTCTTAATTGCGCCCTCTCAAGAGCCATGCTGTAAGACCAAATCGGCAGGGATCCTCCATGGTCACCGGTCCCTTCATCAACAGGTCCGGCATCAGAGGCAAAGGAAGAAAGGCTTCCACCAGCATCCTCCAGAGATCCGCGTACCACGGACATCTGGGCCAATCCAGGGCAATGAGAATCGCCACTCCTCGATGTAGCCAAATTCCCAGGACTCGCCCAATCAAGGGCCAAGGAGGGAACACATACAGGAGGCCCGAGGGCCAGGGTTGAGCCAGGGCATCCAACCCCTCCGAGCGAGGATCTCGCCATCTGCTGAAAAAGCACGGGACTTTGGCATTTGCGCTTGACGCCATTAGATCCGCTACGGGTGTTCCCCATTTGGCACAGAGCTGAAGAAACACTGTCTGCCAGTTCCCACTCCGCTGGGTCGATTTGATGCCTGCTTAGAAAATCGGCTTGCATGTTGCTCTGACCCGCTATATGCGCTGCAGAAAGAAGCTGCAGGTGTAGCTCAGCCCAGTGGCAAATCTGCGCGGCCTCCGCGGCCAGTGCTCTGCACTGAGTGCCTCCCTGGCAATTTATGTAGGCCACCGCTGTCGTGTTGTCCGACAGAACTCTGACAGCCAGCCCCTCCAGAGTCTTGTGAAAGGCCAGAAGAGCCTGGAATATCGCTCTCAGTTCCAAGCGACTGATGGGCCACCCCGTTTCCGCGGGTGTCCACAGACCCTGGGCATAGCTTCCCTGGAAATGTGCTCCCCATCCGACCAGGCTGGCATCGGTTATCACCAGGCACCAAGAGGGAAGTGCAAGCGGCATTCCTCGCCGCAGCATGCTGTTCAAGAGACTCCACTCCATACTGAGCCGGGCCGCAGGGAGCCACGTTAGTCTGCGTTGATAATCCTGGGACATTGGAGACCATCGTTGAAGCAGGGCAATCTGCAGTGGTCTCAAGTGCGCTCTCGCCCAAGGCACTACACCTCCAAAGTGGCCGTCATCGACCCCAGCAGCTGGACAAGGTCCCAAGCTCGCAGGCGAGGCATCCGCAGGAGCAGACGGACCTGATTCTGAAGCTTGCACCGCCTTTGGTCGAGGAGAAAGACAAACTCCGAGGCCGTGTCAAACCGGACCCCCAAACATTCGAGAGACTGAGAGGGGGTCAGCTGACTTTTGGGTATATTGACGACCCAGCCCAGAGATTGCAGTACTGAGACCACTCTGGCTGTGGACTTTCATCTGCCGAATCCGCTCTGATGAGCCAGTCATCGAGGCACTGGTGAACCCTGATACCCTCTCGCCTGAGAAAGGCAGCTACTACCACCATTACCTTGGAAAAGGTGCGGGGAGCTGTGGCGAGGCCAAAAGGCAAGGCCCGAAACTGGAAATGTTTTCCCAACACCGCAAACCGGAGAAACCGTTGATGCGGGAGCCAAATAGGAATGTGCAAGTAAGCTTCTTTAAGTCCAGAGACGTGAGAAACTCTCCTGGCTGTACCACCGCAATGACAGAGCGCAGGGATTCCATGCAAAAATGCCGCACTCTTAGTGCCTCGTTCACTGACCTTAAGTCGAGGATCGATCGGAAAGACCCACCTTTTCGAGGCACCACAAAGTAAATGGAGTAGCGACCGCAGCTGCGTTCGGCAGGAGGCACAGGGATCACCGCTCCGAGGTGCAACAAGACTTGAAAGGTCTCCTCTACCGCCGCCCGTTTGACGGCAGTACCGCATCGGGACTCCAAAAACACTTCTCTCACCGGGGCGCTAAATTCCAATCGGTAACCTTCTCTGATCAGGTCCAAGACCCACTGATCTGAGGTAATCTTGGCCCATTCCTCAAGAAAGAGAGAAAGACGTCCTCCTACTGCAGGAATTGAGGAATGGACCGGCGCCCCGTCACTGAGGGGGCCGCCCCTGAACTCCAGGCCTTAATCCGGCAACTCCGAGTGAAAGGAGTTCCTCTGCTGAAAACGGGCACGTTGAGAAAACCCAGCACAGCGCCCCAGGCGATATCTGCAAGCTTCACGGAACCGAGGTCTGGGAGAGGAGGGCCACACAGAACCCTTGGAAGAAGGCCTCGGCCTATCCTCGGGTAACCGCTGGGGCTTAGGGTCCCCCAGGTCTTTAACAATTTTCTCCAGCTCCTCTCCAAACAGGAGGCCCCGAAAGGGTAACCTCACCAGCCTGTGCTTAAAGGCCATGTCAGCCGTCCAATGCCGTAGCCATAGAAGGCGGCGGGCAGCCGCCACCACAGACGTGTTTAGCCGAAGCTCTGACCAGATCATAAAGGGCATCAGCCAAAAATGACAGGGCCGACTCCATCCGTGGTGCAACCTCAGCGAGGGACTCTGCACCATCTGTGGGCTGCTCCACTGCCTGTTGTAACCAGGAGAGGCAGGCCCGGGCAGCATAGGAACTGCAAATAGATGCCCTTAAGGCAAGGCCCGATATTTCAAAGGACCGTTTCAGAGCGGATTCAAGCCACCGGTCCTGCATGTCTTTCACGGCAACCCCTCCCTCTATGGGGAGGGTGGTCTTTTTAGTCACCGCCGTGACCAAAGTGTCCACTTTTGGCATCCCCAAAGGGGCCAAGTGCTCCTCACTCAGAGGGTAAAGCTGACCCATAGCCTTGGCCACTTTCAAAGGCCCATCGTGTTCAGACCATTGAGCTGAAATAAGCTCTTGGATGGAGTCATGCACAGGAAAGGCTCGAGCAAGCTTTTTAGTAGTCGCCATCCTAGGATTACCAGAGGAGGCATTGGCCTTGGCAGGATCATCAATAGAGGGGGCCTGCAAGGCGTCAGAAATTAGCGTTGGCAGCTCATCGCGGTGGAAAATCCGAACCGCATTGGTATCATCCAGATACGGTGGCAATCCCGCATCTTCCTCTGGCTCATCAGACCATGATGCCTTGCCAGAACCCTCAGAATCCCCACAGCCCGACGGGGGGGGGGGGGGGGGGGGGGGGGGGGGGGGGTATGCGCCAGTCTCCAACGGGGAATCCATCTATGTTTAGCGTCCTTTCAATGCTCGGGGGAAGTAGCCAGCCCCGGGCCATCAACACCCGGGGGGAAACCAGGTAGCAGCACAGTGTCAGACACCTTCGGCAGAGCTCTTTTCAGCATGAAGGCTTTATGCATTAACAGCACAAACTCAGGGAAGAAAAACTCATCCTGACCCTCCGCCTCCGAATTAGGAGTAACGGGAATAGGAGCTCCTCTGGTAGCCTCTGACCGAGGCATCCCCCTGCACTCAGACTCCTCCGCAACAGCGAGGGTCGAGACATACGGCGCTTCCAAAATGGCGCCCGCTGCCAGCTCCATTGAGCGGGAAGAATCATCACTCACCATGCTTGTGACATCTAAAGAGCATTTCTTACAGAGCCCCCCTGCTGATCTGCGTTTACCACAACGGGAGAAGCGTTTAACTCCCTCAGCAGCCATCGCCCAACCGGACAGAATTATATAAATAAAATGGCGGCTTCGCACCAAAACTTACCCGTTCGGAACGGCGTCCGCGGGACCTCCCCGGAGGAGCTGGGCACCACTCTCACCTCAAAAGACCGAGTCAAACAAGCTCCGGTCAAGCTGCACGCTGAAAATAGCCTCAGAATAATTACGCAGAATCAATGCGTACTCCTTATTTATTTATTTTTTGACGCTGTGAGGCAAGTTGGAGGCAGGCAGCAACAGAGGTACTCCGGTAGGAAGGGGGATGGTAAGGCAGGGAAAGGGCGAACCTATAGGCCTTCAAAGTGGGCAACACAAGCCACAACACCCCAGCTTCAACTGGCAAAGCACAGGAACCACCCCAGGCAGAATTTTTCCAGGAGCTGATCAAGCTACGTCCACACCTGCTGGGAGATAGATAAATACTGAAGGCACATGGAGCTAGCCATCCAAAAGGGTACTATGGTTTTTCAGTGTTCTCTAACGCCATCTGCTGGTAGGCGGATACAACCCATCAGTTAATGGATTCATCTGCTGCTGATGACAAGGAAACTTGTATTGTGGCTATGCTCTCCTGGAGGAAGTAAAAAAAAAAAAAAAAAAAGTTCATCCTTTGCTTCGACTGGGGAGCAGGCTGAAACTTCTGGGCTTGTTGCTGCCACCAACAGGAACGACAACCCTGGCACTGCTGGGGAGGGGAAGGGGCAGGAAGGTGAGGGCCCTTAGAAGTAGTTGGACCTCCTGATTTCTCCAGGGAGCCTCCTTTTTCTGCCACAGAACCGCCGAAATGTGGAGGCCACAGAAGTGGGTTGAAACAGTAACTTGATGGTATGAGTTCTCTTCTTAATTACGCGAGTGACCTCCTCCATCTTGTCACTAAAAAGATAGTCTCCTCAGGACAGGATATCCACCAGCTTCTCCTGAAGCGCTGGTTTGAGGTCTGAGGCACGCAACCAGGCGAGTCTGTGCATACCGATACCCAAAGCAGAGACCCTGGATTCCATATCAAAAGCATTATAGGTTGCGCGCTGGCTATGTTCTTTCTGCTTAGCAGCTTGATTTGGAGGCAGAATATCTAACTCCACTACACACCAAGTTTCACAAATGCATGCTACACTACATATGTGGGGGGGGGGTTCAGGAGTCCAAAGGACAGCCTGAGCTGACAGTGACAGCTGGCGTCCTAGACATGCATTCCAAAGTTGTGCTTTGAACTTTTGAATGCATGTGCCAGGTGTTATCCGTCTGCTTTCCTCCCTCATGATCGAAGCTAATACTGTGCATATCATTTGCATGCTATTAGCTTTGATCATGAGGGAGTGTTCTGGCCGCAGCTGTGGCTTACACACTATTAGCCCATTATATAACAGTACAGGTCACAGAGGTGTTTGATATCTGGTGAACTCATATGCTGTAATGTGGGGAGGGGGGTTATTTTAACTGTTCACCTTTTGAGGATGGTGTTAAGTGACATATATTGGGGATAAGGGCAAACGTTCGGGGTGGTTGGCTTGGGGATAAAATGATAAAATTGTCACTGTTCTGTGATTGAACAAAGAACATTTCAAAGCCCTCTAGATATCATACTGCGTCTTGTGAAGAATAAGGGGCTGTTCTATCCTGGGTAGGCCACTAAGTGGTGCTGTTCCCATAGGAATGGGGGGAAATGCTTATACTTAGGATGAGTCACTAGAGGGAGCCAGTAGGGGAAGGTCCAGCTGGAGGTCGCTAGGACCTGGGAGAGTCCTGGGTTGGAAACAGGTGAAGGTTGTTATGGGCTGGGTCCTGCCTGGAATTAGGGGGAAGAGCCTAAAGTGGTGTAGAAGCTAGTCACCCATTTTATACCTGAGTTTAGGAGAGGAGAAGGAGAAGAGAAAGGAACTGGAGAGCTGGCAGCTGAGGAAAGAGGATTCCCTGAAGGTACTGGCTGGGCTCTAGAGAGACTGTTGTGTTAATCCATTATATATAGAACTGTGTAAGAAGACCAAGGAACTAGCAGCCAGGGGCTGAAAGTGTTTTAAACTGGAAGAAGTGTGCCCCAGGGGGCTGGAATAAAGAGCTGATTGATGAATATGCTGTATTGGACTTGGGTAATTTGCATATTCCCTGGAGCTCACCCTGAGTGAAAAAGGGGCCCAGGATCTTGAGGTTGGAGTGTTCAGGATACTGGGAAGAGACAGGGCTAGAGTCCTGCTTGGGAGCCAGAGGCCAGAGAGCGGGAGGAGAAGCCTCGTCTTCACAGTCTCCACCTTCTTAGATGCAATCTGCACTGAGGGGGAGACTCACAGTTCTTCATCAGTGCATCTTTAAGGATAGGGTACAACAATACCATGACCCCTTCCATAGGAGACTCGTTTCAGGATAATATTCTACCCTGGGCTCCTCTTCCGTCTCCAACTTAAACGGGATGGCCAAAGCCATCTGCTTGACAAAACCAGTGAAAGACCCCCAGGTAGAGATTTTCCCTTGAAGTGGAAAGAGATCAGAAGATACCCCATAAAACTCCTCCTCCAAGAGTCCTCTTCTGGAGTCCCATGAGCAGTCAGACTCCTCACTGTACTCAGGTTGGATAGAGTCTGTACCTGCCCCAGCTCAGTGGAACCACATCCACATCCTGAAGGGTGCCGAGGTAGAGCCCTTCCCTCAGATTCCACAGAAGCTTTCTCCCTCGACGCTGAGAGTGGTACTACATGGGTCGATGCAGGCCCCCTTAGGGGTGCCAGCATCAAGGACTGCTTTACAAACATGGAAGGAGCCTCAGGAAAAGTGGAGGCTGAGCTACAGCTAGCACAAGCGCCCTCAATGCCTGAGAAGAGTGCAACTGCAGCATCTGCACCAGCTCCTATCCGAGCATGACTTGGTACCACTCATTGAAGGAAGGCATCGGCAAAGGCAGGGGATCTGGTGCCAAAATGGAAGCAAGAACCTGACTAGCATATTGGCCCCTCTTATCAGAAGGGAAGTGTTCCTCCCAGTGCTGGTGCTTCTCCGGTACGGGTGACGCCGATGCCCCGGCATTGTGCACCAATGACCAATGCTTATGCTTCTTGGGCTTACTCCAATACTCAACATCACGTTCCTTCAGTGGCAACCAGGACAATATCGAACCTGTATGTATCCTTGGTGTAGGGTCTGATACTGACCAGTCCCGGGGCCTACTTTCAGTGCCCTATGTAAAGAAAAGTGGAGACTTCGTTGATGTCAGCGCACTCCCAGTGGAAGCTGGGCAACTACTGTCGTTTCCTGTGCCATTGTCGATGGACTGGCCTTAGAGGAGCCAAAAAGTCTTCCCTACTGGACTTGCCGCACCCTGTGTGCCCTCAACTGCATTTTTAAATAGAGAGAATGAGAGTCAGTCTCCTGATTAAGCCCAAGGCACGCAATGCACCAAAAGTGAGGGTCCATCATAGAAGTCACCCATCAACACTGGGCGTACCTCTTGAAGCCACTGGGGGTGGTCTTAGACATTGAAAAAAGTATGGTGGCCAAATTAAACTTCAAATTTTGCACTAAAAAAAAAGGGGGGGGGCAGCATTCAAATTGAGGTCAGTGCTGCAGACTAAGTGGGCCTTGCAATTCCTGATAAAAAGGAAACCTTAAGAGACAAAAAAACACTAAAGAACTAAAAGGAAATTGAATAAGCAAATAATAAAGAAAGAGGGGAAATAAGAGAGCTTGCACAGGAAGACACTGCTGTAATGGACAAAAGCACTCAGTGAGAACACAAAGACATGTCCTCCCTGCTCTGTGGAAAAATGCAGACTAAAGGCACCCACACATGCATGATAGGACGCTGCTAGAATTTTCTACCGACATCTACTCGCTGGTCAGTGTCAACACTGGGCTTCGTCGGATAACATCGCCCAGATGTGAGAATACTAATTAATGGCCTGCTTGTCCTCGGAGAAAAGGAAATTTCCACCTTATTTGCTGGTTTTGACAGAGACTACCAAATAAGGGAAAAGAAAGAGAAAACTATCAGGTAGAAGATAATTTCTCACTTTAGTCAGCTACATGGTTCTGAATGAATGGGTATGATCCCTTCCTAACAGCAGGTGAAGGTAGAAAAAGCGAATGCTACATACCTGTAGAAGGTATTCTCCGAGGACAGCAGGCTGATTGTTCTCACTGATGGGTGACGTCCACGGCAGCCCCTCCAATCGGAAACTTCACTAGCAAAGTCCTTTGCTAGCCCTCGCGCGCATGCGCGGCCGTCTTCCCGCCCGAAACCGGCTCGAGCCGGCCAGTCCAGTATGTAGCAAGACAATACACTTCAAGGGAAGACACAACTCCAAAGGGGAGGCGGGCGGGTTTGTGAGAACAATCAGCCTGCTGTCCTCGGAGAATACCTTCTACAGGTATGTAGCATTCGCTTTCTCCGAGGACAAGCAGGCTGCTTGTTCTCACTGATGGGGTATCCCTAGCCCCCAGGCTCACTCAAAACAACAACATTGGTCAATTGGGCCTCGCAACGGCGAGGACATAACTGAGATTGACCTAAAAAATTTACCAACTAACTGAGAGTGTAGCCTGGAACAGAACAAACAGGGCCCTCGGGGGGTGGAGTTGGATCCTAAAGCCCAAACAGGTTCTGAAGAACTGACTGCCCGAACCGACTGTCACGTCGGGTATCCTGCTGCAGGCAGTAATGAGATGTGAATGTGTGGACAGATGACCACGTCGCAGCTTTGCAAATTTCCTCCATGGTGGCTGACTTCAAGTGGGCTACCGACGCTGCCATGGCTCTAACATTATGAGCCGTGACATGACCCTCAAGAGCCAGCCCAGCCTGGGCGTAAGTGAAGGAAATGCAATCTGCTAGCCAATTGGATATAGTGCGTTTCCCTACAGCCACTCCCCTCTTGTTGGGATCAAAAGAAACAAACAATTGGGCGGACTGTCTGTGGGGCTGTGTCCGCTCCAGATAGAAGGCCAATGCTCTCTTGCAGTCCAATGTGTGCAGCTGACGTTCAGCAGGGCAGGAATGAGGACGGGGAAAGAATGTTGGCAAGACAATTGACTGGTTCAGATGGAACTCCGACACAACCTTTGGCAGAAACTTAGGGTGAGTGCGGAGGACTACTCTGTTGTGATGAAATTTGGTGTAAGGGGCCTGGGCTACCAGGGCCTGAAGCTCACTGACTCTACGAGCCGAGGTAACTGCCACCAAGAAAATGACCTTCCAGGTCAAGTACTTCGGATGGCAGGAATTCAGTGGCTCGAAAGGAGGTTTCATCAGCTGGGTGAGAACGACATTGAGATCCCATGACACTGTAGGAGGCTTGACAGGGGGCTTTGACAAAAGCAAACCTCTCATGAAGCGAACAACTAAAGGCTGTCCTGAGATCGGCTTACCTTCCACTTGGTAATGGTATGCACTGATTGCACTAAGGTGAACCCTTACGGAGTTGGTCTTCAGACCAGACTCAGACAAGTGGAGAAGGTATTCAAGCAGGGTCTGTGTAGGACAAGAGCGAGGATCTAGGGCCTTGCTGTCACACCAGACGGCAAACCTCCTCCAATGAAAGAAGTAACTTCTCTTAGTGGAGTCTTTCCTGGAAGCAAGCAAGATGCGGGAGACACCCTCTGGCAGACCCAAAGAGGCAAAGTCTACGCCCTCAACATCCAGGCCGTGAGAGCCAGGGACTGGAGGTTGGGATGCAGAAGAGCCCCTTCGTCCTGCGTGATGAGGGTCGGAAAACACTCCAATCTCCACGGTTCTTCGGAGGATAACTCCAGAAGAAGAGGGAACCAGATCTGACGCGGCCAAAAGGGAGCAATCAGAATCATGGTGCCTCGGTCTTGCTTGAGTTTCAACAAAGTCTTCCCCACCAGAGGAATGGGAGGATAAGCATACAGCAGACCTTCCCCCCAATCCAGGAGGAAGGCATCCGACGCCAGTCTGCCGTGGGCCTGAAGCCTGGAACAGAACTGAGGGACCTTGTGGTTCACTTGAGATGCGAAGAGATCCACCAGGGGGGTGCCCCACGCCTGGAAGATCTGTCGCACCACACGGGAATTGAGCGACCACTCGTGAGGTTGCATAATCCTGCTCAACCTGTCGGCCAGACTGTTGTTTACGCCTGCCAGATATGTGGCTTGGAGCACCATGCCTTGACGGCGAGCCCAGAGCCACATGCTGACGGCTTCCTGACACAGGGGGCGAGATCCGGTGCCCCCCTGCTTGTTGACATAGTACATGGCAACCTGATTGTCTGTCTGAATTTGGATAATTTGGTGGGACAGCCGATCTCTGAAAGCCTTCAGAGCGTTCCAGATCGCTCGCAACTCCAGAAGATTGATCTGTAGATCGCTTTCTTGGAGGGACCACCTTCCTTGGGTGTGAAGCCCATCGACATGAGCTCCCCATCCCAGGAGAGACGCATCCGTGGTCAGCACTTTTTGAGGCTGAGGAATTTGGAAGGGACGTCCCAGAGTCAAATTGGAGCAAATCGTCCACCAATACAGGGATTCGAGAAAACTCGTGGACAGGTGGATCACGTCCTCTAGACCCCCGGCGGCCTGATACCACTGGGAGGCTAGGGTCCATTGAGCAGATCTCATGTGAAGGCGGGCCATGGGAGTCACATGAACTGTGGAAGCCATGTGGCCCAGCAATCTCAACATCTGCCGAGCTGTGATCTGCTGGGACGCTCGCACCCGCGAGACGAGGGACAACAAGTTGTTGGCCCTCGCCTCTGGGAGATAGGCGCGAGCCGTCCGAGAATCCAGCAGGGCTCCGATGAATTCGAGTTTCTGCACTGGGAGAAGATGGGACTTTGGATAATTTATCACAAACCCCAGTAGCTCCAGGAGGCGAATAGTCATCTGCATGGACTGCAGGGCTCCTGCCTCGGATGTGTTCTTCACCAGCCAATCGTCGAGATATGGGAACACGTGCACCCCCAGCCTGCGAAGCGCCGCTGCTACCACAGCTAGGCACTTTGTGAACACCCTGGGCGCAGAGGCGAGCCCAAAGGGTAGCACACAGTACTGGAAGTGGCGTGCGCCCAGCTGAAATCGCAGATACTGTCTGTGAGCTGGCAGTATCGGGATGTGTGTGTAGGCATCCTTCAAGTCCAGAGAGCATAGCCAATCGTTTTGCTGAATCATGGGGAGAAGGGTGCCCAGGGAAAGCATCCTGAACTTTTCTTTTACGAGATATTTGTTCAGGGCCCTTAGGTCTAGGATGGGACGCATCCCCCCTGTTTTCTTTTCCACAAGGAAGTACCTGGAATAGAACCCCAGCCCTTCTTGCCCGGATGGCACGGGCTCGACCGCATTGGCGCTGAGAAGGGCGGAGAGTTCCTCTGCAAGTACCTGCTTGTGCTGGAAGCTGTAGGACTGAGCTCCCGGTGGACAATTTGGAGGTTGTGAGGCCAAATTGAGGGTGTATCCTTGCCGGACTATTTGGAGAACCCACTGATCGGAGGTTATGAGAGGCCACCTTTGGTGAAAAGCTTTCAACCTCCCTCCGACAGGCAGGTCGCCCGGCACTGACACTTGGATGTCGGCTATGCTCTGCTGGAGCCAGTCAAAAGCTCGCCCCTTGCTTTTGCTGGGGAGCCGCGGGGCCTTGCTGATTCGCACGCTGCTGACGAGAGCGAGCGCGCTGGGGCTTAGCCTGGGCCGCAGGCTGTCGGGAAGGAGGATTGTACCTACGCTTGCCAGAAGTATAGGGAACAGTCTTCCTTCCCCCGAAAAATCGTCTACCTGTAGAGGTAGAAGCTGAAGGCTGCCGGCGGGCGAACTTGTCGAATGCGGTGTCCCGCTGGTGGAGAGACTCTACCACCTGCTCGACTTTTTCGCCAAAAATGTTATCCGCACGGCAAGGCGAGTCCGCAATCCGCTGCTGGATTCTATTCTCCAGGTCGGCGGCACGCAGCCATGAGAGCCTGCGCATCACCACACCTTGAGCAGCGGCCCTGGACGCAACATCAAAAGTGTCATAAACTCCTCTGGCCAGGAATTTTCTGCACGCCTTCAGCTGCCTGACCACCTCCTGAAAAGGCTTGGCTTGCTCAGGGGGAAGAGCATCAACCAAGCCCGCCAACTGCCGCACATTATTCCGCATGTGTATGCTCGTGTAGAGCTGGTAAGACTGGATCTTGGACACGAGCATAGAGGAATGGTAGGCCTTCCTCCCAAAGGAGTCTAAGGTTCTAGCGTCCTTGCCCGGGGGCGCCGAAGCATGTTCCCTAGAACTCTTAGCCTTCTTTAGGGCCAAATCCACAACTCCAGAGTCATGAGGCAACTGAGTGCGCATCAGCTCTGGGTCCCCATGGATCCGGTACTGGGACTCGATCTTCTTGGGAATGTGGGGATTAGTTAATGGCTTGGTCCAGTTCGCAAGCAATGTCTTCTTCAGGACATGGTGCAAGGGAACAGTGGACGCTTCCTTAGGTGGAGAAGGATAGTCCAGGAGCTCAAACATTTCAGCCCTGGGCTCGTCCTCCACAACCACCGGGAAGGGGATGGCCGTAGACATCTCCCGGACAAAGGAGGCAAAAGACAGACTCTCGGGAGGAGAACGCTGTCTCTCAGGAGAGGGAGTGGGATCAGACGGAAGACCCTCAGACTCCTCGTCAGAGAAATATCTGGGATCTTCCTCTTCCTCCCACGAGGCCTCACCCTCGGTGTCAGACACAAGTTCACGGACCTGTGTCTGCAACCTCGCCCTGCTCGACTCCGTGGAACCCCGTCCACGATGGGGGCGTCGAGAGGTAGACTCCCTCGCCCGCATCGGCGAAGCTCCCTCCGCCGACGTAGTCGGGGAGCCTTCCTGGGAGGTGGCCGCGGTCGGTACCGCACGCGGTACCGACGTCGGGGACCTCAACCTGGGCGATGGGCCAGCCGGCGCCACGCTCGACGGTACCGGTGGCGCAAGCACCGCCGGTACCGGAGGGGTAGGGCGCAACAGCTCTCCCAGAATCTCTGGGAGAACGGCCCGGAGGCTCTCGTTTAGAGCGGCTGCAGAGAAAGGCTGAGAGGTCGATGCAGGCGTCGACGTCAGTACCTGTTCCGGGCGTGGAGGCTGTTCCGGGCTGTCCAGAGCGGAGCGCATCGACACCTCCTGAACAGAGGGTGAGCGGTCCTCTCGGTGCCGATGCCTGCTGGGTGCCGAATCCCTCGGCGACCCAGAGCTCTCGGTGCCGACACGGGGAGGAGACCGGTGTCGATGCTTCTTCGATTTCTTCCGAAGCATGTCACCGGAGCTCCCCGGCACCGACGAGGAGGACGTCGAATCCATCCGTCGCTTCCTCGGGGCCGAGACTGAAGAAGGTCGATCTCGGGGGGGCTGTACCGCAGGAGCCCTCAGGGTAGGCGGAGACCCACCCGAGGGCTCACCGCCACCAGCAGGGGAATGGACAGCCCTCACCTGCACTCCACCCGATGCACCACCGTCCGACGACATCAGCAGACGAGGTCCTGGTACCACCGACGTCGATGCAGCTATCCGATGTCTCGGCGCCGATGCAGAGGCCCGATGCCTCGATGCACTCGATGCAGGGGCGGCCGAGGAAGAAGGTCTGGACGCTGACGACGTCGATGCACTCGAAGATCCCGGTGCCGATGCCGACGAAGAGCCCGAGAACAACACGTTCCACTGGGCTAGTCTCGCTACCTGAGTCCGCCTTTGAAGCAGGGAACACAGACTGCAGTTCTGAGGGCGGTGCTCGGCCCCCAGACACTGAAGACACGACGAGTGTCGATCAGTGAGCGAGATAACCCGGGCGCACTGGGTGCACTTCTTGAAGCCGCTGGAAGGCTTCGATGTCATGGGCGGAAAAATCACGCCGGCGAAATCAAAAGCCGAAATGGCGAAATTTGAAGCACCAAATTTAGGGGGAGAAAAAATCTCGACCGAGGCCGAAAAGAGGCCTACCCCGACGACGAAAGAAAACTTACCGGGGCAAAAAAGCTGGAAGTACGGGGAGGATTTACACGAAACCCGGCGGGGGGTTTCCGGAGCACTTCCCGACTAGGACAAAGCTTTCCCGAAGGAAAAAAACACGTTCAAAACAAATTGGACGCGCGAGGTCGACTTTCCGGGGCTCGACACGGCGAAAACACGACCGTACCGAGTGCGGACAAAAGAAGACTGGCCGGCTCGAGCCGGTTTCGGGCGGGAAGACGGCCGTGCATGCGCGGTGCGCGCGGGCGCGCGAGGGCTAGCAAAGGACTTTGCTAGTGAAGTTTCCGATTGGAGGGGCTGCCGTGGACGTCACCCATCAGTGAGAACAAGCAGCCTGCTTGTCCTCGGAGAAACCTGAATTCTACCAGTGGTATAAGCTGGGGTGCTCTCTGGAACAATCCAGTAGGCATCTGCCCAAATATCAAGTGGCCCCTTTGTGTAACGCACCATTCCAATCAATCACTGCAGCTGCAATGATAATCAAGCAAGCATACCGCCACAAAGTAGCACTTACAACAAAAATTAACAGTTTAGGCTGATTGTGATTGACAGCAATTGCTGTATCCTGGTATATGTGGGGTGGGTTTGTTGTTTTTTTTTTTTTTTAAAGGCCTGAAAAGAAGCAGAGCACACCCAGAACCCCAAGCCGAGGTCTTCCAAGGGAGGGTTGCAGAACAGTGTAGCTGACTAAAGGAAAGAAAATTATTCGGGTAGGATAATTTCTCTTTACTTAGCATCAGTTCCACTGCTCTACACAAATGGGATGTACTGAAGTAGATGTATTAGGCAGGGGAAGACAAGGTCCCCCAAATGAAAGCTATGCCAAAGTCCAAGCGGACTCTGGCCAACAGGTTTAACTTGTAGTGCTTACCAGAGGAATGGAGCAATGAGTAAATCGACTCCTTACACGTCTTCTCAGGAGCATATGTCATGGACTCTGCCTAGGAAGCAGCCTGAGCCCTAACGGTGTGGGCCCTTCAGCCCCTGAGTACAGGACAATTCTTCCAGATGTAGGTGGACTCAATAGCCACCTTGATCCTTGCAATGGAAGGCTTAAGAGGCCACCTGGCCCCTCCAAGGACCATGGAAAAGCACAAAGAGGTGATCAAATAGATCAAACTCCTTCTCCTTCAGGTACCAGAACAGCATACTCTGGACATCCAGCTTGTGGAGCTTTTGGTCCACAGTCAAACAGTCCACCACAAAGGAAGGTAAGCAGACCTGATTCACATGAAAGCCACCACCTTCAGCAGAAAAGAAGGAACTGTACACAGGGACACCAAATCCTCTGTAAAGGAAAGACACAGGTCTCGACGAGACAGAGCATGCAGCTCAGAGACCATAAGAGCAGAGGTGATAGGCACCAGAACACTGTCTTGAGTAAGGTCCTTGATGGAGGCCAAGTGCAAAGGCTCAAATGGAACCTGAACCAGTGAGGTCCCACGAACAGAAGGAAGGGTGAAGTGGGGGGAGGGGGCACAGATACGTCACCCCTCTATGCAGGGCCAGAGAGGTGTCCTTCATTTCCCCCTAAAAACTGGATGAGCAACTATGTGGATGCTCAGGGAGCTCAAAGCCAAACCCTGTTCAAGACCTTGCTACAGAAACCAAGATAATAGGAGGTTTCACAAACAAACCAGACCTTGACAAAGTCAGGGATGTAGAGGACTTTCAGGAGTGGGGAACAGTAGAATAGGAGTAAAAACCACCACGAAGGAGAACCCTCACTTCTCTAGGCACCTCCTTCTCAATGGCCAAACTGTAACCCAGCAGGGATTCTGGTTTTCAATTTCTACTGGCATCCACCACCATGAGGTGCTGGAGATCCGAATACCAGGCCCTGCGAGGCCTGTCTAGAGCCACTACTAAAATCAGATGAGGATGATGCGCAATCCTGAGCAGTAGGTGTCCAATCAGAGGCGTTGAAAGGAAAACAGAGAGGCTCCTCTCACAGACATGGCTAAATCAGGTTATCTATCCCTTGCGGGTCCTAGCAATCCAGAATGAGCTGAAAGTCCTGGTGCCCCACCTCCCATTTTCCTGGAAACAAGAGAGATCAACTGAGAAAGTCTGCTTGCACATTGTCCTTGCCAGCTATATGAACCGCTGAGAGGGCCTGCAGATGGTTCTCTGCTCATCAATAGACATGTGGCCTCCAGGATAACTGGCCGACTCCTGGTTCTATCCTACCTGTTGATGCACACCACAGCCGTGGCAGTACTGACCGTTTTCCCCTTGAGAGGCCGAAACTCCATGGATCGTATGGATCATGCAGACTCCTGGCTTGTCCAGGTTCCTTGAGCCACCTGACAGTGAGCTCCCCAGCTGTGGAGGCATGCATTTGTGGTAACAAGAACCCACTGAAGGGAGATCTAGCAGAACCTCTCTCAGTAGATGAGCCAAGCCACCCCACCAGGCCAGACCGAGTCTCACCTTGGGCATGAGAGTCTGGGGCCCACTGAAGAGAACACACAAACTCTCGCCCAAGGCACCACCCTCCAGAGTCGCTGCCACAGTCCCAGACCATGGGCCCCATGAGCTTGTACAACCTGTGTTGATGCGCCCAGAGTTTCTCCGTGCAGTCCTCTCTGGAAGGAACCCAATCCCCTGGCCATGTCGAACCGTACTCACAGGTACTCCAGGGACAGACTGCTCTTGAGCCAATTCACAATCCAGCCTAGAGATTCCAAGAGGGAAATGACACAAAATGTGACCAGACTAGCTTCTGCCACCAAGTCAAACTGAATCAGCCAGTCATGTAGAAAGGGTTGAACCCAAATACCCTGTTTAACATGCACAGCCACCACCACCTCTTAGAAAAATACAGGGCGCTGCAGCCAAGCCAAAAAGCAAGGCCCAAAACTTAAAGTGCTGCCCCAACACACAGAAGCACAGATCTCTTCTGATAAGCTATGAGGAGGATGTGGAGGTAAGCCTCCGTGAGGTCTTGGGAAGTCAAGAATTCCCAAACCCATACCAATGCAAAGGCCGAGAGGAGGGTTTCCATTTGAAAATATTGGACCCACAGACAAGCATTTACCCCCCTTGAGGTCCAGGATAGGGCAAAAGGCATCACCCTTCTTTGGGACCACAAAATATAAGTACATAAGAACAGTGTTACCATACTGGGACAGATCAAAGGTCCATCAAGCCAGTATCCTGTTTCCAACAGTGGCCAACCAAGGTCACAAGTACCAGGCAAGATCCCGAAACAGTGCAATAAATTTTATGTTGCTTATCCTAGAAATAAGCAGTGGATTTTCCCAAGTCCATTTTAATAATGGTTTATGGACTTTTTTTTTTTTTTTTAGGAAGCCATCCAAACCTTTTTTAAAACCTGCTAAGTTAACTGCTTTTACCACATTCTCTGGTAATGAATTCCAGAGTTTAATTACACATTGAGTGATGAAATATTTTCTCCGATTCATTTCAAATGTACTATCTTGTAGCTTCATTGCATGCCCTAGTCCTAGTATTTTTGGAAAGAGTAAACATGCGATTCATGTCTACCCGTTCCACTCCACTCAGTAATTTATATATCTCTAACATCACCCCTCAGCCGCACTTTCTCCAAGCTAAAGAGTCCAAGCCATTTCAGCCTTTCCTCATAGGGAAGTTGTCCCGTTCCCTTTATCATTTTCGTCACCCTTTTTTGTACCTTTTTTAAATTCAACTCAGTGCTAAAATCAGGTATGGTCAGAGACTGGAAACCCTAGGAGCAGCAGTTAGTCTCAACCTCACTATGTGGCTGCAGCCAGCGGAGCAGGGAAGACAACCTACCACCTGCTAGAGGTAGAGAAAAAAATACCAGATTGTTCTGGAGAGCAACACAGTACATAAGTATTGCCATACTGGGTCACACCAAAGGTCCGTCAAACCCAGCATCCTGTTTTCAACAGTGGCCAATCGAGGTCACAAGTACCTGACAAGATCCCCAAAACAGTTCAGTACATTTTATGCTGCTTATTTCAGAAATAATGGATTTTCTCCAAGTCCAATTTAATAATGGTCTATGGATTTTTCCTTTAGGAAGCCGTCCAAAACTTTTTTAAACTCTGCTAAGCTAACCGCCTTTACCACATTTTCTAGCAATGAATTCCAGAGTTGAGTGAAAACTCAACTAGGACTAGGGGGCATGCGATGAAACTACAGTGTAGTAAATTTAAAACAAATCGGAGAAAAGTTTTCTTCACTCAACGCATAATTAAACTCTGAAATTCGTTGCCGGGGAACGTAGTGAAGGCGGTTAGCTTGGCAGAGTTTTAAAAGGGGTTGGACGGTTTCCTAAAGGACAAGTCCATAGAACACTACTAAATGGACTTGGGAAAAATCCACAATTTCAGAAATAAATTGTATAAAATGTTTGTACGTTTGGGTAGCTTGCCAGGTGCCCTTGACCTGGATTGGCCGCTGTCGGGAACAGGATGCTGGGCTCGATGGACCTTTGGTCTTTTCCCAGTATGGCAATACATATGTACTTATGTAACACTCCTCCCGCGACGAGACGACCCTGGATAACTTTGTGTCGTCAGCAAATTTAATTACCTCACTAGTTACTCCCATCTCTAGGTCATTTATAAATATGTTAAAAAGCAACGGTCCCAGCAGAGAACCCTGGGGAATCCCACTATCTACCCTTCTCCATTGAGAATACTGACCATTTAACCCTACTCTCTGTTTTCTATCTTTTAACCAGTTCTTAATCCACAATAGGGCACTATCTTCTATCCCATGAGTCTCCAATTTCTTCTGGAGTCTTTCATGAGGCACTTTGTCAAACGCCTTCTGAAAATCCAGATACACAATATCAACCGGCTCACCTTTATCCACCTGTTTGTTCACCCCTTCAAAGAAATGTAATAGATTGGTGAGGCAAGATTTCCCTTCACTAAATCCATGCTGTCTCATTAATCCATGTTTTTGAATATGCTCTGTAATTTTGTTCTTTATAATAGTCTCTACCATTTTGCCCGGCACCGACGTAAGACTCATCGGTCTATAATTTCCCGGATTACCCCTGGAAACTTTTTTAAAAATCGGCGTTACATTGGCCATCCTCCAATCTTCCAGTATCTCCCCCAAATCTTTCTCAGTGAAGACCTAAGCAAAGAATTCATTTAATCTCTCTGCTATGGCTTTGTCTTCCCTGATCGCCCCTTTTACCCCTTGGTCATCTAGCAGTCCAACCGATTCTTTTGCCGGCTTCCTGCTTTTAATATACCTAAAACAAATTTTTTACTATGTGTTTTTTGCCTCCAATGTAATCTTTTTTTTTTTTTTTCAAAGTCCCTCTTTCCCTTCCTTATCATTGCTTTGCATTTGACTTGACATTCCTTATGCTGTTTCTTAATATTTTCAGTCTGTTCCTTCTTCCATTTTCTGAAGGATTTTCTTTTAGCTCCTTCACCTCACTTTTTAACCATGCCGGCTGTCATTTGGTCTTCCTTCCTCCTTTTTTAATATGTGGAATATATCTGGCCTGGGCTTCCAGGATGGTGTTTTTGAATAGCATCCACACCTGATGTAAATTTTTGACCCTCGAATCTCTGCTCCTCTAAGTTGTTTTTTTTTTCACCGTTCTTCTTATTTTCTCATAGTCTCCTTTTTTTAAACGCTAACGTATTGGATTTCCTGTGTATATTTACTTCAAAGCTAATATCAAATTTGATATTTATGATCACTGTTATCACTCGGCCCCGTCACCATTACCTCCCGCATCAGATCATGCGCTCCACTAAGGACTAGGTCTAGAATTTTTCCTTCTCTCGTTGGCTCCTGTACCAGCTGCTCCATAAAGCAGTCCTTGATTTCGTCACGGAATTTTACCTCCCTAACATGCCCCGATGTTATATTTACCCAGTCAAAATCAGGGTAATTGAAATCACCAGTGATGTCACCGGTAGAAATTAGTTTTCTCTACCTCCACCTGCTGGTAGGAATGGCAACACCCATTTGTGCAGAACAGTAAAGCTGATGCTAAGAGAATGTCCTAATTTAGTAGGCTGACTCTACATGGAAGATCCTAGGATGCATTGTGCAGGGTCAAGTTCTGCCATTTTTCAAGAATGGTGGCACAGGGGTGGGAGTGAGTGGGCACTGGTCCTGCCTCTTAAAGGTATATTTTTCTAGGGGGGACAAGGGGGGGGGGGGGGGAAGCTGGCCTTAATTTTTTTGTAACAAAAATCAGGTTGTATTTGGGGGGGGGGGGGGGCTCCAGACTCTCCGATTTTCAAGAGGGGCAGATGTAGACCCTGCAACTTTATTTTATATGCCCCCCCTTCCTATCAGTGTGCAGACTCAATCACTGCTAACATACAGGAAGGGAGATGGGTTTGGCAATGAGCAGTGGATTACTCAGCATTAATGTGGCAGCAACTTGCACGCTCACTACACTGATGTAGTGCAGTTCCTTAATTCTGCTGCAGAAGCTGTGCGCCAAGCCACTGGGGAGAGCCTCTACCATGTACGTTTCTGCACTGGTCCCTCAGTAAGATGGTCAAGAATTTATGCTACAAAAATCATCATTGGTTTACAATACAAGTATCTGTACACTACTGACTTATAGCATGCAGCAGGTTTTTCCAAATGGTTATTCCCCAGTAATCTGCTATGAAGCCTTTAAATTGAGCTATTTATACATCCAGTGTATATGGATTCTTTCCCAGTCTGGAAGACAAGTTTACCAGCTTCAGATATTATATACAAATTATGTAAAACCCTAATCACACTTTGGGGGTTAGTTACCAATAGCATATAATAAAGGGATTAACACTATCAGTAAATGACCACTTCTGTAAACCAGGGAAACAAAAACAAACAAACAAACAAAAAAAACCCTTCTTGTGATACCTAGTGTTTTCTAAGAGACATATGAAAACTACTTTCCTCCTGATCACAAAAGTGTTGACATGGATATTTAGAGGATTTTGTTTTGTTTCTCATCTCCCAAACAATGCCTTGCTGAATACAGAGCTGTCTACCACTGATAGAGTGTCTAACATCAGAAACAGCTGCCTCTCCCTGGGAAGCTCACCGGGTAAGTGGAGAATAACGAGAGCAGCAAGCAGCAGCAGAACAAAAAGAAAATCTATCTTGATTTGCCAACTGCTGCATGCTTGATACTGTATCAAGCATTCAACCAAGTTCTTCAAAGTTTTGAGGGATTCAAATTTTTAAAACTAGTTCACAGTGGTCAGGCAGAACCTGACCATTATCTTAACCGATTATATTTCTAACCCAGATAAGTACTAGTGGAAAAGCCTGACAAAAAGCGAGAGGAACAAACAAAGGAAAATTGATGTGGTTTTCAGTAGTGATCATTGGAGCAGCTTAATCACATGGGAGATCAGTGGAAGCATACACTTCCTACAACAGCTACGCCATAATTGCTAAAAGAAGCTGCAGTATTTTGTGAGAGGTACAGGTGCAACACAGCTGTTTTGTGACCTAGGCCAACAGCACACTACACTCTTGACATTCTAGTCATGTTTAGGTTTATATTATACTTGACAAACAATTTAAAGAGGTCTAGACAATTTACAGACAATATACTTAACACAGAAGAAAGAGAACTCTATCTTCCAACAGAACAGCACAATCCTCAGTCACACAGGAGGCACAAACCAATCTTACTTAGAGGTGCACCTAACTGCATCGCCCACAGATCATCTGATCCCCAAAAGCAGAAGTAAAAAGATCAATTATAAATTTATGAAAAGGCAATTCCACCATTGGCACAGGTAACTTGCTACAGATTACCAGGCCTAACCAAAAAAAAAAACAAACACTCACTACCTAATGGAAACCAGTCAGCCCAATATAGCTGCAGGTACCACCACTTTACAAGTGAGAGTGATCACAGCACATGACAGGTACCGTAAGGTACAATCAGCAAGGCTAGGTAAGGGGGTACCTTTATGCAGTGCTCTATGGACTAAGGATAGCACCTTAAATTCAGTTCAGTAGCACACCAGGAGCCAATGATGTTGTCTTGGCAGAAGCATAATATGATCAGAAAATGCTTAATTTAACAGCTGTGTTCTGAAGAATCTGAAGATGCTTAATATTACCTAGAGAAATGCCAGCGTAAACAAGTGGGAAACCAGTATTCATTGTCAAAAATATTTCCTAATAGACCTGAACCTTGATGTTGACTTGGCAAGTTCACCTTCCCTTTGAGCAGTGTTAACAGCAGTACAGATGCAACAACAGAACAAAAAACATTTCTAGACTTTGGTTATACACTAGGGGGCTCATTTTCAAAGCACTTACACTTACAAAGTTTCATAGCTTACTATGTAACATTGTAAGTCTAAGTGCTTTGAAGAGACACCTCTAAATGTAGCACAGGTCAAATTTAACAACAGGTGGTATAGCCAAGTGCCAATGGGCAACCACATTGCTTTACATATATTTTTAAACTTTATTGTGCACCTAATGGCATATTTCAGCAAGAGCTTCCCAAATCTAAAATGCAATATCAAAAGATTACTGCACATCTGTAGGGTTCCTCCCTTCCACTCACAGTAGTTTTAGAATTCAGTAAGCCATCTTGAGCATCTGAAAAGGTGAGATTAAAAAAAACCAAATCAAAGAATCATGGTTCAACAATTACTTTAGCTTTTAATATTCATGCTCTTCCTTCTAGTTCAGATAAACACCGTTAAAAAAATGAACTAGAAAGTTACAAGACTATCAGTGTTATCCCTGTTTATGACATGGGATTACAAATGGGGGAAATCTCCAATCTGAGGTTTTATCACAAACTGTTAAGAAACGCCATCTGTGGGCAAAATATCTCTGGGTTTAGCACCATGACCTTTGATTGTACTTTGTCTCTTCAATAAAGAACCACCATTATGCCAGTATCTTGTTTTTGAAGTGGTACATTTAGTTACTGTGAATGAACTTAAAGAGTTGGTCTTGACCAATTTGGTTTTAAAGGCACAAACAAGATCATTTACTTTGACATCTTGTTTGTGCCAAAATCTTTAAAAGCTAATTTAACAAGGCTGCATCAGTTGTAGAACTGAAAAACCAGCAATGAGTAATTTTGTTATTCATATTCATTACTACCATGTCCCAACACACAAATACTTGGGTAATCTCAAAACAGCTGCAAACTGCCTAGTAGAATTTGGTAGCAGCTCACTGAGCTTTGTCTACATATTATAAAACATGCTGAACTTCCTACTTATTTTAGTTTATATATACTATATTAAACATGGAGTTATACCAACATTAATGCTAGTTTCAAGTGTCAGGCGTGGGAGGGGAGAGAAGATAAAGACATTAGCATAGGCAGAGACTTTCTCAATATGCTCACTAGGAGACGAGGACCTCTGGCTTGTTTGCCTATTCAGAGTAGTACAGAAGGGGGCCAGGCCTTTGTTGATTGTTTTAGGTCACTCTTCCTTTGCCTGCAGCATACAGCTGCGAGGCTTGGGCTGTGCCCTGAATCTCAATGAGGCGGCTCAGACTGCAGTCAAGGGTGCTCCCCAATAGGGAGGTCAGGCCTGAGTCAGCAGACTGTCTGCTTCAGACTGGCTGACAGCTTATCCTTGCTCTTTGCCTTTCACTGACCATATATGGTAGTCTACTGTCACAACAAGCTAATTCAGTGCAACGCAAATCTGCTCCCTTTCTTCTCATTTTCCATGCAGCTGGATGGTAGTATGTTACATTTTTCAGACCCTGCAGTAGTCTGCATGACAATGATAGACATTACTGGCAACAGGTTACGAAGAAATGCTTCTGCCTGAAGCACTGCTCAGGCTATTCTAACTGCAGTCTTTTCTCACGCTCAAACAAAGCTAAAATGAGGGGACACCTGCTTCATTTCCATATTTTCTGGTCAAAATTTTTTTTTTTACTTAATTGGGCTGATGTTAAGAGCAGGAAACACAAAATTTCAGATTACCAGACCACTAAGAAAAGCCATTTAGAAAAAGTTATGTTAAAAAAAAAACCCTTTGTTTTAATTTAGCACTTCCAAGTTTTGTACCTTAAATGCTGATTGATATCTGTAAACTATTTAGCACCTTAAAAGTTCAAATAAGGCCTTCCCTTTCACCATTAGATGTAGTTTCTAATCATTTAAGAACCTGTTTCTTCATCCTAACACTGTTTCTTCATCCTAACACAACTGTCAGCCTCTCAAACTTAAAAATTACCCCCCCCCCCCCCCGATTTCCATGTACCTTCACAGAATTTCACATTTGAAACGTATTTCTGCAGCATTGAGATTACTGTAAGCAATATAGCAACACCCAACAATTTAGTAATACTAGCAATCCCCAAAAGACACAAAGAATTAATCAGCACAGAAAATTCCTTACACCTATCTTTACCACAGCTTAGTCAGGCTAGTCCTACTCAGATGTTCCCAGACTAAAAAGATGCAAATGAAGAGATTCTTCAAACTAAAGGTGTTTCATTAAAAGTTACATGAGCTGTACAACAGACCTATTCTTTCTGCCTCTCAAGACAGTATGTGTGGATGATGTAGGATTCCTCACTGGCCTTATATCCTCTGAAAACCCCCAGCCCTGCTTTTACTATAGGTACTACTAAAACCTTACCCCCCTCCCTCCCCTGGATCTAGCAAGATCTCATCCTTGCACAGCTTTCAACATAGCCAGTAACTTCGAACTAGGTAAAATTCTTTCTATTCCAAGGTCTACTTGTCTTTTGGATTCTGTACCATCTAAATAGGTTCAAGCTCCTGCACTCAAAGTCCTTCCCCTCTTATTGGTGGTTATAAGTCCAACTTTAGGTTGCATCCCTGACTTATAGAAACAGGATATTTTCTTTCAATAAATCAAAAGGACTGAAGGATCAAGACTAGGAAAGCATCTATATATATATAAAACTCACCTTCAACGTTCTGAAGACAGTGTCGTCAGTGAAGCCAAGCCCTGACTTCCCTCAAAAAGGTTCGTGGTGGTGAAGCCACCAAAATTGCTCCGGGCCCCGCCCTCGAGGGCGGAGCAATGGCAGAACAACGAAGGGGTTGGCAGGGAGGGAGGCAGGGATAGGTGGGAAATCACTACGGGCCCCGCCCTCGAGGGCGGAGCAAGGGCAGAACGAAGGGGTTGGCAGGGAGGGAGGTGGGAAATTGCTACGGGCCACGCCCTCGCGTCAAACGTCATGACGTTGAGGGCACAGCAATGCCACAACAACGAAGGGGTTGGCGGGGGGGGGGGGGGTGTTGCCGACGAAAACCTTGCTAGTGCCCGTTTCATTTGCTCAGAAACGGGCCTCTTTTACTAGTATCTAATAATTAACCTGTCTCTCAAAGATTGCTAAGAAAGTCTTCTATTACCAATACACTCAACATCCTACATATATGCCCAGTTAGACTTTTGAATGAGACAATACAGAGACTATACTGACAGCTCCCCTTCGTGAACTCCACAGTTACAACACTGGAAAGGTCGCTCTTATTTGCTTGAATTTTTCTGCTGCATCTGACCTAGTACCACCACCTCCTCTTGCTATCATATCTTACAGAGCTTGAACTGGGAGGAGGCCATCTTGCAGTAGTTTGCCTCTTCTCCAAGGAAGAAAGTTTCATGTATTGAGTTCATCCTGCTCTCTCCTCACTTGCTAACCTGCTTGCTCTTCCTCTTACTATGTGAAGAACAGCTCAGGGATCTTGGTATTAGACACTAAGGCTGATGTTTTACTAGTATGGATACTGCTTCCCCTAATCTCAACCCATCTAAATCTATATTTCTCACTGGGAGATCCTCCCATCCCATCTACTTCTCTTCACAATTCCTTTCTCAACAGCAGATTCCAAAATATACCTGGGAATCATCACTACCTACCAGTTAATGTTTGAGGTACAAGTATCTGCCACTGTCAGGCAAACTTTATACCAGATATGCTCTTTGAAGAACTATTTAGATCTCCATCTCAGCACTTGCCAATCCATAACTTGATGACTGCAATTCTGTATTCTGGGATTAAGGTTCATCTTAAACAGCTTCAAAATATTCAGAACATCGCAATTAAGATTTTCTGTAGTGTCCTTAAATTTGACCATGTTACTCCTTTTTCATTTCACAACTACTCATTTCCTGTCTTTTCTGTTTCAAAATCCTTTTGTTACTACATAAGATGGAAAACCAGTACACATAAGGCTGATAGGGTCATCTATACAACTTCTCATCACTTCACTCACAGTGTGAAGATTTCATCCCATATCCCTTCCGTTTCTTGGTCTAGACTAGACTCTACTGGACAGACAAACTGCAATTTTCTTCTTAGGGCCAACACAGGAACTTACAAGCTTTTTTAAGAAGCATTATAAGTTGAAGTGGGACTCAAAACCTATTTCTTTGAGCTTGCAGGTGGGATGCTTCTTACCTAGCTACGTTGCTTCATATGTCCCATTTCAAATTTAAATTTTAAACTTGTAAACCACTTTGCTGTTTCTTCACAAAAAAAATGGTATAGCACAACCTGTCATCTTACCCAACACTTCTGAAAAATTACTACTACTACTTATTTCTAAAGCGCTACTAGATGTATGCAGCGCTGTACACTTGAATATGAAGAGACAGTCCCTGCTCGACAGAGCTTACAATTTAATTAGGACAAACAGAAAAAACAAGAGATAAGGGAATATTAACGTAAGGATGATAAAATAAGGGTTCTGAACAAGTGAATAAGGGTTAGCAGTTAAAAGTAGCATCAAAAAGGTGGGCTTTTAGCCTACATTTGAAGGCAGCCAGAGATGGAGCTTGACGTACCGGCTTAGGAAGTCTATTCCAGGCATATGGTGCAGCAAGATAAAAGGAACGGAGTCTGGAGCTAGCGGTGGAGAAGGGTGCTGATAAGAGAGATTTACCCAGTGAATGGAGTTCCCAGGGTGGAATGTAGGGAGAGATGAGAGTGGAGAGGTACTGAGGAGCTGCAGAGTGAATGCACTTATAGGTCAATAAGAGGAGTTTGAACTGTATGCGGAAATGGATAGGAAGCCAGTGAAGTGACTTGAGAAGAGGGCTAATATGAGCATAACGATGCTGGCAGAATAATAGTCGTGCAGCAGAATTTTGAACATATTGAAGAGGAGAGAGATGGCTAAGTGGGAGACCTGTGAGAAGCAAGTTGCAATAGTCTAAGCGAGGATCAGAACGAACAACCTATAACAATTTAGTAAAAAAATACTGTATATGGACCTTTTATAGTTCTCCACTGAAAAACACTAAACTACTGTGTCCTAACTTTAGGATCATGTTTTGGGGGGGGGGGGGGGGGGGTTATTTGACGGTCACCTTGGTGAAAGAGGCCCTTCTATAGACCTCCTAAGAAACCAGCCATGTGTTGGAAGAACCATAGTGGAGGGAGGGGGAAGAACCATATAGCCTATCCTGTTTGCTCAACTGCACCAACTAATCAGCTTTACAGCGTCTTCTTCTGCCTCCAATCTTCTGCTCATCTCATGTTTTTAGAAATTCAGATAATGTAATTTTATCTCCACCAATCCAGAAGCAGAAAAAAATAAAAAAAACAAAAATATTTCAGAAATATTCTTCAAAAATTAGCGAGTAACAAGTCTCACAGAGCACAGCTGTCCTCTCTACTTGGAGAACAGGAAGAAAATAATGGGATGCTTAATATTTCATTTTCCTTTTGATAGCTGTACATTCAGCTATCAAAACAGATACAAATGGCCCCATTAATTCTCCAAACGTTCAAGGCATAAGCAATCATGCCGATCCACAAAAAACTCAAAGTTCTGAACTGAGAACACAAACACTGCTGGAGGAAAAACCAACAGCATCATTGGCCCAAGAAGGGGATAACATCTTTCTCATGAAGTTTATAAAAATCATGTGGGGTGAAACTTTTTAACAGGGAACTAACTTTCAAGGGAAAATTAGGTTCTTACCTCAGTAATTTTCTTTCCTTTAGCAGATGAATCCATTACAAATGGGCTGTGTCCACCTACCAGCAGGGGGAGATAGAGAGCACTGAAAAACCATAGTGCCTCTTGGCCAGCTAGCTCCATCTGCCTCTCAGTATTTGAAGCTTCCAAAGCAGTGTTACACCGCAAAGTAGAATAACATGAACTTTCCTAACAGCGAACGAACACCCCAGAACAGGAGCAGTAATTCAAAGGAGGGACTAACTCAACCTCCTGCAACAGAACAGAAATCCTGAAGACTGTTTTCCAACTTCTCCCAATGAGAGAACATATCTACAGGAAAAACTGATCCCAGAACAGCATTAATCAATCAATCAATCAATCAGGGAGGGCTCATGGATTGATCTGTATTACTAAAGGAAAGAAAATTACCAAGGTAAGAACCTAATTTTCCCTTCCTTGTCATCAAGTAGATGAATCCATTACGAGTGGGATGTATCAAAGCAATCCCTAGATAGGGTGGGAACAGGCCACACCACGCGCCAGCACTTGTGCTCCAAAATGTGCATCCCTCCTGGCAGCCACATCCAGCCTGTAATGTCGGGAAAATGAGAGTTTAGAAGCCCATGTCGCTGCACTGCATATCTCTTAAAGAGAGAGTGCTCCAGTTTCAGCCCAAGAAGAGGAAATCGCTCTTGTGGAATGTGCCTTAAAGTCTTGAGGCGGAGGCCGGCCAGAAAGCAGATATGCTGAAATATAGCTTCTTTGAGCCAACGAGCCAGAGTAGCTTTAGACGCTGGAGACCCTCTGCGAGGAACTGACAACACAAAAAGGTGATCAGAGGTCCTGAAAGCATCTGACATGCGCAGATACTGCAACAGAGCCCTTTGCACATCTAGAAGGTGCAATTGCAGAAATGGGTCTCGCCAATGTAATGGCCACCAAAAAGACCGTCTTTAGGGTCACATCCTTCTCCGAAGCTTGCCTAAGCGGCTCGAAGGGCGAACACTGAAGGGCCTTTAAAACTAACCCCAGGTTCCAGGCCAGACACGGAGCCCACACGAGAGGACGGAGCCGAAGCACCCCTCTAAGAAACCGTGCCACCTCCGGATAAGCAGCCAGAGAGAGGCCAGCCACCTTCCCCCGAAAACATGCTAAGGCTGCAACTTGAACACGCAGGGAATTACAGGCCAAGCCTTTTTGTAAACTATCCTGCAAAAAGTCAAGTATCGGCGAGACAGAAGCCCGCATGGGTGTAATCGCTTTAGCAGCACACCAAGCCTCCAACTGGCGCCAAATCCAAGCATAGGCAACAGAAGTGGAATGCTTGCGGGCCTGAAGGAGAGTGGAGAACCTTGTTGGAATAGTCCTTGTCTCCCAATAGCCATGCCGTAAGACCAAAGCGGCAGGCGTCCTCCATGGTTACCGGCCCCTGTGACAATAGGTTCGGTACCAGAGGCAAAGGAAGGGGAGCCTCCACTAGCATCCGCCGGAGGTCCGCATACCACGGCCACCTGGGCCAATCCGGGGCAATGAGAACCACCTCACCTTGAAGTAGCTGAATCCGCAGGAGTACTCGCCCTCTCAAGGGCCCAGGAGGGAGCACATACAGGAGGCCAGAGGCCAAGGTTGAGCCAAGGCATCTAACCCCGCCGAGGGATCTCTCCGTCTGCTGTAAAGCACGGGACTTTGGCATTTGCGCTTGACGCCATAAGATCCGCTACGGGCGTCCCCCATTTGGCACAGATCTGAAGGAACACTTCGTCTGCCACTTCCCACTCCACTGGGTCAATTTGATGCCTGCTAAGATCATTGGCTTGCACGTTGCTCTGACCTGCAATGTGAGCTGCTGACAGAAACTGCAGATGTAGCTCGGCTCAGTGGCAAATCTGCACGGCCTGCGCGGCCAGTGCCCTGCACTGAGTGCCGCCTTGTCGAACAGAACTCTGACAGCCAGTCTCTCCAGGGTCATGTGAAAGGCCAGAAGCGCCTGGAATATCGCTTTCAACTCCAAGCGATTGACGGACCACTCCGACTCCTCGGGTGTCCACAGACACTGGGCATGCCTTCCCTGGCAATGTGCCCCCAGCCCTGCAGGCTGGCATCTGTTACCACCAGGCACCAATCGGGAAGCGCTAGCGGCATTCCTCGCCGCAGCATGCTGTCAAGAGCCACCACTCCATACTGAGCCGGGCCGCAGGGAGCCACGTGAGTCTGTGCTGGTAATCCTGAGATATTGGAGACCATCGTTGAAGCAGGGAACACTGCAGAGGTCTCAGGTGCGCTCTCGCCCATAGCACCACTTCCAAGTTGGCCGTCATCAACCCCAACAGCTGGACTATGTCTCAAGCTCGCGGGCGAGGCATCCTCAGGAGCAGACGGACCTGGTTCTGAAGCTTGCACCGCCTTTGCTCAGGTAGAAAGACAAACCCTGAGGCTGTGTCGAACCGGACCCCAAATATTCTAGAGATTGAGGGGGGTCAGGTGACATTTAGGTATATTGACGACCCAGCCCAGAGATTGCAGTACTGAGACCACTCTGGCTGTTACATGATGACTCTCTTCTACAGAGTCCGCTCTGATGAGCCAGTCGTCGAGGTACGGGTGAACCCGGATACCCTCTCGCCTGAGAAAGGCAGCTACTACCACCATTACCTTGGAAAAAGTTCGGGGAGCTGTGACGAGGCCAAAAGGCAAGGCCCGAAACTGGAAATGTTTTCCCAACATCGCAAATTGGAGGAACCGGTGGTGCGGGGACCAAATAGGAATGTGCAAGTAAGCTTCCTTCAGGTCCAGAGACTGAGAAACTCTCCTGGCTGTACCGGCGCAATGACGGGGCGCAGGGTTTCCATGCGAAAATGCCGCACTCTTGGTGACTTGTTGACTTCCTTTAAGTCAAGTATGGACCAAAATGATCCTCCTTTTCGCGGCACCAGAAAGTAAATGGAGTAACGACTGTAGCCGATCTCAACGGGAAGCACAGGGACCACCGCCCCGAGGTGCAACAAGCCTTGCAAGGTCTCCTCTACCGCCGCATCGGGACTCCACAAACACGTCTCTCACCGGGGCATTGAATTCTAATCTGTAGCCATCTCTGATCAGGTTCAAAACCCACTGATCAGAGGTAATCTTGACCCATTCCTCGAGAAAGAGGGAAAGACGTCCTCCAACTGCAGGAATCGAGGAGTGGGCCGGCGCACCATCATTGAGAGGGTAGACCATGAACTCCAGGTCTTGAGCCGGCCGCTGCAGAACGTTTGTCAAAGCGAAAGGAGTTCCTCTGCTGAAAGTGGGCACGTGAAGTAAACCCAGCAGAACGCCCCGGGCGGTACCTTCTAGCTTCTCGGAAGCAAGGTCTGGAAGAGGAGGGAACCACCTGACCCTTGGAAGAAGGCCGCTGGCTATCCTTGGGTAAGCGCTGGGGTTTAGTTTCCCCCAGGCCTTTAACAATTTTCTCCAACTCCACACCAAATAGGAGAAAGCCCTGGAAGGGCAACTTCACCAACCTTTGCTTAGAGGCCGTGTCAGCCGCCCAATGCCGTAGCCATAGAAGGCGGAGAGCGGCCACCGCCACATCCATCTGTTTAGCCGAAGCTCTGACCAGATCATACAGGACCATCAGACAAAAATGACAAGGCCGACTCCATCCGCGGTGCCACCTCCACAAGGGGCTCCGCTCCATCCCCGGGCTGTTCCACTGCCTGTTGCAACCAAGCAAGGCAGGCTCGAGCAGCATAACAACTGCACACAGACGCCCGTAAGGCTAGGCCTGAAATTTCAAAGGACCGTTTCATTGCTGATTCCAGCCGTCGGTCCTGCATGTCCTTCAGGGCGACCCCTCCCTCTACTGGGAGGGTAGTCTTTTTCGTCACAGCTGTGACTAGGGCATCCACTTTAGGCACGGCCAAGCGTGCCAAGTGCTCCTCACTGAGAGGGTATAAGTGCCCCCATTGCCCTGGCAACTTTCAAAGGCCCCTCAGGGTCAGCCCATTGAGCCGAAATAAGCTCTTGGATGGAGTCAGGCAAAGGAAAGGCTCGAGCAGGCTCCTTAGTATTTGCCATCCTTGGATTACCAGAGGAGGCTTCGCCCATCACAGGATCTTCAATAGAGAGGGCCTGTAAGGCATCAGAAATAAGCGCTAGCAGCTCCTCGCGGTGGAAAATTCTAACCGCAGTGGGATCATCTGGATCCACCTTCCTCTGGCTCTTCGGACCACGAAGGCCTGCCAGACCCCTCAGAATCCCCACAGCCCGACCACGGGGGGGGGGGGGGGGGGGGGGGGGGTGCGCCACTCTCTGAAGGGGAATTTACCCTTCTGCGCTTGTCTTGAGGCCAACTGTCTGGGGGGAAAAAACGCCCGACGGCAATCCTAAGCCGGACTCCACCGGAGGGGAATCGGGGCTCTGTCCTCTCCTGGTTCTCCTCTTATCTCTCCCACCATACCTTCAGAGTACATTCTCATGGTTCTTCCTCCATCCCCATCCCGCTCTCTGTTGGAGTTCCTCAAGGATCTGTCCTTGGACCCCTTCTTTTTTCAATCTACACCTTTTCCCTGGGCTCCCTAATCTCATCTCATGGCTTCTAGTATCATCTTTATGCTGATGACACCCAGCTTTCTCTCTCCACACCAGACATCACTGCGGAAACCCAGGCCAAAGTATCGGCCTGCTTGTCCGACATCGCTGCCTGGATGTCCAGCCGCCTCCTGAAGCTGAACATGGCCAAGACCGAGCTTATTGTCTTCCTACCCAAACCCACTTCTCCTCTCCCTCCACTCTCTCTCTCAGTTGACAACACCTTCATCATCCCCGTCTCATCTGCCCGCAACCTCGGAGTCATCTTCGACTCCTCCCTCTCCTTCTCTGCGCATATCCAGCAGATAGCCAAGACCTGTCACTTCTTCCTCTACAACATTAGCAAAATTCGCCCTTTCCTCTCTAAGCACACCACCCGAACTCTCATCCACTCTCTCATTACCTCTCGCCTTGACTACTGCAACCTACTCCTCACTGGCCTCCCACTTTGCCACCTATCCCCCCTTCAGTCCGTTCAGAACTCTGCTGCACGTCTTATCTTCCGCCTTGACCGATATACTCACATCACCCCTCTCCTCAAATCACTTCACTGGCTTCCGATCAGGTACCGCATCTCCTACAAACCTACAAATGCACTCGATCTGCAGCCCCTCCTTACCTCTCTACCCTCATCTCCCCTTACGTTCCTACCCATAACCTCCGCTCTCAAGACAAATCCCTCCTTTCAGTACCCTTCTCCACCACCACCAACTCCAGGCTCCGCCCTTTCTGCCTCACCTCACCCCATGCTTGGAATAAACTCCCTGAGCCCATACGCCAGGCCCCCTCCCTGCCCATCTTCAAATCCCTACTCAAAGCCCACCTCTTCAATGTCGCTTTTGGCACCTAACCACTTTACCTCTATTCAAGAAATCTAGACTGCCCCAACTTGTCATTTCATCAGTTAGATTGTAAGCTCCTTTGAGCAGGGACTGTCCTTTTTGTTAAACTGTACAGCGCTGCGTAACCCTAGTAGCGCTCTAGAAATATCAAGTAGTAGTAGTAGGTAGCAACGCAGAGTCAGACATCTGCGGCAGAGCTCTTTTTAACATGAACACTTTATGTAAAAGCAACACAAACTCAGGAGAGAAAGGCTCACCCTGGCCTCCCAGTTCCAATCCAGGGTAAGCAGCTCCTCTGGTAGCCTCCATCCGAGGGGTCGAGCCATGCGGCACATCCAAGATGGCGCCCGCTGCCAGCTCCACCGAGCGGGAAGAAACCTTGCTCGCCATGCTCGGGCTGGCCCTGACGTCTGAAGAGCACAATTTACAGAGCCCCGCTGCAGATCTGCGCTTGCCACAACGTGAACAGCGCTTAAAAACCTCCGCAGCCATTGCCGCAAACGGCGGAAAATTTCAAAATGGCGGATTCGCACCAAAAACATCCCAATCGTGGGCCCTCCCTGGAGGAGCTACAAGACTCTCTAATGGTGCTAAAAGAAAGAATATTGAAGCTGTCCCACTGGAGATCAAGGGCATCAAAGATGGCCCAAAATGGGCAAAAATGCTTTTTATACCAACTTTGAACGCTTATAATTTTTCAACCACTTGAAGGAAAGTGCTGCAAATTGGAATGCCTCATTACAGCCGTGCATTTAGTATACCTACCAAAAATCAACCTGAAAGGCCAACTAGTTTAGAAACTACAGCAGCCTCAACATCGCTGTAAATTGATTTTTGCCGTTTTTTTTGGCAAAGTTTGAGCCTAAACCATTCAAAAAGTAAGAGGACTAGGAACATGGGGTTTTGCCAGTTCATTAAGCCCTAAAAGTAGTGCAGGTTATCCAAATATCCCCCTTGTACTACAAAAACTTCCAGTTTTACAGCTTCTGGAAGTTGGCCCAAAATGTCATTTTTGCTCAGGCGACATTTTACAACCCTTTACTTGAGGTCCCCTAGAACCTCCAATTTTTAGTCTTTTGAACTAAAATTTTGCACAGCTTAGTTTTTTTTATCATAAAGAAACTATGTACCAAATTTCATCAAAATCTGAGATGGTGAGGTGGGGACCCCTGGTCCACTTGACACGGAATGACTCACAGACAAGTGGCTCATAGGAACATGCCATGCTGGTGAGCCCAAAGCCACATCTGGATGGCCTCCTAGCACACAGGGTATGATTTGGTACCCCCCTGCTTGTCAATGTAATACATTGCAACCTGATTGTCTGTTTGAATGGGTACAATTTGGTGAGACAGCCACTCTGGAACCTTAAGAGTGTTCTGTATCACCTTAAGTTCCAGGAGACTGATCTAGAGATGCTTCCTGGGAAGACCAAGCACCTTGAGTTTGAAGCCCATCTACATGAGCTCCCCAACCCAGGAGAGATGCATCTGTCATCAGCACTAGTTGAGGAATTTGGAATGGAAGTCCCAGAATCAAAATGGATCGAACGAACCACCAAAACAGCGAGCGAGCTCTAGTGACACACTAACACCATCTTCCAGACCTCTCATGGCTTGACACCACTGAGAGGGCAGGGTCTCTTGGGCAGTTCTCATGTGAAAGCGTATCATAGGTGTTACATAAACTGTGGACACCACGTGGCCCAATAACTTCAACATCTGCCAAGCCATAACCTGCTGAGAGGATTGAACCCAAGAAGCCAGTGCAACTAAAATGTTTGTTCTCAGCCCCGGGAGGAAGGCTCGAACCTGCTGCTTGTCAAGCAGGACGAAGATGGGACTTGGGGTAGTTTTAAAAACACACCCCAGTAGTTCAAGCACCTGAATAGTCCTCCAAATGAATTCCTAGTCTGCACAGTGACACTGTGACTACTGCTAGACATCTGGTAAATAACCTGGGAGCTGACTCGAGGCCAAAGTGCAATACGCAGTACTGGTAGGGATATGTTCCCAGCTGAAATTGTAGATACTTCCAGTATCGGGATATGTGTATATGCATCCTTTAAGTCCAGATAGCATAGCCCTGGTTTTGAGCAAAGAACGGCAGGAAGACTCCACGAAAGCGTCTGACAAAAGGACGAGCAAACTCTAAGGTGAACCCCATCGCAAATAACCTCTAGAACCCACTGGTCTGAAGTAATTTGGGCCCATAAAACTGTGCCAACCGAGCTCCTACCTGAACCAAAGGCTGGGCCCACAGACCTTCATTGCTGAGGACGGGAGGAAGACGAGAAAGAATTTCCTGTTTCCCGACCGCTTCTACGACCACCCAAAAGGAGAGAGTCCTCTGAAAAAAACTTGGATCGTTGAAACAGAACTACTCTGCCTAGTCTATACCGAAAAGCACGGCTCCTACCAAGGCCAGAAAAAACACCACATCCAGGCCCCCTGGGACGATCCTCAAGAAGCCTTGGAACTTTAGCCTCACCTAGGCTACACAGCAGCTTATCCAACTCATCGCCAAAGAGAAAGAACCTTTAAAAGGAAATTTACTAAGCTTGGACTTAGCCACGAAGCCAAAGAGAGCAACGGGCCGCCATGCGAAGAGGCCTGAAGCAAGTCATAAAGAGCATCTGCCAAAAAGGCCAAACCCATTTCCAACTTCGCCACTTTGGCATCTATCACTGAAAAAAATCATCAGAAGAACAGTCCAAGACCTTTTCAGACGAACGAAAACAGGCTCTCGCTACTAAAGAACCACAGATAGCAGCCTGCACTGCCAGAGCAGAAACATCAAAACTATTCTTTAACAAGGATTCTATACGGCGATCCTGGACATCCCTCAAAGCCATCCCGCCATCCACAGAAACTGTATTTCGTTTAGTGACTGCAGACACTACGGCATCCACCACTGGAGGGCGTAAAAGATCCTTGTCTAAAACCAGAACAGGATAAAGCCAAAGCATGAATCTGGCAAGATGAAAGGCAGAATCCGGCACCTCCTACTGTGCCTGAATGATGTTCCTAATATCCTGATGCATTGGAAAAGTCTTACCTGGCCTACGAAAACCTTTATGGACTCCGCCCCTGGAGTCTCCTGCTCCTCAAATCGCAAGGTTGTGGAAACCTGAGAAATAAACTCCTGCAAGTCATCTTTATGAAAAATTCTCACCACTGAGGGATCCTCCCCCGCAGCAAGCGGCTCCGCACCATCTTCCAGCTGATCGAGGTCCTCAGGAAAATGACCTTCCGGAAACACCTGTGTCTCCTCCAAGGAGTTCCTGGTCCAAATCAGAAGAAAAATCCTCTTCTAAATCCCAAAACTGGTTGGGACGCCTAGCAAAAGCTGCTTGGCCCTCCTGAGACCTCTTCACTGAAGCCTCTCCTAGAGTAGCTTTGTACAATAAAAAAGCTTAGTACATTTGTACCAGAAAGTCAGGCGGGAAGCCACCTTCATCTGCTGAAAAAAACAGAAGTCTGAGGCAGAGCCGGTAAAGCAGGCAGGGATGCAGCATTTAGAGGGGAAGATAAAATGGCGGTGTCAACCGCCGAAATTGGCGCTGCCAGCGAGGCTGACCCGACCGCACTTAAAACTGCTGAATCGGACCCCCCCTCCCCCCGCTAACGGCACCGACATTTTTACAGCCCCTGCTCCCTGCTCAGACGAAACATCTACCATGGTGCAAAACTTACAAGCAAGCACCGCTTGAGCAGACTCCCTGCCGCTGACAGACTGAACAGATGTGGAGCTTCTCTGCCATCGCGTCTACCTAAGCCAACTGCGAACCAAAACAGGAGCCAGAAAAAACAGCAGCAAACCATCAGAGAGAAAAAACAGAAGCTGTCTTGCTCGTTTAAAGAGAAAGTAAAGGGCAGAGAACCAAAATCAAAGCTTGTCTTTTTGTTTGTTTTTTTTTCGTGGCTCCTCTCAATGACGAGGGGTTCCAACATCACTCCCATCCATATTGCAGCAAAAGAGGATTGTCAGTCGGTCCTTCGATGTTTTACCTCCAGTAGTTTCGGCATGTTTGAATGCAAGTGTTCCATCAGGAATCGCTCGCCAGTAGAGACCATTTTCGTCAGCACTGAAAATGTCACGAGGTGCAAACTCGTTCAAGATGGTAGGAAGAACTGAAACAACCCAATTTTCAGCACCAAAGTCATCAGTGTCTTGTTTCTCACCATGCTGTTTCTTGAATTTTATGCTGTTCCTCTCCTTCCATCTTTCCAACCATCCAACAGTGGCTTTGAATTCAGTCAGTCCAAGACTTTCTGCTACCTGGTTAGCTTTCTCCATAAGCAGTAGACCACTGACAGGAAACTGTCTGCTCCTGACTCGAGAAAACCACCGAAGAAGAGCATCTTCTACCTCCTCAGCTTTTCCCGCTCGTTTTCGTTTCCATTGTGGATTTGTATTGTTTTGCCAGTCTTCCAGAAGCTGGTCTTTCTGCTTAAAGACACGTGAAATTTGACTGGGATTGACACCATATTCTTTAGCAATAGATTTTGACTTTCTCTGTTTTCTAATTTAAGAACTTCTATTTGTTCAGCCAGTGTTATTTATAGCTCCGCCACCGCGACGATGACCCCGGTGCATGCTCCAACAACATTCTTTCCCCTAATCTGCCTGGGGCAGTTAAAGAGGCGGTAAATTTGAAATCTCGGTTGTCACGCACCAATCGGCTTCCATATTCCATGCACGCACTTATGCGGGGTCTTTCCTGCAGAGGAGCAGTCTTGAACCATGCATATAAGCGAATCTTGCACTTATCAGTGGTACGCTAAAATGAAGTTTGTCCCCATAGAAATTGATGGTGCCAAAAACGGGACCGAAGTACAGCATGCAGTTAAACAGAGCATGCTCTTATCCGACGTGCACTTAAATGGACTGCACTGTATATATATTTTTTTTCCTTCTGTGCATCCAGATATACATATATACATATGTATATCTGTATCCGGATACACAGACATAAATTAAAACCAACTAAAAGGATTACAGCAAGAAACAGAAAAAAAAAAAAAAAAAATATATATATATATATATATATATATATATATATATATATATATACACACACATATACATAGTGCACTCCATTTAAGTGCACGCTCTGTTTAACTGCAGAAGAAATAAATTAAAACTGACTAAAAGAATTACAGCAAGAAATAGAAAAAAATATAAAGAATAGAACATAAATATAATATAAAGAATGAGACTGAAGGGCTCACCACCTTCCACCTGCTGGAGACTGAGATTACTGGATCTTTCTCTTGTTGCCAGGGGCTCTTATTGGCTCTCTCTAGAGTCACAGTTTTTTTTCTCAGTCTCCACCTGCTGGAAGGCATGCACAACTCATCAGTCACATTCTGGGCCGGGTCGGAGGGACGCTAAGGAATGGAGGGTTAAGTGTGAAAGTTATCAGAAGATGGTCAGAGAGGGGAAGACCTGAGGCGCAGAGACTGGACAGTGAGCAGTTTGCGAAGACAGTGGCCAGAGAGGGGAAGACCTGAGGCACAGAGACTGGAGAGGGAGCAGTTTGAGAAGACAGTGGCCATTCTGGTGAGTGCGGGTAGTGGATCACAGTTGAAGAGTGAAAGAGGATGTTAAAGCAAGAAACTGAGAAGAGTCAGAGGTATCATTACCATAAATGTTAAAATCCCCAACAATGAGGGAAGGAGATGAAAGTTCAATAAAGAAGGAAAGCCAAGCATCAAGAAGGAAAGCCAGTCAGTGAGCAAGGAAGAAAGGGACTTATCAGGGGGTCGATAAATGACTGCTATTCGGAGAGGCAGATGAGTGAATAGACGGATGGAGTGGACTTAGAAGGAAGAAAAGCAGTGAGTCTGAGATGGAAGAAGAGGTCAAAATCTTCAGGAAGGTGAAAGTAGTAGCCCAACACCACCTCTGCGGCCAACAGGGCGAAGAGTATGGGAGAAAAAGGTAACCTCCATGACACAGAACCGCGGCTGAAGCAGTTTTCAGGACAAAGCCAAGTCTCATTTAGGGCAAGCAGATGGAGAGTATGAGAGATAAAGATGTAGTGGACGTAGGAAAATTTGTTGCAGAGTGGGCATTCCACAAAGCACATGAGAAGGCTGAGAAGAGGAGAGGAGCAGAAATTAGATTGGAGACATCATGGTGTGACCTGCATGAATAGGATGAGAGCTGATGTGGAGGACAAGGATTGGGACTGATATCCCCAGCAGAGGAGCAAGAAAGTATGGAGAACAGTAGGAGAGGCATGAGACAGCGATGAAGGCGAGATGCACTCAGACAGAAAGGAGATGGCTGAATGGAAGGAAGGAAATGTTGAAGGTCGAGAGCTGAAAAGGGAGAAGACAAAAGAGATAGTGAGATGATGAAAGCAGAAGGTGCGCAATGTGTTCCTGCAGCATACAATGGTTTCATATGGAGAAAAGAAAGTGTTCTGGGGCCAGAAATAACTGGGAGAAAATACAAAGTGTATAAAGAAAATGCTTTGGCGCAGAGCAACTGGAGCGAAGGCCCTGGGAGGATTGTGGTGGGTCGGGAGTCACCCTGAAGAAGACTGAGGATATGCAGATGGTCTTCAAGTTCTGCACAGCACCCAGAAAGCAGCAGGTGGGGGCGTTGGGCACCTGGCATGAAGGCCCCGAACGGATTGAAGTGGACCTGGGAGTCACCCCAGAGAAGGCTGTGAGAACATGCAGATGGGCTGCAAGTCCTCCACAGCACCTGGTGGGAGCGCTGGGCATCTCCACAACACACCTCCCTGCCAATAAAAGGCTTACCAGGGGTTAGGCCAAAGCCAGCATTCCTCCCCCTGAGGGTCAGCTGATCCATGGGATAGGAGGCAATGTTCATCTGTGGTTAGGAAAACAGAGGGTAGGGTTAAATGGCATGCCACAGGGATCTGTACTGGGACCGCTACTATTTAACATTTATAAATGATCTGGAAATTGGAACAAAGGAAATGATTAAATTTGCAGATGACAAAACTATTCAAAGTGGGGGGGAGGGGGAGAGAAGGTAAAATTATGCCTTACCTGCTGATAATTTTCTTTCCTTTAGTACCAGCAGATGAATCCAAGAACTGGTGGTGGGTTGTGTCCATCTACCAGCAGGTGCAGATAAAGATTACAAAGCTGAAGGCAGTGATACCAGACGGCCAGCTCCGCCTTCACCTCAGTAAGTCTCATCATCAAGCAGAATCAGACAAGAAACCAGGAAGCCTTCCTCAAACCATACAAAACAAAAACTCGTCAGTCTAAGTTAAGAGAAACCACGACTGCGATGAAGTCCTCTTCAGTGGTTTCTGTTCTCTTTCCTCTCTTTTTTTTTTTTTTTGGAAACTAAAAACCAGGACAACAACAGACAAGCAAAACAAGCGTGGCTGACAAAGGGCAGGATCCTGGCTTCATATGCTGCTACTAAAGGAAAGAAAATCAGCAGGTAAAGCATAATTTTACTTTCTTTAGCATATGCAGCAGATTAATCCAAGAACTGGTGGGATGTACCAAAGCAATCCCTAAGTAGAGTGGGAAGTCGCCGCTCCCCGAGACAGAACCGCTGCTGCAAAGAAGCATCTGAATAATGAAAGTACACCCGTTCTGCCCAAGAGGTAGATAGCAATCTCATGAAACGAGCCTGCAACGCCATCAGTAGGACATAACCTTTCCAAAAAATCCAAAGTATCTGCAATCTGCAGAAAAAAAAAATCAGATCAGACCAGAGACTGCCGCCCCATGGCAAGAACCAGCGACAAAGACAAAGAAGATCTGAACGCTGAAAAACATGCAACATCTGCGAATACCGGAGAACACTCTGAACATCCAGAAGACAAAGCACGTGTAGCACTATAGAAATGATAAGTAGTAGTAGTAGTACTCCGCATGAAAATCCCCCTCCTGAAAGGAGGGAAGACAGAGAGGCTGAAAAAGAAAAGCCAAGCCACAGCCAGAAAGGAAAGAAGGAACTGAAAGCAAGGTCACTCCAGACTCAGCAAATTGCAGAAAAAAAAAAATAGCTCAGCATGGCTGCATAGAAAATTCAGACACTCTGCGTGCCGAAGAACTGGCGACCAGAACACTGCTTGTAAGTTCCTAAGCGAAGCATTCTGCAAAGGAACAAAAGGAGTCTGAAGCAATGCTCGGTAGACAAGGAGACCTAAGCTAGTCTCGGAGAATACGAACAAGATTTCATGGTGAATAACGTTGCAGCAGCGGAGGAGCAAAGCAATCTGCAAGAAATGCACCACCTCCGAGTCCCACTCTGTCAAAGCAGCAGCCACCACCTCATCTTCTCTGATGGCACAAGCACCGCCTAGCCCACAACGTGTCCTGAAGTGCTAGAAGACGAACAGCACCAAAAGCAGGTCCAGGCGGGAGATCCGCTACACCATCCCCTGTGCCTTCCACTGCCCCGGAGACAGAAGGAAGCAAAGGGCTCTACAGTCCAAAAGACTTGCATCCGTGACCACCACCATCCACAGTGGAGGCGCCAAGGCATCCCTTCCACAGAGGAATTGTGGAGTCACCAGTTCATGCGCAGCCATGCCGAGAACAGCAACGGAAGACACTGCTGACACTCCTGGAATGCAGGAGACCACCCGTCGAGAAGTAAGAGCTGTAGATGTCTATGAGCACCGCCCACGGCACTACCTCCAGTGTTCAACACAGAGCCCAAGACATGAATGCATAGCCAGGCCCGAGGACTCAGCGCCCTAAGCAGACTGTGCACCCAATTCTAAACCTAGATCCTCCAGTCCTCGGTCAAGAAAAAAAAATCGTACCAGAGCTGTCTGGAATGGGACGAGGTGGCTCATTTGAAGGGTGATCACCCAGCCCAAGGAATTCGAGACCAGGGAAGATAGACTCTCGGATCTTGTCTAGAGCAAGATGCACTCTGGTGCTGTCCTTGCGGAGAATCAAAACTCCCAAACCTAGGAAAAGGTGAATGGAGAAATAGCCATGCCGAAAGGCCCTCATGTTCAGCTCAGGTGATTCTTGCTGCCTTTGGGCAGAAAGGGCCTGCCCTGAAAAGACTCCCTCCGAACAGAGGAAGACAGGGGAGAAATGGACTCTACTGCTCAGCTGGAGAGAAAACATCCCCTCTTCAGATCAGGGTCCATCGGAAGAAACAGACAGGGAACAAGCCAGAAAACTCCAAAGGCTGAACTAAAAAAAAACCTGAGACTTCCCCTACCAGACTTCTGCAACATATAGGTATACAGAGCAGTAGAATGAGCTTGGGGGGGGGGGGGGGAGGAGGAAGAGAGGTCAGAAGCCCCCTGCCCCAGAGAAGCCCCCAGAGTGGCTGACGTGCATCCTGAAAAAAACAGGGTGCATCGCAGGACCATCATATTCCTTCTGGAAAACTTAGCCACCTAGAGCCCATCTCTCAAGAAGAAAGGTTCAAATTAAGGGTCCCAGAGCAGAGGAGATCCCGCTCAAGATATGGAAACAGCTTAAAGTAGTTCTGTTCTTCCCTTGGATCCCCTTGCATAGTGAGGGCAGTTTGAGAAGAATCTGTGCAACTGCCCCAGCTACATGCAAACAGTTTGTGACTCAACACTGATTTTGGTAAAGGAAAATAAAGGGGAATCCCCTGTACAACAGCAGTCTCTAATGGAACACAAGGTCCTTTAGGAGAAGCCGCCTCCCCCCCCCCCCCCCATGTCAAGGCCGCAGGGCGAGAAAGAATCAGAGCTGATATCAAGAGAAAAGAGGCCACGCCGGCAAAAAGGCGTGCATTCCCGCCAATTTAGCACAGGAAAAAACTTCAGCACTTCACTCAAACACGCCATCACACAGACTTTCGCTGCGGAGCATTTGCTACCGCAGCGGGAACAGCTTTCAAAAGCCAGCGTCGCCCACACTAAAGCACGGTACCCCCGCGCCAAAAAGAGAAAGGCAGGGACTCACCGAACAGCAGGTGTCTCCAGAGGAGAAACATAGTCCCACCGACATAGCACCGTGCTGCCTAACTGGAACACAGACTGAAAGCACACCACTAAGACAGGGAAACCCTGTACTGCCCGGTCCTGTCAGAAAATCATCTGTTTCTTCTGTTTTTTTGTTTTTAACACCGAATGAAGGCAAAGGAGCTCTTGGTTTTTTGGGGGGGTTTTTTTTTACTGGTGAGGAAGGCTAGAGCTCTAAAGACCGGGAGGCAAGAGGGGAAAAGCGAAGCAGGGACCCATAAGACTGAGTATGCCCCCAAAGTCGGCACCACCAGCCAGACACCCCTAAACTCAACTGGCCCACAGGACCCAGGAGTATCCCCAACAGACAAATCCAGGAGCTGCTAAAGAGCCGTCCACCACCTGCTGGAGATAGAGATGTACTGAGATGAAGGCGGAGCTGGCTGTCTGGTATCACTGCCTTCAGCTTTGTAATCTCTATCTCCCCCTGCTGGTAGATGGACACAACCCACCAGTTCTTGGATTTATCTGCTGCATACGCTAAGGAACAGCTGATACTGGAAAGTTTGAAATTTTCTTTGGGATGGGGAATTCTGCATGGCTCTATTTCCTAATCTGACTTGTACAGGGTTAACAGAAGGCATAAACTTCAGAAGCAACAGCCAGTGCTGCAAGTAGGCCTACAGCACAAGCATGGGAGGGAAGTTAGAGCTAGTATTTAGGAGGTCCACAAGATTTCTGAAGCAGTTAAAATGGGGTTGCAGCCAGAAGTTAGTGAAGCACTGCAATATGATTTTTTTTCCTTAAAAACATATCAGAAAGCCTTGTGTGTAGGCTGTCAGATTGGGAAGACTAAAAACTACCATGGCCAGTTACTGGTCTGAATTTATTTTAAAAATCAATTCAGTCTTTTGAAGTATTTACCAACAAAAACATACTCTTGCCACAGATCAAAACCTAGAACCAATATACAGCTGCTACACACATTTGTTAGTGCCTCATAAAAATTGAAGTATGTCAGATCTAGTCATTCTTCCAGCTTCTGCAGAGTAGAACATTCACCGTAATTCCATTTATGTAATCTATGTATCTGTATAAATATGCAATCCTAATGCTCAAGCTGCATCAGCAAACCTGAATCATTTCTGCCATGAAACCATACAAAGCACTCAAAACAAATGTGTTAAAAACATTTTAACTACTTGGGGGGGTGGGGGGGGGGCGCAAAATCACCTTTAAACTATTTATTGTTGAAAACAAAGCCATGTTAATTATTTTCCTCCAGCCCCTGAGTTTAACAAACATTTCCTATGAACCACCAATTTTAGCAAAATTGCTGGATACACACTTGCTCTAAATCCAATGGGATGGCACAGTGCCAAATGTAATGCCAAACTTCCCAGTTGCAAAATGAGCTGTTTTTACACAACAAAGTAACCACACAGCAGGCCTGCAGAGACTGAAGACAGCTGACAGAGATGACTGTTGCTCTCTCCTGACTGCACCAACATTCATCCAAATACCAACATCTGCTGTGCTACAATTTACTTTCTACACAACATTTAGCAACACAGTGTCTGACTGCATCATCATTAAGGAACAAATAAAAAGTATCAAAGTCCCAAAAGACAGTTGTAAAAAAACTATAATTTGTCTTACATACCCTAAACTTTGAAGTAAAGTCTGACATCTAATAAAAAAAACACATTAAAAAAAAAGTCATTTCAACAAGACAAAAGGGCTCTGGTATGGGTGATGTTGATATCAATGCCAGGCAAAATGAAATTCTATTATACATAACAAAATTTCCAATGGTTTAATGGAACAGCTAAGGAAAATCTTGCATTACCGATCTGCTACGTGCATAAATAACGATGTAAACAAAAAGGGAGCTGGTTGATGTAGTATGCATAGATTTTCAGAACGATTTTGACAGTCCCTCATGAGAGGCTCCTGAGAAGTTTTAGAAACCATGGGATAGAAAGAGGAGATACGGTAGGGCTAGATACACAATTCTCTCAATGGAGGAAGGTGAATATTGGCGTGCTGCAAGGATCTGTACCGAAACTGGTGCTCTTTAACAAAGGCCAACTGAGCTTTGGTTTTATGTGTCAAACTAGTCCAAAATCCTTTCTGCCCAGTTTCAGCTTCAGTCAAAAGGCTGCAGCCATGGTTTCAATCAAAAAAAAAAAAAAAACTGATCATGTGTTTTTAGCAGAAGCCAAAACATGTCTTCTTCCCTCTGAACAGGGGTATGCACCCTGCCCACCTGTAGGTGCCTCCTTCGGAACTATCTTAAAATCCCTAATGGTCTAGGGGTGCAGTCAGGGCAAGAGTGCAAAAGTGATCCCCCCCCCGTCATTCCTACCCATACAGGCTCTATTCTCAAAATGGCTGCCATGACCTCAAGTGGCAAATGCAATCTCACAAGAGATCACAGCAGCCATTTTGAGAGTACAGCTGACATGGGCAAGAGCAACTAGGGATCACTCCTGCCCTGACTACAGCACAAGATATTTTAAGATAGTCATAGGGGAGGAATCTACTCTACATTCTTGTGTGTAATGCGATTGCAAATAATAGTGTTACCTTGCACAGTAGTTTATATTGTAAATAAGTGTGCTCCAAATGAATGCTTTTGAAATGAGTTTAGCAGAAATTTGCCTGTAAATAAACAAAAAATATATACATTTTTTTCTGGTTTGGATAATATTTGGGTGATTCTAAAGCATTTCCACTCTGTTAGATATGATGAAAATGCAGCTTTTTAATCAAACTTGATGTGTACAGAAGCTAGATTCTAAGAGAAAGGAACCTGCAGTGATTGCTTTCAAGCACAAGTACTGGTCAGCGTATAGTGTTAGTAGGGAAATATTACAGTGAAATGAACTTCATATATTAGAAGATAATTTAAGAAGTGTATTGCTATTGATTGTAATTTTACAGGGAATATTGCATTCAGTAACAATGTGCTTTTTTTTTTATTCTGTATTGTGCATCATGCTGGTATAATGTCTGTAGTGTAGACCAGTGTCTGAACTTCTTTACCTTATTTTAGTAAGAATCTATATCATGCTTGTTCTTAACTTTACAACAAAATACAAAATGGGAAATGTCTCAATGCTACTTTGTGAGAATGTGTTAAAAAAAATTCATGATTACCAGCTTTTTATGCTTATCAAAACTTGCACAAATAACAAAGTTCCTGTCTCAGAGAATTTTTAACTCCATCTGCATTAACTTGGGAACCTAAGAGTGTTAGACTTAGAGAAGTCCTTTTTAAAAGGACCTCCTAGTTGACAGCCTATGCTTGCAGTTCCTAGGAGTGGAGGGTAATCTCCTGTGGGTTTAGCAGAGGTGCTGACTGCAAGATAGTACAACCCCCAGTGGGCTTCACATTCACATAACCAAACTTTGGTTTTTTGGTTTCAGACGGAACTAGGTGATAGATTTTGGCCAAAACTGAAAAAAGCAGTTTCAGTTAGCTTCCACTAGTTATAAATGATCCGAAACTGGGAACAATAAAATGAGGTGATCAAGTTTGCAGAAGACACAAAACTATTCAAAGTTGTGAAATTTTGTGCAGACTGCATAAAATTGCAGGAGGACCTTGGGAGGCTGGGCATCTAAATAGCAAACCAAATTTAATGCGATACACATTGGGAAGAATAACTCAAATTACTGCTACCATGATGCTAAGTTCCATATTAGATGTCACCACTGAGGAAAAGGATTTAAGGATCATTATGGATGTTAAAACCTTTGCTTAGTGTGCAGCAGTGGCCAAAAAAGGAGAAGTTAGGCCTTACCTACTAATTTGCTGGGTTGTTCAAGCCTTCCAGCAGGTGGTGACAGACTTCCGACTCAACTAATCTAGCCAATAAGAGCCCTTGCCAGATAGAAGAATCCAGTATACCATACCAAAGCAGAAGGAAAGAAACCTATAATCTGTGCCGCCGGGAACCTGAGCAGCCTGCACAACTTGCATAAGGGGCCTAACTCCTTAGGCACTAAGGCATAGCCTGAGAGCGCATGAAAGGTTGCAACCAATGCCATCCTTTCCGCATGTTTGTCTTTTTTTTTACCCCTAAAGCAAAAGAAGTACGACCGACAAAACAGCTCTTCTTGGAAAAGGATAACATATCTATACCCAAACCAGAACAGAATTGGAAAAGGTGCAGAGAAGGGCGACTAAAATGAGAGCGGGGATGGGATGATTTCCTTATGAAGAAAGACTAAGGAGGCTAGGGCTTTTCAGCTTGGAGAAGAGACATGATAGAGGTATATAAAATAATGAGTGGAGTGGAACAGGTGGATGTGAAGCGTCTGATCACGCTTTCCAAAAATACTAGGTCTAGGGGGCATGTGATGAAACTACAGTGTGGGAAAACTAGGTTCTTACCTTGGTAATTTTCTTTCCATTAGTCACAGCATATGAATCCATTACGAATAGGGGAGACAGAGAACACTGAAAACCAGAGTGCTGCTAGGACGGCTAGCTCCATCTGCCTCTCAGTATTTTGAAGCTTCCAAAGCAGTGTTAAACCGCAAAGTAGCATAACATGAACTTTCCTCACAGCGAATGAACGCCCCAGAACAGGAGCAATAACACAAAGGAGGGAAGAACTCAACCTCCTGTAGTAGAACAGAACTCCTGAAGACTGTTTTCCAACTTCTCCCAATGAAGGAACATGTCTGCAGGAAAAACTGAACACAAAACAGAGTCAATCAGGGAGGGATCATGGATTCATCTGCTGTGACTAAAGGAAAGAAAATTACCAAAGAACGAACCTAATTTTCCCTTCCTTGTCATCAGCAGCAGATGAATCCATTACGAATGGGATGTATCAAAGCAATCCCCAGATAGGGCGGGAACAAGCCACACCACGCGCAAGCACTTGTGCTCCAAAAAACGCATCCCTCCTGGCAGCCACATCCAGCCTGTAATGACGGGCAAAAGAGAGCTTAGAAGCCCAAGTAGCTGCACTACATATCTCTTGAAGAGAAAGTGCTCCCGTCTCAGCCCAAGAGGAAGAAATCGCTCTTGTGGAATGTGCCTTAAAGGCGTCAGACGGAGGCCGGCCAGATATGCAGAAAAAATGGCTTCCTTAAGCCAATGGGCTATAGTGGCTTTAGACGCTGGAGACCCTCTACGTGGACCTGACAACAATACAAAAAGGTGATCCGAGGTCCTGAAAGCATTACATCTGCAGATACTGCAACAGAGCCCTGCACACATCCAGAAGGTGCAACTGCCCAAAAGATTCCGGAAACTCCTCCCTAGTAAAGGAGGACAGATAAATAGGCTGGTTTAGGTGAAATGCTGAAACCACCGTAGGCAAGAAGGAAGGCACTGTACGTACCGTTACTCCGGACTCTGAGAATTGCAGAAATGGGTCTCGACAGGACAGCACCTGGAGCTCAGACACCCATCTCGCCAATGTAATGGCCACCAAAAAGTGTCTTTAGAGTCACATCCTTCTCCGAAGCTTGCCTCAGCAGCTCGAAGGGCGAACACTGAAGAGCCTTTAATACTAGCCCCAGGTTCCAAGCCGGTCAAGGGGCCCGCACGGGAGGTCGGAGCCGAAGTACCCCGCTAAGAAACCATGCAATGTCCAGATGTGCAGCCAGGGAGAGGCCAGCAACCTTCCCCCAAAAACATGCCAAGGCTGCCACTTGAACACGCAGGGAATTATAGGCCAAGCCTTTTTGTATACCATCCTGCAAAAAGTCAAGTATCGGCGAGACAGAAGCCCGCATGGGTGTAAGCGCTTTAGAAACACACCAAGCCTCAAACTGGCGCCAGATCCGAGCATAAGCAACGGAAGTGGAACGCTTGCAGGCCTGCAAGAGAGTGGAGATGACCTTGTTAGAATAGCCCTTGTCTCTCTATTGCGCCCTCTCAATAGCCATGCCAAAGCGGCAGGGATCCTCCATGGTCACCAGGCCCTGCGTCAACAGGCTCGGTACCAAAGGCAAAGTAAGGGCAGCCTCCACCGGATGGTCCGCATACCACGGCTGCCTGGGCCAATCCGGGGCAATGAGGATCACCACTCCTTGATGCAGCCGAATTCGCAGGAGTCGCCGCCCTATTAAGGGCCAAGGAGGGAACACATACAGGAGGCCCGGAGGCCAGGGCTGAGCCAAGGCATCCAACCCCGCCAAGCGAGGATCTCTCTTTCTGCTGAAAAAGGACGGGACTTTGGCATTTATGCTTGAGGCCAAAAGATCCGCTACAGGCGTTCCCCATTTGGCACAGATCTGAAGGAACACTTCACCTGCCAGTTCCCACTCCGCTGGGTCGATTTGATACCTGCTTAGAAAGTCGGCTTGCACGTTGCTCTGACCTGCTATGTGAGCTGCTGACAGAAGCCGCAGATGTAGCTCGGCCCAGTGGCATATCTGAGCGGCCTCTGCGGCCAGTGCTTGGCACCGAGTGCCGCCTTGTCAATTTATGTAGGCCACTGCTGTCGTGTTGTCCGACAGAACTCGGACAGCCAGTCCCTGCACAGTCTTGTGAAAGGCCAGAAGAGCCTGGAATATCGCTCTCAGTTCCAAGCGATTGATGGACCACCCCGTTTCCGCGGGTGTCCACAGACCCTGGGCATAGCTTCCCTGGCAATGGGCTCCCCAGCCCTTCAGGCTGGCATCCGTTACCACCAGGCACCAATCGGGAAGTGCTAGCGGCATTCCTCGCCGCAGCATGCTGTCTGAGAGCCACCACTCCATACTGAGCCGGGCCACAGGGAGCCACGCGAGTCTGCACTGATAATCTTGGGACATAGGAGACCATCGTTGAAGCAGGGCAATCTGCAGAGGTCTCATGTGCGCTCTCGCCCATGGCACCACTTCCAAGGTGGCAGACATCGACCCCCAACAGCTGGACAAAGTCCCAAGCTCGCGGACGAGGCATACTCAGGAGCAGACGGACCTGGGTTCTGAAGCTTGCACCACCTTAGGTCGGGAATATTGACGGCCCAGCCCAGAGATTGCAGTACTGAGACCACTCTGGCTGTTACATGACGACTCTCTTCTGCAGAGTCCGCTCTGATGAGCCAGTCGTCGAGGTACGGGTGAACCCGGATACCCTCTCGACTGAGAAAGGCAGCTACTACCACCATTACCTTGGAAAAGGTTCGGGGGAGCTGTGGCGAGGCCAAAAGGCAAGGCCCGAAACTGGAAATGTTTTCCCAACACCACAGAGAAACCGTTGGTGAGGGGGCCATATAGGATTGTGCAAGTAAGCTTCTTTTAGGTCCAGAGACGTGAGGAACTCTCCTGACTGTACCGCCGCAATGACGGAGCGCAGGGTTTCCATGTGACGACCGCAGCCGTGTTCGGCGGGAGGCACAGGGATCACCGCTCCAAGGTGCAACAAGACTTGTAAGGTCTCCTCTACCGCTGCCCGTTTGACGGCAGTGCCGCATCGGGACTCCACAAACACGTCTCTCACCGGGGCACCGAAATCCAATTGCAAACCTTCTCTGATCAGGTCCAGGACCCACTGATCTGAGGTAATCTTGGTCCACTCCTCGAGAAAGAGAGAAAGGCGTCCTCCTACAGCTGTAAAGGAGGAGTGGACCGGCGTCCCATCATTGTGGAGGACGGCCCTGAACTCCTGGCCATGAGCCTGCCGCTGCGGAGCGTATGTCCGAGCGAAAGGAGTTCCTCTGCTGAAAGCGGGCACATTGAGTGAACCCAGCAGAGCGCCCCTGGCGATACCTTCTAGCTTCACAGAAGCGAGGTGTGGAGGAGGGAACCAACTGACCATTGGAAGAAGGCCGCGGCCTATCCTCAGGTAACCGCTGGGGTTTAGCATCCCCCTGGTCTTTAACAATCTTCTCCAACTCCTCTCCAAACAACAGAAGGCCCCGAAAGGGCAACCACCAGCCTGTTGTAACCAAAAGAGGCAGGCTCGAGCAGCATAAGAACTGCAAACAGACGCCCTTAAGGCTAGGCCCGAAATCTCAAAGGAACGTTTTAGCGCTGAATGTCCTTCAGGGCGACCCCTCCCTCTACTGGGAGGGTGGTCTTTTTTGTCACCACCATGACTAAGGCATCCACTTTAGGCATCCCAAAACGGGCCAAGTGCTCCTCAGAGGGTAAAGATGCCCCATCGCCCTGGCACTTTCAAGGGCCCCTCGGGGTCAGCCAATTGAGCAGAAATAAGCTCTTGGATGGAATCATGCAAAGGAAAGGCACGAGCATGCTTCTTAGTACTCTCCACCCTCGGAATACCAGAGGAGGCCTCGCCTTGAATAGGGTCAGCGATAGAAAGGGCCTATAAGGCATCAGAGATAAGTGCTGGCAGCTCATCGCGGTGGAAAATCGAAACCGCAGTGGGATCATCCAGATCCAGTGGCAAAACGGCACCTTCCTCTGGCTCTTCAGACCACGAAGGCCTGCCAGATCCTTCAGAGTCCCCACAGCCCGACCACAGGGAGGGGGGGAGGGGGTGCGCCACTTTCCGACGGGGAATTTACCCGTCTATGTTTAGCGTGCATCCAACGCTCAGCGGCATCCACGTCTGAAATCAGCCCTGGGCCATCACCACCATCAGTCGGAGGGGGACCAGGTAGCAACGCAGTGTCAGACACCTGCGGCAGAGCTCTTTTCACCATGAAGGCTTTATGTAAAATAAGCACAAACTCGGGGGAGAAAAACTCACCCTGACCTCCAATTTCTGAATTAGGAGCCACGGGGAACGGAGCTCCTCTGGTAGCCTCGGCCCGAGGCGCCACTCTGCTGTCAGACTCCTCCGCAACTGCGGGGGTCGAGCCATGCGGCGCTTCCAAGATGGCACCCGCTGCCAGCTCCATCGAGCGGGAAGAATCATCGCTTGCCATGCTCGTACTGGCTCTATCGTCTAAACAGCACGTTTTACAGAGCCCCGCTGCTGATCTGCGCTTGCCACAACAGGAACAGCGCTTAACTGCCTCAGCAGCCATCGCCGAAAAACGGTGGAATAAAATTCAAAATGGTGGCTTCGCGCTCAAATCACCCCGATCGGAACGTCGTCCGCGGGCCCTCCCCAGAGGAGCTGAGTACCGCTCTTACCTCAAAGGACTGAGTCCACAAGCTCCAGTCACGCTGCACAATCAGGAAAAGCCTCAAATAGCGGCGCTGAAAAAGCGCATACTTTTTTTTTTTTTAATGCTGTGAGGAAAGTCGGAGGCAAACAACTACAGAGGTACTCCAGAGGCAGAAGAGGGTGGGAAAGGCAGGGAAAGGGCAAACCTATATGCCTGCATCCACACAGGGTGAAGGGTAAGGCAGGGAAAGGGCAAACCTATGTGCCTTTAAAGTGGGCTCCACTTAGCCACAACACCCCTGCTACAACTGGCAAAAGCACAGGAGCCACCCCAGGCAGACTCTTCAAGGAGCTGAACAAGCTGCGTCCAACCCTGCTGGGAGAGAGAGAAATACTGAGAGGCAGATGGAGCTAGCCGTCCTAGAGGCACTATGGTTTTCAGTGTTCTCTATCTCCCCCTGCTGGTAGGTGGACACAACCCATTTGTAATGGATTCATCTGCTGCTGATGACAAGGAAACTACACAAAAATACCAGCACCCGCTTTACGCCTCCACCATACGGGACTACATTTCCTATACACTCATAGTAACATAGTAAATGACAGCAGATCGAGACCTGTAGGTCCATCCAGTCTGCCCAACGAGAAACCCATTTTACATAGATTTTATCTCACCTAATATTAGGAAAAGGGAAAATAAATAGGGCAACACTAACACAAAACAAGAATGGCCAATATAAAAAGGTATGGCTCTGGTACTACCTGATAATATGGACAACCGGACTGGAAATCACCACCCTTGATGAATGGAATAGAATCCCTGTACTCATCTCAGCTCGATGACGTACATATCACCAACTAGAAGAGCCAACCCACAAACCTGAGAACAAGATAACAACCTATACTGCAGGATACCAAAATCGAACCATTTTCAAAATGAACACAAGCCCAGGGGAGAAGATACAACTGAAAACTGTACAATGCTGCAGGATACCAAAACCTAACAATTTGTAAAACAAACACAAACCCAAATGTAGAGAATGACACAGGGACAAAGTTTGTCCCCATCCCCGCGGGTTCTCCCTCTGTCCCCACCCCATCCCCACAGGCCCTGTCTCCATCCACGCCCCATCCCCAAGGGCTCTGTCCTCATCTTCAGAAGCCTCAATTATGATTTTATATTTACATTTTTTTATTAAAGTATAAAAAGGAATATGCTGTGCAACTATTGTGTATAAATTACAAACAGAAAACAATAACAGCAAGCAGCTATAATAACCCTCCTCACCACCACCCTCTACCCTTCCAACCCCAACAGCAGCTGATTTCTACTACCCCAAGGAATCCTAATCCATCTTGTTAAAATGTCCAGGGATACAAAATACCACCCATTCTGTATGCCCTAAAGGGGAGAAATATGCTCTATGAAGCACTGTTATGATTTTTTAATCTGTGGATGAATAAGAAGTCAACCAATCTCAGGATTCAGTCTAGCTCTCCTGTCTTCCACAGTCCTTCCTGCAATAGAAGAGGTCTTCTTAGAAGATGTGCTGGTAGCAAGATGTACAGGATCCCCCATGCAAATTTTGATAGTTGTGGCCTGTATGTTTGCTTGTTTTTAAAAAAAAAAAAAATATCAAAATATCATTGTCTGCATCAAACAAAGAACAGTCCAGTTCATTAGCCATGCTTTAAAGTAGAAAATGAAACGGGGACAAAGTTTGTCCCCATCCCGTGGGCTCTGTCCCCATGGGACCTGGACCTGTCCCCATCCCCGAAGTTACAGTGTGCCTCCGTCCCAGTGTCATTCTCTACCCAGGAGAGACAAAATACACAGACAACTGAAAACTGTAGAATGCATTAAGAACTAAAAACGATATATATGCGCCCTATCCAGATAGGCTACATATGCATAAATACTAGTTCAACAGTAAACAAGGCAACCATCAGAGATTGGATTGAAAATGAACAATTAGGTTTTCTATTCATAACAGAAACATGGCTGCAACAGAAAGAGGACCCCGCAATAGCCTGTTATGTGGGTTGATGTAGCTTGTAGTATTTTAAAGTTCCATTGGTTTAGGAAGGTGGTTAGGTTTTTGGTGTTGAGGTCGTGTTGACTTTCTAGGTGTAGACTGATGTCTCCTAGGAGGTGGACATTGGTGAAATTTGTGCATATTTGATACAAATTCCATGAAGTTGTCTTGAGCAATTGTTCAGCTTACTTGGGGGGGGGGGGGGCGGTAGACAAGCAGCATAGTGGGTCTGATAGTGTCATCCAGTGATTTTTGCATTCTAGTATTTCAATTCTTGGGGATCTGTTCAGCATTGGGCTTTACTGTGAAGTGAACTTTGTATATTAAGGCAACCCCCTCCTTTTTGGTTCTGTTGATGAGTGGTTTTATAGCCTTTTGGGTATATATCTATGAATACTATACATATTAGCATACAGGCACTCAAACAACCACCATATACTAGAAAAACATAAATAGGAAGAAGTGATATGGTCAGACCACAACAAACTCACCTTCACTCTCCAATGGAAAGAAAACGGTACGAAGAAGGAACAAAGAAAACCACAAATTCATAACCAGAGGAAAGGCAGATGAAAGTAACTTCTGGTCCAACAGCAAAGAATGAACTAATGGACAGGACACCAAACAACACTCGCGTCAAGAAAAATTGGGATGACAAGCATGAATACACTGGACAAAATAGCACCACTCAAAACAAAAACAGGAAGCAAAAAACAGAACTAGCCCTTGGTTCAAGGGCGAGCTAACAGTGATGAAAAAACTATGCAGGAAGCTAGAAAGAAAGGTCAAAAAATAAAACAAAACCCAGAATGGAAGAATGGAACAAATGGAGAAAAGGAGCCAATAGCAATGAAAAAACTATGCAGGAAGCTAGAAAGAAAGAGGTCCAATAAAAGAACAATGGAGAAAAGTCTTAAGAACATATAAACACAGCATAAAGAAAGCCAAGGCAGATTACAATATATACGTGAACCCAGAACAGACCAATACAAAAAAAAAAAAAAACGAACGTATGTACACACCCAAAACCTACTAACAAATGAGATACCACCATCAGCAGACAAGCTTGCACAATATTTTGAGCAAAAAATAAAAATAAGCTCGACTCTTGATAAACCACAATCATCACTCACAGAATTCTTACACGAATACGAAACAGAATATGGTCCTCCTTCAAAATACCCACAACCAAAACTGTCAAAACAATGTTTAACAATACACATATGCAAAATGCATACTAGATAGCTGTCCTAATCACATGAAAAATCCACCGGACTGGTTCATCCTGCGCTAAACGGAGCATATAGAATACATGTTCATGAATGGCCAATTCCCCTCAGATAAGGGCAACATCTCACCCCAATACCAAAAAAATTTAACGAAAAATCAACGACCTCACAAACTACAGACCAGTGGCTTCAATACCACTACTGACCAAAACAATGGAGGACCTAGAAGCACAAGAATTAACAGAATATTTGATGCAATTTTCAATCCTGCATAACTCACAATCAGGTTTCAGACCAACGCATAGCACGGAGACAGTCAACCACGCTCATAATAAAATTAAGAAGACTGATATGCCAAGGTCAGAAAATTCTACTACAATTTGACATGTCGAGCACATTCGATGTAGTAGATCACACAACACGGGAATCAGTGGCAGAGAGGAACAAGACCATACATAGTAAAAATGTCCAACCAGCTATCAGATGCCTGGATTCCAGAATGTGGAGTACCACAAGGCTCCCCTATATTACCAATACTATTATTTATTATGATGTCACCACTTGGAAAGAAACTGGAAAACATGGGATTCAATCTATATATCTCTATCTATATATATATGCTGATTATGTCACTTATTTTCATACCTTTCAACAAAAATATCACAGAGATAACATGCTGAGACCTATGATCGCACAACCATTAAACCAAAATCTATCTGGAAGCCCCCCATTCCACCAGCTCCAGCTCTAACCACCTTTAAAACCATGCTAATACAAGATCTGGAAATGTTAAAAATAAAGAATAGACAATTTTCTTACAAACGATTCAATTTGTCTAAAGAAGAAATGTTTGCATTAAAAACATTACAAAATGATGAAAATATTATCATAAAAAAAGCAGACAAAGGAGGTGCGGTTGTATTACTCAACCGCAGTGATTATATCAACGAAGGACTTAGACAATTGAATGATTTGGAGTCTTACAAGAAGTTAACATTGAACCCCACAAATAGGCTGCAATCATTGATCAAACGAGTCACAAATACAGCATTAAATCAGGGCATCATCACATTAAAAGACAAAAAATTTTTGTGTAAAGAAAATCCTGTTGTCCCAGTGATGTACTTTCTGCCAAAAGTACACAAACAGTTGATCAATCCCCCAGGCAGACCTATCCTGTCAGGAAGAAATTCTGTCTTAGAGCCGCTGTCTTCATTTGTTGATATTTTTTTAAAGACTGAAGTTCCTAAACAATCATCATACATCAGGGACAGCACACACTTTTTATGCAAATTAGGTGAAGTTGATCTGCAGCAGCATCAAACAATAATGGTAACTCTTGATGTCTGCTCTTTATATACTTCGATCCCTCAAGAAGACGCTTTGCACACAGTACAGAACATACTTGATAAAAGAGAGCGACCACACCAGATTCCAACAGAGTTTTTATTAACTCTTGCAAGGATTGCAATGAAAGAAAATTATTTTGTGTTTAACAACAAATTTTATTTGCAGACCAGTGGAGTTGCAATGGGGGCCACATTTGCTCCCTCCATTGCAAATCTTTATGTCAGAATTTGAGAATGAATGGATTGACCAATCTCCTTTTTCCGAAATCATCATCACATGGTGGCGCTATATCGATGATGTTTTTATGTTATGGGGAGGCTCTCTTGCAGAGCTTAACAACTTTATGACATGGCTCAACAGTTGCAATAGTGATATCCAATTCACAGAGCAACATTCCACAGAATTGATCCATTATTTAGACGTAGAAGTGAGATTGGTTCAAGATCATTTCGTCACAAAGGTTTATAAGAAGAGCACAGATAGGAATACATTTCTCCATAATTCTAGTTGCCATCCAGTACAATTGAAGAACAGCCTTCCTTTATCCCAAATGTTGAGACTGAGACGCATCTGCACAGACTTTTCTACTTTTAAACAACAAGCAAAGAATTTAATTGATGATTTGGCTGATAGAGGCTATTCTAGAACCATACTTAAAAAAGCCTATCATAGAGCCAAATTTAACAGCAGAGAGTTACTTCTGTCCACTACTACTAAAGATAAGGACAATGAAGAGATGTTCACTATGGTCATGCAATATAACGAGGCTAGTCCACATCTAGCTAGACTAATTAGGAATAGATGGGAAATCATACAATCGATCCCTGCCTTCAAGAATGTCAATTTACGTATTGCATATGCAAGGTGCAACAATATGAAAGAAATGATCAGTCCGGCAGACCTTAGAACTGTGAGAAAACAAGATGCAAAACGACTGTATGGTCACTTTAAATGTGGCCTTTGTCCAATTTGCTCTATCACTAAACAAGTCAAACAAATATACAATCCAAAGACAAAAAAACATCATGCCCTGCGCCACTAACTGCTTGTCAGATTACGTCGTCTATGTAATCAGCTGTCCCTGTGAGAAATCATATGTGGGAATGACCTCTAGAATGCTAAAAGTCAGAATATTGGAACATCGATCAAACATTCGTAGACAAGCTGTCAAAGAGCCCATGGTAGCACATTGCATTGAGAAAAAACATAAATTTGAAGACCTTCAATGCTATGCAATTGATAGAATTGATGCATCAAACAGAGGTGGTGATCGTAAGTTAAAATTGCAGAGACGAAAGGCTTGGTGGATATTTGATTTAGATTCATTAGAACCTAATGGCCTCAACAGCTCTATTGACTGGCATGTTTTTTATTAGCTAATCAGCCAATTATGAATGCAAGTCAATTTAGAACTCTATAAATATCAGATGACTCATAGATGACGCTGAGACGCCATTTTGAAATGCATGGTGCTCCATTAAGCTGTAAGCGGATCCAAGTGTGACTGTGCCAGTGTGCACTTTCTGTATTTTTTGATTCTTTTCTGCTTAAGTTTAATTTTCAATCCAATTATTTTTGCAGATTCTCAGCATCGTGATCTAACGCTCTGTTCCTGAGGAAGCCTTGATGTTAGGGTGAAACGGAGATGGCCCCCGTCGAACATAAAGATAAGAGTGTTTTACTTTTGTTATTAAGCGAAGCAATGCTGGAAGTTTAACAGTTTAGCAATCAAGAATCATACCTTTAGACAAAGTTAAAATGTTTGATAAAACCTTGAAAAAATCCCAATAAGTAAATAGTGGAGTTTTTACACCCAATGATAGAATCTGGGCGGGTGTTACTTTTGATGTCAGTAACCTCGCTCTAAACCTGCGACTGTTTGTCCCAGGTTTCTGAGGGTTTTCTCCACTTCTAAGCACATCTTTTTGAAATTTGTTTCCTAGAGTCACTGCATATTTTGTATTATATTAAGAGCCTTTAGACTCTAGACGATACTGCAACATTGTAGTCTTTTCGAGTTAGGAACAAGACCATACATAGTAAAAATGTCCAACCAGCTATCAGATGCCTGGATTCCAGAATGTGGAGTACCACAAGGCTCCCCTATATTACCAATACTATTATTTATTATGATGTCACCACTTGGAAAGAAACTAGAAAACATGGGATTCAATCTATATATCTCTATCTATATATATATATGCTGATTATGTCACTTATTTTCATACCTTTCAACAAAAATATCACAGAGATAACAGACAAGGCAAAAAAAAAAAAAAAGGAAAAGACCTCATGGAAGAATGGGCTAAAACTTTTAAACAGAGATAAAACTAAATTACTGGTACTATCTAGCTTGCACAAGCCTACTTCCTTCCAAACACTAATAATAGACATCAAAAAGTTTCAAAACTTTAAGGAAACTGAGGAGGATCAGCAATTACTTTCCCAAACAAGTATTCTGCCTTATAGCACAATCTCAGACACTACAACTAGACTACTTCAACATAGCATATGTAGGATGCAAAAAAAGCATGCTAATATCACTGCAGACAGTCCAAAACACGACAGCAAGACTAACATTAAAAAAAAAAATAATAATAATAATACGATAGAGTGACTCCATTGCTTGTAATGCTACACTGGCTCCCAATTAAGGCTAGACTGTTCTTTAAAGCCAACACCCTAATCTTTAAAATACCATTCGGCAAGTCTCCAACTACATGCTAGACTTGACTGAATTATCACCAATGAATGCAAACCTAGAAACCAGGAGCTACTTACTACTATATCTCATCACCTACAAAATCCATATATACAGCTAGATTTAGCTACCTGGGTTCCAAATGGTGGCATTCAATCCCCAAGGCCATAAGAAACAAAACTACGGTTCAGAAAAAAAAAACTGAACACAAATATTTAAGAAAGCCTATGATTAATTTCACACGTCACTCATGTTCCTTAACACATGTAATAAAATAGCGTACTGTAAACCTTTTGCTAATTGTAAGCCACATTGAACTGAAACTTGTTTTTGGATAATTGTGGTATACAAGATTTATTTATACTACCTCTTAACAAGGAAACACAACACAATAAGACAATTTGAGCACAGGGACCAGCTACTTCTGGGTTCCCCAAGGGCCTGGCATGCCTCTTTGGGTACATGCCTACAACTGCACAGCGCAGAAGTGGCAGATTTTTAAGGAAAAGTGGAGCAATGCCCGAAGATGCTTGATTCCACTCAGATGGAAAACAGCAAGACAAATCAGCCCTCTTCTGCACACAGGAGCTCCAACAGTTCTCTGCTCCCCGTAAACTTTTTTTAAAAATTGTTTATACCAGGCATGTTCTTCCCACTTGCTTTCGGTTTAGTAGCGCACATAAAATCTGAATGCCATTTGCTTTGAGCATTGTAGGGCTAGGTTTCTGCAGTTGGCTTAAGCCCCAGAGCTTAGAGCTCGGAGTCTAAGATGGCTACAGGACTTGTTCTAGGGGTTGTGGTACCCCAAGCTAAATTGTTGCTCTGACACCCCTCCCCCACCTGCATTGATGCTCTCATTGCTCCATCTCCCCAGTTCAGCTCTACCTTTTACAGCAGGTAGAGCATGTCACTTTGCTCTAAGTGCCATGCTCTCCTACATGCTCAGCCACTAGCATCATCCCAGTTTTTAAACACAACAGAAGCTACCTGGTTCTTGTATTTAAAACTACGCTCAAGGATCGGGAAAAGGGGGGGTTAGAATTTATAGTGGTACAGGGTTAAGATTTCTGGCATTTGCCTACAGAGATGGCAATTTTTATTTGTATTTACCCCATCAACTGCTATGCAGGTTGTAATCTGTAATCATTTATTCCTGTCAGCTGTAAATATTCCTGAGCTGCTGCAGCTTCAGATTAACATCTGCATTTTGCTGATATTTCTTGAAAATACTTTATACTCTGAACCACAAGGGATGCTCACCCAATTAAGGGACAGCATACAAGCTGAAAGTTTCATCTACACCTGTGCTCTCCTCCCACCTCCTTTAGAATCATTTTGTTCAAAGGGGCCTAGTCTGTACTTCATATGACCTTGAAATACCCAACAATTAGAATTATCTTTTAAGTTTCCTAGAAGGCCCAAGCCAGTTACTCTATAGCTTCAGGGAGATCAGAGCACGCTAATATTACCTAGCATTGTGAAGCTGTTCTGCATTATTTGGGTTTGTGGTTAGCAGATTCCATTTCTTGACTATTTTCAAAAGAAAAAGCAGATCGCTACCATTTAATGATGTTCTATTTAAATAAATTCATACAAATTCTTATATCAGAAGAAAAAAATTTAGGCATGATGAAATGCTTTATACATCTCTTTTTATGAAAAAACAAAGGTCTATCATCCAACCTTAATCTTGAGAAGAGAAAAAAATAAATGGGGCATAGTAAAGTTTATGCGCCATCACATTCGTTAACCTTCCTAAGCGAATTAGGTTCCCTTACAGGCAGACTAAGGGCTAGAGGTCATTTTCAGAATTACCTCCCACCTCTAGCATCCCTCCCCATGCTCGAGTCTCACCAGACCCATCTGTTAGAAAATTAACAGTATTGATATACAGTAAGACATGGGAGTACTACAGATGAGGTAACTGTATTTAAAGAAATTAATGTAGTCCTGCAGTTATTATTGCTAATTACTACTACTACTACTTAACATTTCTAGAGCGCTACTAGGGTTACGCAGCGCTGTACAATTTAACGAAGAGAGACAGTCCCTGCTCAAAGAGCTTACAATCTAATAGACAAGTGAACGGTCGGTCCGATAGGGGCAGTCTGGATTCACTGAACGGTAAGGGTTAGGGTGCCAAACGCAGCATTGAAAAGGTGGGCTTTAAGCAAAGACTTGAAGACGGGCAGGGAGGGGGCTTGGCGTAAGGGCTCAGGAAGGTTGTTCCAAGCTGCATAACCTTTTCTGCAGCTTGGATCTGAACTGTCAATCAAATAAAAGATTGACTTCAATGAGATAATCATGTCAAAAGGACTCAAGTAGGGATGTTCTAGACTGAAAAGCTTTGAACATTCCATACAATACATGTGGAAACAAGGCAAACATGCTGCAAAATTGGAGGGTGGCCAACTAACGCCAATTTTTTATAAAAGGTTCCAGAGGAGATCCTGACGTCTGTGCCGGGCAAAATGGTAGAGTATTATAAAAAACAAAAGTACAGAGCATATTCAAAAGCATGGATTAATGAGATAAAGACAACATGAATTTAGTGAAGGGATATCTTGAAGGGGTGAACAAACATGTGGATAAAAGGTGAGCCAGTCGATATTGTATACCTGGGTTTTCAAAAGGCATTTGACAAAGTACCTCATGAAAGACTCTCCAATTTCTTCTGGAGTCATGGAATAGGAGGTAATGTTGTATTGTATATTAAAAACTGATTAAAAGGTAGAAAAAAAAAAAAAAAAAGAGTAGGGTTAAATGGTCAGTATTCTCAATGGAAAAAGGTAGATGTCAGGGTTCCCCAGGGGTCTGTTCTGGAACTGTTGCTTTTTAACATATTTATAAATGATAACTAGCGAGGTAACTAAATTTGCTGACGACACAAAGTTATTCACAGTTGTCACCGACCAGGAAAGGGATCTAGGTATCATCGTTGATATGTTCAAACCCTCTGCTCAGTGGGCAGCTAGGAAAGCAAACAGAATATTAGGTATTAGGAAAGGAATAGAAAACAAAAATGAGGATGTTATAATGCCTTTGCATCACTACTGTGTGTAATTCTGGTCACCGCATCTCATAGTGGAATTAGAAAAGGTTCAGAGAAGGGCGACCAAATGATAAAGGGGATAGGATGACTTCCCTATGAGGAAAGGCTAAAGCGGCTAGAGCTCTTTAGCTTGGAGAAGAGACGGCTGAGGGGAAATATGATAGAGGTCTACAAAATAAAGAGTAAAATGGAACAGGTAGGCGTGAATCACTTATTTACTCTTTCCAAAAATACTAGGACTAGGGGCATGCAATGAAGCTACAAAGTAGTACATTTAAAATGAATCAGAGAAAATATTTCTTCACTCAACATGTAATTAAACACTAGAATTCACTGAACCAGTGAATGTAGTAAAAGAAGTTAGCTTGGATCGTTATTTGAGACCCCAGGAAGTTATTCAAGAAGGCGGAATGCCGCCAGTGGGAGACGCCGGCGAACTGGAGATTTCGGCGCTCCCTGGCCTCGATGTTACCCTGAACCCCGCCGAGCGCACCCCTCCTCCTCAACCGCTCGGCGCCAGTTCGTTCCTCGAGGAATCGACAGGGTCCACCCCGGAAGAGGGTAGGGGCCCAGAAGAACGCCGAATGGAAGCTGATATCACATCTGGGGCCGGACTGGAGGGCAGTTTGCCCATGGAAACGCCGCGAATTGAGGAGAGAAGTTCTGGGGAACAGAGTGCCACATCTGAGCAAACTGTAAGGTTTGAAATTCCTACAGAATTCCTGGTTAAACCCCAGGAGGTTACATTAGAAGCTTTGTGGGATTTAGTCTCTAACCTTGGGCAGTTATTCCTAAAACAGTCTAATGAGGTATTACCTAAATTAAAAACCTTGGAAAAAGACTCACAAAAGAAAGAAGAGCTGATAAAAGACTTGAATGATAAAGTTGTTAAAATGGATCAAAGAATTATGAAATTTGAAACAGTACAACCTACTATGATTAAAGATTTGACGAGCCTAAGGGTTAAAATGGAAATCTTTGACAATTATACTAAAAACTGTAACCTTAGATTCGTCAATTTTCCTAAACTTCAAAATGTTGCTCCCTTGGAAATGTTGAAGCGCTATATGCGCGAAATATTATTAATTCCTGAACAAAATTTACCACCAATGACTATGGCTTATTATATCCCTGGGAAAGACCTAAATCAACCTGAAGCTCCATTAGATGTTTCACTTTTGTTGGAGACTTCGGACACTGACCTAGCGACTGCAGCCACATTAGTGGCAACAGTCGCATTGTTACCAGATAAGAGTTGGATTTTTCGTCTGTTTTTTCGTAACAAGGATAAACCTTTTTTAGGTTTTAAGGTACTATTATTTCCGGATGTCTCTAAGGAGACAAGAAGACGGAGGAAACAATTTCTGCTCCTTAAGCCCGAAATTCTGCACTTGGGGGGTACCTTTTTTTTAAGATACCCCTGCAAGTGCATAATAAAGTTTAGGGACAAAAAATATGTATTTACAGAACCTGCTCATGTGTCGGCACTTATAGCCTCAGTAAAAGTGGAAAAGCGCTAAAATATAAATAATAACTCTGCTTAGTGGAATTTGCATATCCTGTGTTCTTTTTCCTTTGTAATGTTTTTCTCCCTTTGTTTTCCGAAATCTTGGATCTGAATTTATGGACTTGAGTATTGCTCCTTTATTGAAAATGTGAGGAATTTCCTTTTTTTCTTTCACCTTTTCTTTTTTTTTTTATTATGTTTGAGTATGTTACTGTTAAACGGATACTTTCCTGCACAAGATTTTTGCTTGTAATAAATTTAATAATATGAATAAATAATAAATTTTAAAAAAAAGAAGTTAGCTTTGCGGGGTTTAAAAAAAGGTTTGGCTAGCTTCCTAAAAGAACAGTCCATAAGCCATTATTAAAATGACTTAGGAAAAAAATCCACAGCTTATTTCTAGGATAAGCAGTATAGAAAGTATTGTACTGTTTTGGGATTTTGACATATACTAATGACCTGGATTGGCCACTGCTGGAAACAGGATTCTGAGCTTGATGGACCTTCGGTCCCAGTATGGCAATACTTATGTACTTAAGATGGTACATTAGCTTGAAAACTGCATGCATTGTATGTCCTGAATTCTTTTAAACTGCCAGTATTTTTTGCATCAGGTCAAAGATCAGTCCTAAGCTTGGCTCATCTCTTCATATGCATGAGCTTCCAGGGCTATGTACGGTTAACAATGTTCATGAAAAATTACATACATCAGGTTAACCTGTAAATCACTCTACCAGGGTCAGACAACTATCAATATTTTGTAGTGCTACATTTTCAAGACCAGGCTACTCGTGCTTCAATATAAACATACATATTTCTACAGAAGCAGATCAAATATGGGCACCAACTTATGTTTACATAGCACTTACCTCTTTTATGAAGCCATCCTTCCTTCACTATTGCTACTTCATTCATAATGGCAGAAGTGTTTCTCCAGCCGTCTGCACCACAGGCTTACCAAGTTGGTGCTTGGAGTGCAAGTTCTAGAAGTAAAAATATTTTTGCTTCCCTTTCTCTCTACAAGAAAAAAAAAAAAAAAAAACCTTGTAAATCCCTATAATTCCCAAATTCTAACTGCGGTAGATACACTGATTTCATAAGTAAACAGTACAGGAAAAATACGCCACACGAACTAGAGTCCTTAAAATGAATTAAGCTTACGTAGTTCTGGGTTTACTAGGGTCTTCAGAATGTTTTCAAGCAGACTTCTGCATTCACCTTGCATGTGATATCTAGATTTCATTATTAGCATAAAATATTGAATTACATTTTGAAATTAATTAGAAGAATTTAATACTTAAGGCTTCATTCAAGACATATCCATTCTGTCTATGCGGGTAGGTCTACGGAGGTAAACAAATTAGTAAGTCCAAGTCCTAAGAATCTTATTTCATGGAAAGCAATGCATTCTGAAGATAATTCAACTTCTGAGCATGCTAAATGCAGTCAGATATGGGGAGCTAAAGAGCAGCCAGTCCATAAAGAGGATTACAAACAGCAAAATTCAAGTTGGTGAGTTCTTCAGTCCAGGTCTGAACCTCTAAAGTTAAAAAGGAGAAATTAGATCTTACCTGCTAATTTGCTTTCCTTTAGTCCCTCTGGACCGGACCAGGATTGGACTGATGGGTTGTGCTCGCCTACCAGCAGGTGGAGACTGAGAAAAAACTCTGACTCTAGAGAGCCAATAGGAGTCCTGGCCATGTGACCTTAGCCTCAGTATTTGAATAGCAAAGCAGGAAAGAAAGAAAGACCTTCTGTGCCGTATGGAATCCTAGCAGCCACAAAGCACTCGGCAATGCCAAGTATCAGAGCTCACCAGCAACTCTCACCAGAGAAGTGGCATGGCCCGATATGTATTACAGCTCACCAGCAACTCTCACTAGAGAAGCGGTATGGCTCACTTGTACTATAGCTCACCAGCAACTCTCACCAGAGAAGCGATATGGCTCACATATAATATAGCTCACCCGCAACTCTCACCAGAGAAGTGGTATGGCTCACTTGTCTTATAGCTCACCAGCAACTCTAACCAGAGAAGTGGTATGGCCCACTTAAGATTTTATATATATTCCATCAACTGAGCTTACCAGCATCTCTCACCAGAAAAGTGGTAAATCATATTTAAGGTTTTATAGATATTCCAGCAACTGAGCTCAGCCACAACTCTCACCAGAGAAGTGGTATGGCGTATTTAAGGTTTTATAGATAGATTCCAGCAATTGAGCTCACCAGCAACCACCAGAGAAGTGGTATAGACCACGTAAAGTTCTGTATATATATAGTATTGTTCCACGAATCGTAAAGGAATGAATACACTTCCTACTGAATACACTTCCTACTTAATAAAAGAAGCTAAAGAGTAGAGAGAACATGGGAGGGGCCTGGTCCGGTCCGGAGGGACTAAAGGAAAGCAAATTAGCAGGTAAGATCTAATTTCTCCTTCCTTAGCGTCCCTCCGGACCGGACCAGGATTGGACTGATGGGAAGTACCAAAGCAGTAATCTGAAGGGAGGGACCTTATGAAAACTGCAGAGAAATGTTCATGCTGCATAGGCCACCTGGCGACAACTAACATGTAGTGTGTCCCAATGAGCAAAATAAAATGAAACTAGGACTAAGTTGCCAACTTACCAATGTGCACCGAGAGCACCAAAAATCGCCGTAGTAAGAATAGAGCCCGCTTCTGAAGTTGTGGAATATGTTGTAATACGCTGTGGAACTGCCCTCTCAGCGAGAAGAGAAATAGACATTCTCATTTCCTTGATCCTTCGCGATATAGCGGGTTAGAAACAATGAAAAACTTTTACGCCTACTGGCTAGAAGGACAAAACCAATAAGAAAAAACCGATTGGGAAAGGTGAAAACTTTAAACTACAGCAGACCGAAAAGAAGTTACCAACCATAGAAGTATTCCACACATAGATCTACTTGCTGCAATGGCTACTGGGAAACACTGCTTGAAGAGGAAAACTTTATAGAAAAGTTATGGCTACTAGAAAACAGAACTTTAAGAGTCTGTTCACCTAGTTCACCTAGCTGGTGGATGAAGCGGGAGGTACAGGTGCAGGAGTCCTTTAAGAAACCGCTTTGACAGTGGATGCTGCATAAGCGTGCGGTTGTCAACAGTATCATGCATCACTGATAGAGCTGCCAAATGAACTCTAATGGATGAGTAAGACAGACAAGATTTCGCAAGATGCAGAAGATATTCCAAAACATGCAAAATGGATACTGTTTGTGGAATGAAGTGGCGAGAGGAGTACCACAGAGTGAACCGTCGCCACTTTGATTCATAGGACTTTAATGTAGATTTCTGTCTGGAAGCAATTAAAACTTGAAGTACTTCCTGCGAAAATATCAAAGATGCTGCAGACCCAGTAACCACGCCATAAGTTTGAGTGACTGGGGGTCTGGATGTAGAAGGGTGCCTTGGTTCTGCGTAAACACCTAGTGAGATGATGGAAGAAACGCATAAAGAAGGCTGAAAAACCCCTGCTGGACGTTGGCATCTGTCCCTGTCTCCGTCAAGACTGTTGCTGAACGGAAGAAGCAAGAAATGTTCATGAGCCTGAAGGCAAAAAGAGATAGCCCTGAAGTGTCGCAGTGAGGAAGTAAGGCTGAAAAAATGAGAGTCCATTCACCTAAATGCAGGGTGACACAACTAAGAAAAAATGAGTACAAACTCAAGAGTATACTCTTAACTCCTCCTTGGCGGATGACATAACCCATTGCCATGGCAAGGACCAACATAGCTCTCTCCGCCTTGTTTGTCAGTAGGGAAAACAAAATTCACCCGAAGGTAAAACGAATTGCTGAGGTCCCCCAGAAAAAAAATATATACAAAAAAGCTTCTGCCAAAAAGTGTACTGCACGAAGCATCCCAATGACAGAACTAAGGTTCTTGAGATAACTAGATGACACTGAGATTCGCAATAGTATGAAGGAAAATTCTTTCTTGGGCATTAGAGAGTAAAATTGCATTCTGCAGAATAGAGCGAGGAAATGGCCGAAGGCCCAAGGTCACCAAGAAAAATATAAACTGGGATGTTTGCAGAGGAGACAAAAGACTGTGCGCCAACCTGACTAAACAAAGAGAAAATCAGAGATATCTGATGAGAGATCAAATGAGAGATCAAATGAGAGGCCTGGCTACAATCACCACCCAACCTAGAGACTGTAAGAAATGTAACACCCGGTGCGTGACCTGAGAACTCTGCTGATAAGACTTTCTCCAATTAGGCAGTCGTCTAGGTAAGAATGAAATGACCCTAAGAGCGCAATGAACATCCTCTTAGATCTATAAAAGAACGGAAGAGAGAGTACTGCTGAAAATGACCGGTTAATGCATAAGCAAAAAACTAGCCATTCTCTGGATCCTGAGGAGAAGAGGAAGGGTGACCAAGGACACCAGTTAAATAGGGCTACAAACTCCAACCCTATCTCTATGGCGTTCCATAGTTGGGTAAGTTCTGAATATAGAAAGTTCTGAATATAGGAGTCCACCAGCTATGGTAGTACGCTCCGGACAGAAAAAAATTGTCCCAGTATGAACGTCTGATTCACCGGCCTGTAATTTCTTGGATCTCCCTAATCCACATACCACTAATCCACGTACCATGGTCATGCGTCCTCCCTCACTGAGATGTAGATTGTAAGCTCCTTTGAGCAGGGAACGACCTTCTTTGTTAATTTGTACAGCGCTGCGTAACCCTAGTAGCGCTCTAGAAATGTTAAGTAGTAGTAGTAGTACCAGACTCACACCCAATAGATATGAATGTTGAGCTTGTTTCAGGTTAAAACACCGAACCTAGGCCCAGGGTCCCCGGTGTTCCTAGTGGTGAACAGCCATGGCAAATATTGTATGCGTTAGTTTGCAGAATTACTGCAAAGCCTTGCTTTTGGAGCAGAGATTTCTGTTCGATACTCTCGTGAGAGTTTTTTATTTTTTTTTTCTTTAATGCTGTTCTGGCTGTAGAAAGGTGGACATTTGAGCTTCCCCAGAATGGCAAAACTTATGTACCTAGCCCATTAGATATGAATGCTGGACTTGATGGACTTTAGGCCTTACCCAGCATAACCATACTTATGTACCTATGGTATAAATACACAGGAAGTGAGTGAATCCCCTTCCAATTGAAAGAACACTCTGGAGTGAAGGCGCATAGAATGAAAATGAAAAAGGACAAACTTGGAAATTACCTGTAACGAAAAAAGTGAAGTTGTGCCACAGCCACTTGGTGAAGGCAGTGTAGACAAGACTGTATCTGAATTCAAGAAAGCTTGATATATCCCCATGGCATCTGAACAATATACTGTATGCCTCTAGAGAAGGCTTCTTAAAGTCGGAAAAAGAAAACACTGTATAACACTACAGCCATTGAGAGTGTCTGTTAAGTTCTTAAAACACTATATAACATCATAGGCATGGAGTAAAATGCTTGAAAGGAACTAAGATATTATGGTCAGAATTGCAAAGTACCAATCAATTGACTCTTAGACAATGTAGTCCTATTCACCAGGGAATGAGAAAGACAGAAATTTACTCTATGCCTATAGAGAAAGTTTCTAAAGTTCTTAAAACACTGTATAATACTACAGCTATTGAGGAAAATGCTTGAAATGAATTATGATATTATGATAAGATGTAGATTTTCCACCAGGCAATGAAAAATGACTGAGCACCAGAAAAAACTAGTGTTAACAGCCCCGTGATACATAGAAATTTAAAAGAAGAAAAGCTTGTTATATATCCATATATGAAAGGAGCCCCCTTTCAATCAAATATTGCCTGCTGATGTAAAGAGCATTTTAGAATACGCCGTTCAGCACATACAAAAGTGTACACATCTTGGAGCCGAACTGCTCTATGAACTGCAGCCTTACCTTCAGCAGAGAGATCCCCGACTGATAAGATGGAGGGAGAAACAAAATGGCCGCCGTTCGCGCCACTGGCCCTGTGGTGATCGTCGACAGCGCGCCTAACACCTCCGAACAAGTGAAGCCCAGTGGAACGGCGAAGAAACAACAGCCGGCGAAAAAGGCCCCGAAAAAAAACCGGAGGCAGCACTGGACCCGAAGAAACCTTGAAGGGAGAGCAAAATTTACACGTTCCGGCTGCGTGAACTGCGCCTGACCGACAGCAGCTGTTTGAACTTTTAAGCCATATCAGAAAAAACAGGTGGCCGCGCTTATGCAGTTCGCACCTTTCTTTTTTTTTTTTCATTTCTTTAAACTGCCGCTGCCAAAACGCAAGAAAATGGAGGAAATTAAATCTGACGAGAAAAATCGCTGTTTAAAGTCACAAACACTGAATTATTTTCTTCTGTTTTTTTTTTTTTTTTTAATAACCCCTCAATCATAATAAAACACTGGAGCTGCCTGCTCGTTAAAAGTCTGGGGAAAGAAAGGCTGCTTCTTTGAATTTACTTTTATTTGATTTAATTCTTTTAAAGCAGCTACCTGTTAAAAGTGGCTGCCTCTCCCAAAGACGGTACACCTTTCCAGAGAAAGGGACGGCCCTTCCCTGCTAAGCCAGGGAGATGGGGAGGAAGGGGGGTGGACTCGAGACACCCGAGTTTAACACCCCCGAGGCTGTCAAAGAAAGAGAAAGGAAACCCTGTCAAGCCTCTAAATAAGATTCCAGGCACAGAAGAATTATCACAAATATCTGTAATATCTAAAGAGAAAAGGAGAGAGACTAATGGGCTCACTTCCTACCTGCTGGGAGACTGAGAAAATACTGAGGCTAAGGTCACATGGCCAGGGCTCCTATTGGCTCTCTAGAGTCAGAGTTTTTTCTCAGTCTCCACCTGCTGGTAGGCGAGCACAACCCATCAGTCCAATCCTGGTCCGGTCCGGAGGGACGCTAAGGAAGAAGGTATTTACAATTGGCCAGCAGAAATATGTACTTGGCAATACTATAAATCTGTCACACTTATCACCATTATAAATTTGGCATATACTGCGCATACACACACATTCGTGAAGCCTATTAAGATTCCACTGCCTCCTCCTCAAGCTACACTTTTCACATCTTGGTACTTCCGATAGCACTAGGGAGTAAGAACACGGTCTGGCAACACTACCTGGAAAACACTAGTCCACTACTGCTTCCCGACTATTCAATTCATATTCAAAAGGACAGACTGACTTGGGGAAAATCCACTGCTTATTCCTGGGATAATCAAAAAAAAGAGGAAATACAAAAAGCACAATAGAAGTGAAACTAAAAACAATGTCACACTTCACCACAAAACAGCCAAGCAGATCCTGTTCTGTAATTCCTAGAACACTGAAATTTATTGTCTGATATCTACCATTTCAAAACTTCACAGTATATTCCCTATATAAGCTTTGCTGAGTATAAGGAACTCATTTTAAGTTATGCAATATTCACAGTATTGCATACTTTAAGAGCGGGACAATTTTTTGCTTCAAAATGTTACAAAAAAAACAAACATTGAAGAACACTTGGTGAAACTTCTGCCTCAATGCAATTGCTGACACAGATTTAATGAAACAGGAAGTTACTTAAGGTTTAAGTGAGAATAGTAAAAATGTCACTGTGTGAATATCCTTTAAATTATCTTCAACAATGACTCATTCCAAAACACATTTTTAAATTTAGAAATAAAATTGTACACTTTCACAAGGTTTTCAATGTATTCTTAGGACCCTGTTTACTGAGGTGCGCTAGCATTTTTAGCGAAAAATTAGCACACGCTGTGTGTAGACGCCCATAGGACTATTACGGGCATCTACATGGTTAGCACGTAATAATGCTTAGCACGGGTTAGTAATCAGGGCCCTTAATGATTTGTCACTCACCAGTCATTAACTTTAACCAGCTAAAGAGAAAAAGACTTGTATCATGCATTGCTAGTGTTCATCTACAAGCATGTCAATTTTAATTTATAATTAAAACCCCCTTTCCTGTAAATCTACAACCATTGGCCCCAGTTTTTCTCTCTCACCTGTGGTACAAAAAAGTTAAAAAAATAAAATAGAAAATGGAGAATTTTCCTACAAGTAATTCACAAGATTAGAAATCTTGAGGTTTTCACTAAAACTGACTTTGTGTATGTCCCAATGTGCACTATTGGGCCTGCCAACTGAAAGTATCAAAAAGGAAGACCTGAACTGATTCAGAGCCCTGGTCTTCCACTATTGCGCAGACAAAAATGCTACAGAGGCAAAACTCTTAACCCTATGGGTAAGAGAGTGCCAGATTTTACTCTTAGTACCTTGATTTACAGCCCACAATGAGCCCTGGTGTCATGACTTGTGCCAGAGGACTGTCAATCCATGACAAAGCTAAAGTTTGAAGACAATATAAAATTGTGTGTGAAGGGATAAAAGGTTAGGTAAGTTCCTAAACTCTAGTACCGGACCCAGATGCTCGAATGGAATTTAATTAAGTGGACAATCACATGCAAAATAAGGGCCCTGTTTACTAAGGCGCATTAGCATTTTTAACACACGCGCTAACCATGTAGGCACCTATAGGGATATTGTAGGCGCATAAACAGTTAACGCACCTATGAACGTGGCTTAGTAAACAGAGCCCTAAGTGCTGTAAAGTTTTCTAACCTTGCTGCAGAATCTACTTTTGAGCAGACATCAAGAATTAGATGCCTTGTTTATAATGCTCACTGTGCACTGTGGTCATTTTTGGTTAGATTTGCTTGCCTGCAAAAAGATTATAGGATTCTTTTACTAAACTGTGGTATAAAGTGGTTTTAGCGTGCCCTTGTGCAAGTTTTTCCTGAATGGTAAGGTTATTTTCACTGCAGCAGTAAAATGGCCGATTTTCCTTTTTGCATTAATGGTCGTGCACTAATGTGGCCATTAACGTACAACCGTTAAAAAATATATTAGAAACATAAAAATTCACCAACACTTATTTTTAAGGCAGTAAGGGTTCAAGCACTAATCAACACACAGTGATGTAGCTGTGCTGGTTAGCGCAAACCCCCTACTCTCCACCCCCCAGACACGCCCCCTCTGTGATAAATATTTTTAGTGTATGGTTTGCGTACACAGATCAGGAAATTACAGCAGGACCACCAAGTGCATCCTGAAGTAAGCACGTGCCAATGCTTACTGTAGCTCAGTAAAAGAACCCCTATATGATTTCACCAACTAAAAACTTAATGTTTACATAGAACTGGAAAATTCTTGAACCACAGAAATGTCCCAGTATCCGGAGATATCCAGCTCAAGGCATATTTGCCTTAAATGCTGAAAGGTATTTAGCTTTGCTACATGGACATCTACATAGTTTAAGTATGTTTGTCTACTGCACATACAGATGTCTATTAATTGGTTACATGAAAATTTAAGAAATAATCCAATGAAGATTAACTAGTAAGGTTCAAACTTAAACATAAAAACAGACAATGAAAACTGAACATAAATATCAATATGTCTTCATAACTGAACATTAATATCAATATGTCTTCATAATATGATCAAGCTATAGTATTCCTTTTCAACTACCTATGTAATCTAAAACTGGATACAAACAGCTTCAGACATTACACACACCTGCTATGTAGTACCACCTTATAACAAGTTTATGAAAACTCAAGCAGATGAGCAATGGAAAGTAAAGAGCTTGATTGAAACCTGTACTGTACCATAATATGCTTTAACTTGGCAATAATCACACCTAGGGCAATATTTTAATATACATATGTATTAGGCATCAACAAAAGCATATCCACCCTTTCATTCTAAACAAAATACTGTTGTCTGAATGTGGGACATTAAAGTTTTCATTTTAATAACTTAAAATTTTGAAGAAGGGGAGAGACTAGATATGTTCAAGAACTGGGACTGTTTGTAAGGCACAGCTTTAAAATGACAAAGAAAAAAGGTAGGAACAAAAAAAAAAGTCCCAACAAGGAAAAATAAAACAGAACTGAAGGAACAAGGTATACTAAGGTAGGTTACCTACTGTTAAATTATATATCTAAAAACAAACAAAACACACACACACACTATTGAAAGTAGTCACAGTTAAGTTAATAGCTAACCAAAGCCACCTCAAGCACCAAACTGCCTGTAGCAAATAAACATTATACATGTAAAAATAAAGTAAAAGTTTAAAATATTACTTAAAGCCCATGTTTTAATTAGAGAACGTCCCAATTTCTGTATTAATACTGTTGTGCCACTATGCTTTGATGTAGTAAACAAAATGTTTAAAGGCTCAAAAGAGTCACAGAGTGCAAAGCAAAACTTGACAGGGGGGAAATGAAAATAGCAGAAAACGGTATTACAACACCCCCCCCCCCCCAAAAAAAAAAAAAAAAAAAGTATAACGTTTCTTTCATAGGCTAAAGAAAAAAATGCTCCCAATCATGTATTACACCAAATATATATGCAGTTCCCCTAAAATTTTGAGCAATAATTTTATAAAAATCATCTAAAACAAAATGTCGTTTACGATTTTGTTATTACCCACCGACCGTTAACCGGTTTACCCAAACACAGTACTGCCATTAACAAAATTCCCACCAGACCACTACAAGCAAAAGCCACAGCCCTACTGCATGAAGAGAAGGGGGGGGGGGGGGACATCTCGTCGCATCACTTTCATTTCTCTGAACACAAGGACTAAGATTACCCAGACCGGTTTCTTTTCTTCTTGTTTAAAGAAATAAGTGCTACGAAATTATAGTTTTAAAAACCTACATCTCTTATCTGTTCATGTAAAACACAAAAACAAAATAAAACCATAATCTCTCTCCGTTTGCAGGAAGTCGTCCCATTGCACTAACCTTCAGCCCAGGCCTAGACGGTTGCTACAATTTAAAACATGAAGATAAACAAAAGCCTACAACCCGAGTTTGAGCCAAGCCCGGCCGCGCAGGCCTCACTTACATGATGCATCCACAGAAAGTGCCGACAGGAAGAGAAAGAAACGTGCCCAGTGTTCAGGCCTAGCAGGGTAGCACAGCCTGCACCCGACGCAGCCTCACCATCTCCGCCGCTACCGACGGGAGCAGGGCGAGGGCGGCGGCAGCTGGCGGCTAACGCTGCGGCTCTTCCGCCGCCACAGCTTCGGCTCATGAGCCGCAAGGCGAGGCCCTGGCCCAGCCTCCCCTCCCCACCTCACACGCACCAACACCCGGCCACCAGCGGCCGCACCTCTCTCGCCTTTTCCGAGGCGCCTCAGGCCGGGGTTGGGGGAGGGGGCGGAAGGCGGCGGTGGCGGTTGCTGCGTCTCCTCCCTGCGCGGCAGCCTCGACCCGGCGTCTGCGTCTCCCCTTCACGCTCGCGGGCGGCTCGCGCTCATTCACTGTAATCAGTCTCGTCTCGCCACAGACACACACTCTCTCCTCCCCCTTCCTTCCTAGCTTACACCCACCTCCCTATCACCGCCGGGTCTTACAGGCCGACGGGTCCTCCTGCCCTGCTACAAATAGCTGCAGTAGGAGGCGGGGTGAAGGACAGAGGCAGAGCCGAATTCTACTAACCGGCTTCGGGGTCGAGCCATTCGTGGGACTAAGCTGAAGAGGTTTCCACGAAGGACCCTGGTTACATGATGAAATCCTCTCTAGACAACCATAAATTATAACTTTTTCTAGTACCGTGGGGACGACAGATTTCAGCTTGTCCTTTTTTTGTACAATAATATGGCCAATAAAAATAAAATAAGGCTATTTAAGAGACAGGGTAGGGGAAAGCAGGAGGGAAACTCATGCCCTCAGGTAGGTCCTGTGTATTATGCATCGTCCTTCACAGGTGGCTTATCCCAAAAGTCGAGTGGAGGGGTGGCCTAGTGGTTACAGCACCGATCTTGATATCCAGAGGTGGCCGCTCCAAATCCCGCTGCTGCTCCTTGTGATCACGAGCAAGTCACTTAACCCTCCATTACCTCAGGTACAAACTTAGATTCTGAGCCCTCCAGTGTACCTGAATGCAACTTACCTTGGGCTACTACTGAAAAAGGTTGGAGCAAAATCCAAAAATAAAATAAAGAGAGATAAGTGAGATTCTTCCAGGGGAGTTTCAAGAGCATTGTATTGTGAGCTGCCATGACCCATATAAGTCTGGTATATAATAAGTTTCAAATAAACAGGGGTATAAATCTAAGCACACCTTCCCGGCTGAAGCAATCCCTTTGGCCTCAGTTAAACATCCATCTCCAGCATCCCCTTGACTAGTTCAATTACCTCTGTTTCCTTCTCAGCAAACTTCCTCCCACCCTGCATTCAATCACCAACCCTTCCACAGTATGCTCAAAACTAATCCACTTAGAGAAGTTGCCCCAGAGACAGACCCTGACCTATCTGAAGAAATTGTCCCTGATGTTCATTACTTCACACAGGACTTGACAGAAATAACCAATGAAATTAATGATGGACTCTTTAGCACAATGCATAAGAACATAAGCATTGCCATACTGGGTCAGATCGAAGGTCTATCAAGCCCAGTATCTTGTTTCCAACAGTGGCCAAGTCATAAGTATCTAGCAAGATCCCAAAAGAGTAGAAACAGATTTTATGCTGCTTATCCCAGGAATTAGCAGTGGATTTTCCTAAGTCTATTTTAATAATGGCTTATGGACTTTTCTTGGAACTTGTCCAAACCTTCTTTCAAACTCATTAAGCTAACTGCTTTTACCACATTCTCTGGCAATGAATTCCAGAGTTTATTACACATTCAGTGAAGAAATATTTTCTCTGATTTGTTTTAAATTCACTACTTAGTAGTTTAATTTCAGGCCCCCTTGCCCTTGCATTTTTGGAAAGTGTAAACAAGCAATTCATGTCTACCCAATCTACTCCACTCAGGGCCCGATGCACAGAGCTTACCATGCTTGCAGCCTGTCTAATACACAAAGGGGTTCTGCATCCCTTTTACTGTTCCCTGTAGGAGCTACTGACAACCCTATGCAAATGCATTACAACAAGCTCATTAGTATTAAAATTAGCATTCTGAGCAATGCACAGACCTGTGCGCCTACCTTTAACATGCAAAATTTTACAGTAGGTCTGGACCTGTCCTTATGGGGAGCAGTCTGCCCCTGCCCTGCCTTTATCTGTTCAGAAGACCTTTGTGTCTTTCCTGTCTAATATTTCTTTATGATACTCACGTCTTCTTCATCTTGGGGATTCTAATATTCATTACAATCTTCCTTGCCGTCCTTTTGGTAGGCAACTTTGCTCCTTGCTTGAGGATTTAGGCTTTTCCCAACATGTTTTGGCTCCAATTCATTCAGTGGGTCATACCCTAGACTTAGTTCTTTCTCATGGTCTGGATTCTTTTACCATTTCTGATTTTTCTTATACTTCTTATCCCTAGATGGATCATTCTCTGATTTCCTTTTCTTTCATTGCTCCTATACCCTCTTCATCTTCTCCATGTTTTTTCCACCACCCACGGTCCTCTTTTCCCCACATCCCTTCCTCTGTTCTGCCTTTATTTTCAGCATTCCCATCAGACGTTTTATTCCTTCTCTTGATGATCAGGGCGCCAGATCCCAACCTCAGTTCTTTTTTTTTTTAGGGGATCTTTTACTAAAGATTAGCTCAAGTTATCTACAGCAGGGCCCATTTTATTCCTATGGGCCCTGCTATATAGATAACTAGAGCTAATCTTTAGTAAAAGACCCCCTTAATTGCGAAATTTACTTTATACAGTATATACAAGAACCATAACAGAATTTTACAGGCAAATGACTAAGAAAAAACAACAGTACACATTATTGTAAACACGCTCACTTCAAGAAGGGCTGCTAAGAAGTGAAGAGGTGCTGAAAATAGAAAACAGAGTAAAATAAATTGCTCAAAATAATCTTCAAGAGTGAGACCCCAAAAGCCCAAAGGAATAAGAGAAAAGGAAAGCCAAATTTTCATGGTTGGAATAGGGCCTCTGTCCTATTCCAACCATGAAACATAAAGGTTTTTTTTTTCAGTGTAAAGCCTGTTTTACACATAGAAAAGGCCTGCTATAAAATTGTGCAATGGTTTGTGAGCACTTGTGTAGGCATTCCAAGGGATGTAGTTTGGGAGGAGCAAGGGCAGTGTACATAGAAAACATGCAAATACACATGAATACATACACATATTTACACCACGTTCAGAGCAGTTGTAAGTGTGTGTTTTGGCATTTTGTGCACTACAGGAGCTGGTTCTGGGAGTCTATTTTAAGGTACATAGGTGCCAATATTGCCTTTATTCAATTCTTTTTCAACTCAGGTCTTGTATACCGCTAATATCCCCGGTTTACATCATAAGTGGGATGAAATTATTATAATATTATAGGTAGGACTTTATAAAATAAGTTTAAAATAGATGCCTTTTTGGACTTCTTACAAAGGCATCCTGTCATGATGTCACAAGCCCTTAAAGCTTGTGTCCCAAAGCTTACCTCAGCTCAGTGAAGGAGAGCATGGTTCAGAGATGTATAAACATGGATTTCTGATGATATTTCTTCTGCGTGTATGAAATTGTCAAACATTTTTGAGATAACTGTTGTTCTCATATAATAATGGTTTGTAAAACTTTTAAAAAATAATGAATCAACCAGTTTGATTCTTTTTTTTTTTTATGCAGGAAGCTTTATTATACAGCTTCAAACAGAAAACGCAGTGTACAGATCCATTACAGCTAGCAAGCACCAAAAAGGTGCTCCCTCATACATAGACTAAGTAATCCTGTCGTTTTAATAATTAAGTAGAGAGGCAATAGAAATCAAATCAGAACATACCCAACTCCCCTTCCCATCCCACCTCGGTAACTCTCCACATCAGTTTGATTCTTCTTCATAAATTCTTTGTCCATTTTCCCCTCAAACTTAGTAGCCTAGTGGTTAGTGCAGTGGACTTTGATCCTGGGGAACTGAGTTCAATTCCCACTACAGCTCCTTGTGACTCTGGGCAAGTCACTTAACCCTCCATTGCCCCTGGTACAAAATAAGTACCTGAATATATGTAAACCTTTTTGAATGTAGTTGCAAAAATCTCAGAAAGGCTGTATATCAAGTCCCCTTTCCTTTTCTAGGTTTTAATAGTAGTATAAGCCTATGGCCAAAGCTAATTTGGGGCTCTCAGAAGCAAATCACCAGAACTGCAGAAAATACTTGATGCATTGTTATTATAGAAGAGAAGCACTCTAGTTTCATCCACTGATTGATACTGAATTTGGTTTGACATATTATGTAAGTACTGTAGACTCTTTTGCATGTTTTCTAAATATTAAATTGCTCAATTTTGTTGTCATTCACCTGCCAGCTTTCTCCCCTTCTGCTTCTGCTGTCATACAAGAAACAAACTGGTTAAGAATGAATGCACAGTAAGAACTCAATGATTATCTTTATTTTAGATACATAGGTGGTCAGTGGCCCAACTGTTCGGGGAAGCTAAAGAGTGCAGGGTCAGGGGTGGGGCTTGAATCCATATTTGCGTGACAACACGCAAAAAAAATTAATTAAAATAATCACAAGTAACATTTTTCAAAGAATAAAGTGGCAACAACATTAAACAGTGAAGACTTGAAGACTTCAGTATGTGTGTGTGTATATATATATATATATATATATATCTTAGACAACTTAAAGTGCATTGAAAAAAGTGTTTGTAGATGATGCCAGACCCTCCATAGAAGCCCTTTGTGTTCAGTTTTTTTTTTAATTTAGGCAAAGATTCTGTTTCCCAGTTCCATAAAGCAGGTGCCTGACAAAATAATACACTCTTGCAAATGGAAATCCAGTAATAGGAGGAATGACCAGTCTATGCTGCGATATTGATCTCAGAGTTCTACTTGGGACGTAGGGAACAGTTAAGGATCCAAAATAAAGAGACATATTAGTGTAAAATGTTTTGTGTTTTCAACAGTAGAGTTAAGTAATTTGCCCAAGATCACAAGACACTACCATGGGGTTTGAACCAGGCACCTCCTGGTTCTTAGCCCCCTGCTCTAAACTTCCCTCCACTTAATGACTTTCACACTGTAGCATAATGTTGTTTATAAGCATCCGAAAGTGATCAGATCACTTCAGAAAGTCATGTCTGATAAACATTTATTAACATGACATAACCCATTTGGTAAAATGATTAATGAAAAGGCTATGAAATGTATATGCTTGAAGTAGGACTGCCATATTGTTATGTCTCTAGGTTCCTGATGCACTACTGGCTGTGGTACACTTCACAAATCAGTGGACACTTGGATGGAAATCAACCTAACAGCAGTAGAATACAGAGTATTTTCTTGCCATTGTGGAACACCAGCAGTTCATGACGTAGAGGTAGATAATACTTTCCATGTCTTCAACTTCAGACCTGATGTGCATCCTTTAAGTTTAAATTTTGCATAATATGAATCAATAGAATTTCAAAGCCTACATGATGGGGTTGTCAGTCAGTTAAAGTTTAGCTACGTTTCAGTCAGAACCTACTGGCAGTTGATAATCCCCTCCATGTCTTCAACTTCTGACCTGGTGTGCATGCTCTCCTTCTTGGTCCCACTCCATTTTCATCCTCCTCCGTTCCAGTCGCTCCCTGTCCCTGGCTTTAGTCCTACTCTTTCCCTCCTCCCCCTCCTTCAATGAAGCAGTCCGAAATAAATCCGAATCAAATCGATACTTGTCTGTCTGGCTGCCTTGATATCTTTCTCTGTTGCAGTCTGCATTCTAGCAACGTTCTTCCTCTGTTGCGTCCCGCCCTTGTGGAAGCAGGACGTTAGTTGCATCAGAGGAGGCAGGACACGTCATAGGGGGAAGAACGAGTCCTGAGGCAGCCCTGCTATAATTGCAAGAGTGGGTGGAGACCCGAGACCGCTGTCCACTGTGCTAGTGTGTGCGTTGGGGGGAAGGGGAACAACGGGAGTCCCGGGGTGGCAGGGCCGGCTGTCACCCAGTGCAGAAACCTGAAGGTAGTGACAGCAGGTCCTGTAGCAGACTGTGCTGCAGCAGCTAATTCTGAGTATTCCTATGCTATGCAGGTCTGCTTGCAGCTAGGGAGGCTTATCTTCTCCAAGCCTCTTATACCAGGCACCTATATTTAGATATGAACATGCACAGAACAGCACAACAAGAGCTCATGATATGAGGCTTAAAGGGAAGAGAGCTGGGAGTAACATTAGATGTATTGCTTCACAAAGAGGGTGACCAACGTATAAACAATTGTCTTCCCAGCTGAGGAGATGAAGGCAAAACAGTAATAGCATTAAAAAAAAAATCAGGAGGAGCATAAAGTACTCAGCCCACAGAAACCAAAAATCAAGATCTTTAGCACTGTTAATCAGAAATTTTTGGAGCAGGCAGGGTGGCCTATGCAGTCCATACCTGCTATCATATTTGGAACTAGCTCACACATTTTGAGTAGTAGTTCAAGGCAAATTACATTCAGGTACAGTAAGTATTTCCCCGTCCCTGGACAGCTTACAATTTAAGGGGTCCTTTTATAAAGGTGCGCTGAAAAATGGCCTGCGGTAGTGTAGGCACGGGTTTTTGGCATTCCAGAACCATTTTTCAGTGCACCTGTAAAAAAGGCTTTTAAAAAACTTTTTGCCAAAAATGCGCATGCGGCAAAATGAAAATTGCTGTGCGTCCATTTTGTGTCTGAGACCTTACTGCCAGCCAGTGACTTAGCGGTAAAGTCTCACACGGTAACCAAATGGTAATAACCTACGCGTGCCAAATGCCACTTGGTGTGCATCCAATACATGCGGCAGAAAATAAATTTTTTCAGTTATGCGTATCGGATGAGTGGCAAAAATGAAATTACCGCAAGAGCCACGTGGTAGCCATGAGGTAACTCTATTTTGGAGTGCATAGATGCTTACGCAGCTTAGTAAAAGGGCACCTTAGCTTATACTTGAGGCTTTAAAGGGCTAACCCTCTCATTCTATAACAGGTCACTCAAATTTGAGCATCTTTTGCGTGCTAAGAGGCCCTTTAACTAAGTTGTGTTAGGCATTAATGCGCACCTAATGCAGTTTACAGTGGCATACCATCGGATGCAGTCAGGTGTCCTGTAGTAAGTGCCAAATGTGCATGCACTAACCATGCACTAAAAAATATTTTACATTTTTTTAGAGGATATGTCTGGGCGGTGGATAGTGGAATGTTGGTGTGCTAATCAGTTAGTGCAGCTAATTTACCACACACTAATAGATGAGCACAGGAATAGTGCCAGAGCCCTTTCCACTTACAAAATGGGTTGCAGTAAGTGCACAGTCACTAATTTTTTAAATGGCCATATCTAATGGTAACATTAGCAAATGGCTATTAATACAAAAAATGTAAAAATTTATTTTTATGACTGTGGTAAAAATGGCCTTAGTGCATGGGAAAAACCCATGCAAGGGCATGCTAAGTCCAATTTTTGCCACAAGTCAGTAAAAGGACTCCTTAAATTTATAGAATACTGTCATCCCCATGAGTAAGTGTATACTACATGCATAAATGGCAAAATAACATGATTAAGCTGCATTCTATAAATATGCAATTACATGGCATAGTGTATAATTGTTAGAAGAGTGTTCACATGGGTGGGGCATGAGTGAGGCATAGGCAGGGTCAACATTTACATGGGCAACTTACAGAATACTGTAATTTGTGCACTTAAATGTCACATTTAGGCACAGGCGGTTGGTGCCTCAGATGTTTGGGGAGGCTAAGGTGGGTGGATTGGGAGCAGCCCTGAGTCTATAAATCTGTATCAAATGCCAAACAATAAAGTGGCAAAAAATGAAAGAGTATACACTTCAATCGATATATATTTTATTTATTTATTTTACTCTATTTTTATCCTGCCTTTATATAATCATAAAGCATTACGAAAATATAACCCGCAGAGCCTGGAGCTGGGTAGATGATACATCTCAAAATAAAAAATTACAAAAATCAATTAAAATTAACACCAAGCTCTGCACTATCGTCCAAAAGTCATAAGATGTTACCATATCTTTCAGTTTACTCAAAACTCAAAGTTGAACAAAAGATGTAGAGATAATGTGATCTACGGGTTTTTGCATTGTTAAATTGTTATCCAAAAAAGACTCCAAGACTATAGATAAATGGTTTTACCCACATACATTATTTCTGTCAATGCAACATTCAATGACATATTATGTTGTCTCATCCAATCTACAATTTTATCCAAAAGTATCTTCAACTTGAAGACTAAATCATGGCCATGTTTCTTAATTAGAAAAAAAAGAATTGTACATCATCTGCATATTTTCTATATGAGACTTGTAAATTCTGAAACACCTTCCCCAAGGACTCCATAAATAAATTGAACAATACTGCCGAAAGTGCAGAGCCCTATGGTACCCCTCGTGTGATTGGAAGACTTGTAGACACTACATCTTGTACTTTAACATGAAATTTTCTCCCTTATAGATAATAATGAAACAAAGAAAACACTTGTCCACCGACACCAAAGTCTGACAGAGTATTAAGTAAAAGATGATCAATAATATCAAATACTGAAGCAATATCAAGTGTAACAACACAAAAGCTAAAGTTTTATTATTATTATTTGTTACATTTGTATCCCACATTTTCCCACCTATTTGCAGGCTCAATGTGGTTTACATAGTACCATTGCAGCGTAAGCCAGTTCTGGTATGAACAAATACAAGGCGATATTATGGTAGGATGAGGTTCATGCATGGTAAATACATTAGGGGAACTTAGTGAGGAAGAGGAAGAGTTAGGATGTGTCCGTTACAGTCTTTGGTTACGTTGTGTCGCAGGTGACCAGGTTTTTTATGTTGGGTTGGTGGGGTATGCCTTTCTGAACAGGTTTGTTTTCAGTGCTTTCCGGAAATTTAGGTGGTCGAGCGTAGTTTTTACTACTTTTGGCAGTGCATTCCATAGTTGTGCGCTTAAGTAGGAAAAGCTGGATGCATAAATAGGTTTGTATTTGAGTCCTTTGCTGCTTGGGTAGTGGAGGTTTAGGTATGATCGCGCTGATTTTGTAGTGTTTCTGGTTGTCAGGTCGATGAGGTCTGTCATGTATCCTGGGGCTTCGCCGTAAATAATTTTATGAACTGTCGTGCAGATTTTGAAAGCAATACGTTCTTTGATTGGAAGCCAGTGCAGTTTTTCTCGGAGGGGTTTGGCACTGTCAAAACGTGTTTTTCCAAATATGAGCCTAGCTGATGTGTTTTGATCCATCCCACTTCTTAATTCATCCAACATTGACAGAAGCAAAAATTCCTCACTATGGTTAGTTCTAAAACCATATTGGTAATCATCCAACAAATGATTTTTTTCTATAAATTCCATTAATTGATTCAAAACAGCCTTCTCAATAACTTTTGCTGGAAATGGTAGAAAAGATATAGGTCTGAAGTTTTTCATCACTTCTTTGTCATGTGTAGGGTTTTTTTTTTTAACAATGGTTTAACATTTGCTTCCTTAAGAGTCTACCAACAAACCGTATTGTAAGGATATATTCACCAAACTTGTCAGAAATGGCACAATTATGTCTAACATTGATCTAAACAGTATAGAAAAGCAAGGATCCAACTGAGCTCTAGTCTGTGACAAACTTTTCACCAAGCTCTCTATCATTTTCTCATCTACCATATAAAAGGAACTCCAACCATGATCTACTTGTTCCTCTGTCAGTTTGGGCAGAACCAAGCTAGAAAATCCTGGCGTAGCTATTTCAAAGTCAAGTTTTTGATGTAGCTAAACTGCATAAGCCTGAGGATCTAAATTCTGATTCAAACTGTCATTTCCTCCATTAGCTAAGAAATTCACTGTATGAAATAGCTCTCTAGGTTCATCCAAAGATGTTTTAATCTTATCCTTAAAATAAGTATTTCTTATATCTTCACAAAGTCTGTCTATGCGTGCCCAACGCATGCCAAAATGGAGTTACCGCCTGGCTACTGCGTGGCTCTTGCGGTAATTTCATTTTTGGCACGTGTCCGAAAAATAATTTTTTATTTTCAGACACGCACATCAGACTCACGCTAAGTGACATTTGGCAAGCATAGGTCATTACCGCCCGGTTACCGCGTGAGACTTTACCGCAAGGTCAATGGCTGGCAGTAAGGTCTCAGACCCAAAATGGACGCGCGACAATTTTTATTTTGTCGCACGTCCATTTTTGGCAAACATTTTAAAAAGGCAGTTTTTTTGCAGATATGCTGAAAAATGATTCTGCGCATGCCCAAAACATGTGCCTATACTACTGCAGGCCATTTTTCATAAGTACATGCCACACTGGGAAAAGACCAAGGTTCCATCAAGCCCAGCGTCCTGTCCACGACAGCGGCCAATCCAGGCCAAGGGCACCTGGCAAGCTTCCCAGCGCACCTTAATAAAAGAACTCCTTAAACTTATATGATTCTAAATCATCATCATCCCTCATTTTTTTTCCATACTTTCTCTGAGACCCTTAATTCTTTCCTAACTTGTTTTAAAGCTGATGTAAACCAGCAATAAGTCTCAACTGAACTCCTAGCTTTTACCATTTGTTTTAGAGCTACATAATCCAAAGATTCCGTTAAAGATTTCATCCAATAATTCACCATACAATCTTAATTCATACCTGCAGCAATTGATAATTTCTCTAATAAACATGCCTTTAAATTTGCTAATTCCAAGGTTGGTCTAGTATATAACATTTTAACTTCACTTTCTTTTTTACCATCCAAATCATGCATTAACAAAAATCAAACATTACCAGTGAATGACCAGACCATCCAATCTCTTGAACAACAGGTGACATAACTAGAGATTGAAATAATACTGGTGATACAAAAACTAAGTCTAATATATAACCAGAAGAATGAGTTCAATTTTTAACAGTTTGTCTAAATAGAGATTGTTCTAAAATTAAACTCCATACTCGTGGTGTTAACTGATCAGCAAGTACATCTCCTGGAACATTAAAATCACCGAAAATACACACTTTCTGAAAATCAATAGACAAAGTAGATAAAAATTCTAAAAATGAAGAACAATCAACTGTTATTTTCCATGGAGGACAATAAAACAAACAAAAAGCAATAAATTTACATTCAATAACTGATAATTATGCAAATTCAGATAACTTAGCATAATATAATTTGAAGGTCAAAATGTTTCTAAAAAATAACCACTCCACCTCCTCTTTTATAAGATCTACAGGTCCATTCCCATTTATATTCCTTAGAGCAACATTGTCTAACCACCACTAAATCAGACTTCATGAGCCATGTTTCTGACACACAAAAGACATCAAAATTATATTGAACAATTAAATTATTCCGGACTGATCTAGCATTCTACTTTAAGAGCAGAACTCTAATTCGAATTAGTACTCACAATTTTCAATGCCGATGTAACACCTGAGAAATCTCTATAACATTTACAAGAATTACTAAGAGTACCATAACAGCCTCTTTCTGTAATCACTTCAATAGGTCTACAAAAACACATGTTAAAATGCCAAAAAAAGATAAAACAAAATAAAGGCCTCCTTGATCAACGAAGAGTATTACAAAAAACAAACATTTCACTAAACCTCCATAAATATATACAAAGGGACAAAATGTACCCCTTTGGCATGCCTCTTTGGTGTAATACCTGAGCACGACGCCTCAGCACCCGGCATCCCTTTAAACTTCTAGAGGTGATGTCACCAGCTAGCGGGAAACTCACTCGCTCACACTCCAATAGTTTTTCAGTCACAAGTGGAGCCAAAGCAGATGATACGTAGCAGACAGGAGACAGTTGATAAAGCTCACTGTGCAAGGCAACTGAATTAAAGCAGACTGAAAAACGTGTTCGGAAATTACTCCTACCTCTCCATAGAGGCCTGCAGCCAGTCTGCCTCTCTTCTCTCTTATGCCTCCCACTTGTCCTCAGCCAACATAGCTATGTAAACTGTATTTACTACTTACTACTACTACTTAACATTTCTAAAGCGCTACAAGGGTTATGCAGCGCTGTACAATTTAAACATAGAGGGACGGTCCATGCTCAAAGAGCTTACAATTTAAAGATCCCTCAAGAGGCAGTGTCTCATAATTTAAACCTAAAACCTTGTCTGATGTTATGACAAACTAAATTTATATTAAAGTTTTGATCTCACCTTAGTAAGGCCAACACACAGTCCCTGCACTGCAAAACACTATACACACTCAGAACCTTACAATACCAGAATAGCACTAACTTCCACAATATGAAGAGATACTTAGCTTCTTGGGCAGACTGGATAGACCATACAGGTCTTTATCTGCCATTATCTACTATGTTATAACCTCATATGAGACAAGGCAGCACTATAAACACTACACTGGGCCCTACAACACCAATACACTACCTGGTGAAAACAAAATAAACAAGATCTCTATGCAGATACTGCATGCTACCAGAATACTGCACCTTGGTCACACATGAAAAACACATGATACAACAAATATATCACAAGGGACCAGAGATCAATATGAAGGCAAAAAAAAAAAAAATTGAACTGCAAACCTCATGAAGTCAGACTTGGCATTCAGCAATACTAGGGAAAGTATTAGAGACTAGTAAAAAAGGCCCGTTTCCGAAACCAATGAAACGGGCGCTAGCATGTGGCTTTTTTTGTGTGTGTATGTGTATATGTCACAGAGTTATTTTGTGTGTGTGTGTGTTTGTGTGTGTGTGAGAGTGTGTGAGGGTGCGGTGTGTGTGCAGGTTGTTGATGTGTGTCTTTTTTTGATTTGTTTTGTTTTTTGCTTGGGGGTTGGGGGATGTGCTGTGCTGTCCTTGGTCGCTGTTTGGTGCTGGCTGGGTCGCGGGTAATCCTTCCAGCTGGTCCGCAGCTTGTCCTGTTCGCCCATGTCCCAGATGGTGACAGGCACGTTGTTTTCCGGCTCCTCTGACTCCATGTCAAGCGATGTCTGTGCTATAGGCCCTCTGGCACTCTTCAGTACTGGCATTAGGCATTTAAAAATTTCTCCCCCCCCCACCCCCGGTCTATTTTTGCACATACCCACAGCAGGAATATTCTTCTCTCGTTCCGGCGGTGGTTCTTTGCTCTCCGTGCTGCACAGATAATGAGCCATTCTGCTTGGGAATGCTCCTCCCTTATTGTCACGTAGTTTCCTCTGATTGGTCCGTCTTACATTGCCTAGTGTTGCCTGGGAACGGTGTTGTGATGGTCCTTTGTGTTTCAGAATGTTGAGGGTGTTTTTTCTGATTGGTCCATCATGCGAGGGCGGGGCAGAGAGACATGGAGGCATATTTTCAAAGCACTTTGGGAGGCTAAGTTCCATAGGTTTCTATGGAACTTTGGGAGGCTAAGTGCTTTGAAAATGAGCTTGATGGTCAGTGTTGTGGCTTCACCACCATGAATCCATGAACCCTTCAGGGAGTGACTGCGTGACTTCAGAACGTTGTCTTCAGAACATTGAGGGGTGAGTTTTATTATAGTAGATGTGCATTTAAAAAAAACCTGACATATTCCAATTAATACATTCAGAATAAAATACTTTTTCTACTTTTGTTGTCTGAGCATTTTATTTTTCTGTTTGCTTTGGTCCCAGTGTCTCTTTTCTGCATCTGTTTTTTTTCTTGTCATTGCAGTGTCTTTTGTCCATTTGATATTTCTTCTCTCTCCATGTCTACAATCCTCCTCCCATGTCCTTATCTGTCTTGTTTAACATCTCTCCCTCTGTGTCCTTGTCCCTTACCTTCCTCCAGTTTCAGCATCTGCCCTCTCAATGTCCTGATCCAGCCCTTATATTCAGCATTTCCCCATTGTGTGTGTCTTGCCCTGTCCTGCATGTCCTCCTCTGTGTCCCTGTCCCTATCTCTCCACCTTCCTCTGTGATCAGCATTATACCCCGTGTCCATACCCCCCTGTGTGCAGTATTGCCCCTTTGTATTCCTATCCCTTCTTCCTCCATGCCCAGGATCTCTTCTCTGTCTCCCTGTCCCTCCCCTCTCTGTTCCCACCCACACTCCCCCCTCATAGTTCAGTATCAGGCTTATTTTCAAAAGAGAAGGGTGCCCATCTTTTGACACAAATCAGGAGATGGGCATCCTTCTCTCAGGGTCGCCCAAATCGGCATAATGGAAAGCCGATTTTGGGCGTCCCCAACTGCTTCCCGTCGCGGGGATGACCAAAGTTCCCGGGGGCGTGTCAGAGGCATAGGAAAGTCCAGACTGGGGCGTGCCTAACAGATGGGCGTCCTCGAGTGATAATGGAAAAAAGAAGGGCATCCATGACGAGCACTTGGGCTACTTTACTTGGTCCATTTTTTCTTACGACCAAGCCTCAAAAAGGTGCCCAAACTGACCAGATGACCACCGGAGGGAATCGGGGATGACCTTCTCTGACTCCCCCAGTGGTGACTAACCCCCTCCCACCCTGAAAAAAACAACTTTAAAAACTTTTTTGTCAGCCTCAAATATCATACTCAGGTCCATTGCAGCAGTGTTATGACCCGGTAGAAGTGAGCCCCTGTGCCCCAACTGAGCACGGCAGAGATGGAGTGACACCGCACTCAGTCCAGCAGCCAGACAACCCCTAGCTTCACCTGGGAAACGACCACCGTTCACCAAGAGTTGAGCTCCCAGCTGCAGGTGGCCACCAGGACTTCTGGAACTGGCTGGGTTGCACAGCTGCTGACCAGGCTGACGGGCAAGCAGACACTGTCCAATAACCAAGTAATCCATAGGGCAAAGAATAGTCAAACCAGTCCAAGGTCTAGGCAGGCAGCAAACAATCGTGGTCAGGAAAACAAGCCAAGGTCTGGTACACAGGAATACAGGAACTGAGGAAAGCCGGTGAACAGAACTCCGGCGTGGACCTCTGAGACAATTGAGGCCAAAGCATCGAAGGACTGAAGGCAGGCCTTAAGTAGTGGAGGAATTAGGCTCAAGCATGTGCAGCTGATTCAAGATGGCTGCCCCCATCAGCAGAGGTGCCTACGTCTAAATATGGGCTTCCTTCCTGACCTCGTTACTCCAAGATGGCTTCCCAGGGCCTGATCTATCCAAGATGGCTGCGGCCATTGATCCAACTCAGATGACGGTTGCCAGAAATAGGAAACAGAAACAGACCCTCCTTCCTTCCTGAAGCTAACCAACACCAAGATGGCCGGCTATCTTCGCCGGGCCACGACTCACCGGCGAATCGGCCGTGCAGGCCTGGCACCAGGTGAGGGACGTAACAAGCAGTATGCAGGTCCCTGGGGGGGGGGGGGGAGATGTGTGTGTGTGTCAGTGGAGGCATAGCGAAGGCGTGGACGTCCTTCTTTCAAACATTTTGGACGTCCTGAACTGCCCCCCCCCTACAGGAACGGCCAAATTTCAAGGGAGTGGAGTGGAGGAGTGGGCTAGTGGTTAGAACACTAGTCTTGCCAGAGGTGGCCAGTTCAAATCCCACTGCTGCTACTTGTGATCCAAAATCCAAATAAATAAAGGGGGTGTCGGAGGCACAGCAAAGGCATGGGTGTCCTTCTCACAGAAACATCTACATTTTGGACGTCCTCAATTGCCCGTCACAGGGGACAGAGGCATAGTGGCGTCTGCACCTAGCACTTGGACGTCCTTCACCCATACTAAAAAAAAAAAAAAGACATCCCTGATGAGCACTTGGATGTTTTCACCTGGACTTGTGTTTTTTTAAGGTTGTAGATGGCAATTTATTTAAGGTTGTAGACGACTATTATACACGCAGCTTGTCTGTCTTTGGCATGCGCAGAGCAGCCACACATAACGCTTGGCTGCTCTGCACTGGCTTCCCCTCCTTAGGAAGGAAATCGTGTGCAAATGAGCTAACAGCGAGCAGCTCATTTGCATGCGATTTCCTTCATGCATGCCTGTTCCTTTCCGAATTGCTAAGGGATCGATAAGGGAAGGGCTTTCTCTGTTCAGTTAGTGCATCAGTTAGTCCACTGCAGTGCCCCCTAGGGTGCCCATTTGGTGTCGTGGCATGTCAGGGGGACCAGTGCACTATGAATGCTGACTCCTCCCATGACCAAATGAGTTGGATTTGGTCGTTTTTGAGATGGGCGTCCTCGGTTTCCATTATCGCTGAAAACCAGGGACGACCATCTCTAAGGTCGACCATCTCAACATTTATGTCGACCATCTCTAAGGTTGACCTAAATGTTGAGATTTGGGCGTCCCCAACCATATTATCAAAATGAAAGATGGACGCCCATCTTGTTTAGATAATATGGGTTTCCCCGCCCCTTCGCGAGGACATCCTGCGAGGACGCCCTCAGGAAAACTTGGGTGCCCCGTGGGTCTCCAGTGTCTCTCTCCCTCTCTTCCATCCAATATCTTTCCCCATGTCTTCCCCTTCCTCAGTATTTCTGTCTCTCTCTCTCTCTCTTTCTTCCTTCCCCCCCAGCTGGTCCAGAATCTATCCCTCTCCCTCTCCCCTTTCCATTCAGCACTTCTTCCTGTCTGTCTGTCCTTCCCTCCCTTCTCCCCTTTCCTTTCAGCAGAGCAGTACCTTTCTCTCCCTCAGATTCATCCCTTTCTCCCCCTCCCCCGCACGGCTCACTGGTGCTGCCAACTATCTTGATTGCTGCCGGTAGAGGCAGTATGTAGTAATTGAAAGGAGCTGCCACCCTGTGATGTGCCCTACCCACACGGAACAAGAAAGTATATCAGAGGAGGCAGGGCACGTCACAGGGAAGACCAAGGCCCAAAGGCAGCTCCTTTCAATCACCATGGTGCCTCTACTGACAGCAATTAAGGTAGTTAGCAGCACAAGTGAGCTGCAGGGAGCAGGATGGAGGAGAAACTGCTAGCAGATGGAGCAGCAGGACAGTACATGGAGTGAGAATCGGGGGGAGGTCCTGTTGTGGAGCATTGCTGGGGAGTCTTAGCCTCCTCAAGCCTCTTATATGGGGCCCCTATGCATTTAGGTGCTAACACTTAGATGAGCCATAGAGCTGCCGTAAATATACTCACAGCGCCAGATTACACTAGTATTCTATAAGGACACTTACGTGCATAAGCATCATTTTAGAATAGGCTCACTACCTGCGTTATTATGGTACCTAAATGGCAGGGGCATAGCCAGACACCCAATCTTGGGTGGGCCTGAGCCCAATGTGCATGGACACGAAAACCCTGCCCCCTGCTCAGCATCTTCCCCCTGGCGATGGGGATCTGCACTCTCCAAAGCTCCTGGTACCTTTTAAATCCTTCTCTTCTTCACCAGCAGCGAACAACAACCCACAATTGCTGCTTGCGCTAGCTCTGAGCCTTCCCTCTGATGCAACTTCCTGGTCCTGTGAAAAGGAAGTTGCATCAAAGGGTATGCTCGGTGCCAGAGTGAACAGTAGGTATGAGTACCTGCTCGCTTCTGGTGAAGAAGAAAAGGATTTAAAAGGTATTGGGAGCTTGGGGGAGTGCAGTAGAGAGACCCCCTGATTGCCAGGGGGAGGGAAGGGAGATGCTGGGAGCCTTTGGCTGGCGGGGCTTGGGAATTCCTGTCAGCCATATCACTGCTGGGTGGGCCTGAATTCAAAGTGGGTGGGCCTGTGCTCATGCCACTAGTAAATGGTAATGCCCTGTTATAGAATCGCCTCCTAATGAATTGCCATAGTGGGAAGCTTATTGACTTCTTTGAATGGGTGACCAAAGAACTGGATGAAGGGCATGCGCTAGATGTAATCTACTTGGATTTCAGCACAGCCTTTGATACGGTCCCCCACAGAAGACTCATGTATAAGCTGAAAGGGTTGAACTTAGGACTGAAAGTGGTGAACTGGACAGAAAACTGGTTGTCCAACAGGTGGCAGAGGGTGGTGGTAAATGGAATCCACTCGGAGGAAAGGAAGGTGAGCAGTGGAGTTCCGCAGGGGTCGGTGCTGGGGCCTATTCTGTTTAATATATTTGTGGGAGATATTGCTGAACGGTTGGAAGGAAAGGTTTGCCTTTTTGCAGATGACACAAAAATAGCCAATAGAGGAAATAGAAACAATGAGAAGTGATATCCGAACATTAGAAGAATGGTCGAGGGTCTGGCAGTTAAAATTTAATTCCAAGAAGTGTACAGTGATGCACTTGGGGTGCAGAAACCCAAAATGAGAGAGACCTTGGGGTGTTGGTGTCCTAGGATCTAAAGGTGAAGAAACAATGTGACAAGGCGACGGCCATGGCCAGAAGGATGCTAGGCTGTATAGAGAGGGGTATAACCAGCAGAAGAAAGGAGGTGTTGATGCCCCTCTATAAGTTGTTGGTGAAGCCCCACTTGGAGTATTGTGTTCAGTTTTGGAGGCCATATCTTGCTAAAAATGTAAAAAAACTGGAAGCGTTGCAAAGAAAAGCTACAAAAATGGTATGGAATTTGCATTGCAAACCGTATGAGGAGAGATTTGTCGACCTGAACAGGTATACCTTGGAGGAAAGGAGAAACAAGGGTGACATGATACAGATGTTCAAATATTTGAAAGGTATTAATCCGCAAACAAACCTTTTCTGGAGATGGGAAGGCAGTAGAACTAGAGGACATGAATTGAGGTTGAAGGGGGCAGACTCAGGAGCAATGTCAGGAAGCATTTTTTCACGGAGAGGGTTGTGGATACGTGGAATGCCCTCCCGCGGGTGGCAGTGGAGATGAAAACGGTAATGGAATTCAAACATGAGTGGGATAAACACAAAGGAATCCTGTTTAGAAGGAATGAATCCACGGAATCTTAGTGAAGATTGGGTGGCAACGCTGGTAATTGGGAAGTGAAACCGGTGCTGGGCAGACTTCTACGATCCACGCCCTGATTGTGACTGAATAGATATGGATGGGCTTGAGTGTAAATTTTAAGGGGCTTCAACCTTAGCTTCAGAACTTTTAGTACATGAAGAGTGCTGGGCAGACTTCTACAGTCTGTGCCCTGAGAATGGCAAGGACAAATCAAACTCAGGTATACATATAAAGTATCACATACCATGTAAAATGAGTTAATTTTGTTGGGCAGGCTGGATGGACCGTACAGGTCTTTATCTGCTGCCATTTACTATGTTACTATGGATTTGAGCACTGGCTTTGCTGGTTCTCAGCCTTCTGCTCTAACCACTAGGCTCCTCCATGCCATGTTTTTGCAAAGCAAGTCAGACAGCTTTCTAAGGAGACAAGCCCTGGACATCACACCTTCAAGTATGTGTCACATACTTGATGAGAAAATGCATTTTTTTTTCTAGCTGTGCTCAAATGGCAAACTTCTTTATACAAAGGTTTATCAAATTTCCCAAACAACTACCTTTTCTCTGACTACCCTGTTTCCCCGAAAGTAAGACATCCCCCGAAAATAAGACCTAGTAGAGGTTTTCCTGAATTGGTAGATATAAGGCCTCCTCCGAAAGTAAGACCTAGCAAATTTTTGTTTGAAAGCAGGGCCGCCGAGAGCTGGACAAGGCCGCCCCCCGGGCCGCCCCCCCCTCCCGAGGTTGCTGGGCCCCCCCTCCACCCACCCTCCGTCGCTCCTGGAACTAACCTTAAACTCCTCCTTTCACCTTCGCAGCAAGCAGCAGCAGGGCAGACCTCTCCTTCCTTCCGTGCCCCGTGCCTCACGGACGTTACATCAGGCGAGGGCGGGACACGGAAGGAAGGAGTGGCCTGCCCTGCTGCTGCTTGCTGCGAAGGTGAAAGGAGGCGTTTAAGGTTAGTTCCGGGAGCGACGGAGGGCGGGCGAGCCAACCCCGATCCAACCCCGATATTTCCCCGAAAAATAAGACAGCCCCTGAAAATAAGACCTAACGCATTTTGGGGGGCAAAAATTAATATAAGACAGTGTCTTATTTTCGGGGAAACACGGTAGTATGTGTTTCCACAATATATGCAGGCTTCCTGTGGAGTGGGGTTACACCTTACAGTGCCTTAATCTATTCCTATATCCCAAACCAAACCACTATATCAGATCTGATTACTTAATTTTATAAAGGTTTAAAATCTTTTATGTATACTGAAGATGTCACCATCTATTTACCTTTTGACAATCAGATCCAGGATATCCTAGACACCATCCGGAAAATCCTGGTTCTGATGGAAAACTGGGCATCTACTTTTCATCTCAAATTAAACAGAGAAACAAGTGAATTCCTAATAATTTCTAATCCTAACAACACACAGGAACATATCAGTTTCACAATTAATCAGACAACTTTTTGAATACTTTTACTACGGTAACTGTCTATTGCTTATGTTTGTTTGTTTGTTTGATTCATTCTTACTGTATACTACCTGGAGTGAATTATTTCATAAAGATGGTAAATCAATCCTAATAAATAAATACATAAAACTTACTCACTAGAATGTAAATTGAAAATACTAGGGGTCATTATTGATCAATTCATGACTTGTGAGGATCAGGTCAACTCCGTGGTCTCCAAAGTCTTCAAGACTCTCTGGAGACTAAAAAAGAATCAGATCTTTCTTTCCAACAACTACTTTCTGATCTCCTGCCCAAACAGTGGTGCTTTCACAGGTAGACTATTATAATGCTCTTTACCCAGGGAACAAGGAATTTCTAATAAAGAAACTTCAAACAATTATAAATACAGCCGCTAGACTGGTTTACAAAGTTTCTAAGTCTGACAGGGCGTCTCCACGCCTCATCAGACTGCATTGGCTTCCTATTAAAGCTAGGATCATTTTGAAAACATACACATTCATGTACAGGATAATATATAGGTTGGCTCCAGACTACATGTTACACTTGATAGACCTTCCCGCTTGCAACGCATTACCAAGTGCAAGGGATTATCTTATTCTACATTTCCCTAGCTATAAAAATATCAAATATAAATCTGTACTAACTAGGGATTTATCTCATTTAGGCACCAGAGGAAATTGGAGAGTCATGGGATAGGAGGTAGTGTGCTATTGTGGATTAAAAACTGGTTAAAAGATCAGTATTTTCAATGGAAAAGGGTAAATAGTGGGGTTTCCCAGGAGTCTGTGCTGGGACTGCTGCTTTTTAACATATTTATAAATGATCTCGAGATGGGAGTAACTAGTGAGGCAATTAAATTTGCTGATGACACAAAATTATTCAAAGATGTTAAATCAGAAGAAGATTGTGAAAAATTACAAGAGGACCTTATGAGATTTGTGAGACTGGGCATCCAAATGGCAGATGACAATTAATGTGAGCAAGTGCAAAGTGATGAATGTGGGAAGAGGAACCCAAACTATAGCTATGTAATGCAAGGTTCCACATTAGGAGTCACCGACCAAGAAGGGGATCTAGGTGCCTTCGTTGAAGATACGTTGAAACCCTCTGCTCAGTGTGTGGGGGCGGCTAAGGAAGCAAATAGAATATTAGGTATTATTAAGAAAGGAATGGAAAACAAAAATGAGGATGTTATAATGCCTTTGTATCGCACCATGGTGTGATTCCACCTCGAATATTGTGTTCAATTCTGGTCACCGCATCTCAAAAAAGATATAGTGGAATTAGAAAAGGTACAGAGAATGGCAACGAAAATGATAAAGGGGATGGGATGACCTCTCTATAAGGAAAGGCTAAAGCAGCTAGGGCTCTTCAGCGTGGAGAAAAGATGGCTGAGGGAAGATAGGATAGAGGTCTAGAAAATAATGAATAGCACTTAGCACGGATTCCCATGCCCAACTTTGGGCATGAGGACATACACCTGCCATCAGTTGGGCATGCAAATCCAAGTATTCTGTAACTACTACTATAACTATAAATCATTTCTATAGCGCTACATTCATTTAATTTATGAGAACAGCACTGACCCACCCATGCTCCTACCACAACCACACCCCGTTTTGGGTTGCACCTAAGACATTTTAGGTGTGCAGTATTATAGAATAGCACACAGGCAGCTCTGCAAACAAATCTTAATTAGTGCCAATTAATGTCAATAATTGATTGTTGAGACCAAAAAGTACAAGGAGCCTTCAAGAGTGGTGGAGTCAACTCAATATTTTATTGAACAGACCTGACACGGTCCGTGTTTCTGTGAAACCACCTGCGTCATGGGTCCATTAACGTAGGTGATGTTCGAATGTGTCAAAATAATCAAAAATCCTCTTTGTTAGAGGTAGTGGTCTCAGAACAATGAAAAGACACCAAGAGCAGCTTGGGTGCACCAAAGAGCTTTGGAAACATAAACCTACACAAGTAAAAACTGCCGGAAACAGGCAGAATAACATTTCTAACTATTTAGTTTGCACTTGGGTCTGGGATCTGTGCCCAAATTTGGGTGACTTTTATAGAATCCAGGAGAATATTCTTATTTTACTTGGATGTATGTAATTTTTTCTTTGGAGAGTATTATTATTGTTTGCTAATAGCTCTAGATAGTATTTTCCCTCTTTGTACTCCTCTATGATGAGGGCTATTAATTGGTGATTTGTGTTTTTTTTTTTAATTAAAGTTATAAATCTTTAAAAATAAAGCTATTCTAGCCAAAAGAACATCTTTCAAAAAATGGAAAAAGGATCTGAATGAAGAAAACAGGAAGCAGCATAAGCACTGGCAAGTTAGATACAAAGAAGGTTAAAAGAGAATTTGAAAATAAAAGGCATGGTACAGAAGCAAAATCTCATAATAAAAACTTTTTCTGATACATTAGAAGCAGGAAGCATGTGAGGAGTCAGTTGGGCCATTAGACCATCAAGGAGTAAAAAGGATGCTCAGGGAGAACAACTACATAGTATAAAGACCAAATTCTTTGCTTTGGTCTTTACAGAAGACGAAGTAAGGGAGCTATCCATGCCATAAATAGAATTTAAAAGTAAGAATGGAACTAAAAGCTCAGTGTACCTGGAAGATGTAATAGGTTAAATCAATAAGCTAAAGAGCAGAAAATCACCTGGCCTAGATGCTATACACCCTAGAGTACTGAAATAACTCAAAAATTAAACTTCAGATCTATTACTAGTAATCCGTAGCCTATCATTAAAATCACTTCTGGTACCTGAAGATTGGAGGGTGGCCAATGTAATGTCAATTTTTAAAAAGGCTTCCAAGGGTGATCCAGGACACTTCAGACCTCTTGTACTTCTGTGTAATATAAGAGACAAATTTGTTAAGAATGAGTGCATAGTAAGAACTCAATGATCGTCTTTATTTTAGACATGAAGATGCACAGCATGGCAGAACAAGAGGGGTCATGACATGAGGGTCAAAGGGAATAGTCAGGAGTAACATTAGATTGTATTACATCATCACACAGAGCATGACAGATGCATGAAACAATTGTCTTCCCAGCTGAGGTGGTGCAGGCAAAACAGTAATGGCATTCAAAGAAGGCTGGGAGAAGCACAGAGTACTCTAGCCACACAGAAGAGAAGAGAAAACCAAAGATCAACTGAGGCAGTGTTTTCGGGGCTGTCCATATTTACTCTCATGCTTGGATTTAGCTCACAACTTTCAGTAGTAGATCAAGACAAGTTACATTCAGGTACAGCATACATTTCCCTGTCCTCAGACCGCTGTTGTCAGTGCCAGACACAAATGGTAGAAACTATTATAAAGAACAAAACACGAGCTACAGTTTATGTGGATAAAGGCTCTAGTGTACCTATGGTGGAGCATTGGGGGCTGTCCGCCCTGGGTGCCGGCAGAGAGGGGGTGAGAGAATATGCATGCGCTGTTGGATCTGCTAGTCCCCTGCCCTGGAACAGGAAGTTGATGTCTGAGACGGCAGGGGACTGGCAGGGCTGACAGCGCGCACCTGCTCCGTGCACCCGCTTGCTTGGAGGAGGGGGTGTGTGTGCTGCCCAGGGGAGTGCACAGCCCGCGCTCCACCCTGGGTGCCATATAAGGTAGGTACACTGCTGGATAAAGGTTAGCCAGTTGATAGAGTGTATGTAGATTTTCAAAAAGCTTTTGACCAAAGTTCCTTATAAAATAAAATAAAGAAACATAGGATAGGAGGCAATGTTCTGTTGTAGATTGGGAACTAGTTAAAAGATAGAAAAGCGAGTTTTACTGTTTTGGAATCTTGCCAGGTATTTGTGACCTGGATTGGCCACTGTTGGAAACAGGATACTGATGGACCTTTGGTCTGTTCCAGCTTGGCTATGCTTATGTTATGTTCAGTGGAGGAAGGTGAATTAGTGGAGTACCTCAGGGTTCTGTTCTGGGATAGGTGCTTTTAAACATATTTATAAATGCTCAAACTCTGTCCATGTGCATGCCTAACTGTAAAAATAACCTCTGGCTTGCATTATGCCTACTTTTAGGCATGATCTAATTTTATAAGAGCCCATTTGCACCCTTACGCATCATTTTAGGCATGAAAATTGTGTATAAAATTACTAGAAGAAGGCTGTCCTAACGTATACCTTAATCTTTTATCTGCATAGCTATGTGGTTTAAGTTAGGACAGCCTTATTCTAGTAATTTTATACACAATTTTCATGCCTAAAATGATGCGTAAGGGTGCAAATGGGCTCTTATAAAATTAGATCATGCCTAAAAGTAGGCATAGTGCAAGCCAGAGGTTATTTTTACAGTTAGGCATGCACATGGACAGAGTTTGAGCATTTATAAATATGTTTAAAAGCACCTATCCAAGAACAGAACCCTGAGGTACTCCACTAATTCACTTGTATACCTTAATCTTTTATCTGCATAGCTATGTGGTTTAAAAGTCATGAACAGCTTATGGGGACTGCCACTTGCATGAGAGTTTCTTAGCAGACTATTAGTGGGTGATTTCCCATTACCTTCCCAGTTGTCTTTAGCTGTTCCTCCCCCCCCCTTCCCCTGCCCCCCAGCCAAGGCTGTGTGCTCCTTGACTGACCAAAATAGAATGCATCAACCATACGTAAAAAAATCAAAAACGTAAAAGTCCTTACCGAAGAATGCAGTAAAAAAACAAGTCCCACATGTTCGGTTTGGTAAACGAAAGTTGAATGCATTAAAGAAGTGTAATCCCCGTCGTTAATGTGCCCGTAAAGCATGCGCAGAGCAGCCAAGCGTTATGCTGGCTGCTCTGCGCATGCCAAAAAACGTCAAAGAAGCTGAGGATCGGGAGGGGGCAAAGGCGCTCATCAGGAGCGTCCTGTATGAGGGACGTCGGAGGAGGCATCACTGATCGCCGATCAGCTGTTCTTGCCCGTGCAGAGCCTTCACACAGAAGTGAGAGGCGCTGCGTGGGCCCGGTAAAGCGGAGGGGGGGGTCCAGTGGAGGGGGGGAGCGGCAGCGACGACCTCAGGGGGGCGGGGCACAGGGGCGGAGGATGGCCGGAGGCGGAGCTGTGTGGTAGAAGGAGAAATAGAGAGAGAGGAAGGGAGGGGGCCGTGGCTGCTACAGTTTTGAGTTTTGTTTTGATTTTTTACTTAATACAGGGGGAAGCGGGCAGCAGCGTCGACCTCGGACGGGGGGCAAGGGCGGGGGAAAGGGCATCCATACAGGACGCTCCTGATGAGCGCCTTTGCCCCCTCCCGATCCTTTTTTACTTTTTGGGTTTTTTTTTTTTCAATTTTATGCAGGGGGAAGCGGGGAGCCATGTGTTTGTGTGGGGTTTTTTTATTTTCAAACATGCCAGCTTGGATTTTTATGCTGCAGGGAGAAGCGGGGAGCAGTGTCTGTATGACAGCTCAGGCCTTAACAACAGCTCTGACCTCACGTTAAATATGTCACGGTAAATGATTTGTTGCAATCATCGATATGGTTAGTGCATTGCGAATTGTTCACATTTCAATTGGAAGTGACTCGTTTGCATTCTGTTTTCATTAGCTGCTAGCGTCATCGGAAAATGGACTTTAATGCATGCTACAGTTGAAAATTTCTTCATTAAAGGGTCGTTAAAGTTTTGTGCATCTGGGCCTGAGTTGGCCTGGCTACCTGTCAGAAATCCTAGTGTGGGATACAAATGCAGGTTAGGGGCGCAATAGGTAAGTTCTGTCTATATGGATAGCAGCTGATTATCATCACTATCCATAGAGCCAGCAATAGTTGCTGCTGTTCACAAATATTCAGCACAGCTCACCAAGATCGTACTGTACTGTAGTTGTGCCTTTTGTCACTGACCCACTGGTGCCCCTGCTCCCTTCACCACTGCCAATAAGAGGTGGGCAGTGAGTTGGAAACAGTTTTTGTGCCTCTCCATATTTGAACCCTGTGTGGCCGTGCCATTCACAGTCCTTGGTACAGTGCTGCCACTCACTGTCTGGAATAGATTTAAACGTCACAGTCAGCATTTTAAAAACATGCTAATCATGCTGTTTGAATACTGACCTGTCAAAAAATAGCTATAGGATAAAGAAGAAAAGGGGAAAATCCTGGTGATTTTTTAGTCCTGTGGTGGAACATTGAACAGCACAGTCTTAGCTGTTACTAAAAGCTTGAGTTCTGAAATCTTTTCCTCTAGTGGCTTGCAAATTTTGACTAATTCCACAACCAGACTGTGCTTGTTGGCCTTAGAAAACAAAACTGTGTTCCTCATTCTCAGACAAGAGCTTCTCTTTCTTTTCCTGAGCCAAGAAAGCTTCAAATTATCAGTATTGTGCTTATATTTGCCACAGAATACACAGTTCCCTACTAGAGAGGCTGTGCCTGAGGCAATGGAGGGTTAAGTGACTTGATTCCAAATGTAATCTAGGAAAAATAGGGATAATCTATTCAACCGCACAAACATAGCATCCCTATAAGTCTATTACTTATACTTAAAAATGTCAAATCAGGAGAAAAAGACCTTGGTAATGCTACTGCTTACAGTTATCTTGAAATACCTAAAGCAAACAGTAAAACCACATCACTAGTCATAAAAACCCACCAGGGAGATAAGGGAGCATAAATGACATTATCACATGAGTGAGACAGAGGATTTGTGTACCCCTGATATAAACATTGATCCCTGAAGCAGCCACATTTCAAGATAACCATGTGCAGTAGTATTATTGAAAACTTTTCCCCTTGATTTTACATTTTTAAGTATAAGTAATAAACTTATACTGTAGGGGTTAAGGGGTCCTTTTACAAAGGTGCGCTGAAAAATGGCTTGCGGTAGTATAGGCGCGGGTTTTGGGCGCGTACTGATCCATTTTTTAGCGCGCTTGTAAAAAAGGCCTCTTTTTGCCCTGAAAATGGACGTGTGGCAAAATCAAAATTTGCGGCACGTCCATTTTTGGGCTGATACCTTACCCCCAGCCATTGACCTACCGGTAAAGAATCTGAGCGGTAATGACCTACATATGTGAAATGCCATTTGGCGCGTGTCTGTTACGTGCATCAGAAAATAAAAACTATTTTTGAGACGTGCATAGCGGTCGTGCGCCAAAATTGAAATTACTGCAAGTGGCACACGGTAACCAGGCGGTAACTCCAATTTAGCATGCGTTGGGCACATGTAGGCGCCTACGCGGCTTAGTAAAAGGGCCCCTAAGTGACTTGCCCAAGGTCACCATGAGTAGCAGCGAGACTTGAACCTGGCTTTGCTGGGTCTCAGCCCGGTGTGCTAGTCATTAGGCTAGTTCACTCTAGTAGCCTTAATAGTGACAAGAAGACTCCAAACCATCATGAGATGGGCAAAGCAACAAACAATGGAATGAAGATCTCAAGGCAACAGGAAAGGATAAAACAGTACCAGTATTAGCAGGAAAACCCCAAGGCACTGGTGGAGGATTAAAATAGTACAAACGTTGGCATGGATGCCTTGAGGCACTGGATGAGGGGTAAAGTGACACCAACATTAGCATGGAGACCCAAAGGAGAGGGGTACAGAGGCACTAATATTGGAATGCAGACTTCAAATCCTCTGATCAGAGGACCAATAAACACCAGCAGAGTTAGGTTAGAGTCAGAGTTTGTGGGGCAATGAGCTCTTTGAGAGGTGCATGAAGAAGAATCAGAGGGTCTCCATAGACAGATTTGTCCAGGAGATTTTGATTGCAAGAACCTACTTTCTGTTGCACTGGGGCCCCTACATTGAAAAGAAAATTCAAAAGTAGCCTAAAGGTTAATCTGTACTGCTCCTTTGTTACCTAAGGAGCCTCTCATGAATGTTTTTTTTTTTAAACCTGTGTTTTTAATTTTTGGATAAATGCTTTCTCCTTTTTATTTATTTATTTCATTTATCCATGACATTTATGCCCCACATTAGCCTGAAATACATTCAAGTTCAACGTGGCTTACAAAAAAACAATAAAGTGAATAAAACATAATAACGTACAGAATATAACACAAATTACAGTAAGTCCAAGAAGCAAATTAATACATGTGCAGTAAGTAACCAGGAATTTGGACTATCTCAAGGACTAACAAATAATTAAGGGTGGCTAAGTAGAGCATAATTAGGCAGGACTAGATGGGAAACAAACAAGATTAAGAAAAGGGTGTGGGTAAAATTCAAATAGAGTTATTTGTATTCAGAAAGGCCAGACTGAAGAAATGTATTTTTAGAAGACTTCTAAAAGTTAGGTGATCATTTGTAAACTTCATTGATTTAGGAAGAGAATTCCAAATTTTGGTGCCTTGATAGGAGAAATTTGCAGAGTGAATTGTTTTATATATCACATTCTTACAGATAGGGAAATGTAAGTCAAGATAGTCTCTAGATGATGAACCAACAATACGAGAGGGTAATTCAATGAAATTATTCACATATGATGGGGCTTGACCAAATAGAAATTGGTGAATGAAAACACATAATTTGGTTTTTGTCCTTGTCTCTTTCCTTTTTAGCAGAGGCATAGCTAGGTGGGGTACAAGGGAGCAGCCACTCCCCCAAATGGAGTTTGAATTAAATGGCACCTATGCGGCTCAGCCCTTGAGCTTTGCACCAGTACCTATTTTACAAAAGGTCTGCTCCTCCTGATGTCAAAACCTGGCTAGGCTTCTGGGGCCCCTTTTACTAAGACGTGTAGGCACCTACGTGCGCCAAACACGTACCAGATTGGAGTTATTGCCCGGTACTGCGTGGCCCTTGCGGTAATTTCAATTTTCAGGCGCGCATAACGGACACGCGCCAAGTGGCATCTGACATGCGTAGGTCATTACTGCCCAGATTCTTTACCGCTAGGTCTATGGCTGGCGGTAAGGTCTCAGACCCAAAATGGACACGTGGCAATTTTGATTTTGCTGCTCATCCATTTTCAGCCTTTTTTACAGGCATGCTGAAAAATGGATCGGTGTGTGCCCAAAACCCACGCTTACACTACCGCAAGCCATTTTCAGCACACCTTTGTAAAAGGACCACCTGATTTTTAATCTGTACACCGCTTTGACCTATCTAGGAAAGGTGGTATAGAAAGTCTTTTAATAAACTATAAATTATAAACTTTTGACCACTAACACATACAGCCCTTGGGCAATAGGATTGCAACATCTGAAAGACTTCCTCTCTGCTTTAGTTTTTCTGCTGCTGCTGCTACTTAGAGTGCAGGATGGATTCCTCAGCCTATTATCAGCACCCTCGCTTGAAACTAGTGTTATTTGTGCAAATGAGGGAGCATGCGACTATTGAAAAGATGGCCCAGTAGTTTTCCTTTACTGATGGTTATTTGCCAGAATTGCATTTTGCAAAATGGTGATGAGTGTGCAGCAGCATCTAAGAAAGCAAATAGAATGTTAGGAATTATTAGGAAAGGAATGGAAAACAAAAATGAAGATGTTATAATGGCTTTATATCGCTCCATGATGTGATTGCACCTCGAATATTGTGTCCAATTCTGGTCACCGCATCTCAAAAAAGATATAGTGGAATTAGTGAAGGGTGAAAAAAATGATAAAGGGGATGGGACGACTTCCCTATGAGGAAAGACTAAAGTGGCTAGGGCTCTTCAGCTTGGAGAAAAGATGGCTTAGGGAAGATATGATAGAGGTCTATAAAATAATGAGTGGAGTGGAACGTGTAAGCGTGAATCGCTTGTTTACTCGTTCTAAAAACTACTAGGACTAGGGGGCACAGAATGAAGCTACAAAGTAGTAAATTTAAAACAAACCAGAGAAAATGTTTCTTCACTTAATGTGTAATTAAACTCTAGAATTCATTGCCAGAGAATGTGGTGAAAGCAGTTAGATTAGCAGGGTTTTAAAAAGGTATGGATAATTTCCTAAAAGAAAAGTCCATAAGCCATTATTAAGATGGATGTGGGGAAATTCACTGCTTATTTCTAGGATATGCAGCATAAAATCTGTTTTACTGTTCTGGGATCTTGCCAGGTACTTGTGACCTGGATTGGCCACTGTTGGAAACAGGATACTGGGTTTGATGGACCTTCAGTCTGTCCCAGTATGGCAATGCTTATGTTCCTAGGATTCTCAAGCACTGTAAAATGCCTTCACACCTCTCTGTATCCTTGGAGACTGCTGCTACTAGTTTTGAGCCTGGAGCAAAAGGTGAAGGGCCAGGGGCATCCCTCACTTCCAGTTCATTTCTGTTTGATTCAGCTAAGTGGTTTACAGCATATTATAATGTGTGGGATAGTATAGAAGAGAGAGGAATGAAAGGGGAAGGGGAGGACAATAGTTAAAGAAAATGCAATATAATAGGTACGAGAAAAATGGGGTAGGTTGGGTTTCCAGTTCTTATGGCTGTTTACCACCAATCATGCTTGCAATTAGTTTATCCAGACTCTCCTCAGTTAGTCACCTTTCAAATTCTTCTGATTCTGGAAATCCTCAGGTGAGACTGAGTGCACTTACTACTACATTCTTCAGGCTGCAACTGCTGGCCTTCTAAGCCCTTCCCCCTACCACATACATACCCTGTACTCCCTCTGCTGTAGTACTGCAAGTCTACCATTAGAGTCACAATTGCCATTTTATTTTATTTATTTATTTATTTGTTACATTTGTATCCCACATTTTCCCACCTATTTGCAGGCTCAATGTGGCATACACAATACTGGAGAGGCGTTTGCTGACTCCGGTGTGAACAAATACATAGTGATGATGTGGTAAATTAAGATTCATGTGGAGTGGTCATATTAAGGAATTATAAAGCGTAAGAGTTGTGGTATGTCCATTGCGTACTTTAGTTTTGCAGTGTTGCAGAGTTCAGGCATTTAAGTTGGGACGGTAGGATAAGCCCTTTGAAACAGGTTAGTTTTAAGTGATTTCCGGAAATTTAGGTGGTCATATGTTGATTTCAAGGCTTTTGGTAGTGCATTCCATAGTTGTGTGCATATGTAGGAGAAGCTGGATGCATAAGTTGATTTGTATTTAAGTCCTTTGCAGCTTGGGTAGTGGAGATTTAGATATGTTCTTGATGATTCGAATGTGTTTCTGGTTGGTAGGTCTATGAGGTCTGTCATATATCCCGGGGCTTCGCTGAAAATGATTTTATGAACCAGGGTGCAGATCTTGAAAGCAATACGTTCTTTGATTGGGAGCCAGTGTAGTTTTTCACGGAGCGGTTTTGCGCTATCAAATTGTATTTTTCCAAATATAAGCCTGGCTGCCGTGTTTTGGGCGGTCTGGAGTTTCTTTAAGGTTTGTTCTTTACATCCCGCATATATTCCATTGCAGTAGTCTAGGTGACTTACCATTGATTGTATCAAGTTGCGAAATATTTTCCTCAGGAAGAATGGCTTTACTTGTTTGAGTTTCCACATTGCGTGGAACATTTTCTTTGTTGTGGATTTCACTTGGCTCTCTAGTGCTAAGTAACGGTCCAGTATGACGCTGTCATGATGGTGACTGTTTCCTTGTCCTTGCTCACCTTGCCCTCTGGTGGCCAGTACCGGTGGCTTCTATGGACTGTCACATGGTCCAGACTTCAGCCTAGTCTGGTCCAGATCTTCCGGGCTGCCAGACTTGCTTTTCTTGTTTGTGCCTGAACAGCACCCGTAGCTGCCTTGTGATTCCTTCAGCTGCTGATGGGCTTTATTAACCACCTGGAGACTTCTGTGTTGGCCTTTGCATTGCCAAGGGTCGTCAGGTTAGTCGGTGTGCTGTTGCACAGTTTACCTAGCCTTGTTCAGTGGGCTCTTGCCCTTCTGCTTTGTCTTGCTCTTGTCTGTGGGCTTCCAGTTCTTCTGTTTGCCTTGTTCACTGTCTGTGGTCCCTGTTTGTGGCAGCTTGTCAGCCTTCAGTCTTGGTTCTGTTCTGTTGCCTGTGTGTGGAGCTCTGGTCTATCATTCTGATTGTCTGCAGTAGCTAGCATTGTCCCTAATTAGCTCTCTGCTCCTGTTCTACCCTATCTGCTTTCAGCTTTCTTCCCTCTGTTTGGGACCCCTGCTTCTGCCAAGCTTGTGTGAATATCCTAAACCCCTGCTTCTGTCAAGCTTGTATGTATATCCGGAACCCTGCTTCTGCCTAGCTTGTGTGTATATCCTGTACCCTGCTTCTGCCTAGCTTGTCAGTATATTCTGAACCTTGCTTCTGCCTAGCTCGTGTGTATATCCTGAACCCTGCTTCGGCCCAGCTTGTGTGTATATCTTGAACCCTGCTTCTGCCAAGCTTGTATGTACGCTCTGTCTGCCTAGTCTGTCTGTCAATCCTGATCCACTCCAGCTCCATTCTGTAAGTCCTGCAGGCCGCCCGCACCCTGGGGCTCAACCTCTGGGGAACGGCGGTCAGCAAAGGTGAAACCCGGAGCTGCTCCAGTCCTGTTTGCTTCCTGTTATCCCAGTCTGGTGGTTCCAGCATTTGTCTGCCTACAGCCGCAGTTCCAGTCCTGTCATTCTGGCCAAGTCCATTCCAGATTCCAGCTCCAGCCTCGCTTGTTTGCCCAGTCCCAGCTGCCAGACTGGAGGAGGGACTTCTCTACAATGTCCCTGTAGGTCTCCTCTATGTACCTCTCTATCTCCCTCAGCTCCACCAAGTCTGCTACTCTAGCCTCAAGAGAATGAGAACTATGAACTCTTTGCATTGGGCACACACATATAACTGCTCACCAACTGGGAGATAATCATACAAGTGACACTCAATGCAGTAGACTGGATAGTACCCCTCTCACTGCTGGACTGCTGTCTCCATCTTAGTATTTTTGAGTTTTTCAATAATTTAAAACTTGCTAAGGTATTAAGGATATTAGTCTAATATTAAAATGTCTTTAGCTTATATAGTATATTGTGTGATTTATTTAGTGTTTTCTTCTTAGAAAGTATTGTAATTTCTTCCTAGAAAGAAATGTAATTAAAACTCTGTAAGAGCACTCCTCGCTTGTTATCCTCATTAGAGTTGTGCTAGGGATGGGCAGATGTTGGGAAGGGTAGGTGGGATGAAGACTAAACTAGGTCCTTCTGTTCCTTTTAGAGGCTATCTGTTAATGCTGTAGTACAAAGTTCAAGTTTTAAAACTAGGGAGAAAAGAGTATGGAGATTAGTTGATAGTTCGCTTTTTCATATTTTTATTTTGCCTATCACTAACCTATAATCCCTCCTTTAAACCCCAATCTATAATTTCCCAAAGCACAGAGCAAAATAATCTTCACTTACCAGAGAAATGTGCTGTTCTCTCAGAACTTCTCAGAAAGAAAGTTAAGTAGGACCTTTCCTCTTTATATAGTTTTGAATATAAGAGGACTGCTTCAATCAGACCCTTTCAAGCTAACTCAGTAATCAGATTGCCCTTAACAACCTTTGCAAATATTCTACTTCCTCACACCTTAATTAACACCTAATTCAGATCAGTAGCAGTGCTCCCTCTCCAGCAACCAAAGAATTGAAAATAACTGTCTTTTAGAACAAGTTTTGAGCCTTCCTACTATCCTTTTTAAAGTTCTTGGCTGTTAAGTTTTTACCTCTAGAGAAAGTTTCAGTTTAAAACTATGGGAAAAGTGTCTACCTCTAGAGAAAATGTCAGTTTAAAACTATGGGAAAAGGGTTGTACACTATGAAAATTAGTTAATAATGCTTGCTTTTCTCTCTCTTTTTTTTCCCCGTAACACTAGGTTCTGCTGTGCCTGCTAGAGGCTATCTGTTAATGCTGTGGTACAAAGTTCAAGTTTTAAAACTAGGGGGAAAAGAGTATGGAGATTAGTTGATAAAGTTTGCTTTTTAATAAATGTGTGTGTGTGGATAGATAGATAGATAGATAGATAGATAGATAGATAGATAGATAGATAGATAGATAGATAGATAGATGTGTGTGTGTGTGTGTACGTTTGGGAAGCTTGCCAGGTGCCCTTGGCCTGGATTGGCCGCTGTCATGGACAGGATGCTGGGCTTGATGGGCCCTTGGTCTTTTCCCAGTATGGATTACTTATGTACTTATGTAGATAGATAGATAGATAGATAGATAGATAGATAGATAGATAGATAGATAGATAGATAGATAGATAGATAGATAGATAGATAGATAGATAGATAGTGTTATAGAGGATTTGAATATTTGCAACTGTTCTTATTTTTGATGCTGTATCAGTGAGAATAATTGCTTTCTAAGGATTTTCTTTGATACAGAAGTTTGGTGGAGTTTTTTTTATGACTATTGTGAGCCACCTATATATATTGAAGGCTTACCTTACAGCTAGGTGTGTCTCCTTTTCTACTGAGGTCTTTTTTCTCCACTTTTAATGATTAAATGCAATTCTCCTGATACGGCCATTCTTGTTTTGTGTTAGTGTTGCCCTATTTCCTTTTCCTAATATTAGGTGAGGTAAATCTATGTAAAATGAGTTTATCTCGTTGGGCAGACTGAATGGACTGTACAGGTCTTTATCTGCCATCACTTACTATGTTATGTTATGTTACAGATCATTGATGTAGAATTTTTCTATTGAATTGTGTGATTGGTATTCTACAGATTCCTTGTAAGTGGTGATTTCATTATCCCAATATTGACTGGATAAATATTACATAAGGGAGTGCCAGGGAGATAAAATTTCTAGATGTAATAAACAACTGCTTCTTGGCGCAACTGGTCCAGGAACCGACAAGAGGGGGAGCCATTTTGGATCTGGTCCTTGGTGGCGTGCTTGGCATATTGCAAGAGGTAGCAATGTTGGGTCCCCTGGGAAACAGTGATCATAACATGATCATGTTTGAGCTACTATCTGAGATGACCTGCTAAGGTAATCTACTGTAGCTGCATTTAATTTTCAAAAGGGCGACTATAGTAAAATGAGGAAAATGGTTAAAAAGAAACTAAAAGGATTGGCTGTAAAGGTTAGGACACTAAATCAGGCATGGACATTATTCAAAAATACCATCTTGGAAGTCCAGTCCAGATGCATTCCACGTATTTGCAATTCACAAATTAAAGAGTGGAGGAGTGGCCTAGTGGTTAGGGTGGTGGAATTTGGTCCTGAGTAACTGAGTTCGATTCCCACTTCAGGCACAGGCAGCTCCTTGTGACTCTGGGCAAGTCACTTAACCCTCCATTGCCCCCTGTAAGCCACATTGAGCCTGCCATGAGTGGGAAAGCACGGGGTACAAATGTAACAAAATAGATACTATTGGAGATTCTACATGGAATGTTGCTACTATTGGAGATTCTACATGGAATGTTGCTATTCCACTAGCAACATTCCATGTAAAAGGCTGCGCAGGCTTCTGTTTCTGTGAGTCTGACGTCCTGCACGTACGTGCAGGACGTCAGACTCACAGAAGCAGAAGCCTGCGCGGCCACATTGGTGATCTGCAAGGGCCGACTTCTAGTGGAATAGCAACATTCCATGTAGAATCTCAAATAGTAGCAACAGTGGAGAAGTGGCCTAGTGGTTAGGGTGGTGGAATTTGGTCCTGAGTAACTGAGTTCGATTCCCACTTCAGGCACAGGCAGCTCCTTGTGACTCTGGGCAAGTCACTTAACCCTCCATTGCCCCCTGTAAGCCACATTGAGCCTGCCATGAGTGGGAAAGCGCAGGGTACAAATGTAACAAAAATAAAATAGATACTATTGGAGATTCTACATGGAATGTTGCTACTATTGGAGATTCTACATGGAATGTTGCTATTCTACTAGCAACATTCCACGCAGAAGCCTGCGCGACCACATTGGTGATCTGCAAGGGCTGACTTCTAGTGGAATAGCAACATTCCATGTAGAATCTCAAATAGTAGCAACAGTGGAGGAGTGGCCTAGTGGTTAGGGTGGTGGAATTTGGTCCTGAGTAACTGAGTTCGATTCCCACTTCAGGCACAGGCAGCTCCTTGTGACTCTGGGCAAGTCACTTAACCCTCCATTGCCCCCTGTAAGCCACATTGAGCCTGCCATGAGTGGGAAAGCACAGGGTACAAAAGTAACAAAAAAAAATAGTAGTAAATCATTACTACTACTCATTTCTATAGAGCTACTAGAAATATACAGTGCTCTACACATAATATACAAGTACTTTCTTTTTTTGTACCTGGGGAAATGGAGGGTTCAGTGACTTGTCCAGGGTCACAAGGAGCTGCAGTGGGAATTGAACCCAGGTTATCAGGATCAAAGCCCACTGCACTTACCATTAGGCTACTCCTCCACTCCACCTGGACTGGATGGGATACATCCAAGGGTACTCAAAGAATTCAAGCATGACATTGCTGATCTGCTGTTAGTAATATGTAACCTGTCATTAAAATTGTCCATAGTACCTGAAGATTAGAGGGTGGCCAATGTGACGCTGATTTTTAAAAAGGGTTCTAGGGGTGATCAGGTAAACCTTATAAATCTACCACCCAGAAACAGCACCAGTCTATCCCGAACTTACTTAAATTTGCCTTATCCAGACTGCAATGGACTTAGATACAAATCAATTTATGCATCCAGCTTTTCTTTCAGAAGTACACAACTGTGGAACGCTTTGCCCAAAACCATGAAATCTATCCACAACCATTTTAACTTCAGGAAGTCACTGAAAACCAACTTGTTTAAGAAGGCCTACCCCCCTGACCCAAATTAACTTTCTACTTCCTGCAACACAGCAAAACTATGGGCCGTATTGGACTTTTATCACACCCCCTCTTTATTTCTTTGTTACTTTTATTTATGTTTCTTATATGCCTACTACTATATTGTGTATTTGTATTTTACCAAACCGGAGCCTGCCTCTACGGTATTGTGTAAGCCACATTGAGCCTGCAACTATGTGGGAAAATGTGGGGTATAAATGTGTTAAATAAATAAATAATAGATCGGTAAGCCTGACGTCGGTGCTGGGCAAAATAGTGGATACTATTATAAAGAATAAAATTACAGAACATATAGACAAACATGGTTTAATGAGACAGAGTCAGCATATGTGCAGCCAAGGGAAGTCTTGCCTCACCAATTTGCTTCATTTCTTTGAAGGCATAAATAAACATGTGGATAAAGGTGAGCCAGTTGATGTAATGTATCTAGATTTTCAGAAAACATTTGATAAAGTTCCTCATGAGAGACTCCTGAGAAAATTAAAGAGTAATAGGATAGGAGGCAAGGTTCTGGTGTGGATTAGAAATTGGTTATTGGACAGAAAATAGAGGGTAGGGTTAAATGGTCATTTCTCTCAATGAAGGAGGGTGAACAGTGGAGTGCCGCAGGGATCTGTACTGGGACTGGTGCTATTTAACATATTTATCGATATAGAAATCGGAACTACGAGTGAGGTGATTAAATTTGCAGATAATACAAAACTATTCAAGGTTGTTAAAATATGTGCGGACTGTGAAATATTGCAGGAAGCCCTTAGGAAATTGGAAGACTGGGCATCCAACTGGCAGATGAAATTTAATGTGGACAAATGCAAGGTGATGCACATTGAAAAGAATAATCTGAATCATAGTTACCTGATGCTAGGATCCACCTTGAGGGGCAGCACTCAAGAAAAAGATCTAAGTGTCGTTGTAAATAATATGCTGAAATCTTCTGCTCAATGTGCAGTGGTGGCCAAAAAAGCAAACAGGATGCTAGGAATTATTAGGAAAGGGATGGTGAATAAGATCGAAAATACTATAATGCCTTTGTATCACTCCATGGTGCATCTGTGCCTTGAGTATTGCATTCAGTTCTGGTCGCCATACCTAAAAAAAAAAGTAACGGAATTAGAAAAGGTTCAAAGAAGAGCAACCAAAATGATAAAGGGGATGGAACTCCTTCCATATGAGGAAAGGCTAAAGAGGTTAGGGCTCATCAGCCTGGAAAAGAGACAGATGAGGGGAGATACGACTGAGGTCTACAAAATCCTGAGAGTGTAGAACAAGTAGAAGTAAATCGATTTTTTACTCGTTCGAAAAGTACAAAGACTAGGGGACACTCGAGGAAGTTACATGGAAATATTTTTCAAACAAATAGGAGAAAATATTTTTTCACTCAACGAATAGTTAAACTCTGGAACTCTTTTCTGGAGGATATGGCAACAGTGGTTAGCATATCTAGGTTTAAAAAAGGTTTGGACAAATTTCTGGAGGAAAAGTCCATAGTCTGCTATTGAGACAGACATGGGGAAGCAACTGCTTGCCCTGGAATTTGTAGTATGGAGTGTTGCCACAATTTGGGTTTCTGCCAGTTGCTTGTGACCTGGCTTGGCCACTGTTTGGAAAACAAGATACTGGGCTAGATAGACCATTGGTCTGACCCAGTATGACTACTCTTATGTTCTTATATCATCTAATTTTGTGAAAAATCTGGAAAAGCAGATGCATGTAAACATGTAAAAGAGGGAAACATATTTACAATACTATCAGGCTTATTTTTGAAAGAGAAGGGTGCCCATCTTTCAACACAAATCGGGAGATGGGCGTCGTTCTCCTAGGGTCGCCCAAATTGTACCCACATGTAGGTGCCCCCCCGGTAGTGGTGTACAGTTGTGGGGAGTGGGTTGGGGGGTTGGGGGGCTCAGCATTCAAGGTAAGGGAGCTATGCACCTGGGAGCAATTTATGAAGTGGAGGAGTGGCCTAGTGGTTAGGGTGGTGGACTTTGGTCCTGGGGAACTGAGGAACTGAGTTCGATTCCTGGCACAGGCAGCTCCTTGTGACTCTGGGCAAGTCACTTAACCCTCCATTGCCTGCCGCATTGAGCCTGCCATGAGTGGGAAAGCGCAGGGTACAAATGTAACAAAAATAAATAAATTAAAAAAGTCCATGCAGTGCTCCCTAGGGTGCCCGGTTGGTGTTCTGGCATGTCAGGGGGACCAGTGCACTATGAATACTGGTTCCTTCCACAACCAAAGGGCTTGCATTTGGTTGTTTTTGAGATGGGCGTCCTCAGTTTCCATTATCGCTGAAAATCAGGGACGACCATCTCTAAGGATGACCTAAATTTTGCGATTTGGGCGTCCCCGACCGTATTATCGAAATGAAAGATGGACGCCCATCTTGTTTCGATAATACGGGTTTCCCTGCCCCTTCGCCGGGATATCCTGCGAGGACATCCTCAGGAAAACTTGGGCGCCTCTTTCGATTATGCCCGTCTATGGGTACATGTTAATCTACAACTATTAATGTCATGTCAAATTAATACATTCCTCTTTCTCCTTTGACTTCTTCCACTCTTTTTATGGGAGCAGCAATGGTTTAGAAGGTGACTCTGAACTTGCAAGTGGCATCTGTCTGGCTTATTCTTCCTTTTTTTCACTGAGGCCTATTCAATATACATTTTCCTCTTGATTTAGCAGCTGCTGTGTTTTTTTTTCTTTTTAATAACCTATGCATTTTCCTAAATAGCTGTTTCATGTCATCCTTTTATAGAGAAGAGTAGATTCAATCATTTGTTGCTCTGTGGGAACATTCAGAAATACTTTTTGTTTGGATATAAAACTGTTGTATACACATTTGAAGAAGGCACCTGTGATTCTCTGGAGGATGCACATGTACAATAATATCTAGTTACTTGCATTGGCCCAGCCACTCCCAAGTATCTAGAAGAGACTGCAAAATGTTTTTTGCCTTTCACATAAAAACAAACTATCGTGTGTATGTTTCTGAAAGAAAAACTAATCAACTGTAATGATACTAAATTAAACAATGCTTGATAAACTTGCATAGACAGAGGAAAGAAAATCTGCAAAGGAGACTAGTAAAGGAAAAATTAATTACTGAGAAATAGGGTAAGTAAATGTGAACTCTAAAAAGCTATTCCTTCTGCTTTTTTTGGTGTTTATAAATTGTAACTTTAGTTTATTTTCCAGCTAATTAGGGATTCTTTGAAGGTATAAAAAAAAAGTCAGTGTTTATCAGGGAAATCAAATATGTATGTTTGTGTCACTGTCAGTGCAGAAAAGGCACAAAAAAAATGAGTGGAGGCTTCAAAGCCAAGGGATGGGTGAGAGAACACTATGAGAAGTGGTGTTTATCTGATGTTGGTCCAGAAGGGAGGGGTGAGAGAGCACTAGGAGAAGCAAGCAGGACAGAGTTTCTCACATTTTTTACATTAGCAGAAGTGGAGGATGAGATGGTATAGTCACAGTCTATGTAGAAAATGCACATAGATGAAGTTATTTATGGAGTTGGTAGCAGTTTAGTAATTCTATTCTTTGTTCTAGCGAACCTCTTCCCTGAAGAAGGACTACGAAACCTGGCCATGTCGGCGAAGGTTTGACTCAGTTGAAAAATCGCTGCCAAAGCTAAGTACTAAGCATTACTAATGCGCATCTCAAAAATTAAAGCTATATGCTATTTAGAATGTTTGTGGAAACTACATACAAAAGGCTAATTTAAAAAAGTTGGGTTGATTAATGAATATGTGGGACGCTATATGCTGTCAGTTATTCTGATGATCCCTGCTAAACAAATTTTTTTTTTAATGAAGATGGTATCAATTTAGACTGTGTGTTATGAAAAATTTGTGACTGTTTGGAACTAGATTGATGGTGAATTGAAGTAAGTCCCCACACTAGCATTGGAAGGTCTCTTTAAATTTGTTGGGTCATCCAGTTTTCAGCACTACTTAGATACCTGTATTGGCGTGTGTTTATTCTAGCACTTCTCTCATACCAAACCTACTACACCTGTGCCAGCCCAGATTGTATCAGTGCTGCAAGCAGGTTCTCAAATGCTCTCTCATAGTCTCAAATCTGTTCATCACACACATCTCTACTCATCACCATAGGTAAGTCTCACAGTGTCATGAACCTGGAATATCACGAACCTGGAATATCAAACGTGGAGCCAGAAGTACACACCTACGATGCACTTAATATCTCTCTTCTGAGTATCTCTAGTTTGGGCGCGTCTACACTTAACACGCCTACACGTTAGTGCCCCTACACTTTGGGCACATCTACACTTTTGCGTGCCTGTGTCTGGCACGTCTACATCTGGACGCGCCTACTCTGATGTCAGACGCCTTCACTTTAAAACCTGGAACTTCACTACTTCATTGCCTCAGCTGCTACCTTTCTGGTGTCTGGTGTGTTTTTCTTGTTGCTGTTCTTCCTCACTGATTACTGCCTGGACCTGACCTCTGCTGGATCGCCACCTGCCCCGACCATTGCCTGAACCTGACTCTGCCAGCCCTACCTTGCCTCCTCTTCTTGTCTGAGCCGGAGTCCGTCTTACCACCTGACTCCTTAAGTCCTGCTGGCTGCCCAAACCCAGGGGCTCAACCGCTGGGGAACGGTGGTCGCTGCAGGTGAAGTGTTGGGTTTCTGACCGCTGGTCTCCGGATCAGCACAAGGGCTCACTTACTAATTCCTGATCTCTGTGACTCACAGCTACTCTCTGCTGTCAGGCATTTAAATGATACTGCACTGTTTCTCCTATGTTTTGCTTTTTTTAACCATAGGTTACAGTTGGTTCTGGTTGGCCTTGCTGTTGCAAGTCCCTATTTTTTGTAGTTTGTTTTCGGTGAACCTGATAGCTAGGGATACCCACATCTGAGAAACCATCCTGCTTGTTGTCGGAGAAAGCGAAGTTACTCACCTTTAGCAGATGTTCTCTGAGGACAGCAGGACAAATATTCTCCCCTAGGAGTTGTATTCTTTATGCTTTTAAAAAATTTAACTGCAGGTTCTGCGTGACTCAGGCAGGCGGGATGGCACTTGCATATGGTGCGGGCCTACCAAACACTTCTAGAAGATGAAGAATGCTGGGCAGCATCTACACTGGGGCTCTATCGGGAGATATCACCTTCATGTCCTGCTGTCCTCGGGAACATTTGCTACAAGAACTTTGCTTTATCTGATCTTCGTCTAGAAGGAAGGGGTGAGAGACAACTAGAAGTGGTGTTTATCTGATGTTTGTTCAGTAAACACATATTGTAATGTTTTTTAATTGGAGTATTTTATTAGTGTTTATTAGTTAAAACCTAGAATCAGAAGCCTAATTATAGATAAATCATGTTTCCTAACATAGACGATAATAATATGCTTATTTCGGGGGAGCAAGGTGTACCAAAGTCATACAGACAGTGGAGTATTGGGCCAATTTAGCACTAGCACTCATAAAAAAATTGGGGGGGGGGGGGTCTCCACCCTCTCATGTCCACCCCAAATAACTTTTCTGTTTTGTGAATGCAATTCCATAGCTCACAGAAATACTCAACCAGGTACAAAGACCCTTTGCCCAGTTTTTTGTTGAGATCCACGTTTGGTAGGTAATAACTTTCACACTGGTTTGTTGGCTTCCCCTCCTTGTGAATGAATAGAATTCAGTGCACCCTATTTAAATAGCACCAAAGTCCCGTGGAAAACAAATCCATCATTGTACACTCTCCACAACCCAGGAATCAGTCCCTCCTTCAAATAGCATTCAATTAAGAGGGCAGCAGCTGCACACGCTTTGCCCCTCTTAGCTCAATTCCATAATTATTTAAAGAAGCTGCTGCAGATGAGCTTGTGAAACCACATGGGTCCCTCCTTCAGCTGTCCAGAACAAGTTGGTATTTTCTTCTTTTTGTAGGGATGGTGCTAATAATTGTAGCCAGTGCTCTTTAGATTACTCTGTACATAGCTATATGACATCCATATGTACAGTTTCTTCAAGATAGAAGTACATGTAAAACCTGCTAACGTGCCCTCAGGAATGGCATAGCACATGGCTTAGCTGATTTTTTATTTACAAAGTCCCTAAACAGGTCCACAGCAAACAGCAGATATCACACTTCAACCACTGATACCACATTTCAATTATTTACAGATGGCTGAAAGTAAATGTCATAATTTGCTGTCCCTTGAGTTGGGGGGGGGGGGGAGGAGGTTCACCCTTAGCTTTATTTCTTGGACAGGGTAACTTAGATGCAGCCTAATTCCTGGTTGTCTTACATACACGAGCTTTGGTGTCCCCACAGGTTGTGGACTCCTGTTCTCCGAGGACAAGCAGGCATAATATTCTTACATGTGGGGTGACATAATCCATGGAGCCTGGTGCGGACACCGCCAAGTGCACTGTCACTTTAAAACTTGGAGGCAGTGTCCCTACTGAGCTTGCGTGGGTGCCTTCCCAACCAACGCTTGAGTGCAGGACCAGCAGTCTATCATTTTCTGTGGAACAGAGAGGCTGTTTTTATAATCTCTCCTTTGCATGTCAAATTTTTTCCTTTTTGGTGTCTTCCCTTTTTCAGGATATTTTTTCTTCATATTCTTTTTTGTTTCAATACTAATTTGTTAAGTTTACTCATTTTTTCAATCATTTTTCATTTTATTCAATTTTCAGCCTTTGGGACCTCTGAGCCTATCTTTTGCCTGGAAAGCATCGACTGTTGTCGGGTACGCAATTACTCAAGCTCCCATGGTCATAGAGCCTTTTGGCCTTGTGTTGGCCATTTTTCTCTCCATGTGAATGAGGGTGCCGAGTGGCTTTAAGAAGTGTATTCAATGCATTGGGACTATTTTAGGTACAGATCATTCCCCCCCATAACTGGTGTGTTCAGTACTTGAGTCCACTGCACCGGGACACTCGCATGCAAGCAAGGACCCTTAAAGCCTGCAGAGTCCAGCATGAAAAACATTTTGGTTTTGCATCGACATAAGCATCCACATCGAACATGGCAGGAGATTCGACACTCGACACGGAACCTTCATTGGTGTCAGCATCAACATCAGGTGCACTGACCCAACATCGAGAAGGTCCAACCTCAGACTCGGTACCATAATAGTGTAGGGACTCTACATCCTCCTTGTTTGTGCTGTGTACATTGAGGGACCTGCAGCATAAAAAACCTAAGAAGCATTGCCATCATTCTCCCTCCAGGCACTCTGTCAACACTTTCCCTGCATCGACGTCCTTGATGCACAGGAAGCGTCCATGCCTCAGTGAATGCTCTCCTCTCTAACTTATTTCTCATGGAGAGCATTTGAGGCCTTTGAGATCTGCTACGCCTGCACACAGGCTATTACTCAGACTGCATCCACATCACTTTCCCAGCCGGTACCGACGCCTACTCTAAATGAAGAAATCTGGGCTATGCTCAAGGAGGAGTTTCAGGGCTACTGCATTCTCAGTCTATACAGGCTTACAGGGTGTTTGCACCAGCCTCAGCCCAGCCTGTCCATACATCAGAGAGACAGTCACGGGAGCTGTCCTGCATGCGTACTCAAAGTTGACTGTCCGGGGCAGCATGAATAAGACCGATGCATGCATCAACATCAGCAGAGGGACTTTCTTCAACTTCAGAGACTCATCTGCCCTGAAGCATAGCCATGCTCTCTTCCACATACTTCCCACGTACAGTACTTTGAACAGTTGGACTCAGACCTCTCCTGGGAGACAGAATTCAGGACCCACAGGACTTCTCAGCTGACGAGTCGTATTGCATTCTGTCTGATCCTTTTCCACCACCTGAGAGATATAGGTCTCCTCCAGAAAGTATCCACCCGGTATTCAGTGCTATTTAACCAGCCAGTTATATAGCCTAAAGCTGGCTAAGCACTAATATTCAGTGTAAGATAGTCTGCTTTTTCACTGAATATTAGTGCTTAGTGGCTAGCCTGGTCACCAGCTATGTCATGCAACATAGCTGGTTAGCACCAATATTCATTGGCTGACTGGCTAAGTTTAGTGGCCAAATAGATCTGCATAAATAACAGGTCTATCTTTGGTTGCTATAACTTAGCTGGTCAGCCAATGAATATCGACTTAACTGGCTATGTTCAGACCACCCAAAAAACCCTGGAAATTCAATGCCAGTTGCCAGATACTGCCTGGCATATAATTTCCAGGTTTGCCGCTGACCACGGGAGGCAACCCAGCCAACTCCTATGGTCTGAATATTGGCTCCTATATCTTTTCCTGGCTTCGTCCATGAGATAGCTCAAGCCGCACCTTTCAAATTAGAAACAGAGGAAAAGCCTCATTCAGAACTTTTTGAGGTTCTGGATTATAACTCTCCTCCTAGAGAAGGAATCACTGTTCCACTTCATACAATTATGAAGAATACTCTACTCAAAAACTGGGAGACTCCACTGACAGTTCAGGTAGCCCCAAAGAAAATTGATAAGACGTATAGGATACAGAAATACATTGGGTTTAAGAAAACTCAGTTACCCCATCATTCCCTAGTTTTGGAATCCTGCCCAGTTAAACCCTGATGAGCTGGATGTCCACTGATATTGAGCATCACTTAACCAGGCAGTGCTGCTGAATACTGGCTTTAACTGGGCACAGTGAAATCAGCCAGTTGAAGGATGGTCCTGGAAGTTATGCAGGTACTGCGTAAATATCAGTCCTAACTTTGCCCAGTTAGCTATGTGGATATGGCACTAAATGAATGTTGGAGATACCCAGTGATAGAATTGCCTCCTAATGCAGAACTTCATGTTGGGGTACAGGGAAGGGACGGTGAGTTCACTTTGCATGTAATGCAGGCGTCGTTAATATACGTGACAGATAACAAGGCAGATGAAGTGAAACAGTTGACTACACCTCCAGAGGGGTTTGTGTTCCAAATGGCTTTATTCTAGGAAGAATGAAGAACGCAGTGTCTAGAGGTGTTTACTATAAACTGTCGAAATGGATATTTGCAGTCACAACAGTTCAGGTGCACAATTAAATAGAACTGAAGCAAATAAAAACATTCCAATCTTGGCATGACCCTGCTAGCATTCCTTTGAGTCTAGCTATAGAGCAGATCTCAGATGAAAAAAAACCCCCATAAAAGGCCTCCAAGGGACATAGGATTCCTTTTTCAAGGCCGCACTACCGATTAGCATACGCCGAATATGAAAAAGCCCATTGGAATTGAATGGGCTTCTTCGCATTCAGCGCGCTACTAATCAGTAGCCCCGCTTTGCAAAAGGAGCCCACAGTCTTTAGACATGCTAAAATGCCATGTAGGATATCACTGCTGAGGAAAGGGGTGGGAAAAACAAAAGCAGAGGCAGCAGAGAATATAGCCCAGAGATCTTTATTATTTTTCAAGCAGGGTCCAGTGTGTCAAAAAGAAAAAACCCCCAATAACCTTAATGTGAGAGCCAAGACCATCAATGGATAAAGCCACAGCCACCTTGTTAACCTCTACCATCCTGTCTCTACCCCCTTCCCCTTGAAGCTGGTTCTCCTCCACGCTCTAATTTTTAATCTCCCTCTATATTTTATCTGGAGGTTTGTTTGTGGTGCCACCTTTTGAATAAAATTGTGTGGTAGCTGTGTTAGTCACTTTTAAAAGTAATAAATAGAAATAAAACAAACAAATGCAACCCTGGGCATACCTCCGGCTCAGCTCCACCCTAGGGTTTCACTCACACCACCCGGGACCAGGGTCACACAAACAGAATACATCTGCACACACACACAGTTCCCACTGGCTGGATCACTCGAGCTGGGTGCAGGCCGAAGCTGGAATAAATCCGGTAGGTCGAGGGTACTCTTTCTCTGTGCACTCTCTCTAAATTATTAGTCAGCAGTCTCAGTTGCAAAACTTCAACTTGCTTTACTTAATAACTTGAAAACAGTTCACAAACTTGTCAACTTGGTCTTTACAATTCAGAGTGTTTGTCTTCAGATGCTTAGCACAGTGCAAAACAGTCTCCTCATGATATCAGGGCATTCAAACTCACCAGTTCTGTCTTAAATATTTGCAATCCAGAGCAAAGTACTTGGGAATCTTGATTAAACTCTCAGTCCACGATCATCTTCACATAATCTCTTTAGTAGTTACTCTCCGTCCCATCCTGAAACAAGGGTCATTCACAAATGCAATGAAAGTCCTGCCAGAAGCAAGACCTGCCTGCTCCCACTTCTCCTACCTGGGATGTATTGTCCCTCAAGCACTCCTCCTTGTTCCCAGTTCAGGAACTCTCTGCAGGCATCTGCTGCTGTGTAGCAGAGGCTTCCAATTACCACACACTTCAAACTTCTGGTTTCCTTCCTGCTACGGGTCTCGGCAGGGGTGGGCTACTAAAGACCAGAATTTTCTCCATGCAATGGCTTTTATTACCTCTTGGCCCTGCCCACATGGGCTAGCCCTTTCCTTAGCCTTTAAGGAAATAAGCACTCTTCTCAAATAAATTCATGGCATTAATTTTTACCTCTTCCCACCTCCCACTACGCTTGTCTATCCCAGTTAATCCTAGCCCTTTACCTTTTTCCTCCACATTTCAATTATCTAGCTTAAATCACTAACCCCCCTGTTTACTAAGCTGCGTGTCATGTCCCCTACCTCAACACAAGCGGCGTCCTTGGGCTGCGCAGGGTCCCGTCAGCACGCACACTTGACTAGCATAGCCCTGAGCCATGTGTTTGGTTCTTCTCTGGCTGCAGGCTCCTTGATTGCTTTGCTTCCATGCACCTGGCTCTGCTCTCTCTGCCTGGCTTCCAGGCTCCTTGGTTGCTTTGCTTCCACCCACCTGGGTATGCTCTTCCTCTGCCTGGCTTCCCTTGCGTCTCTCTTATTGGTTTTCCGGTTCCTCCTTCCCCTGCTCTTGTCCTATTGCTGTGCCCCTTCTCCCTGCTGATGTCAGATGCCAGCACTTTATCAGCTGAGCTCTCCCTAGACTCCTTGCTTCGGCTTCTACTTTGGAAGGTGTTACTTGCTCAGTAGTGTGCTTCTCCTCTACTTTGTTCGTTACTGACTCTGCCTGTACCTGGATTACTCTTGTGTCTGCTGCCTGCCTACTGACTCTGTGTTATGTCTGTGGCCGTGACCACCCTCAGACTTACCCTGTTTCTGGGAGTCAGTGGCTGTGCTGGCTTCTGCTTGTCTCTGTGTCTGTCTCTGTCTTAGTTTCTCTCTGGCTCTGTGTGCTGATTGCCCTACTGAACCTCACCTGTGTGGGCTATGCCTTTTCCAAGATGGCTGCCGCCGACTCCTCTATGCCAGTATCCAAGATGGCTCCCGCTGGGCTGACTTCTCTGTGTGTCAAGCCTCTGTTTGGATGCAAGGTGATTGCTGCAGCTGTACCTCTGGTGTGGAAGGGCTTTATTAATGACTTAGAGACTACAGCCCGGGCCTTTGCATTTCATCTAGGGCCCTGGTGTATAGAGTACTCTGTACACTGTTTCAGTGTTTGCTCTGTGTGAGTTTCTATGTTTGACTAGATAGCTTAGGCACTGTGTGGCTTGTTAGCCTGTGTATAGCTTTGCTAGTGCTCTGTGTTTGTTTAGACTAGCCAGCTTAGGCACCGTGTGGCTTGTTAGCCTGTGTATAGTTTTGCTAGTGCTCTGTGTTTGTTTCCAGTGCATGACTTGTTAGCTTGGGCACAGCTTTGTTGTTAGCTGGTGTATAGCTTTCAAGTCTCCTGAGTGTGCTCTGTGTATGTTTCTTGTCTATGACTGGTTTGCCTGGGTATAGCGTTTCTATTAGCCTAGGTACAGTTTACTAGTCATTGTGTTTAAACCTGCCGACTGCCAGAACCCGGACAGTCCCTGCCTGTCGGCCTTGCCTGCGCCTAGGTGCCAGGGGGCACTCCTGGATCTTCATTCCTGCTGTTCCTGCTTGCAAGTTCCAGTTCCGGGTTTTCCTGTAAGTCCTACCGGCTGCCAGAACCTGAGGGCTCAACCCTCGGGGAAAGGTGGTGAAGCCTAGGTCCAGTGTGTTCCAGTCCAGCGGGTTTCACTCCTGTATGTTCCAGTCCTGTGGGGCCCTCCAGTGTGTTCCAGTCCAGCGGGCTCCACTCCAGTGCGCACCCGTCCGGTGCGTTCCAGTTCCGTGTATTCCAGTGTAGAACGCCAGTCCGGGGTTCCGGTCCAGTTTTGTCTCATCTCTACCTTGGAGGTGATCTTGCCTGCCACTGCCGCTCCACGGTAGTGGCCCATGGGCTCACAAACCCAGTGCTCCCGGGGAAGAAGCCTGACAGTATGCCAAGGTCCTCGAGCACGCGATACTCTGCCTATACCTAGATTACTCTCGTGTCTGCTGCCTACCTACTGACTCTGCCTGTACCTGAATTACTCTTGTGTCTGCTGCCTGCCTACTGACTCTGCCTGTACCTGGATTACTCTCTTGACCTGCTGCTTGCCTACTGACTCTGCCTGTACTTGGATCACTCTCTTGCCTGCTGCCTGTCTGGCCGTCACGTCAGGGGCATAGCTACGGGTGGGCATGGATGGGCCCAGGCCCACCCAGTTTTTTCTCAGGCCCATCCTCACCTTCTCCCACCCCTGCCGTAGCGCTGCCTCCTCTCCTGCACTTCACGGTCTCTGTCTCCCACCCTCGCGGCAGCACTTTCAATTTGCTATCAGCGCTGCCTGCCTGACAGCTGACAGACACGGCGCGACGTCCTCCTGCTCCGGGGCCTTCCCTCTGCTGCGTTGATTCAACTTCCTGTTTACGCAGGACAGATTGCACACAGCAGAGGGAAGGTCCTGGAGCAGGACGTCATCGCGCCGCGTCTGTCAGCTGTCAGGCAGGCAGCGCCGATAGAGCGCTGCCACGGGGGTGGGAGACGGAGACCATGAAGTGCAGGAGAGGAGGCAGCGCCATGGTGGGAGAAGGTGAGTGGAGGCAGCACCGATAACTTTAAATGTGCTGGACAGACGCACGCACGCGCGTGTGTATGTGTGTGTGTGTGTGTGTGTGGGGGGGGGGGGGGGGGTTGTAGTGCCCACCCATCCAACCCGCTGGCCCACCCAAAAATTGTCTTCTGGCTACACCACTGCGTCACATTCATCACCCCGCTTCCTGCTCCATCTTGTAAGCCCTGCAGGCCGCCCACTCATAGGGGCTCAACTTCTGGGGAACGGCGATCAGCGCAGGTGAAACCCGGGGTTGTCTGGTCGCCAAGCAGAACCTGGTCCGAGTACTGGGCTCGGCAGTGCTCTACTTGGTACAAGAACTCACAGGTCTGACACTGCACTAGCGGCTGCAGTGCAGCAATGTCGACACAGCTCATTCAAAGTGAATGGGCCGTGGCATCTCTAGTGCATAGCAGCCGCTAGTGCAGCTTAGTAAGCAGGGGGGTAAATATTTAATTACATCTGTTCCTAACTCAAGTTTTACTGGTCTATCATTATATGATGTATTTTACTTTCTGTTAATATATTTTGAACATGCTCATGCTTTCCTAATTGTTATGTAAGCCACATTGAACCTGAATTCTACTCAGGCTAATGCGGGATATAAATGTCATAAATAAATAAATATCCAGCCTGTCACGCCCCTCACCTGTTATCCATGGTCTCCAGCAGCATTCCGTACCAAGAAGAATCTTGTTTTACTTCCTGGAAACCCTGCAAGAGGGTGCTGGCTAATGTAATCACTTCCTGTCTAGTCATATATAAGGAAGTTCCTGACTCCAGGCCAGTGCCTTTGCAATGGGTTGCCTAGCCTGGTCTAATATGAGTTGCAGACCTGTTCCAGCCTGTGTCTTCAGTCCTGTTCCAACCTTATTCTGTTGGATTATTTGTAGTAAATAATTAGCAGATTTTAGTACACACAGCTTCAGCTTTAGAAATGTTAATTTCTTTCTTCATCTCTCTCTCATTCACCCCTGAATAATTCACTGCTGAGTCACTTTAAAGTTGAAGTAACAAAACATCTGTTTACTCACAGTTTGTAGTTAGATTATAATCAGACAGGCTTATATATACATATTACTATACATTTGTATTATCAGCTCCTTCCATGTGCTTAGATGGTAATGGATGCTCACACCACCATAGATCCTCTCAGGTTAGGAGAGATCATGAGCTCCATGTGCTCCATGTGCTGCATCTACTGAGTCTAACCCCCACAGGAAGTTGCATAGCTGTGTGACCTCTCTAAGTAATTCACATCAGAGGTCACAGAGTAATCACAGAGAAATAATAGGTGACAGGCAATGCATGTAAAATACAATTACATTCCAACAAACCCCTTCTCATGCATAACTGTCATGCAATTATTTATTCATACAAAGTCCAAACTTTATACGCAAATTCACAAAATGTTCTCTGGGTAACGGTTTGGTCATGATGTCAGCTGTCATCTCACTGGTGTGACAATAGTGTAGACTGATGACCCCTTCTTTCGCCAACTCTCGCACGTTGTGGTATTTCGTTGCGATGTGCTTGGTGCGTGACTGAACCTTGTCATTCTGTGACAGTCGGATGCAGCTCTGATTATCTTCCATTATCTGGATTGGTCTCTTTTCAGCTATTCCGAAATCCAGCAAAAGTTTTTCAATCCACATCAGTTCTCTGCACGCTTCCGATACAGCCACATATTCAGCTTCTGTAGAAGACAAACTCACAATACTTTGTTTATGACTGGCCCATGAAATGTGTACATTTCCATACATAAACACATATCCACTTGTGGATTTATAATCAGAATGATCCCCTGCCCAATCTGAATCACAGTAACATATTAGTTTTGGATTACTATTGGCTGAAATCTTTAATTTACAATCAATGGTACCCTTTAAATACCTTACCATCCTTTTAACTGCAGTCCAATCTGATTTGGTAGGTGAGCTGACCCTTCCGCTCAAAATTCCTACTGCATTTGCTATATCAGCCCTGTATGTGGTAGCTAGATATAAAAGCTTACCTATGGCTGATCTATATTGGATGTTATCTGGTAAAGGTTCTCTTACTGTTTCATCCTTCAGAAAATCAGTGATCATGGGAGTGCTTACAACTTGGGCATCTTGCATACCTAAACTTTCAATAAGCTCATTTATTTTCTGCTTCTGGCTTAGAAGATAAGAACCATCATTTTGTTTCTCAATTTCTATACCAAGATAGTATGACACATTACCAAGTTCTTTTATCTCAACATTGAGGTTTAAACACTTTACAATGTCCTTGTACTCTTGCTCACTTTTGCTTGCAATGAGCAGATCATCAACAAAAGCTAAAATGTATGCATATTGTCCATTTCTGCACCTAGTGTACAAGCATTTATCTGCTTCACCTTGCTTAAATCCTAAATTTGTCAATATTTCATGCAATTTTTCATTCCAACATTTTGCACTTTGCTTTAATCCATAAAGACCTTTGTTTAATTTACACACTAGCTGTCTTTGTTTTGTATTTATGAAACCTGTTGGCTGTTCCATGTACAAGTCTTCAGTTATATCTCCGTGAAGAAATGCTGTTTTCACATCAATGTGGTTGACTTGCATGCCTTTTGAGACTGCAATGCTCAGAAGTGTTCTGATTGTCGTGTGTTTCACTACAGGTGCAAACACTTCATCAAAATCTTCTCCATATTTTTGAAGATATCCCTTTGCCACTAATCTGGCTTTATACCTTTCCACTTTTCCTTGTGCATTCCTTTTTAACTTGAATACCCATTTGCATCCTATAGCTTTCTTGCCAGGAGGTAATTTTGTAAGAATCCAAGTATTATTTTTATCCAATGCATCAATTTCTTCTTGTGCAGCTTTACGCCATTCAGCAGCTTCTTCTGCTGGCATTTTCTCAATCTCATCCCATGTTAAGGGCTCTTGAGCTTCTGCTGACTTTGTTAGGTAAGACAGTCTTAGGGGTGGAACACCTTTGTTTTCCCTGGATGAGCGTCTGACAACAGGTTGGTCTGACCTTTCCGCATCCTCTAAATCTGAGAGTCCTTCTCCAATTGATTCCCCTTCTCCAACTGTACTGTCTTCTTCAATGATCCTTTCTGTGTCTGCTTCCTCTGCCTGTTCCTCGTTAGATACAGATGAGTTGCTTTCAGACATCTGCCTTGGTATGGCATTTATATACACTGGCATGTCTATTATGGTTCTAGTTTCATATTCTGGATGATAAGGCTCATCTGGGATAATCCAGCCTTTATCAACCCTTTTGTTTTCATCAAAATATGTAACATGTCTTATGCCAACAATGCCAGTTTTCAGATTCAAAATTCTATATCCTTTGTGTCCTGGAGTATAGCCAACTAAAATGCCCCTTTCTGTTGTGGAATCCAGCTTATGCCTTCTTTGCTTTGGTTCATGAGCATATGCTGTACTCCCAAATGTTCTTATGTGTGACAGGTTTGGCTTCCTACCATGCCATGTCTCATGTGGTGTGCGCTCAGCGCCTTTAGTTGGCATTCTATTTTGTAGGTACACTGCTGTGAGAATGGCTTCCCCCCATAGTCTTTTAGGGAGATTGCTATCTGACAGCATACATCTGGTCATTTCCACAAGTGACCTAAATTTTCTCTCTGCAATAGAATTTTGCTCTGGTGTATAAGCTACTGTTGTGATATGTTGAATGCCTTCTTGTTCTAGAAATGTGCGCATGCTTTGTGAAGTGAACTCACCACCATTGTCGGTCTGAAGAACCTTTGGTTTTCTTTCAAATTTATTGCTCACCATGGCTACGTATTTCTTCAGCATGTCTGTGACTTGACTTTTCTCTTTCAGCAAATAGGCCACACAATATCTAGAGAAATCATCCAAGAATATTAGCACAAATCTGTTATTTCCCAATGATGGGATATTAAACGGTCCACATAAGTCACTGTGTATTAAGTCCAGCACTTTATTACTCCTATTTCCTGTGTATGCAGGAAATGAGGGTCTCACACCTTTTTGAGTAACACAGTCTATGCATTTCTCCATTTTACCAGCATCCTTCCTTACTTGCGCCATATGTGAGGCTTCACCTGAAATGCTCAGTTTATAAACATCATTATGCATAAAAGCTTCAGCATACACTTCATCATTTTTAGAGATTGTGCACTTACTGTTTTCAAAATGAATCGCAAATCCCTTCTTATCTAATGTAGATACACTAAGCATATTGCAAACTGCTTGGGGAATATACAAGACATCACTTACAGGAATTTCTTTAACTTCATTAGACACTTTGCATTTTAAGAATCCAATACCTTTTGCTTGGATCTTAGCAGTCCCTGCGTTTGCAGTTTTAAGAATACCTTCCTCTGGACACATTTCCTGAAAGAAATTCTTACAATTGGTTAAATGGCATGTGCTCCCTGAATCCAAAATCCAAGTACTTTCATTTGAATTATTATTTACCATAGTCAAAGATTTTTCTGCCATTAGAAAGCCCTTGTGTTTATCTTTGTCCTTCATACATTTCCTGGTTTGAAAATTCTTTAGTTCCATTGGCTTAGGTGAGCTAGAGGGAGTGTTTTGTGTTTCCTTACACCATTTAGATACATGTCCCTCCTTTCCACATGAGTAGCAAATCAGCTTGCCCTTGGGTGGAGTTTTCCCATAGCTCCGCCTTCCTCTGTTCTTTGCCAAGAAATTTGTTTCATTTCTCTCTGACTTGCTTTGAGAACACATCTCCTCAGAATCATTTATTATGCATTCCTGCCTTAGTTTTGATGTTGCCTGTTCAAAAGATTGCCCTTCAATGGCCTCATTTACAGACCTAAAAACATCAAACTTCTTTGATAGTGAGGTAAAAAGAAATGCTCTTTTCAATGCATCACACATGGGAATTCCTGAAAGTTCTAACTTTTGAAATGAAGACATAAGATACATAATGTGATCATTACATTTACTTTTATCCCTTAATTTGGTTTCATTCAACTCTGCCAGCCAAATTGGTTGCTGCTTTGCATATGTAGTTGCATACATAGTTCTCAGTTTATATAAAATGTCCTTTGGTGTATCTTTTCCCTCCACTAATATGGCTTGTTTCTCTGAGAGAGCTTCCAAAAGCATGCACTTCACATAATAGTTTGCATTGTCCCATTCAGCCATATTTTCAGCTGTTCTGTCTTGGTCTAAGCATATATCTAATCTTTTTGCTCGAAGGAAACATATGAATCTTAATTCCCACTGCTGATAATTAAACTCAGTTAATCTAGGCACCTTGAGAGAATAGAACAATGGTGAATTTCTTCCCTCAGCCATTTTCTTAGCCTTCTGTCTGCTGTGTGGGGGGAGAGAGAGACAGACTGAATCTTTCCTTTAAAACTTAAGAGAAAAATGTGGCCTTTTTTTCTGCCTGGTAATATTTCTCTTCTTTTTCAATTCCTGGACCCTGGGCCCATAACCCTTTTGTTGGATTATTTGTAGTAAATAATTAGCAGATTTTAGTACACACAGCTTCAGCTTTAGAAATGTTAATTTCTTTCTTCATCTCTCTCTCATTCACCCCTGAATAATTCACTGCTGAGTCACTTTAAAGTTGAAGTAACAAAACATCTGTTTACTCACAGTTTGTAGTTAGATTATAATCAGACAGGCTTATATATACATATTACTATACATTTGTATTATCAGCTCCTTCCATGTGCTTAGATGGTAATGGATGCTCACACCACCATAGATCCTCTCAGGTTAGGAGAGATCATGAGCTCCATGTGCTCCATGTGCTGCATCTACTGAGTCTAACCCCCACAGGAAGTTGCATAGCTGTGTGACCTCTCTAAGTAATTCACATCAGAGGTCACAGAGTAATCACAGAGAAATAATAGGTGACAGGCAATGCATGTAAAATACAATTACATTCCAACATATTCCAGTCCAATTCCAGTCCTGTTCCAGTCCGTGCCCTGTTCCAGCCAGTGGTAATCCTTGGTTGGCTGCCACCTGGGGCGGATCACCGCTGCGCACTCCCCCCCCCCCCCCCACTGGGTGCAGCGGCGTCCATCCCCCCTGGTGCATCAACATTCCCCCCGGCACATCAACACTCCCCCCGGCGTATCACCCAAGCCCCCCCTGGGTGCAGGAAGTAACCTGTTCAGGGGCAGATGGAGCAGGGAACCAGCGGAGCTGACAGCCATGTGGCTGCTCTCTGCACCCCTCCAGCAGCATGCACCCGGGGTGGACCGCCCCCACCGCCCCGCCCTCAGTATGCCACTGGTTCCAGCTACTCCCTGACCTCGACTCCATCGGGTCATTCCCCAAGGGCTCTCTTAAGAGCCACTCTCCACCTTGACTTGTCAGAGCACCCTCAAAGGCTCTTTTAAGAGTCACTCTATGGTCTGGTCTTTGTCAGGGCATGACTCACTTGCCACCAGCTAGGGCTCGCCTAGCCTTTGAGTTAGGTAGGCAGCATAAACCCAACTGCGGCCCAAGGGTTCACCTATCCCGAGCCATGACACACCCCTGTTGTCTTAGTGACCTCCCTGAAAATCCTCCCACCTTCTGCCTGCAGCAGAGGCAATTTTCAGGGGGGGGGGGGGGTTACACACACACAAAAAAGATAAGATAATAACTTTTTTTTATTAGTCTAACTACATATTTTTGACTCATTTTCAAAAGCAATATCTTTTACCGGAAATAGAATGTATTGCCTTTGAAAGTGAATCAAAAAGTGTATTGTTCTAATAAATATATCATCTTATCTTATCTTCTTTATTTTGTGTTGTTTTAATTCTATTTAGTAGTTTTTTGAAGTGGGTGTTCTCCCAGTCATGTGACAATTGAGCAGGATTTTGGGCAGCACATAACTCAAACTCACTGAGGGCGCGCTAAAGTTGTGGGTGCGCTAAATGTTAGAGATGCCCATAGGAATGCATTGACGTCTCTAACGTTTAGCACGCATCACCGTTTATCTGATATTCCGAACATAATCTTTCTAAACTTGATTGCTTAATTCTATTATGTCAGACATGTTCTTTATGTAATACCAACTGTATCTTTTTACTCTGGAATGGCGATTGCCATGACGGAACATTGTAAGCCACATTGAGCCTGCAAATAGGTGGGAAAATGTGGGATAAAAATGCAACAAATAAATAAATAAAAGACCATCATAGTTTTGAATGAAGCTGGAGAAGGGATCATAGTTCCTGAAAACTAGTTACATATATTGCATTAGTCAAATAAAAAGGTGTCACCTACAGCTTGTTTGCTGGTTTTCATTTCTACATGTTCATGGCAGCCACAGTAGCTTAATGCGATGTTAAAACTACTTAAAACATTTCTCACATCATTATTTAAGACCTTACTAGATAAAAATTGCCAATGATTAGCTGCTTACTACTACTTATCATTTCTATAGCGCTACTAGATGTACACAGCGTTGTACACTTGAACATGAAGAGACAGTCCCTGCTCGACAGAACTTCTCAGGTGCTATAGGTTATGGCTGCTGCAAGCACTGTAGGGACAGATGGAAAAGACATTTTCCCCATAGGCATGAAATGAGAGAACTTACCGCATGAGTACTGTGGGTTCAGAATTAACCCACAGTGCCATAATAGTTTCCTGGTTTTTTTTTTCTCCTTCATGCCAGTTGCTGTTCAAGGAGAGAACTCTGAAACCTGTATGACAAGATCACAGTTTTTCTGTTTTGGTTTTCTTTTATGAAATTATAGCTCCGCTGAAAGCTGTATGTGAACCTGAAGGTACTGGAAGGGCACAACTATGATTACTATAAATATTTATATCTCATAAGAATATAAGAATAGCCATACTGTATCAGACCAATGGTCCATCTAGCCCAGTATCCTTTTTCCAAACAGTGGCCAATCCAGGCCACAAGTACCTGACAGAAACCCAATTAGTACCAACATTCCATGCTACCAACCCTAGGGAAAGCAGTGGCTTCCCCCATGTCCATCTCAATAACAGACTATGGACTTTTCCTCCAGTTAGCTGCACATCTACAGACTCCTGAGGCATGCGGAATTGTGGAAACATGGCACCGTGTCAAGTCTTAGTGGTGCAATTGACACAATAAACTACTTGTTTTTGGATTCAAGTTTCCTGTTCCTTTGTTGTTGGAAGTGCCATTGTACACCCTTTTCTCTTGTGTTTTACAATGTTTGCTTGTAAGGGTGTTCTTGTTCTTCCACCCTCAGGTAGTTTTCACGTTTGGATTATTCTTCCCAATGTGCATTACCTTGCATTTGCCCACATTAAATTTCATCTGCCATTTGGATGCCCAGTCTTCCAGTTTCCTAAGATCTTCCTGTAATTTTTTGCAATCTGCATGGGTTTTGACAGCTTTGAATAGTTTTGTCTCATCTATAAATTTCACTCGTTGTTCCGATTTTCAGATCGTTTTTAAATATGTTAAATAGCACTGGTCCCAGTTCAGATTCCTGAGGCACTCCACTCTTCACCCTCATCCATTGAGAAAAATGGCCATTTAACCCTACCCTTTGTTTTCTATTCAATAACCAATTCCTAACCAACCGAAGGACATTGCCTCATATCCCATGACATTTTAATTTTCTCAGGAGTCTCTCATGAGAAACTTAAACACCTTTATCCACATGTTTATTCATACCTTTAAAGAACGGAAGCAAATTGGTGATGCACGACTTTCCTTGGCTGAAACCATGCTGACTCTGTCCCATTAAAGCCATGTTTGTCTATGTGTTCTGTAATTTTATTCTTTATAATAGTTTCCATTATTTTGCTTGACACTGAAGTCAGGCTTACCGGTCTGTAATTTCCCGGACAACCCCTGGAACCCTATATATGCATGTATATGTTTAGGTGCAAACACGTATGCCAGCCATAGAGTTGGTATAAATGCCTGTGCTTAGATTCGGCAGATGTGCATGTACTTATAGTATTCTATAAGTTACACACATAAGTGTGTGCCCTACCCACAGTGCCCAGATTCTGACCATGTGTATGCCCATTTGCAAAAGTGCACACCATCAAAGATAGGCACTTATTTACAGAATAGCATGTAGCCAGATTATTGTCATTTATGTGAGTTTGTGTTCACTACATTTACGCATGTACTTTCCGTCTATATCTATATGGCCTCCCTCAACAAGCCCCACTCCTTCCCTTTTACTCATCCTCTCTCCACCTCTAGTCCCTTTCTCTTGTCTTATCTCCTATCCAGACTCCAATTCCTTCATTTACCTCCCATGTTTCCACTAGAGGCATAGCTTGGGGGGGGGGGGGGGGGAGGGTGCAAGGGGAGCGACCACTCCCCCAAACAGATTTTGAATAAAATGGAGCCTATATAGATCAGCCCTTCAGCTTCACACTGATGCCTATTTTACAAAAGGGCTGATCTCACTGACATCAAAACCTGGCTACACTTCTGGTTTCTACCTTCTGTCACCCCTGTCAGTGATCTGCCCCCTTCCTTTGTCTCTCATCCTCTCTATCCTTTTCAACTGCCTGTTAATCCCTCAAAGTCCTTCAAAGATTTCCCCTTCCCATCTTTCTGCAGGCTCACAACCCTCTCATACCCTCACCCAATCACAGTTATATTTCTTATCACTGCTCAATCAGTCCCCACTCTTCCACCCTACATAGTCTGAATTCTCACTTACATTTCCAATACCCAGCAAATCTGGAGTCTCTGCGTACATCTGCTCTCCGGCATCTCCATGTACTCAGTATCTGCCTTACTGCCTCCTCCTCCTCCTCTTCTTCCCCAGCACCCTTCTGTCCAATAAATCACTTTCCTGGCACCATTTCCTCCTCCAGTAATCACTGATGCTGCCTTTCCTGCTGCTTACCACAACACCAATCTCTATGCTCCTCCCTCCATGTTACTCTGCATATGCCTTTGCTTCTTCTTTTCCCCTGCAATATCTGTCTTCTTCTCCTTTATCACCCCCAGCATCTGCCCCTTTCTTCCACTCTCCCCAGCATCAACCTCCTTGCAACCCTATTTTCCCAATCCAATACCTCTATGCATCAGATCCCTTCCAGTTTGAACCCCCCAGCATTAGCGCCTTCCAATCCCAGCCCCAGCATCAGCCCCTTACCATCAGCACCCTTCCACTCCCAGCATCGGTATCAGCCCCTCCCCGCAGCATTAGCTCCTTGTCATGTCTTTTTCCAGCCAGCTCCACAAATATTGTTCCTTTAGTTTCAATTTTTCTTTATTATGTCACTTGTGAGTATAACAAGTTACTCATAATGTGCATTTGCTCCTTTAAACAGCAGTAAGAGCATCTTCCTTTTCTCTCAGCACTGTGCTCTCCTTCTCCCTGTGCTGCTGCTGGCACTGCCACAATTTAAACATGAGAATGGGTACCTCTTGTTTCTTGTGAGAAAAAGAAGTGCCTGTGTTCATGTTTAAACCTGCAGTTGTGCCAGTGGCAGCACATGGAGACAGAGAGCTAAGGGTGAGCCAGTGAGGCAGGCTTTTGGCATCCTTGAGCTTTGGCATTGGCAACCTGAGCCAGAGCCTCACTTGGCTCATGCCTTAAGTTGGCCCTGCTTCTGAACTATACATATTAAGATCTTTCAGTCTGTTCTCATATGCTTTATGATGAAGATCACTGACCATTTGAGAAGCCACCCTCTGGACCAACTCCATCCTATCTGTATATTTTTGCAGGTACAATCTCTAGAATTATACACAGTGCTCTACATGAGGGCTCAGAGAGTTATTCAAAGACACTCATCTTAATCCCTATTTCCCTGTGAGCTTCATTCCAATCTCTAACCTCCCTTTTTTCCCCAAGATTCTTGAGAACATTGTGGTACTCCAATTTTCTCAAAATATTGAAAAATGCAATAATCTTCATCCTTATCAATCCAGATTCAGGCCAAATCGCCCTTAATGATTGTATCTGTACAGCTCTTGATCATCATTCCTCAGTCATGCAGGTCTCACTTGAACTCTCCTCTGCTTTCAGCCTGATGGATCACTCTCTTACTCCATTGTTTCCAGTCATTCAGCATTACTGGCACTGTTCTATCTTGGTTCACTAGCTATCTTATGGACCATATCTACCAGTTCAACTTTGATTCCATTTCCAGCATTCCACTTCCTGTTCATTGAGGTGTTCCTCAGGGCTCCATACTTGCTCCCATCCTCTTTAATGTCTTCTGTGCTCCACTTCTCATGATCATTCAAGATCACTCATGCACACCATTCTGCTATGCAGATAATATTCAGATTTTATGTCATGTCATTGATCCCGCTGTCATCTCTTTTTTTTTTTTTTATTATTTATGCATATTTATAATCTTTACAAGCATTTACATCTTGAACATGAAAATCAGAAACATATATCTAAGGAAAAATTAGAATTAAGGTAATAAATTATATCTTATATTAGACCACTATATAGAGGGGGAGGAGTTCGTTATAAACTCAGGAGATGAGATTTAAGAAGAAATTTGCATACAATAAAGGCTTAACACTTTCATCTACCCTAATCAGATTATTTACTCTTCCCATATCTTAGATCATGACCATGCAAATCCTACAAATCTTATGCTCTTTTTGAGTCTATAAAATGTCTTAGTTGTTCTGAAAGAAAAAACACATATTTTACACCCAGATATTTAACATTGCATTTACAGGGTAATTTAAATTAAATGATGCTCCTAAAGCAACAGTATCAACTCTTAACACCAAGAAAGCTTTCCTTCTTTCCTGAGTTTGCTTTGTCACATCAGGGAAAACCCATATTTTCCCCCTGAAAAATAATGTTTGTAAATTCTTAAGAGCCAATCTTCTCACAGCCTCCATATCCTGTTCAAATATGAAAGAAACAAGAAAAGTTTGTCTTTCAGTTGCTGTGGTTAAAGACGTTTCCAGGATTTCCGAAATGTTTAATTCTCCTTGATCTTGTGGCAACTTCTTCTGTAATTTCTCCTCATTTTTCTTATTAGGCAAATAATACATTTTATTTAATGGAGGAATAGTTTCCAGGGAAATTTTTTTTAAGTTTTCAATCAAATATCTCTTGAATACTTCCAACGGAGTATATACAGGCAATTGAGGAAAATTCAACAAGCGAAGATTTAACCTCCGATTATAATTTTCAAATTGATCCATTTTACTACTACTACTATTTAGCATTTCTTTAGCGCTACAAGGCGTACGCAGCGCTGCACAAACATAGAAGAAAGACAGTCCATGCTCAAAGAGCTTACAATCTAATAGACAAAAAAAAATAAAGCAAGCAAATCAAATCAATTAATGTGTACAGGAAGGAGGAGAGGAGGGTAGGTGGAGGCGAGTGGTTACAAGTGGTTACGAGTCAAAAGCAATGTTAAAGAGGTGGGCTTTCAGTCTAGATTTAAAGGTGGCCAAGGATGGGGCAAGACGTAGGGGCTCAGGAAGTTTATTCCAGGCGTAGGGTGCAGCGAGACAGAAGGCGCGAAGTCTGGAGTTGGCAGTAGTGGAGAAGGGAACAGATAAGAAGGATTTATCCATGGAGCAGAGTGCACGGGAAGGGGTGTAGGGAAGGATGAGTGTGGAGAGATACTGGGGAGCAGCAGAGTGAGTACATTTATAGGTTAGTAGAAGAAGTTTGAACAGGATGCGAAAACGGATAGGGAGCCAGTGAAGCGACTTAAGGAGAGGGGTAGTATGAGTAAAGCGACCCTGGCGGAAGACGAGACGGGCAACAGAGTTTTGAACCGATTGGAGAGGGGAGAGGTGACTAAGTGGGAGGCCAGCAAGAAGCAGATTGCAGTAGTCTAAACGAGAGGTGGCAAGGGTGCGGATGAGGGTTTTGGTAGAGTGCTCGGAAAGAAAGGGGTGGATTTTACAGATGTTGAAAAGAAAGAAACGACAGGTCTTGGCGATCTGCTGGATATAAGCAGAGAAGGAGAGAGAAGAGTCAAAGATGACCCCAAGGTTTCGAGCTGAGGAGACAGGGAGAATGAGAGAGCCATCAACAGAAATAGAAAACGGGGGGGAGTGGGGAGGTGGGTTTGGGGGGAAAAATGAGAAGCTCGGTTTTGGTCATGTTTAATTTCAAGTGGCGTTGAGACATCCAGACAGTAATGTCAGACAAGCACGCTGAAACTTTGGTTTGGATGCAAGGTGAGATATCAGGGGTAGAAAGGTAGATTTGGGAGTCATCAGCATAGAGATGGTAGGAAAAGCCATGGGATGAGATTAATGAACCAAGGGAAGAAGTGTAGATAGAAAAGAGGAGGGGACCAAGAACAGAACCCTGAGGTACGCCGACAGGCAGAGGGATAGAAGTAGAAGAGGATCCACCAGAGTGAACACTGAAGGTGTGGAGGGAGAGGTAGGAAGAGAACCAGGAAAGGACAGAGCCCTGGAATCCAAGTGAGGACAGGGTATCGAGGAGTATGCTGTGATCGACAGTGTCAAAAGCAGCGGAAAGATCAAGAAGAATGAGGATGGAATAGAGACCTCTGGATTTAGCCAGTAATAGGTCATTGGAGACTTTAGTAAGCGCAGTTTTGGTTGAGTGGCGAGGGTGAAAACCAGATTGTAGTGGGTCAAGAATAGCATGTGAGGAGAGAAAATCAAGGCAGCGGCGGTGAACAGCATGCTCAAGTAATTTGGAGAGAAAAGGGAGGAGGGAGATGGGTCAGTAATTAGAGGGACAAGTAGGGTCGAGTGAAGGCTTCTTAAGGAGAGGTGTGACCACAGCATGTTTAAAGGCAGTAGGGACAGTTGCAGTGGAAAGTGAGAGGTTGAGAATGTGACAGATAAAAGGAATAAGAGCAGGTGAGATGGCATTAAGAAGGTGGGTGGGAATGGGATCAGAGGAACAGGTGGTACATTTTGAGGAAGAAAGGAGATGTGTAGTTTCCTCTATAGTAACTTCAGGAAAGGAGGAAAAGGAATGAGGGGAAGGAGAGAGAGAGGAACGGACTAGTGGAGGGAGAGGTGGCAAGGTAGAGAATTCAAGGTTTATCTTTTGAACCTTGTCGTGAAAGAATTCAGCAAGGGTCTGAGGAGATAATGAAGGAGGAGTTGAGGGAGGGGGCACCTTGAGGAGGGAGTTCAATGTGGTGAAGAGAAGTCGAGGGTTAGAGCCAAGAGAGTTGGTCAGTTGGATTTAATAATCCTGTTTGGCGCGTAAAAGAGCAGATTGGAAAGAGGTCAGCATGAACTTAAAGTGTAAGAAATCAGCAAGGGCCCGAGATTTCCGCCAGAGGCGTTCGGCGGAGTGGGTACAGGAATGTAGGTAGCGGATATTAGAAGTCAGCCAAGGTTGGGGTTTTATACGCCTTATAGGGCATCAAAGATGCAAGAGTGTCTAAGGCAGAGGATAGAGTATTGTTGTAAGAAGAAACAGCCTCGTTGACAGACGTGGATGGTGCCACAGTAGAGAGGAGGTTTGAAACATGGGAGGATAGAGATGAAGGGTCAATATCGTGAAGATTCCTAGATAAATTAGATAAGATAGGATGGGACTGGGAGGGAGGAGATTTAAGTGTGAAATTTATAAGATGGTGATCAGAGAGGGGAAGATCAGAGGCAAGGAAACTAGAGGGTGAACAGTTGGAGGAGAAGATGAGATCAAGACAGTGACCATTACGATGTAATGTAGCATTATCTTTAATCAATAAACTTGAACTTTCTTTCAGTTTCTTAACTTCTTCTTTTATAGTATCTATTTTGCCATTAACTTCAACTTTCATAGTGGCAAAAGCTGTGGACAGATTTTCCATAGTACTTGCAAGCGTCGCGATTAGATTTGCAGAACCTGACACGGTCTGGTCCAAGTGCTGGAGTGTACCCCAAATGGAGTCCAATGTCACCGCCGCCAAATCAATCTTTGGCGTCTCACACAAAGTCGGGGAAACCAAAGTTCTCCGACCTCCCGCTGGGTCCTCATCCACCAGACCCCGACTCAGAGGGCCTCCAATATCCTCTCTATGGACGGAACAGTGGCTCGTGGCTCGAGACCAGCAGGGTGCGGCGGTTGGTTGAGAGTGGAAGGTGAAAGTGTTATGTCCAGTCCCAAGGTCTCGGCCTCTCCTTGATCTGAGACAACAGCGGTAACCGCTCCGACATTTTGTGAGGTGGAGTTTCTCGTCGTGAACCTCTCAATGCTCTGCTGTGTGGGCAATGAAGTTCTGGTCGTCGGGGTAACAACCTTCACGGAATCCTGCCGTTTAGTATGAGGCATATTTGTTATTTAGGAAAAGAAAAAAGTCCACGAAGTACACAGCTAGCATAAAGAGAAAGCTCACGGCGAATCTAACGTGCCGCCATCTTGCTCCGCCCCCGTTCCCTCCCGTTGTCATTTCTTGTTTTAATAATTGCCTGTCTCATGTTTCTTATTGGCTTAAGATCAATCACCTTTTTCTTAACTCCACAAATTGTGAAATACCCTTTTTGCTACTTCAACCAATAGAATTCCCCCCCCCCCCCCCCTCCAACGATGGCCATACCCTTCAGTACAAAGACTCTAACAAGCTTCTTGGAGTCATTCTGAATTCACAACTCACTTTCAAATCACAAACAGACTCGGTTATCAGCACCTCCTTCTTTGCCTTTCACCACCTCTTTGCTGTTCATTCTCTTATTTCATTTTCACACATATGTTCCCTCATTCTTATGCTTGTTATATCCCACTTAGACTACTGTGGGTGGGGGAGCTCAGAAGGGTACTCAGAAGGGAGAAGGGGATTGGGGAGGGGTGCTCAGAGGTGAGAAGGGGATTGGGGAGGGTGGGGTGCTCAGAGGGGAGAATGGGGATTGGGGAGGGGTGGGGGTGCTCAGAGGGGATTGGGGAGGGTGGGAGAGCTCAGAAGGGTACTCAGAGGTGAGAAGGGGATTGGGGAGGGGTGGGGGAGTTCAGAGGAGGGATGCTCAGAGGTGAGAAGGGGATTGGGGAGGGTGGGGGTGATCAGAGGGGTGGGGGTGCTCAGAGGGGATAAGGGGACTGGGGAGGGAAGTGCTTATGGGAGAAGGGGTCTGGAACTGGGGGCTGAAAAGGGGCAGGGGCTGAAACTGTGGGGACTGGGGGCTTTAAAGGGGACAGGGAGAACTGGCTGGGGCTGAAGCTCGGGACTGGTGAGAGAAAAGGGCTGGGGTTGAAACTAGGGTTGAAAAGGGGACAGGGAGAAGTGGCTGGGGGCTGAAGCCCAGGACTGATGGGAGAAAAGGGCTGGGGACTGGTGGGATAGTGGGGCTGAAAAGGGTGGCAGGTGGGAGATGTGGGCTGGAACTGGAACTAGGCGCAGGTGGAAAGAGGGGGCAGAGAGAGGGGACAGACCCCGGATGGAAGGAGGGGGAGCGTGAGGGAGGGCAGACCCTGGATGGATGGGAGAGGGAGGGCAGACGGATCGAAGGGGCAGAGAGAAAGGGCAGATGGTGGGTGGAAGGGGGAGAGAGAAAGAGGGCAGATGGTGGATGGAAGGGGCAGAGAGAGAGGGCAGACACTGGATTTCAGAGAAAGAGCGAAGCCAGATGCTGGATGGAAGGAAGACAGTGAAAAGAAGATGAGGAAAGCAGAAACCAGAGACAACAAATTGTAAATAAAATATATATATTTTTTATTTTTTTGCTTTAGGGTATAGTATTGTATCTGTGTTTATGTGTTAATAAATGTTTATAAATAGAACATATAAATAAGGTAATCATTTTATTGGACTAATTTCAGAGAACAGAACCCCCTTCCTCAGGTCAGGATAGGATACTATAACAGCACTATACTGTATTGACCTGAGGAAGGAGGTTTTGGCCTCTGAAAGCTAAATGTATTAGTCCAATAAAATGGTATTTTATTTTCTATATTTGTTTTAGTTCTATTTGTTAATTTGTAAAGTGGTGATCAGATTTGTTAGTTTTTTCAAATTTACATCCACTGTCTTTATATTTTGCACAGTACTAGGGGACATTTTCTGTTTCTGTGGTGTTGCATTGTATGCAGAGTCTGGCATCGGGGGTTCAGTTTAATTTTTGTCTAAATAGAAAGTTTATGATTACTTATTCTATAGTGGATTAGGGTGTATCTCTGTTTGTGAAAAAGACATGGCTTTCAGTTGGCATTGACTGTGCAGGATCTACGATCTGTACTAATCTGTCTGTTTTCGTTTTACAATAGGTGAATTGATGTTCTAGTGCTCACTGTAGCGTTTAAGATGCTTGTGTGACTTGTAGAAATGACTGCTTATTGTATGGTAGAATTGCGCTATAGTGTTTTGTATTCTCGGTATTCCTAGTACTGGATTTGGGGGAGGGGGTGTTAAAAAATGACCGGCCCTGGGTGTCAACTACCCTAGCTACGCCACTGGACCCAAACTTTGGAACAACTTGCCCCTCTCCATTAGAAACCAACCGACCCTCACCTCTTTTAAGAAACTACGTAAGACCTATCTTTTCCTAGAGTCCTTCCCATCCTCCGCTACTTAGGTCTCTGCTCAGCTATATTCTGTCTAGTACCCCTTTTTCTCTTAACTCCTTTTTATTGTAAACCACTGCGTTGCCTATGCTGAGGCTAACGTGTGGTATATATCAAGTGGCATAAATAAATAAATATCATTTCCTTTTTCCTGCTGGCGATTGCTGTCACTATGCACCCAAGCATCCTTCTGGTTTTGTTATTGCTTTTGTCTACCTATTTGGCCACTTTAAGATCATCAGATATGATCACCCTCAGGTCCTGCTCTTCTTCTTTCATGCACATCACCCACTTCCTTGGGTTTTTGCAGCCCCAAAACATTTTTTAGCATTAAATCTTAGTTGCCAAATTCTACACCATTTTTCAAGTTTTTCTAGATTCTTCTTCTTAACTGCAATGTCAGGTTTAATGAGCCTTGGAAAGGAAGAATCAATGTGATATGCTCTGCATATGAATCAAATAGAATCCCCAGTTCCCATAAGCCAGCCCCTTAAAAAGCAAACAGTTCTTATACTCTTTCCTAAAAACAAACAAACAAAAAATCTTTTTCCTCCCTCATATCCATTGATAGGCAAAAAGGCAGGTACATGCACAGGCTCACTGCTCTAACAGCCACCCCACTTCCTCAGGACTGCACCCTCTCCCAAGCTCACATTGAATATGTGCATAGTGCATGGCGAACGGCGAAAAGAATGCACACTGTACAGAATTCATGTATTACATATCTGTAGAGACACTATCCTGCTTATTTTCGAAAGAGAAAAACACCTATAGTGTGACCTAAATCGGGAGATAGACGTTTATCTCGCAAAGGCGCCCAAATCAGTATAATCGAAAGCCGATTTTGGGCGTTTCCAACTGCACTCCGTCGCGGAAACAAATAAAGTTGATGGGGGCGTGTCGAAGGCGTGGTGGAGGCGGAACTGGGGCGTGGTTATCAGCCGAAGAGAGATGGGCGATTTTGGGTCACTTTTTTTGGACCCTTTTTTTCACGAACAAGTCCCAAAAAAGTGCTCCAACTGCCCAGATGACCACTGGAGGGAATCGGGGATGACCTCCCCGGACTCCCCCAGTGGTCACTAACCCCCTCCCACCAAATAAAAACCCACTTTACAAACTTTTTTTCCAGCCTGTATGCCAGCCTCAAATGCTGTACCCACCTCCATGACAGCAGAATGTGTTTGATCCTGTCACAGCCTTTCCCTGGGTCAGATGTGGCTCTCGGGTGCAGTACAGGGTCACATCAGCATTGCATTGTGGTGGGTGTAGGGTATTGGACTCCGTGATTTCATTAGCTTGTGTTACAGTCTCACGATGTTGGTAGTTGGTAGGCTCTTCTCCCATGGTGCTTTTCCCCCTGCCTACTGGGTCAGAGTGTGCCCTGTTATGTTTCCTGTTGTAGTCCATGTGGTAGTGGCCATTTTTGTAAGCCGGTTTTAGTTCACTTTCCTGTGTTAGCCACATTACAGAACTTAGTTCTTCCCTTGAATGTGGCTGAAAGAGGGCATTGTACAGCATTCTGCCAGTCTGACCTACTGCTCATCTCAGTACCAGGGAGACTCGTTGCCAGTGGGGCACAACCTCTGATCTGCAGTTAACTGTGAGTAAATGCGGTTATTCCAATAAAGGATGTTTTCGGAGAGATTAGTCTTTAGGTGTCAACTGGTGTGCCAATGTTATACAGCAGCAATGAGTCCTAGAGGCCTGCGTGTATGCAGGTCCCTGGAGCACTTTTAGTGGGTACCGCAGTGCACTTCAGCCAGGTGGCCCCAGGCCCATCCCCCCCCCCACCTGTAACACTTGTGCTGGTAAATGGGAGGCCTCCAAAACCCACTGTACCCACATGTAGGTGCCCCCTTCACCCCTAAGAGCTATGGTAGTGTTGTACATTTGTGGGTATTGGGTTTTGGGGTAGGGGGGTTGGGAGCTCAGCACCCGTGGTAAGGAAGCTATGCGTGTGGGAGCTTTTTCTGAAGTCCACCGCACTGACCTAGGGTGCCCAGTTGGTGTCCTGGCATATCAGGGGGGCCAGTGTACTACCAATCCTGGCCCCTCCCACGACCAAATGGCTCGGATTAGGACGTTTTTGAGCTGGGCATTTTTAGTTTCCATTATCGCTAAAAAAAACAAACGCCCAGCTCATAAACGTCCATTTTTTCGAAAATACGGTTCGGCCCGCCCCTTCACGGACCCGTTCTCGGAGATAAACGCCCATGAAGATAGGCGTTTCCATTCGATTATGCCCCTCCATGTTATTTTCAAAAGTGCAGTTTAAGCAGGCCTGTTCTTTCTTTAGATAAAATAGTCCATCACCTAGATCACTAGAACTGGGAGCCAATAAAAGCACTCCCCAGAGATTGATCCTGATAGAATTCCTTTTGGTGTTTGCTTTAGTGGCAGCAAGAGCATGTATACTGCTACATTTCTCACATGTTTCTCACAGTGCTGAACTTTAAGATGTGGAGATGCGTGAGGTGCAGCGCAGAAACTTAAATTCTCTGCCGAAAATTTCACCCTTATCTGGATGCGCTCTGGCACATGACCCCCAAACATCCCCCCCCCCCTTCCTCTGTGCTAGTGAGCAATTTACTGTCTGCTGCCCATTACATTCAATGGAGTGGAGGAGCAGCCTAATGGTTAGACCAGCAGGCTGAGAAACAGGAAAGCCAGGTTTAAATCCCACTGCTGCACCATGTGTTCTTGGGCAAATCACTGAACCCTTCATTATTTCAGGAACAACTTAGATTAGGGAAGGAAAGTGTCTGAAAAGTCTCAAGTTACTACTGAAAATTTTTGAGCTAAATCCAAACCCTCTTTTTCTTGCTACACACAACTCGGGGGGCTGGTCTTCAAGGGTGGTCTTTAAACATTCTCCAAGCCTCTACCACCCTAAGGGATAGGCCCCTTTAAATGAGCATCAGTCTTCTTCCTACCTATGTCCTCATTTACATAGTGGAAACACTGTTCAAGCTGCTTAAGCTAAAGGGGAGCATGATAGTTCCCTAGGGTGACTGATGCCTGGCACTGACCCGGAGCTGTGGCAAAAGGGGGTCTGAGCTGGCATCGGCATGTGTTTTTGACATGTGCTGAGGTCCCCTTTTACCACAGCAGGTAAAAGGCTATTTGTTTTTAAAGAAATGGCTGTGTGGTAAGCAGGGGCGTAGCCAGACAACAGATTTTGGGTGGGCCTAGGCAAGAATTGGGTGGGCACCAAGTTTTCTCCCCCCCCCTCCCCCCCAAAAAATTATCTCAGCTGGTGGGAAAATGCTTCATTCCACCTTGGCAGCAGGCATGCACTGAAAACTGAGCATGCGCAGGTGCCAGTGTCATGGAGAGTAGCGTTTTTGTTACCATCAGGGGAAAATCTTCAGCTGGCAGAGCTTGGGATTCCCACCAGTTACCACTAAACATGTGCTACTGTTGGGTGGGCCTGAGCCATAAATGGGTGGGCCCTGGCCCACCCAAGCCCACCTGTGGCTACGCCACTGGTGGTAAGTGAAGCACTTGCTGTGTGACCATTTTTGGGGGGGGGGGGGGGGGAAGCACTTACTGCCACCCATTGAGGTGGCAGTAAAGGCTCCCGCGCTAACCCACCAGTGCTACGAAATATTTTTGTAGTGCCAGAAATGGTGCACACTTGAGGTGGGAACTACCACCGGGTTCCTGTGGTAGCCTGGTGGAACTTCCAGTTTAGTGAGCGGTAAGCCCACTTTGGGCTTACCGCCACTTAGTGAAAGACCCTCTCAGTGCGCACTCACATCCACACCTTCAGGAAAAGATGAATCTGTTTTTTAAAATTGTATTTCTCATTTAATTTAAATTTGGCATTTATAATCTGTTTAACCATCAGTTTCAAGGTGGAGAACAATCACACATTATACCTATCCCTAGAAGGCTCACAATCTCGGTTTTAGTACCTGATGCAATGGAGGGTTAAATGACTTGCCCAAGGTCCGAAGGAGCTGCAATGGGACTTGAAACCAAGATCAAAGCCAACTGCACTAACCATTAGACCACTGCTCCACTCAAGGCTCGATTTACAAAGGCTTTGTCCCTATTTCTTATTGGGATTCTTAAGACAGTTGTATTCCTTAGGCTCTCCACTCAGTACCAAAATCAAATATCAAATGACTTGCAAGTCATTTTTAATAGTGACAGAAAAAGTGACCAACACACAGATGAAACAAATTATAGCCAATGCCAAGCTAATAGTTCTAGGAGGGAGACTTTTTGGCTAGTCCTGGTTTCGAACTTACAACCCTGAAGCTGTATGAAATTTGTAGTCCTTGCTTCTGCCCGCTGATATCAGCCCTTCAGGTCCCCTTCTGCACCAGGATAGGGCCCTCAGAAATCCAGCACTGGCTTAAAATCTCCCTCCTGGAACTGGGTAACTTGGTAGCTCTGAAATTATTTGTAGAGCATGAGAGAGACAGGGACTGTTTTTACATTTCTTCTGGAACAAAGATAGATTCCTTGTGTGTAGAATAAAGAGTATGTGAGGTGTCAGGGTGTCGTTGCAAATCTGTATGTTAGTATTAAATGGCTTTGGACATTCAAAATCATTGAATGCTTTATCCAGACGTTTGCTGATCCTCCTTTGTTCGCTAAGGAATGCAGGGAATTACTAGTTTTGATTTCCTTAGGTTTCACCCTCCACATGGTTTTCAGTAATACCAATTATCTCAGGATCAATTGTAGTTTTAATCTGCATGATTATCATTTAAGGTGGAAAATTACACTTCTAGCACACAACATAATTAATAACCTGAAATTTGCACTCATTGCTTTTACTGGAACCATACCTACAAATGAGGAATGGATTTGTTTAAAAAAAAAAAAGGCAGTGGGTGGAATAAGATGTAAAAGAATCTAATTGGACACAATTTCAGCAAGAAAATTTCACTATACTGGCAATGGTGAGCTGAAAGTTATTTGAATTTCCAATCAAGGCATTCAATGGTATCTTTTACTATCTATGATGTATTTTAAGCAGAGAAAATGACCTCATCAGTCCAAGCTAGGCGTTGTTACGCTTCATGTGCTCGAACGCCAGCAAACTTTGGACTCCGTTATAATCCTCGGTCATGAAAAAACTCTGCTCCCTATCTTTATTTAATATCGAACTTTGAAAACAGTATTTAATGTTACTTAGCTTTTTAATCTTGCCCTACGGGGCTCTCCGTTTCGCTATGTGTAATAAGCTTCTTCAAGGGGCCAAGCAACTTTTTTGGCTAATCACGATATCTCATATCTTTTCACTACCGGTGTCATAGGAGCAGAAACGCCATGTTATGAGATATCGTGATTAGCCAAAAAAGTTGCTTGGCCCCCTGAAGAAGCTTATTACACATAGCGAAACGGAGAGCCCCGTAGGGCAAGATTAAAAAGCTAAGTAACATTAAATACTGTTTTCAAAGTTCGATATTAAATAAAGATAGGGAGCAGAGTTTTTTCATGACCGAGGATTATAACGGAGTCCAAAGTTTGCTGGCGTTCGAGCACATGAAGCGTAACAATGCCTAGCTTGGACTGATGAGGTCATTTTCTCTGCTTAAAATACATCATAGATAGTAAAAGATACCATTGAATGCCTTGATTGGAAATTCAAATAACTTTCAGCTCACCATTGCTGGAATAAGATGTAAACATCCTTTTGTGAAGGGGGAAAAAACTGCATATGAAGATGTCCTTGATGGCACTGCCCAAGGAAGAAGAGGGGTGAGGGCTTCCAGATCTTAAATGTTATAACATTGCTTGTCTTTTACATCAGGCCAGTGACTGGTCAGAGGGAATGGCCACTTATTGTAATTAGAACAACAAATAGCTGACCCATATCATCTGGCATATCTACTTCATGCTATTGGTGCAGACTTACTAGTCAGGCAAAAGAAAATCCTATAATTTTTTCAGTATACTGGGCGTGGAAAATGGGGCATAAATGTTTTAAACTGACACCCTCCTATTCCCCATATTTGCCCATAGTGGGAAATAGAAATGTTGAGCCTGGCACACAGAGGATGGGTTTTTTTGAGCAGGAAAACCAAATGGATTCAAAGTTGGAAAACTTGAAAAGTTTGCAACAGCTCATAGATGAATATACCAGGCAATTGTGTTACTTTGAGATTTACAACAGAGATATGGCCTAGACTGTAGAGATATTTATTATATGCAAGTAGTTCACTATCCGCCTTATTTTCGACCCAAAGAGAAAGACGCCCATATTTCGACCCAAATCGGGAGATGGGCGCCTTTCTCCCGTGGGCGCCCAAATCAGTATATTCGAAAGCCGATTTTGGGCGTCTTCAACTGCACTCCGTTGCGGAAATGGCCAAAGTTGATGGGGGGCGTGTTGGAGGCGGGACTAGGGCGTGTTTATAGGCCGAGGAGAGATGGGCGTCCTCGACCGATAATCAAAAAAAGAAAGGCGTTTTTAGTGCGAATTTGGGTCACTTTTTTTGGACCGTGTTTTTTCATGAACAAGTCCCAAAAAAAGTGCCCTAAATGACCAGATGACCACCGGAGGGAATCAGGGATGACCACTCCTGACTCCCCCAGTGGTCACTAAACCCCTCCCACCCCAAAAAAAACAACTTTAAAAACTTTTTTTCCAGCCTGTATGCCAGCCTCAAATGTCATACCCAGCTCCATCACAGCAGTATGCAGGTCCCTGGAGCAGTTGTTAGTGGGTGCAGTGGACTTCAGGCAGGTGGACCCAGGCCCATCTCCCCTACCTGTTACACGTGGTGGTAAATGGGAGCCCTCAAAACCCACCAGAAACCCACTGTACCCACATCTAGGTGCCCCTCTTCAGCCATAAGTGCTATGGTAATGGTGTAGAGTTGTGGGGAGTGGGTTTTGGGGGGATTTGGGGGGCTCAGCACCCAAGGGAAGGGAGCTATGGACTTGGGAGGTAGTTAACTTTTTTTTAAATTGTTACAAGTGCCCCCTGGGGTGCCCGGTTAGTGTCCTGGCATGTGAAGGGGATTAGTGCACTACGAATCCTGGCCCCTCCCATGACCCAATGCCTTGGATTTGGTCGTTTTTGAGCTGGGTGCCTTCGGTTTCCATTATCGCTGAAAAACAATACTGCCCAGCTCAAATCCACATAAATCCGATGCATTTGGCTGGCACAAACCGTATTATCGGAACAAAGATGGACGCCCATATTTTTCGAAAATACAGTTTGTCCCGCCCCTTCACATACCCGTTCACGGAGATAGACGCCCATGGAGATGGGCGTTTGCATTCGATTATGCCCCTCCACGTTAAGGATGTTTTAAGGCAGGCTCCACAGGGCTTGGGGAAGATGGATTTTGATGTTATATGGTCCCAAGTGAAAATGGAAAAAGGACAGATAGATAATTATTATTGCAAATATTATGCGCCAATGCATAAAAGCTCCTTTTTACTCTGCTGTACAGAAATGAGTGCATGTGGTGAAGGTGGACTATATACTGATGACGTTTTCAGAGAAGGACTGGGGGAGGGGGAGACACAGTGGTGGAATGTGTGCAACTACAAAAGCTTCATTTTAAAATAATGTAGTGAGGGGCCCTTTTACTAAGCTGTGAGGTGCCTACGTGCACCCAACGTGCGCCAAATTGGAGTTACCGCCTGGTTACCACGTGGCCCTTGCGGTAATTTCAATTTTGGGTGTGCATCCGCTACGTGCATTTGAAAAATATTTTTTATTTTCTGGCACGCAGCATCTACTTGTGTCACTTGGCATTTGATGCGCATAGACCATTACTGCCCGGTTACTGCATGAAACCTTACCGCTAGGTCAGTGGCTTGCGGTAAGGTCTCAGACCCAAAATGAACGTGTGACAATTTTCATTTTGCCGCACGTCCGTTTTCTGCAAAAAAAGGCATTTTTTGTAGGTGCGCTAAAAAATAGTTCTGCGAGCACCCAAAACACGCAGGCCATTTTTCAGCCCACCTTAGTAAAAGGACCCCTGAATGTAGATGCATCCCATATGGGCCCATAAAGTTTGGCCATCAATATCAGCGTGTTGTCTGAAGTGTGGCATGCAGAGGATACGCTGTTACACTGTATCTGTTAACACTCCCAAAGACAATCTTTTTGGACTGCGATTCACTCCCAACGTCAAACCTTGTTGGGTCAGTTAATACCTAAAACAGAGAGCTTTGTATCACGGATGACATGGAGTTGTCCTCTTTATCACAGGAGCCGTTTGTCCGAAAAAAAGATATAATGTTATCATGGATACAAGCTGAGCCCCCTACCTTTTCTTTATGGAGAACCCAAGCGCACTTTTTTTTAATTTAATTTATTTATCAGTTTTAATATAACAGACTCAACAAGAGTATCAGAAATACAAGAAATAATAACACTCCAATATCATTATATAATCAAATCAATTCTTCAGTTTATCGACCAATAAACATTTAAGGTAAAATGATCCAAGATTAGGAAAAAGAAAGTAAAAATAAAATTTTTACAAGTAATTAAATGTCACACTATTGTTACTGCTATCAAAAAGTGTCTCGCCTCTTAGCCTATCTAGTAGTGTCGTCTGGTACTTCAATTGTCACATTAACATCCTCTTTAGAAACCAAAAAATCTATCAACTGTTTTGGATCAAAAAACTGAAACATTTTTGTTTGATACACAATTCTACATATACAGGGAAATTTTAGAATATAGTCAGCTCCTATGGCGAGAGTTCTCTGGCGTAGTGCCAAAAAGGCACCTCGCCTTTTCTGAGTTTCTCTCACCAGGTCTGGGTATATTCTTACTTTTGATCCAAAAAAAGTTGTTTGTAAATGCCTAAATAAAAGTCTCAAAACCGCGTCCCGGTCCATTTCTAGTGCAAAAACAACCAGTAATGTTGATCTTTGAGTTACTACCTCCAACGAGGATTCTAGAAATGATGTCAAGTTCATACCATCCCCTCCATTGTGTTGAGAAGAAGAATTGTCCACACGATTTTTATTTGGCAAATATTGGGCCCACACAATAGGGGGTAGTGATTCACTAGACATACCCAATATCTCAGTCAGATATCTTTTTACCATATCAATGGAGGAGATCAGAGGAGATCTTGGAAAGTTAGTAAATCTTAAATTCAGTCTTCTTGATTTATTCTCTAAGTATTCCAAACGCCGTGCCATATAACTCCTGTCTTTAATCATAGAATGACTAAAGACCTCCAAAGATTGTACTTTTTCTCCAATTTTCTCCACTTAGGAAACATTATTAGTGATTGTTTGAGCCTGCTGGAGGGTTACGCTTGATAAAATCTTTATATCAGACAAGTTTTTCAAAATTTGTTGTTGTAAAGAGGCATGCATAGTGGCATTTAAGTCCCAGAGTGCTTCCAATGTCACCACGGGAGGTTTTGGGATTATACCCGCTTCTAAAGCCAAAGGGAGACGTTAACAAGCACACTTTTTATCGAGAATGGAATGTTTAATGGCAATGAGATTGGGGGGGAGGAGGAGCAATAAAGCACTTTCTGGTAATATGGGACCCTTTTTTGGCTTCCTTAACTTTGAGGATGCGTAGTATTCAAATCTAGGCTAAAAGCCCAACTTTTTGATGCTGCTTTTAACTCCTATCCCTTACTCACTTGTTCAGTACCCATATTTTATCATTCCCACCTTAGTAATTCCCTTATTTGTCCTGTTTGTCTGCCCTAATTAGATTGAAAGCTCTGTCGAGCAGGGACTGTCTCTTCATGTTCAAGTGTACAGTGCTGCGTACGGCTAATAACGCTGTAGAAATGATAAGTAGTAGTAATCGGTTGCATGTATGATGGGGTGGGGGGGGGGGAAGAAGATAAAAAAAATAGATGATGATATATGTACTTGCTAATGGACAAATAGATGATATCTATTTTCATGGATAAGAAAACATGTATTAGTTGTGGATATTTCATTTTTGATGTTTTGTGTTTTGATATTTTGTAATAAAGAAGAGTTTACCTAAAAATAAAAAGGCAGTGGTATGTAAGACAGTCACAGGCACTGTTATTTCCTTATCCATTTTTTCTACTGCTGAGAGTTCCTCTAAAACATTATACTCTACTTTGGCACAATTATCTTTGGTGAATTTATCTGCTGTTAAAATTTGTCTCTCATAACAAAGGTTGGGTGTAGATGTAGAAAAAAAAATCTGCTAGAGCAGGAGCCAAACCATCAATCAACATTAAGCCCAGATGAGTTTACGCTTGAGAGATGAAAGCTGGTCCTATAAGCTTGCAATAAAGTGCCTGTGTAATTAGACTGTTGTGCTTACATAGAAGATCAGTTTCAGATAGGTATTTTAATCCTGAATTCTTATAAATTCAGTATATAGCACTGGTGACTATTGCTGTGTTCCTTTGCTAGAGCTTCCCAAACTTGCCCTGAGGACCCCCATGGCCAGTTGAGTTTTCAGGCTACCCACAATGAATATGCATGAGATAAATTGAAATGCACTGGGTTTTTAATGCGTATTCATTGTGGTGATGCCAAAAACCTGAATTGCTAGGTATGATTCCAGGAGATGGTTGAGAAGCACAGCTCTGTCTTTAAGTTCTTGCTGGTAACTGGGAGACCTCTGATACGTCTGTGGTGAGACTAATAGAATGCCCCAATGATGAAGATGAAGATGAATATTTTGGTTTTAATTGTAACATGTACTCTTAAATTAAGAACTGCCTCATACCCTTAGGACAGTTATTGTCAAACCCAGTTGGAGTACAGAAGCCTGGAAGAGCAGTGGGATATATAGAGTGCTGCAGAATATTTTTCTGGAGTTGGTGGGGCTGCACAGGGACTTGTGGGAGTACACTACTGCCCTGAGCTCTACCCTGCCAACGCAGCCTACAGCTTCCTCAGCTCATGTCACTGGGGATGGCAACAACCAGGCACTGCAGCTTACAGCTTCCTCAGTTTATGCCTAGGGATGACGACAGCCACTACCTCAAGTGCTGAGATGGTAGGACCTACTAAGAAATCTCACCTAGGTCACACAGGAGCAAGGGTCAGTGGTTGCAACCCGGGATCAGGGGCTGCAAAACAGACAACTGTGCTGAGCGGGATGAGCAGCTGCCGTGTGGACCCCTAGGATCTATGTCATTCCCTGACATTACAGGGGCTGTATGGAAATCTCGGTGTCTGGAGGAGGAGGACCTGAGTGAGGTCTCCATGGGGAAGAGTGAGGACACTCCATCCACTTCGGAGAGGCCAGGTCTGTTAGCTGTTTGGCCACCTTAAGATCATCACGTATGAGCACATCCAAGTCTCGCTCCTCTTCACCCCCTAAACTGTACTGTTCCCTCGGGTTTTTGCAGCCCAAATGCATGATTCTGCATTTTTTAATATTAAATCTAAGCTGCCAAATTCCAGACCATTCCTCTAGTTTCACTAAGTCTTTCCTTATGTTATCCACACCATCAGGGGAGTCTACCGTATTGCAGATTTTGGTATCATCCACAAAGAATCAAGCCTTACCAGAAAGCCCTTCAGCAATATCGCTTACAAAAATGTTAAAAAGTACCAGCCCAAGAACCAAACCTTGCAGCACACTACTGGTAACATCCTTTTCCTCAGAATGAGCTCCATTTACCACTCCTCTCTGTCACCTTCCACCCAACCATTTCCTAACCTACTCAGTCACGTTACAGCCCATACCGAGGGCACTCAGTTTATTTATTAGTCATCTATGTGGAACCGTGTCAAAGGCTTGTGAAAATAGGAGACTGATCATCTAAATGGCAGATGAAGTTTAGTGTGGACAAGTGCAAAGTGGTGTACATAGAGGAAAAAAAACAACCGTGGGTACAAAAAGCTGGGTTTTGAGCTAGGAGTCACCACCCAAGAAAAGATAATAGATAATGCTGTATATTGAAATTTTCAGGCCAGGGTGCTGTGACAGCTAAAAGGGAAAGAGAATGGGACTTACTGCCTTTCTGTGGTTTTTGCAACTACATTCAAAGCTGTTAAAAGTACTTATTTATACCTGGGGCTATGGAGGGTTAAGTGATTTGCCCAGAGTATTAAGAAGCTGTAATGGGAATCAATCCCAGTTCTTCAGTACCAAAATCCACTGCACTAACCACTAGGCTACTCCTCCCTCTTGAAAGGGAAGGTGGTCATTATGGGGTCAATATTCAGTTGCTGGTGGTGAGCGTTTTGCTCGCCACTGACGGCGTTGTTCCCAGATATTCAAAGCTGGGACTTGTTCTGGCTTCGGCTTTGAATATTTGGTTATTTTTAAGCCAGCTAACACATAGCCGCTTAAGTTGATATTCATCACTTAAGCAGCTAACATATAGCCGCTTAAGTCGATATTCATCACAAGCAGCCATGGGTTACCATATAAAAATAGGACAGACATTTATGCAATCCCATTAGGGGCCTTTTTACTAAGCCGCGGTAAGCTCTAGAAACGTGCATCACACGCCGAAATGAGACTACCACCAGGCCAGTGTGCCCTCTTGGCAGTAATTTCAGATTTGGCATGCGCCCATAACACGTGGAAGAATTATTTATTTTATTTCCTCCTACGTGCACTGGCTCTGGTGGTAATCGGCACTTGGTGCGCACCGACGCGTGTGTAGCACATGAGCCTTTACCTCTAGATCAATGAGTGGCATTAAGGGCTCGGGTCAGTTTTGGATGCACGCTGGTTTCATTTTTACTGCAGACCCTTTTCCTGTCCCATTAAAAATAAGCCATTTTTGTAGATGCAGTAAAAACTGACCCGGCATGCACCCAATACACGTGCCTACACTACCGCTGGCACTTTTTACCGCGGCTTAGTAAAAGGGTCCCTAAAAGCGCTAACAATGGCTGCTTAAGTGATGACTATCAGCACTTAAGTGGCCAAGTGCTGACTCTGCGCCTGAATGCCCCCAAGACAGCCAGCTTTGTTTTTGGCACTAGCTACAATATTCAGCGGCACTTAGTCAGTTGAGAGCCACTAAATATTAGCAGTTAGCCCGACTAACAGGCTCATTTTTGAAAGAGATGGACGTCCATCTTCCGACATAAATCGGAACATGGATCTCCATCTCCCAGGGACATCCAAATCGGTATAATCGAAACCTGATTTTGGACGTCTCCAACTGCAGTCCGTTGCAAGGACGTCCAAATTTCAAGGGGGTGTGGTGGAGGCGTGATGAAGGCGGGACTTGGGCATGCCTAAGACTTGGACGTCTTTGACCCATAATCAAAAAAAGCAAGGACGTCCTAAAGTAAAACTTGGACATTTTCACCCGGACGTGTTTTTTTTTACGAATAAGGCACAAAAAGGTGCCTGAAATGACCAGGTGACCTCCCATTACTTCCCCAGTGGTCACTAACCCCCTCCCACCTTCAAAAAATATATCTTTAAAAATATTTTGTGCCAGCCTCAGATGTCATACTCAGGTCCATGACAGCGAATGCAGGTCCCTGGAGCAGTTTTAATGGGTACTGCAGTGCACTTCAGACAAACGGACCCAGGCCAATACCCCCCCTACCTGTTACATTTGTGAAGGAAACAGCGAGCCCTCCAAAACCCACCAGAAACCCTCTCTACCCACATCTAGGTGCTCCCTTTCACCAGTAAGGGCTATGGTAGTGGTGTAAAGTTGTGGGTAGTGGGTTTTGGGAGGGGGGTTTGGGGGGCTCAGCACACAAGGTAAGGAGCTATGACCTGGGAGCATTTTATGAAGTCCACTACAGTGCCCCCTAGGGTGCCCGATTGGTGTTCTGGCATGTCAGGGGGACCAGTGCACTACAAATGCTGGCTCCTCCTACTTCCAAATGGCTTGCATTTGGACGTTTTTGACTTGGACGTCTTTGGTTTTGAAAATCACCGAAAGTTAAAGACGTCCAAATCTAGGGACATCCTTGGATTTGGATGTCTTTGACGGTACTTTCCCCGCCTCCAGATTTGGACGTTTTACAAAGACGTCCAAATCCAAATTTAGACGTTTCTTTCGAAAATGCCCCTCCAAGTGATTCAACTGGTCAGTGGCTGGCTAAATCGTTTTGAATATTGGGCTCTTTATATTTATGTTTATTTAGTTTTGATATGCCGCCATTGCTGGCTATGTAGATTACAGTAACGTACAATACAATTGTGTAAACATTTTAAAATCACAGAAAAGAACTCCATTAATATAATAAAAAAAGTTCTCATTCCCACCAAAAGAAACAGATAGAGGGTAGCTATAATAAACAGAGAAAGTCAAAGAATCAGTGCGGACTCTGTATCTGAATTGCAAGGATCTATTATACTCAGAGGGATTTTATATCTTAATTTAAAGAACTGAGGGGCCCTTTTACTAAGCCACGTAGGTGTATACACGCATCCTACATGCATCAATTTGTAGTTACTGCCTGGCTACCACTTGGCCTGGGTGGTCATTTTGTTTTTTATGCGCGTCTGCTACGCACGCTGGAAAATATTTTTATTTTACGGCATGGTTACCGCTAAGTCATTGGGTGACAGTAAAGTGTCAGACCCAAAATGGACGTGCAGCCATTTTTATTTTGCCGCATGTCCATTTTCGGCAAAAACTTTAAAAAGGCCTTTTTTACAGGCCTGCTGAAAAATGAATATGCGCACGCCCAAAACACGTGCCTACACTAGCACAGCCCATTTTTCAGCGCACCTTAGTAAAAGGACACCTGAGTCTTCAGTAGTGACAAATTTGGAAAAAGAGGGGGGGAGGGAGGGGAGGGGAGGATGGTAAATCATTCCAGAATTTAGGAGCCATAAAGAAAAAAGCTGTGTTTCTTGTAGATTCATAGTGTGCCTTTTTTTTTTTTTTAACAGAGGGTAATACTAGACTGCAGTTTGGAGTTTATGGGATTGTCAGGAGAGATATGATGGTGTATTCTTATGACTAGGACAAAGAAAAATGTTTTAACATTCAAGCTATACAAAAAGCCATTACAAAATGCCTAATATTTATTTATTTGTTGCATTTGTATCCCACATTTTCCCACCGCTTTGCAGGCTCAATGTGGCTTACAATACATCATGAATAGTGGAAATATAAGAGAAAGTATACATTTAGTAATAACAGAAGGATCTTGGGTAACTTGATAATGGTAAATCATGATAGTAGTTTAGCAATCAAATATTATAAGAAATATATATATATATATATATATATATATATATATATATATATATATATATATATATAAGAAAATGTACATATAGTAATAACAAAGGATCTTGAACCGCTTAGCAAGGCCAGCATAACATATACATCGCTAACTATTTTGTGTTGTCATTCCCCCTCCCTCCTCCACCTAAGTGCAGGTCAGAAGGGTAAATAAATAAATAATATTTAAAACAGTATACAGTCAGTAGAACTTAATGTGCCCCTTGGCCACACAAAGAATCAGAGTAAAGAGTCTAACTCAAAGCAGAGTCTAAATAGCTCTGTAGAGAACTCCAGTTTTTCTCAAACGTTTCTATAGAATTTAATCTTAATTCTGTCAGCTTTTCCATGATGATTACATAATGAAGTTTCTGATGCCATCTTTCCATTGAGTGTCCATCCGCTGACTTCCGGTCGGCAGCAACTGAACCTCTCGCAACCACTAGACAATTCAAAAGGATTTTGTGTTGTGTAGGGATAAAACATATCAAATCAAGACATATTAAACTCAATTCTGGTTTCAGCTGTATATCACAACCAAGAGTGAGTGGATTGGATGGCTAAACCAATCTGATCCCAAAAATTCTTAATGATGGGACAGGATCACCATATACACTTCCAACAAGATGACAATATGGTGGGCATAAATTTTTGCATACTCACTGGTGTCATCTATCATCTGAAAAGAAGCTTAAGGTTAGTTTTTCTGAGTTGTGTTGAAATTGATATCTTATTTATAGACCAAATAACCTATTCTATTCTATTTGAGGTATTTATATCCCGCTAATATCAATACAGTGCAATCCGCTTAAGTGCAAGGGTCTGGGACCAAAGAAATACATGCAGTTAACCGGAGTGTGCACTTAACTGTTGTGACTCAAAAAAGAAGCTTGACATCTGATAAACATATGTACAGTACTGTTTATTATACGTACAGTGTACAGTCTCCGTTAACTGACGTTAGGCTTACTTGAAGTAATCAGTCATAGTCCTCTGTACACTCTTGTGTCTGTGAGTTCCATAGACTACGTCTGCCGGACGGTAAAACCTGTCATAGCACTGACATCCAGTGGCCTCCAGATAGGCTTGCACGGTGTTGAGACTCTCCAGCGCTCTTGCAAAAGTGACAGGAAGTTGTTGAATTTTGTCAGCATGTGCCTCGCTGCTCATTTCATCATCTGTTTCATCATCAGTTGTTGCCTGCGTGTAGGCGCATATCTGGACATCAGTGCTGTTGTCAGCTGTTTGTAGATCGTAATCAACAGCTACGTAGCAATGAAACTCCTCTTCAGTAACACTGGCTGGGATGTCAATAGCCTGTTCATCTGACACGTTTGCAACAGCTGCATCTGTTTCGTCCCTCTCACATCCCTAACAAAGCTTGCCCGCTTGTAGCAGTTCACAATGGTTGCCTGTGTAACATGATTCCAGGCTTCTTTCTGCATATGTAGGGAATCCAACAGTGATAGATTATGAGTCAGTTCAACAGCACGTTTATCCTTGCCAGTCTGCTCATCCATAATGCTCATCAGACGACGTAGCACAAGAACCCGATAATATTGTTTGAAATTGGCTATTATGCCCTGATCCATAGGTTGGATCAGAGAGGTAGTGTTTGGTGGCAGGAAGACCACCTTGACGTTAGACGGCCTGACATCATCACTGTGTGCAGCACAATTATCACAAAGCAGCAAAATCTGACACTTTTGTGCCCACATTCTAGTGTCTAACTTCTTTAGCCACTGCTTCCAAATTTCCCCAGTCATCCATGAATTTGCATTAGCCTGATATGACACAGGAAGTCGCTTAACATTCTTGAAGCAACGGGGCTGTTTGCTCTTTCCAATGACGAGCGGTTCCAACTTCTCACTCCCATCCATATTGCAGCAAAGGAGGATCGTCAGTCGGTCCTTCGACCTTTTACCTCCAGTAGTTTCGGCATGTTTGAATGCAAGTGTTCCATCAGGAATTGCTCGCCAGTAGAGACCATTTTCGTCAGCCTTGAAAATGTCACGAGGTGCAAACTCGTTCAAGATGGTAGGGAGAACTGAAACAACCCAGTTTTCAGCACCAAAGTCATCAGCGTCTTGTTTCTCACCATGCTGTTTCTTGAATTTTATGTTGTTCCTCTCCTTCCATCTTTCCAACCATCCAACAGTGGCTTTGAATTCAATTAGTCCAAGACTTTCAGCTAGCTGACTAGCTTTCTCCATAAGCAGTGGACCACTGACAGGAAACTGTCTGCTCCTGACTTGAAAAAATCACCGAAGAAGAGCATCTTCTACCTCCTCAGCTTTTCCTGCCCGTTTTCGTTTCCGGTGTGGATTTGTATTGTTTTGCTAGTTTTCTAGAAGCTGGTCTTTCTGCTTCAAGATACGTGAAATTTGACTGGGATTGACACCATATTCTTTAGCAATAGATGCTTGACTTTGTTTGTTTTCTAATTTTTTAAGAACTTCTATTCGTGCAGCCAGTGTTAAAGTCTTACAGTTGTGCGATGATGACGACTCCTGTGTACACTCTAACAACATTTTTCACTTATTCTGCCTGTGGCAGTTAACCAACGAGATTTCAAATTTACTGCCCCTTTGAAACGCGCCAATCGGCTTTCATATTCCGTGCGCGCTTATGCAGAGTCTTTCCTGCAGAGGAGTGGTCTTAAACCATTCATATAAGTGAATCTTGCACTTATCAGTGGTGCGCTAAACTGAAGTTTGTCCCCATAGAAATTGATGGCGCCAAAACTGGGACTGAAATACAGCATGCAGTTAAACAGAGCATGCACTTATCTGACGTGCACTTAAATGGAGTGCACTGTATTGAGTTTAAGCGAATTACAAGATTAAAAGAAAAAACATCAATAAAAACAAAAACAAAAAAAACATAATAAAAAATGCTAATAAGATTAATCATTCAAATACTTATTGAGAAGATAAGTCTTCAATCCTTTGTGAAACTGTAAATATCCAGAAATCACTCAGATATGTACAGGTATAGCATTCCACAGTTTACTAGCTTGAAAAATAAAAGAACCATCATAAAATCTGTTGTAGCGAACTTGTTTGATAGAAGGAAATCCCAACTGTAAAGTTGAATAAAAACAGGAATTCACTCAAAATGGATATCCACGGTGGAAGTAGGGGGGAACAATTCCCCTGTAATATGCTATATACAATACAAACTGTTTTAAAAACTATCCATGCAGAACTGGTAACCAGTGTAAACTTCTTAGGAAAGGTGTCACATGATCATAATGAGAACAGCCAAAGATCATTTTGGCTGCAGTATTCTGCAGTAGTTGTAACCTTCTGACTAGTCTTGAACTTAATCCTACGTATAAAACACTACAATAATCCAACTGAGGTAGCACAATAGCCTGAACCAACATGCAAAAAGTGTTCAGTAAAATAAATAGAGGTCTTTTTGCCCTCAATTGTCTTAATTTATGTTTAAATCTATTTTTATTGGCAGTCATAATCGACGTCACATTTTACACAATTCTTCCATATATACTTAAACCCAAGTATTTGACAAAACTTTCATCATATGATTATACATATTATGGGCGAATGCTATCGCCTTGTCTCTTAAACTTTTAGTAACAAGAACATCTGTATTGACAGCTTTCACTATACATCTGAATTTGGTTATCTTTTATCCTTTTGATAACTTTTATCTCCCCTCTCCCTCCCATTCTAACTCCCTTCTCCCCCCCCCCCCCCGTTCCTTTTAAGTCATAGCAGTTTAGTCAGTAGTTCTTTATGTGGCTGCGTGCTGCAGATGTCATTGAGTCCCAAAACGGACTCCAACGCTGTTGGAATTTCACTCCAATCCTTGACTCCAAGTCCCTTATAGACATGCGCTCCATACGTAATAGGGACACCATACGAGCATGCCACTGCTGCCATGTAGGGTATTGATAGGATAGCCACTCTGCAAGGATCGCTTGCTTACCAACAATTATTACTCTCTGTATAAATGCAGCATATCCTTTTTTTTTTTAGGACACCCCCAAGTCTGGATGTCCAAATAGCAACAGTGGGTCATAATGCCATGCTTGTCTCCACATCTTGGTGACCCAGGCTATGATTTGTTTCCAAAATTTCTGTATACCGACGCAAGTCCAAAACATATGGCCTAGAGTAGCTCCTGGGGCACCACATTTTACACAATCTCCCCAGGGCGATAACCCCATGTAAAATGCTCATTTTGGTGGGATGTACAGGCGTAGAGCTATTTTATATTGTAATTCCCAGTGGGTCGCAAAATCTGTGACTCGTCTTATCTGCAGAACATGAGATTTCAGCTGTTGTTCCAAAACTGTTATTTGCAAATCCACAGTCCACAAGTGTGCCAATCTGCGGTATTCCAGTTCTGGGGTTGTATCCCGTATATGTCTGTGATGATACGACATCGGTACTCTCTGCTGTGACTCCAAGGTAAAAGCTGAAGAGAGTTCTTCTTGAACATCTTCTGTCATCGATGTCCATGGTAGTGTAGAGATATAGTGGCTCAGCTGTCCATAATAAAATTTATCACTATCCAATAGTGTATATTCGTTTTGCAAGTCTGGAAACGTTCGTATATGACCTTCTCTAGTCACCACTTGTAACAAATATACTATTCCTTTTTGTGTCCATTTTTGAAATACAGAGTACATTTGACCTGGTACAAAAGCAAAGTTATCACAAATTTGTAAGTATGGTGTCACTTTTATATCAAGGTGGTGTAATCGGCACACCCATCTCCATATTGCTCTAGCCGTTGTCATAATCCCAGAGTATTTTAAGGTATATGGCATGGGTGCGCCTGTAGCGTGTAGGTAATTGCTAAAATGTAATTTCGGGGTAAGGCTCAATTCTAGGGCTGTATTTGTGTAATCACTGGTATTTCTATACCAGTCATTTATGTGCCTCATTCCGCTAGCAACATTAAGATAGCGGAGGTTTAAGAGTCCCAACCCTCCATATTCCACTGGTATACTTAAAGAATTAACAGATAAACGGGCCTTTTTCCCTTTCCAAAGAAATGTCTGTAGCTGTTGATTCAAAATCTGTTCATCTTTTCTCCTCAAATACAGTGGTATAGTTTGAAAACAATAAATCCATCTGGGGGCTATAATCATATTAAATAATGCTATTCTCCCTAGTAACGATACCGGGAGTGCACTCCAAGTTTGTAAACTTAATTTTGTGTCTGTAAGCAATTTTTGTAAATTAAGTTCATATAGCTGTGACAACTGATCTGGAATGCGGATTCCCAAATACTTAATAAATCTCTTCTCCCAAGTAAGGGGAAAATTATTCTTCCAATCTTGGTTATCTCCCTTAACTACCTCTAACGCTGACGATTTAGACATATTTAGCTTAAGACCTGATAGTTGTCCATATCTATTTATTTCAGTTAACAGAACTCGCATTGATCTAGGTGGGTCAGTGACAGTCAACAGCAAGTCATCAGCGAAAGCCAGTACCTTCACCTGCTGTCCTGCCACCGATATTCCTGTAATGTTTCTTTGTTTCATGAGTGTACGTATGAGTGGTTCTAATGATATCACAAAGAGGGAAGGTGAAAGAGGGCAACCTTGCCTAGTACCCCTCATAATCTCAAACTCTTTCCCTCGCAATCCATTAACCAACACTTGTGCTCCTGGCTTGTAGTAAAGAGCCTGAGTCGCCCACAGAAACCAGCCTGTAATTCCCATAGCTTCCATAGTATGAAATAAGTATTCCCACCCTACCCTGTCAAATGCTTTATCTGCATCTAGACTCACTATTACTGATGGGATCTCCCCCTCTTGGCTGGATGCCATCGCCAATAATAGGCGGCGTACATTATGCGTGGCTTGCCTATTTCGAACAAAGCCTACTTGCTCCATTCCAATTAATTTGGGCAAATATTTTGCAAGTCTTTCCGCCAGTATTCCTGCCAACAGTTTTGTGTCTACGTTCAACAGAGATATTGGTCGGAAATCTTCTGCTCTATTATGCGGTCTTCCCGGTTTAGGTATTAATGTAATTAAAGCTGAGTTGGCATAACGGGGGAAGCCCCTCCTCTCTATCACCTCCTCAAAATATTCTAGTAATGCCAGTTGTGCTTCCAGGGGCAAGCTTTTGTAATATTCCCCGGAATACCCATCGGGTCCTGGTGCCTTGCGTAATTTAAGTTTCTTAATCGCCTGTTGCAGTTCTCCCAGGGTCAATGGTGCATTTAGCACAGTCAATTCTTCACTCGTCAACTTTGTGAGCCCCGCCTTATCTAAGTATTTGTGTACCAAACTTGGTTCTGGTGGAGCACTGGCCGAGTAAAGTGAGGTGAAATGATTAGTAAAAGCCTGCCCAATTTCATTTTGTGTGACTATAATTTTACCTGTATCATCCTTTAACGCAGTCACCACCTGAGGTGCACCCCAATTTTTGATAACTCTAGTTAATAACCTCCCTGTTTTATTACCAAAACGTTGTAATTTATATTTATAGTAGATCGAGGACCTGGTCTCATTTTCATGCAATAAAGTGTTTAGAGTTATTTGGATTGCTTTCATATTCTCTAAAGCAGTTAATGTGTGTTTATGTGCATATATTCTCTTAGCTTTCGCTAGCTGTTTTTCTAGGCGCAGAATGTTTGCCACCCGCCGCTTTCTCCTAATATTACAATAGGCTATGAGGTCACCTCTCAAGACTGCTTTCGAGGCAGACCAAAATAAAGATGGGTCTGTTTGTGCATGTTCCTTATTATTAATGGCGTAATCACCCCACTTATTTGCTAAGTATTTCTGAAACAGGGGGTCGTTATGTAAATATGCTGGGTATCGCCATCCTGTTCCTCCAGCACCCCCGCCCGTAATCTCGAGATCTAGCCACACTGATGCATGGTCTGATATTTCTTCCGGTCCTATATGGGCTGCCTTTACCTGGGAAAACATAGATCTTTCTATGAATATGTAATCTAACCTCGCTAAGGTGCCATGTGCCCTGGATCTATGTGTGTAATCTTTTTCCCCAGGATGCATCACTCTCCAGGTATCTACTAGGTTTAGAGCTTTTGTGAACATTTTCAATCCTTTCGCCCTCTGTCCTAAATAATGTGATGAAGTGGGATTTGAGGTATCTTCTCTTGGATTAGATACTAAATTAAAGTCACCCAATACTAACAATTTATTTATTTTATGTTGGATACAACTATTTTCTAGCGATCTGAAAAACCCTGGGTCATATTCATTTGGGCCATATACCCCCACTAATAAAAATTCAGTGCCCTGCATCCATACCTTTAAAAGGAGGGTACGCCCATGTTTCCCTTTCTCCACTACCGATATTTTACATGCTAGTCCTTTTCGGATTAATACCACCACTCCACCTCGGCGCCCTTTGGCTGCTACTGCATGGCATTCCCCCACCCATGATCTTTGCAACTTTGCGTGTTCCACATCATTAAGTCTCGTTTCCTGAAGGCAAACTATATCAGCCTTATACCTTTTTAAGGCCGTTAAGATTTTATTCCGCTTTATAGGGGACGTTATACCCCCCACATTCCAAGATATTATTCTAATTGGCATACCATGAAAGTAATATTAGTATTCCCACCATCACCACCATATAAAGGCACCCCCTTGTTCATTGAGCACATATTGTAATTTGTCAGGTTTCTCATAATCTGTGCACATAAATATTCTATTAATAAGTTTCTAAATAAACATTTCTTACTGACCATCTGCCAAAAATTTCCCCCAATCTATTTCCCCTTCCCCCCTCCCATCCCCTTATCCCATCAACCCCACATATACCCTTCCTCATCCACCTAAACTAGTCAGGTGTTGAGATAAGGACTTCAGTGAACAGTAGAGACCCCAAACTCCACAGATTAACCAAACATGCATACATACACTTATTCTGAAGGTTCCATACATTGTAACTCCCACAGAACGCTTCTGCACAATGGAAATAAACTTATGTTCAAACAGCATCAATGATGTTATTTTCGACGAGATATTTTTTCGCATCTGATACTGTAGGGAATATTTTCCACTGGTCCTGTATGAACACTTTTAATTGAGCTGGGTATTGCAATACAAAGCGGATTTTCTTAAGTACCAAGGTTGAACAAATCGCATGATATTGCCTCCGTTTCTCTTGAACTAGAGTAGAAAAGTCTTGAAAAATCAACACATTCTTTTTATTGTATTTCAGCGTATCTCTTTTGTGCTTGAATCCTTGAAGGATTTCTAATTTATGGCGATAATTTAGTATTTTCGCGACAACCACGCGTGGGCGGTTATTATGGCGATCCTCTGTTCGGCGGCCCACGCGGTGTGCTCTTTCCACAATAAGCGGTCCCATCGTATCTGTAATCGCTAACTCTTTTGAGAGCCATGTTTCCAGCCACGTGTCAAGGTTTCTTTCTGGGAGCGCCTCGTCTAGCCCGACAATCCGTATATTATTTCGACGTGCTCGATTTTCAAAGTCATCCAACAAGTTTCTTTGATCTGCGAGCTGGCGTCGTAGGTTTATAATATCTGGGCTGAATCCACGTGTATCATCTTCAACGGCTGAAATTCTGGCCTCCAAATCTCCTACCCGGATTCCCATCCCGTCTAATGTAGTTTGGTAAGCTTCTAATTTGGTATTCAGCGCTTCCCATTTCGGCTCCCATGCTTTCGTGATCGCCTGGATAAGCTGCAGAAGTTGATTTTCAGTAAACGCAGGTCCCATAATCGCGGGTTCCTCCGCCATCTTGGTATCCCCGCTGCCTGTTTTAAGTTTGTCTTTTTTCGCGGATTTTTGAGCCATGTCTTTCGGAAGCACTTTGTAGTATTTTTCCATACAGTGAAGTCGTTCCGTAGGTTTTATTTATGCAAGATTTAAATTTTAGTGGAGTCAGGGGTCTCAGAGCTTCGACAGCAGGCTGCTCCCTAGCTCATGACGTCACCGGAAGTCCCAATTGTCTTAATTTAAAAAATAACTTCTTACTCAGATAGTTTATCTGTGAATTCATTGTCCACTGAGTATCCAAAATAATACCTAGAACCCTAGAGGATTTTTCAAACTGTAACTGTTCTCCGGAAGCTACAATCAAGCTGTAAGGGACCAAAGTAATATCATTGCAAAAATATAAATAATTTAATCTTAGCTGCATTTAGTTTTAAGAGATGCTGACTAGCCCAAGATTGAATCAAGGCTATACAATCAGAAATAGTAGTCTGTAATCTTAAGAAATCTGATGTTACTGGAATTAAAACAAAAATGTCATCTGCTTATGAACAACGACAGTAACCTGATGTCTTTTTCCAAGTCGCTTCTCCCAGTGACAGGTTAAGGTCAGATTCCCCGTGTAGCACATAATTATGCTTCACAAAGAGGGGCATAATCGAACAGGGTGCCCAAGTTTTCCTGAGGACGTCCTCGCAGGACGTCCCCGCAAAGGGGCGGGGAAACCCATATTATCGAAACAAGATGGGCGACCATCTTTCGTTTCGATAATATGGTTGGGACTCCCAAATCTCCACATTTATGTCGACCTTAGAGATGGTCGTCCCTAGAGATGGTTGTCCCCGATTTTCGGTGATAATGGAAACCGAGGACGCCCATCTCAGAAACGACCAAATCCAAGCCATTTGGTCGTGGGAGGAGCCAGCACTCGTAGTGCACTGGTCCCCCTGACATGCCAGGACACCAACCAGGCAACCTAGGGGGCACTGCAGTGGACTTCAGAAAAAGCTCCCAGGTGCATAGCTCCCTTACCTTGTGTGCCGAACCCCCCAAAACCTACTCCCCACAACTGTACACCACTACCATAGCCCTTAGGGATGAAGGGGGGCACCTAGATGTGGGTACAGTGGGTTTGTGGTGGGTTTTGGAGGGCTCACATTTACCACCACAAGTTTAACAGGTAGTGGGGGGTGGGCCTGGGTCTGCCTGCCTGAAGTGCACTGCAGTACCCACTAAAACTGCTCCAGGGACCTGCATACTGCTGTCATGGAGCTGGGTATAATATTTGAGGCTGGCATAGAGGCTGGCAAAAAATATTTTAAAAGTTTTTTAAGGGTGGGATGGGGTTAGTGACCACTGGGGGAGTAGGGGGAGGTCATCCCCGATTCCATCCGGTGGTCACCTGGTCATTTAGGGCACATTTAAAAAAAAAGGACCAAGTAAAGTCGGCCAAGTGTTCGTCAGGGACACCCTTCTTTTTTCCATTATCGGCCGAGGACATCCTTGTGTTAAGTACGCCCCAGTCCCGCCTTCGCTATGCTTCCGACATGCCCCCGGGAACTTTGGTTGTCCCCATGACAGAAAGCAGTTGAGGGCACCCAAAATCAGATTTCGATTATGCCGATTTGGGCGACCCTGGGAGAAGGACGCCCATCTTCCGATTTTGTGTCAAAAGATGGGCACCCTTCTCTTTCGAAAATAAGTCTGATAGTCTCCAATTGGAAGATATTGAATTTCATACCCAGCTCCCTGACAGCAGTATGCAGGTCCCTGGAGCAGTTTTAGTGGATGCAGTGCACTTCAGGCAGGGGGACCCAGGCCCATCCCCCCTACCTGTTACACTTGTGGTGGTAAATGTGAGACCTTCAAAACCCACCAGAAACCCACTGTACCACATGTAGGTGCCCCCTTCACCCCTTAGGGCTATTGTAGTGTTGTACAGTTGTGGGTAGTGGGTTTTGGGGGGCTCAGTACACAAGGTAAGGGAGCTATGCACCTGGGTGCAATTTGTGAAGTCCACTGCAGTGCCCCCTAGGGTGCCCAGTTGGTGTCCTGGCATGTCAGGGGGACCAATGCACTATGAATGCTGGCTCCTCCCACGACCAAATGGCTTGGATTTGGTCGTTTCTGAGATGGGCATCCTCGGTTTTCATTATCACCGAAAACCGGGGACGACCATCTCTAAGGACGACCATCTCTAAGGTCGACCTAAATTTCACAATTTGGGTGTCCCTGACCGTATTATCGAAACGAAAGATGGCCGCCCATCTTGTTTCGATAATACGGGTTTTCCCGCCCCTTCGCCGGGACGTCCTGCGAGGACACCCTCTGGAAAACTTGAGCACCCTGTTCGATTATGCCCCTCTATGAAGTTCTCCTTGAGTTTTATTAATTTCTCCTTTCATGGCTCTAGTTTTCGTGTTTAGATATTCTCTATCCAAGAGAACAAGCTTCTGCTGTAATGCATCCTCCTTAGCCTTTTTCTCCATTTTATTTTTGGCTCCCCAGTTTATTAACAATCTCCTCTCCCCACTTTATCAACACTCCCCTCTCCCCACTTTATCAACACTCCCCTTATTACTGCTTTCATCTCTTCCCAAAGGAGAGCATCTCTAACCTCTCCATTATCGATAGATTGAATATAGTTTAGTATTTCCTTTTGGACATCTTCCCTAATTACTGCATCTTTCATGAGGGATTCATTCAATCGCCAGAAGAACAAATGGTTACAGAAATTAGGAAAGCTGGCAAATTGGGAAACATTATAATAATGGGTGATTTCAATTACCGCTTACACAAGGAATTTGTAGAATTCTGACCTCACTGAAAAAAATAACCACTTGTACAATAGTACTCTGTATCAGAAAGATTGCCAGAATAATTAAAAGTGGAGAAAAAAGACCTCAATAGACAAAAGGAGACACACTTATTCATAAGGCAAGACTTCAATATATAGGTGACTCACGTCGTCATCAGTCATAAAAAAAGACTCCATTAATATATGGACCTAAATAGTCCTTCATAGAGCAAAAACCCTTACTGATACAGAAAAAGATTTGAAAAATATACAAAAATTAGTTGCCACATCCATAGTATCACAAAGTACTTATCTTGGAATGATCCAAAAGTGTCACTTCAATCCTAGTATGATCCAATATTGTCACTTAAATCACGACAGGGGTTTCATGTTTTGCCAATCCAAGCTGCTTCAAGGGAAAAAAATTCTAACAAATCCAAGATACTGGAAAATTAATTGCAACTTCCAAATGGCTTCCCAGCTCTAGGCACTCTCAAAATGGGAGAGGGTCAGCATGGGTCCAGCCAAGGGAAGTCTTACCTCATCAATTTGATTCATTTCTTTGAAGGCATGAATAAACATGGAAAAAGGTGAGCAGGTTGAGCCAGTTGATGTGTTGTGTATCTCAATTTTCAGAAAACCTTTGACAAAGTTCCTTATGAAAAACCTGAGAAAATTAAAAAGTCATGGGATAGGAGGCAATGTGCAGCAGAATTTTGAACAGATTGAAGAGGAGAGAGATGGCTGAGTGGAAGACCTGAGAAAAGCAAGTTGCAGTAGTCCAAGCAAGAGGTGATGAGAGTGTGGATGAGGGTTCTGGTAGCGTGCTAACCTGCCAAACAACACAAAAAAGAAATAGACACACCATGAAACTAATAACCAGCAGATTGAAAACAAATTCTAGAAAGTCTTATTTTGTGCCGCATATAATTAAGCTGAGGAATTCGTTGCCAGAAAATGTGGTCAACCTGACCAACATAGCAGAATTCAAGAGGGTTGAACAAGTTCCTGTTGGAAAAGCCCACAAAAAATTATTAGCCAGTTAGATTTGGGAGATGCTTTGTTCATCCTTGGAAATAAACTATGGAAAATAGATCTGCTTTTTGGGATCTCATGGATTCTTGTGACCTGGACTGGTCACTGTGGAGACAGGCTAAATGGACCTCGGTTTGACTCAGCATAGCTCTGTTCTTATGCCCTTAAGCATGTCTATTCGTGCATGGGCAGACATATACACAAAGAGACAACGTGAAAAATCTGGTGGCATGGCTGTGAGTCCAGGCCATGCACCTGAAGAGGTGATAATCATAACACTAGAGGTAGGGGGAGTCCAGGATTCCATTAGTGATGTCACTGAGCTGCTCCCTGGAAGTGTTGATGTTGGAGGGTGGAAGGGGGCTTACCCACTGGAGCTCTCCCTTCATGAGAGCTGCAGCATGAAAGAAGTGAGAGCTGAACTGGGTGGAGCATTGGAGGAAGAGTGCTATGGCAGTTGAGGCTGGTTCTGTAGGTACTGCTAGTTATTTAATGGCGGTAGAGCAAATCCTAAACTGTTTGTGTGTATCACCGTGGGAGCTTTTGTCTGATGAGTGCATAAGTGTATTTGTATGGAATTGGTTTTGGTAACCTAGGAAACAATTGTGCACTTATTTTCTTGTTTAAAAATGTACTGCTCTTACTATCTGACCCTTAAAAACAACTACGGTTTTCAATGACATTAAGAAATGATCAGAGTCAGATGTTTTGTGCTTCAGCCAGCACCTGGCTGAGCTAAAGGCACCTTTAAAAGTTATGTGCTTCTTTTGTTTACTATGTGCATTTATTTCTTCTTTCATTGATATGGTGAAATCTGGTTTGCACTGGGCAAATATAGTTAGGGCAGCTTAAACTCCCATTTCCTAAGTAGCCAAACAGCATTAGCAACCTCACCCATACACACATATCCTCACACACACAGACATACAGATACACCCTGGCACAACTCCCAAGTATATTCACACATACTCCACATGGGTGCATCGATCCACACTCACACCCTCTCTCTGCTCATACAGTCCCATAGCTTACAACCTACACACACACCCCTTCCCAAATTATAAACCCCATGCACACTACACCACCTGTCACTCCCAGACCCTTACACATTCACCCACGCCACACATTCCACAAACTCAATACACAGTTCACAAACCCATGCCTCACTCAACCACATACCCTCACAGACATTCATAGGTACACCACCAAGAGAAATACACATCCATCTTATCCAAGAAAGTAACATATTTAGGGGTCCTTTTACAAAGGCGTGCAGTAGTGTAGGTGCGGGTTTTGGGCACGCGCTGATCCATTTTTTAGCGCGCCTGTAAAAAAGGCTTTTTTTTTACATTTTTGCTGAAAATGGATGTGCGGCAAAATTAAAATTGCCATGCGTCTATTTTGGGTCTGAGACCTTACTGCCAGCCATTGACCTAGTGGTAAATACTCACATGGTAACCGGGTGGTAATGAACTATGCGCGCCAAATGCCACTTCGTGCGCGTCCATTACATGCACCCCAAAATACTAAATATTTTTTCAGACGCGCATATTGGATATGTGCCAAAAATGAAATTACCGCAAGAGCCACGTGGTAGTTGGGCGGTAACTCCATTTTGGCACGCGTCGGGCACACGTAGACCCTTACACGGCTTAGTAAAAGGGCCCCTTAGCCTATAACATACCTCATAATACCTCCTCTTTCCAGATGTCCATACACACATACATGTGCACCCATTCCCATGTACTTCTTGCCTCTGCAGTGAGGTAATTCTCACCACAGTCTTCCCCACCATCCCTCACACAGATGAGCCTGAGTTCTTTAACACAGGAAGAAGAAATGTACAACTGTGTCACATGGCAAGTGTATATTTTCCAACATGTTTAATTTCCATTTACTTCCACTGAAGTAAATAACAGTTTATTTAAACAAATATTTCATACCGCTTTCCTGGATTAACCATTCAAAGTGGCATATAGAAAATACGTGAAGGGGGGGGAGATGACCGCACGCATCTAGGAGACCTGCAGACCTTGTTACCTCTTTAACAAAATGCCGAAAAGAAGAGGCAAGGCAGTGGTCCGGGCTCCCCCAACGCCTACCTCCTTACCTTTAGGTCCTATTGACCGATTTCTGAGAACTCCAGAGCAAGGAAGAGTGATCGGGAGTGGTTCCGTAGGAGACGCTGGCACGATGGAGGACTCTTCGGCGTCTCCAGGACTGGATGTAACGCTGAGCCCCGACGTAAGAGCTCCTCCCCCGCAGCCAACACGGACGAGCTCCCCCTCTGAAGGAACGAGCATTCAGACGCTTGGAAGCAGATTTGAAATGATTTCGAGTGAAGCTCAGGGAGAAGAAATTGAGGGGGAATTAGGGGGATGTTTGTTACCCCCAGAAGAAAGCAGTCCGTTGATAATTGGTGCGGGTCAAGAAGGCACAGGTAATGGAATGAAAATAGAATTACTGAATTTGTCTTTTGGGATATTGCAGAAACCACCAGAGGTAACTCTGGACTCTTTGTGGGACCTGGTTGCTCAAATGGTTCAGTATCAATTACAACAAACTAATGCTTTGTCTCAAAAAGTTAATGAGATTGAAAAAACTGTAGAGAAAAATGATGTTGAAATAAAAGCGTGTTCTGAAAAGATTGAAAAGTTAGAAGAAAAAGTAATAAATATGGGAAATGTTCAAACGGCTATGTTAAAGGATATCTCCAACTTGAGGAACAAAATGGAAATATATGATAATTATATGCGAAGATACAATTTAAGAGTTATAAATTTTCCGAGAGTTAAAATGATAAGTCCGCAGGATATGTTAAAACAGTACTTTAAAGAAACTCTGGAGATACCTGAGGCAAATTTACCACCTCTTTCTCAAGTTTATTATGTTCGTCAAAAACTGCAAGAACCATTATTACAACAAGAAACATCTCTGGATATTACAAATTTCTTGGAGACATTAGATACTGAACAAGCCACCGCGGCAACTTTGGTAGCCATGGTGGCTTTATTTCCAGACAAGCAATGGTTGTTCAAAATGTTTTTTTTAAACATAAGGATAAACTGTTTTGGGGATTAAAGATATTATTATATCCAGATGTCTCGAAGGACACACAAAAGAAACAAAAACAATTTCTGATATTGAAACCAGAAGTACTGCAGCTAGGCAGAACATTTTACCTTCGATTTCCCTGTAAATGCATAGTAACCTATAATGCTCATAAATACGTTTTCATGGATCCATCTCATTTAACAACATTTGTGGCCTCTAAAAGAGCTGAAGAAGTGAAATAATATTAACCTTGCTTAAATTTCTCCTAGATGTTAAATATCCTTAAAAGAAACATTTCCTTTTTTATACTCCTGTATAATTGATGTCTCTCTCATATAATGTGGACTTGAGTGTTGAAGACGCTAATGTATTTTTCTTTTCTTCTTTTGTCTGTTCCTAAAAGTAACACTTTCCAATCAAGTGTAATTCCTTGAAATAACTGTATATGCATAAAAATTAAAAAAAGAAAAAGAAAATATGTGAAGGGCAATTCTATAAATTGCCACCCAAATATAAGCACCAATTATGCATGTAAGTAATAGACTAATAGCACTTTTGCACGTAATTGGTGCCTTGAATGGGCAATTACGTGTGTAAGTGCTAGGCGCCATTCTATCATATGCTTAGTGCATAAGTGCGAGGGGATGCAAACATGGGTGGAGTATGAGCAGGTCCTGAGCTTGTCTCAGGGATACACATATAACCTATAGAATACTATAAGTTCTCCAAGGACAAACAGGACAACACATTCACACATATGGGTTACACCATCAAACAGAACCTGGTGCAGGAAAATCACATGCTTCTTTTCCTGAAACTTGGGAGTTCACAACACATGTGTACACGCCTTCTCACCCACCATGACCGCGCAGGACCAGCCAGTCTCGTTTTTTTCACAGAGCTGAACAGATGTTTCTCAGCGCCTCTCCTCATTGCAGTGTGTGTCTGTGGTACATTTTTGTTTCAAGCTTTAAGTTTTCCTTGCCTATGGCTTTCTTTTGTAAATGATACATGGGATCAGTGCTCCCATACGTTTTTTTAAAGTTTTCTTAGCTTCTTTTGGCACTTCAGATTTCTTTTGCTTTTCTGTGGCTTGTTGACTTGCTTAAGCCTGAGCGATCTGGTCGGAAAAATATTTTTTTCCATTAATTTTCCATCATTGAGCCATTTGATTTTGCTTCGGCTATCTTCCCTGATATTCCCCTTAAAACTCCCAGTGCTTTCAAAAGGTGCTCCCTGTGTGCCAGGATCATATAAAAAAACTGATACTCATAATTAGTGCCTGGCATGCTTGGAACCTGACCATGATGCTTCCTCTTGCCATCTCCAAGAGGGCCATCAAGAGTCTAGAACAGCTCAAAAGTATTTTTGGCGTTTCAAAGTCTGGTCCATTGGCATTGGAGGCATCACTCCCCAGGGATTGACATTGAGGAGGTCTCCTCTTCTTCGACATTGGGCATAAGTAGTGCCTACCAGATCTGGTCATCTTTAGATCCAACACTGAGGACTTGACATTGTCCTTGTCAGTACCGAGGAACTTCAATGCAGTGTGTTGGGTGGAGGTTGATGGTCCCTTTTACTACCATTTTTGTTTATATAATGCTATTGTATTGTTTATTGTTTAAAATAGGTGCCTTTTTGGACTTCTCATATAGATGCTCTTTTACAACATTAGCCCCACAAAAATCCTTCCTGCATTGGAACCAATTTTAGCATGCAAAACATAAGAACAAAAATGGGAATTATAAGATGCATTCCATCAGGAACATAAGTACATAAAAATTGCCATACTGGGACAGACCAGAGGTCCATCAAGCCCAGCATCCTGTTTCCAACAGTGGCCAATCCAGGTCACAAATACCTGGCGAGATCCCCAAAAAGTACTAAACATTTTTTACTGCTTATCTCAGAAATAGTGGATTTCTCCCAAGTCCAATTTAATAATGGTCTATGGACTTTTCCTTTAGGAAGCTGTCCAAACCTTTTTAAAACTCTGCTAAGCTAACCACTTTTACTACATTCTCCGGCAACAAATTCCAGAGTTTAATTACACGTTGAGTGAAGAAAAATTTTCTCCGATTCATTTTAAATTTACTACTTTGTAGCTTCATCGCATGCCCCCTAGTCCTAGTATTTTTGGAAAGCATGAACAGACGCTTCACATCTACCCGTTCAACTCCACTCATTATTTTATAGACTTCTATCATATCTCCCCTCAGCTGTCTTTTCTCCAAGCTGAAGAACCCTAGACGGATTCCCTCGCAGGCTTTCTGCTTCTGATGTACCTGAAGAGTTACTGTGAGTTTTAACCTCTGCAGCAAGTTTCTCTTCATATTCTCTTTTAGCCTTCTTTATTAATGCTTTGCATCTGACATGCCAGTACTTATGTTGCTTCTTCTTCATTTGGGTTCTTTTTTCCTTCTTTGAAGGACAATCTTTTGGCTATAATGGCCTCTTTTACTTCACCTTTTAACCATGCTTGCTGACGTTTTCTCTTCTTTCCACCTTTGCAAATACGTGGAATGCATCTGGCCTGAGCTTCCAAGATGGTATTTTTGAATAACAGCCATGCCCTTTCAAAAATTAAATGCAGCTACAGTAGATTTCCTTTGCAGGTTCATCCCAGATAATAGCTCAGACTTGATCATGTTATGATTACAGTTTTCCAGGGGACCCAGCATCGCCACCTCTCGCATTATGCCCTGCACGCTACCAAGGACCAGATCCAAAATGGCTTCCCCCTTGTTGGTTCCTAGACCAGCTGCTCTAAGAAGCAGTCGTTTATTACATCTAGAAATTTTACCTCCGTGGCACTCCCTGATGTAACATTTATCCAGTCAATATTGGGGTAATTGAAACGCCATTATTATAGTATTGCCCAATCTGCCAGCTTTCCTAATCTCTTTTAACATTTCTTCAAGTTGGGTGCCATTTATAGAATAGTGCAGATCTCCTGTATTCTATAATACTGCTGCCCCTGACCCACCCATGTCCCTTCCATAGTTATGCCCCCTTTTCAGATGCACGCTTACAAATTTTATGCATGCATTTTTATAGAATAATGACTAGGAAAATGCATGTGTAAATTCAAATTGTACATAAGTACATAAGTATTGCCATACTGGGAAAGACCAAAGGTCCATCCAGCCCAGCATCCTGTTTCCAACAGTAGCCAATCCAGGTCACAAATACCTGTCAAAATCCCAAAAAAGTACAAAACATGCTATACTGCTTATCCTAGAAATAGTGGATTTTCCCCGTCCATTTAATAATGGTCTATGGATTTTTCCTTTAGGAAGCCATCCAAACCTTTTTAAAACTCCGCTAAGCTAACTGCCTTTACCACATTCTCTGCCAACAAATTCCAGGTTTAATTTCACGTTGAGTGAAGAAAAAGTTTCTTCAATTCAATTTAAATTTACTACATTGTAGCTTCATCGCATGCCCCCTAGTCCTAGTATTTTTGGAAAGCATAAACAGACGCTTCACATCTACCCTCTCAACTCCACTCATTATTTTATAGACTTCTATCATATCTCCCCTCAGCCGCCTTTTGTCCAAGCTGAAGAGCCCTAGTTGCTTTAGCCTTTCCTCATAGGGAAGTCGTCCCATCCCCTTTATCATTTTCGTCGCCCTTCTGTGTACCATTTCTAATTCTACTTTATCTTTTTTGAGATGCTGCGACCAGAATTAAACACAATATTCGAGGTATGAAGTGAAAAAGGTTTGTTACCATGCCCAGTTTGCAGGAGGACACAGAACAGTCAGTACCTATCATACTTTGCTCCTGTTTTCATGGGAAACTCCATACCTTTCTCTGCTCCTCCTACAAAAGTCCCTAGGAGGATTACATAGACCACATCTGAGAGACCTGCATGTCTTCTGAGTATTTAACTGGATACTACAAATAAGGATGTTGAAAACTCTTATAATTGGTATGGATGATCTGGGGAAGTGGAAACAAGGAGAAGATACTTGATTTTTTTTCTTTATTCCTTTTTATCAATTCAAGGGGATAGGAATTTAACCTTTGGATTGCGATTTCCCCTAACTGTGATGAGAATTCAGCCTCATCTTTTGGTTAATCCTCTCTAAAGGTAAATTGAGGAAATCTGGGCGTGGCTGTTTTATAATACCAGAGGAGATACCAACACCATTGTGATTATGCTTGCGGCAGTGGACTTTGTAACTTTCTATACACCAGTGAATAAAACAGACATGAGTGGAACCATCATCACTGTTTTTGGTCTGTGTTGATTGCCTACTACTTGGTCTCTGGGTAAGAAGACACTTGCTGAAGTTTTCCTTCTGGTCTGTGCATAAAGAAGAGGTGCTTCTACCAGAGAGTCTAGTCGACCCTACCCAGTGAGTGTTTCACCTCCTGTGGTCCACTACACTGTCTCTTCAATCACCAACTATATAAGAACCCAGTAACCTGGGAGGAGTGGGGACAAGGTTGATCTAGTCCTGGGCTTACCCTAATGCATGCAGGGATTTGCAGCCTTGCTTTTCTTAGGAAATCCAATGGGGACATCAAAACCACAAGCCTCTGATGCAATGGGGTAAGCCTAGGACTGGATCAACCCTACGGGTGAATCTGGATCTAGTTGGCAACCCTAATGAGGGGGGGAGGATTTAAACCCAAATGCTAACCACATTTCAAACTGGTTATAAGAAGAGGTGTGTGTGTGTGTGCGCCAGGGGCGTAGCCAGACAACAGATTTTGGGTGGGCCTAGGCAAGAAGTGGGTGGGCACCAAGTGTCCCCCTCCCCTCCCATACCACCACCAAAAAAAAATACCTCAGCTGGCGAGAAAACACTTCTTTCCACCTTGGCAGTCTGCAGCAGGCATGCGCTGAAGACTGAGCATGCGACGGTGCCAGTATCAAGGAGAGTAGCGTTTTCATTACCATCAGGGGGAGGTCTTCAGCTGGTGGAGTTGGGGATCCTCACCAGCTACCCCTAAACGTGGGCTACTGTTGGGTGGGCCTGAACCCTAAGTGGGTGGGCCCTGGCCCACCCAGGCCCATCTGTGGCTACGCCACTGTCAGTGTGTGTGTTTATCAAATCAGTGAACAAGAAGGCACTGCTTTCCATGTAGGCATCACACAAGCACAAAGGAGAGGAAGGGACTGTACAGTTTACTACTTGGTATGGATGGCATATGGTGTTTATCTGCCATTATTTTCTCTGTTTCACACTAATACATCTAAAGCATGATATGCAACAGACGAGAAACAGGGGGAGAGATTTCTAAAAATGTCTTAGAGCTAATATTTTCCATAAGAAATAAAACTAGTAGAAGAAAGAGGAAGACCTAGAAATAAGACCCAAGCAGGAAGAAGCAGTTCAGCTGACATTTTCAGCAAATTAAATGGCATTGCTAATTTACACTGACTAATGTCTATAGTTCCTGATGTGAAATAATGTGTCAGATACAAGACACTACCCTTATGTTTTCTGTTGTCATTTAGTAGCATGCAAAGCCTCTTAGGCTGACCTGGAATTTAAATTCTTGCAGGTCTTCGCTGAACTCCAGTCAAATCAAGTCTGATAGTTCTATGACTTGGTGACAGAAAAGCCACAACACACAGTTTGTCTCATTCTCTGAAAGGTAGTGCTGCTTATTAATGCCAGACGAAACTGTAAGTTATCAATGCAGAAAAAAAGGCATTGGTGGTGGGAAGGGGAAGGCAAGCTTAGCAAACTCATTAGAAAGAGAACTTAGCAGAAGAAAAAGACCTGCAAGACACTTGCCAAGATCAAATTAAATGAGATTTTCACTGAATAAAAGTCTGGGTCTCCCAGGCTAATCCTATGGCAAATCATTTCTAATTTTCCTTTCAGTGCTGCTTGGAGGGTGAGTGTCTTTCAGTAACTTCTGTTTCTCTTCTCAGGCAATTAAGGAGGCAAATCTGACAACCTGAAGAGCTGAACAAATTCTGGATATGGGTAATTGGAAACAGTAGATTAATTAACATGCCTGTTTCTAATGAGGTGAAAGACAAAACTTTGGATCTGTTAGCAAGAATGAACCTTGCTACCCTGGTGGTGACTAAACTGTGTTAAAAATATTACTGAAAAAAAATATTGGCTTTCAGGGTATTACAGCATTGCAAATATTGATGTGAAGTGTGAAATAAACACACCGCTTCCCTCCCATTTCCTACTTCATAGAATTGTTTAAAATATTATAGATAAAAATAGAAGAAAAGCCATTCTGAGTCAGACCAAGGTCTGAGTCTAGTCTCCAACAGTGGCCAGTCCAGGTTGCAAGTACCCAGAAGATCCCAAAAAATAGATCTAGTATCCATAGTTCATTTCTAGGAATGAACAATGAATGGCTCTCCCAACTCTGTATGGATAATAATTTTTTTAATGAACTTTTCCTCCAAAGCTTAATAATGTGCTGCATGAAAAATAGTTTCAATCTTCTAGACACTAGTTTCAGGGAATATCATATGTTTTTGTACTATTTGACAGGTTGAACAACCATTCCCTGTTTAACCATTCCAGCCCGCTCATAATTTTATAAATTTTTGTCATATCCCCTCTCAGTTGTCTTTTCTCCAAGCTGAAGGGCTCTAACCTATTTAACCTCTGTCTATAAGGGAGACATTCCATCCCCTTCATCATTTTTGTCACCCTTCTCTGAACCTTTTCTCTGTTTTGTTCTGAAGTTGCTGCTACCAAATAAATGGTCCTTAAAATATATCCTTCATAGTAATGGCAGCTGGAATTTACTAGTTATTTCATTGACCAGTCAAGTCCCTTTATCCTCATGCTCCTCTATTTGGAGGAGGTTTTTCTTCCAAGGGATGGCAGAGCTTGCTGACCTGGGTGGGCAATTTCTCCAGTGCAAATACTGTCCTGTATAACAAGAGGAGGGGGAGAGGGTGGGCAAATTTCAGCTTCCACTGCTGTCAGTTCACATCTCTTAAGCACCAAATTCCCTTAATACTTAGATTCTCTGAGGACAAACAGGCTCTCATATTCAAACGTGTGGGTAGACGCCAACCTGCGTCATCCAGTTTGGCATTTATGCCCAAGTAAAAAACCAGAGCTCTGTTAAGCATGAGCCATGCTCCATTGTGCATGCGCGAGTGCCTTCCCGCCCGCTGCGAGAACACGGTTCCCTCAGTTTCTTTTTCTCCGCGTGATGAGAAGTTGCGCTTTTTCAGAGTCTCTTCACTTGTCCAGTTTTTAGAGTTTTTGAGTGCCTTCAACCTTTTTTTCTTACTTGCTTTCACTTTTTTTGTAAAAAAAAAAAAAAAAAAGTCTCTTCATTTTTCTTAGTTTCTTTTGCCCGCATTTAAGTTTCCTTTATTTTTTGATGTAGGCTGCCTTTAGGCCCTAACTCCAGTCGGGAACTCCCTTTTTCATGCCTTTGCCCCTTTTCAGGCACCATCGAGCTGTTTGATTTGGCCACGAAGACTCCCAGTGGCTTCAAGCGTTGTACCTGGTGCAACCGGACCATCTCGGGAAAAGACACCCATTCTTGGTGTCTGCAGTATCTTGGGTTATTCCAACTGGTATACCACGTTTGACAGAGAGATTAGTGCAGTGGCACTCTGCAAGAGATATCTCTGTTGATATACAATTGACTGTGAGTCATCTGTTTTACCAGTGTCTTAGTATCAAAAATCAATAGACCCCTGACACAGGCCTTATGGCCGAAACACGAATCGTGTCAGGTTGTTTTTATTGATTTGAATAAAAACCTTGTTTAGGAAACACCAATTGTGAGAGGACTGTTTTGGATCCACTGTTCGTGTATTTGGCTCTTGTTTCTCCTGTGGAGAGTTCACCTTCTGTAGGTGTTGGTATCTTGGGCCGGACCATAGCCCTGCTAACTTTGTTCTCTGCCTTCTTATGAAGAAGAGAACCCAGGTTTCCTGAGAGGCTCAACAGGAAAAGATTTTTGGAGCCAGGTCGAGCACTGGCATCGGGAGTATCAGTAAGCATGGCTGCTTCGAGACCTCAGGACACTGGGAGCAGTGAGGCATCGAGTGGGTGTCCACCTTCATCGAGGCCTCCTGTTGTGCAGGCCCACTGGGACCTGACTCCGAGGCGTTGTGAGGATTCGACGTCGTCCTTGTCAGCACCGAGGAGCATGGATTGCGAGCTTTGGGTGAAGGCCAAGAAGCACCGTCACCAGTCACTCTCAACACATGGTGCCGGGAGCTCTGGGGCGCCGAAGGACATGTCCGAGAAGCGACGGAATCAGGAGGACCGCTCTCCTTCCATCCAGGAGGTGCCGATGCAATTGTCTCTAGGCAGCCGAGATCCTGCTCCTGTGTTGGCCCCAGGTTCTGCAACCTGTGCCTCAGTCGACACCTCAGCTTTTCCCGATGTCGGCCCTTGATGAACACATCTGGATCTTGCCCCCTGAGCTGCTGGATAGTTTCATGCAGTGATGTGCTATTGTATCAGGGGTGCTTGCACCTGTGATACCTCCCGCTGTAGCCCTGCCTGGCCCTCAGCCTGGGGTGTGACCTCTGACGCTGGCGCTGCTTGAGGCACCGGTGTCGACTGCCACCTAGTCTGGAACCCCTCCTATGTTGGTGGAGGAAGGTTCACCGAAGTCGAAGCAGGAGCCAGCCTCTCAATGCTGCTCTCAAGGACATAGTTCCTTGGCAACAAGGCAGGCTCGGTCTCACTCATTTCGTAGAGAGATTTTATCAGACAGTGAGGAAGAGCGCTCATGGGAATCAGAAGAGGATCCCAGATACTTTTCCTTCGACGAGTTTTATGGAATCCCTTCTGAGCTCTCCCCACCACCTGAGAGGAGATAGTCTCCACCCGAGAGCCTCTCTTTCCCATCTTTTGTGAGGGAAATGACTGATGCTATTCCATTCTCTTTAGACGTGGAGGATGAGACCAGAGCCAAGATGCTCAAGGTCCTGGACTATACCTCCCCTCCTAAGGAGGCTGTGACAGCTCCTCTCCACGAGGTACTCAAGGCAGTCCTTGTTAGGAATTGGGCGTCCACTCTGTTGATCCCTTTTGTCCCTTTGAAGATCGACACCCACCCAGTACGGGATCCACAGTGAGCCTGGGCTTGTGTGGCCTCAGTTGCCTCACGACTCCATGGTTGTAGAATCTGCTCTCAAAAGAGCCTGGAGTATTAAGGACTATGCCTCAGCTCCCCAAGGCAGAGAAGCTAGGACTCTGGATTCCTTTGGGAGAAAGATGTACCAGGCCTCTATGCTCAACTCCCACATTCAATCATACCAGCTCTTCATGAGCATTTACTTGCGGAACTCAGTAAGACAGCTGTCTGACTTGGCCGATACGCTCCCTGAGAAGCAGGCCAAGCCTTTTCGCCAGTTGGTCAAACAGCAGAGGTTCTTGGCCGGGGCACTTATGACACTTTTGATGTGGGATCCAGGATCTCTGCTCAAAGTATAGCAATGTACAGACTCTCATGGCTGCGTGTTATTGACTTGGAACATTCTGTTCAGCAGTGATTGGAGGATGCCCCTTGCTGGGGGGATAATCTTTCTGGAGAGAAGGTTGAGGAGGTCACTGACCAGATCAAGAAACACACTGATACCATCTCTTCTCTCTCCCACCAGATGCCTTTTGCATCTACCTCCTCATCTAGGAGACTTTTTGGCAAGTCAAGGAGTGGTCCCTACTACTACTCTAGGCATAGGTACATTCCTTCGGCTCACCTCCTATTCCATGACATTCCAATTTCCTCTGGAGTCTTTCATGAAGTACTTTGTCAAATGCCTTTTGAAAATTATTATTATTATTAACATTTGTATAGCGCTACCAGATGCACGCAGCGCTGAACACCTGACACAGAGAGACAGTCCCTGCTCGATAGAGCTTACAATCTAAAAATACAGACAGACAAGAAAATTAAGGGCAAGGAAAGTACTGCGTGAGAAGGAACAAGGATAGGGGAATTGAGTAGTGGTTAGGAGCCAAAAGCAGTGGTGAAAAGGTGGATTTTCAGCATAGATTTGAAAACAGGTAGAGATGGAGCTAGGCGTACAGGCTCAGGAAGTCCATTCCAGGCATAAGGTGTCGTGAGGGAAAAGGAACAAATACTGGAATTAGCAGTGGAGGAGAAGGGGGATGACAAGAGAGATTTGTCCAGCGAGCAGAGATTACGGGGAGGAATGTAGGGAGAGATGAGAGAGGAGAGGTAATGGGGGGCTGCAGAATGGATACATTTAAAGGTCAGTAAGAGAAGTTTGAACTGTACGCGGAAGCGGACAGGGAGCTAGTGAAGTGACTTGAGGAGTGGGCTAGTGTGGGTAAAACGATTTTGGCGGAAAATAAGTTGTGCCGCAGAATTTTGGACAGACTGGAGAGGAGAGAGATGGCTGAGCGGAAGACCAATGAGAAGCAAATTGCAATAATCCAAGCGAGAGGTGACAAGGGTTTGGGTAAGGGTTCTGGTCGCGTATTCAGAGAGGAAGGGGCAAATTTTGCTAATGTTGTAGACAAAGAAGCGACAGGTTTTGGCCGTCTGCTGGATGTTAGCGGAAAAGAAGAGGGAGGAATCAAAGATGACTCCTAGGTTGCGAGCAGATGAGACAGGGAAGATGAGGGTGCCATCTACTGAAATAGAGAATGGGGGGAGGGGTGAGGTGAGCTTGGAGGGAAAGACAATAAGCTCAGTTTTGGCCATGTTCAGTTTCAGGTGGTGGTGTGACATCCAGGCAGCTATGTCGGTCAAGCAGGCTGAAACTTTGGCCTGGGTTTCAGCAGTAATGTCAGGTGTGGAGAGGTAGAGCTGAGTGTCGTCGGCATAAGGACGGTACTGGAAACCGTGAGATGAGATCAGAGAGCCCAGGGAAGAAGTGTAAATGGAAAAAAGAAGGGGGCCAAGGACAGATCCCTGAGGAACTCCAACTGAGAGTGGGACAGGGGTGGAGGATGATTCACCAGAATATACTCTGAAGCTACAGTGGGAGAGATAAGAGGAGAACCAGGAAAGAACAGAGCCGTGAAATCCAAACGAGGACAGTGTGGCAAGAAGAAGACTATGATTGACAGTGTCAAAAGCAGCGGATAGATCGAGCAGGATAAGGATGGAGTAATGGCCTTTGGATTTGGCGAGGAACAGATCATTACAGACTTTAGTGAGCGCTGTTTCAGTCGAATGTAGAGGGCGAAAGCCGGATTGAAGTGGATCAAGGATGGCATGAGAGGAGAGAAAATCAAGGCAGCGGCTGTGAACCGCACACTCAAGTAACTTGGAGAGGAAGGGTAAGAGGGAGATGGGACGGTAGTTGGAAGGACAGGAAGGGTCCAATGACGGTTTTTTGAGGAGCGGTGTGACCACAGCATGTTTGAAGGCATCAGGGACAGTTGCAGTGGAAAGAGAGAGGTTGAGGATGTGACAGATAGAGGGGGTGATAGTGGGAGAAATGGAGTTAAGTAAGTTGGTGGGAATGGGATCAGAGGGACAGGTAGTGCATTTTGAGGAGGAAAGAAGGTGTGCGATTTCTTCTTCGGTGATATCAGGAAAGGAAGAGAAGGAGGCATTAGTTGGGTGATTAAGGGAGTGGGTTAAGGGAAGAAGAGGAGGAGGCAGCTTGGCAGAGAATCCAAGATTGATCTTCTGGACCTTGTCATGAAAGTAATCAGCCAGTGATTGAGAAGGGGGGGTGGGTAGGAGCTGAGGGTACTTTGAGGAGGGAGTTCAAGGTAGCAAAGATACACAATATCTACCTGCTCCCCTTTATCCACATGTTTGTTCATCACTTCAAAGAAATGTAATAGATTGGTGAAGCAAGATTTTCCTTCACTAAATCCTTCTTCCATTTTCTGAAGGCTTTTCTTTCAGCTCTAATAGCTTCCTTCACCTCACTTTCTAACCATGTCGGCTGCTGTTTGGCTTTCCTTCCTCCTTTTTTAATACATGGAATATAACTGGCCTGGACTTCCAGGATGGTATTTTTGAACAGCATCCACGCCTGATGCAAATTTTTGACATTTGCACTGCTCCTCCTTTTTTTTTTTCCCACCGTTCTCATTTTATCATAGTCTCCTTTTTGAAAGTTAAACACTAACGTATTGGATTTCTTGTGTGTACTTACTCAAAAGCCGATTTCAAATCTGATCGCATTATGATCACTGTTATCAAGCAGCCCCAACACCATTACCTCCCATGCTAGATCATGCACTTCACTAAGGACTGGGCCTAGAATTTATCCTTCCCTTGTTGGCTCCTGTACCAGCTGCTCCATAAAGCAGTCCTTGATTTTGTCAAGGAATTTTACCTCCCTAGCATGCTCTGTTCCATTTACCCAGTCAATATCATGGTAATTAAAAACCACCCATTATTATTGTGTTCCCCAGTTTGTTAGCCGCCCTAATTTCTGATAACATTTCTACATTTGTCTGTTCATCCTGGCTAGGTGGACGGTAGTACACTCCTATCACTATCCTTTTCCCCTTTATACATGGAATTTCAATCCATTGGGATTCCAAGGTGTGATTTATGTCCTGCAGGAGTTGTAGTCTATTTGATTCAAGGCCCTCCTACCATTTGTTTTTCTGACTTAGAAACTCCCACTAAAGACAAAAGTCCTAGACTGCTTACACTGAAATTTGTCACACAGAAATATACTTTCCAAAGCCCTCTCTTTTAGGCTTTCTCATTATTTTACATTCTCAAGTACAGAGCAATATGTTGCAGAGAGCAATAAGAGCATATATGGTTTAACCACTGCTAAATGTGATTCTTAATCATTTTACAAGCAGTTTGGTATGTTAATCATTGTCAAATAGTAAAACGTATCTGAAAGACAGATGTATTTAATTTTCTTAGCTTTCTCTGCACCTGGGGCAGATATTCAGAATTACATTTCCCCTCCTCTCTCTCCACCAGTGGCTGCTCCAGGACAGCACTCTCTCCTTTGGCACCAGAGGCACTATAATTGTAGTTTACATGCTTACTTTTGTGGGCAAAGGATAAGGAAGTCATGTTGGAAGTGAGGAGAGGGGGACCAATAATCAGTAGCACCTACAGGAGCACTTCCTCTCCCCTATGCCCACCTAAACTATGGCTATGAGAGGCACAACTATCCTTTTAGTGGCAGTGGCTCCAGCCTAGCACCTCCTCTTTCTTCCTCCATTTCTTCACTGCATCTCCTCTTTCCCTTGCCCTGAATTCCCTTTTTTTCTCTCCCTCCCCTTTCCTTGCTCTGTATCCTCCTTTTAACTTTCCTTCCCCAAATACTCCTTGCCCTCCATCTCCACCTCATTGCTTACTATGCATTTCTCTCCTACTTCATCCCCCCTTCTTGTCCAGCAGCATCCCTCCTTTCTCTCCCATCTACCTCACACTTCTCTTCTCCTCACCCCTTGTCCAACAGTAGCTCTACCTTTCTTCCTTCCCCAATCTCTTTCTCTCCCACCTCTGCCCCTCTCACTTACAACATATATAACAATTTTTAAAAGGAGTTGCAGAGGTGATCAGGGAAATTATAGTCTACGTTGGTGCTGGGCAAAATGATAGAGATTATTATAAAGAACAAAATTACGCAGCATTTTAATAAACATGGATTAATGAGACAAAGCCACATGGATTTAGTGAAGGGAAATCTTGCCCAATCTATTACATTTCTTTGAAGGCATGAACAAACATGTCAATAAAGGTGAGCCAGTTGATATTGTGTTTCTGGATTTTCAAAAGGCATTTGACAAAGTACCTCATGAAATGTCACGTCTGTGGCCGTGCCCCCTCTCAGACTCACCTTATTTCCTGTGGTCAGCTTCTGAGCTCTGTCTGTTCTTTGTGAGTTAGTTCTGTCTCTGTCCCTGTGTGCTAGCTGCATTAGATTGTCTGTGTGTTGTCACCCGTTCCAGATTTCAGCCCAGTCCAGTCCGGATCTTCCAGGCTGCCAGACCTGCTTGTTTTGTTTGAACCTGCACAGCACCCTTAGTTGCCTGGTGATTGTTGCACTGAGTCTCCGCTGCTGCTGGGCTTATTAGCCATTTTGAAACTCTCTGCTTTGCCTTTGCATTGCGCCTAAGGCCCTGGTATGTTGGTGCTTTTGCACTTCAGCCTGAGTTTGTTTCCTTGCTCTAGTTCTTGCCTGAAGTCTTGCCTGTTCTAGGTAGTCTATGTTTAGTTTAGGTATTGCTTGTTTACTGTATTGCTTGTTTCCCAGTCTTGTGTCTTGTTTGTATGTAGTTTGTCTAGTTCTGGGTTTATCTGTGTTTGTTCTCTGCTTCAGTGGCTGCTTGCAGCTTTCAGTTCAGTCTCCTGTCTAGCTGTGTTTGTTCCCTGTTTCAGTGGCTGCTCACAGCTTTCAGTCCTGTCCTTTAGTCTATTCTTTCCCTGCCTTGCTGTCCCTGTGCTGCCTAGCTGTTAGCCAGTCCTGCCCTGTCCAGTAAGTCCTGCCAGCCACCTGAAGCCTTGAGCTCAACTCTTGGTGGAAAGTGGCCAGGTGCAGGTGAAGCCTAACTGTTTGTCAGAGATCTGCCCTGTCTCTAGCGTGGGGTGATTTTGCCTGCCACTGCCGCTCCTCAGCAGTGGCCCAAGGGCTCACAAACCCAGTTTCCAGCTTTGAAAACGTGACATGAAAGACTGCAGAGGAAATTGGAAAGTCAGGGGATAGGAGGTAGTGTTCTATTGTGGATGAAAAACTGGTTAAAAGGTAGAAAACAGAGAGTAGGATTAAATGGTCAGTATTTTCAATGGAGAAGGGTTGATAGTGGGGTTCCCCAGGGGTCTGTGCTGGAACCACTGCTTGTTCACATATTTATAAATGATCTAGAGATGGGAATAACTAGTGAGGTAATTGAACTTGCTGATGACAAAGTTGTTCAATCACAAGAGGATTGTGAAATATTGCAAGAGGACCTTAGAAGACTGGAAGACTGGCCATCCAAATGGCAGATGTTTAATGAGAGCAAATGCAAAGTGATGCATGTAGGAAAGAGGAACCCAAACTTTAGCTATGTGATGCAAGGTTCCAAATTAGGAGTCACTGACCATGAAAAGGATCTAGGTGTCATCGTTGTTATACGTTGAAACCTTCTGTTCAGTGGGCAGCAGCAGCTAAGAAAGCAAACATTATGTCAGGAATTATTAGGAAAGGAATGGAAAGCAAAAATGAGAATGTTATAATGCCTTTATATCGCTCCATGGTGCAACCGCACCTCAAATACTGTATTCAATTCTGGTTACCACATCTCAAAAAAGACATGAAGTGTATTTTCAAAGCACTTAGACTTACAGTGTTACATGGCGAGTAATTTCAATATGACGTCTAAGTCCAACTTTGGACGTTTTGCTAAAAATGTCCAAAATTCAAATGGGGAATATAGGCATTTTGAAATCAGGATGTCTGTCTTTTTCAAAAATGGCTATTTGCTAGATGTTTTTGTGTGCTGTGCATTTATCTTGTTGGTTAATTAAAAAAAAGAAAAGTCCAATTGAAAAATGCAAATAATTAAGTCACTGGGATGTAGGAAGAGCCAGCATTTTTAGTAGACTGGCCACACAGACATCGCAGGAGAGCAATGGGGCACCTTAGGGGGCACTGCAGTGGACTTCAAATAAATACTTCCAGGTACATATCTCACCATTGCTTCCTTATCTTGTCTGCTGAGTCCCCCCAAACCCACTACCCCCAACAGCACACCACTACAGTAGCCCTTATGGGTGAAGGGGGCACCTATATGTGGGTACAGTGGGTTTCTGGTGAGTTTTGGAGGGCTCACAGTTTCCACCACAATAGAAACAGATAGGGGGAGGTATGAGCCTGGGTCCACCTGTATGCAGTTCACTGCACCTACCACTAGACTACTCCAGGGGCATTCGTGCTGCTGTAATGGACCTGAGTATAACATCTGAGGCTGGCAAGTAATGTTTTTAATCATATTTTGGGGTGGGGTCAGGGACCATTAGGGGAGTAAGGGGAGGTCATCCCTGTTTCCATACAGTGGTCATCTGGTCATTTAGGGCACTGTTTGTGGCTTATTTGTTAATAAAACAGGTCTGGGCCAAAACGTCCAACTTGTAGCCCAGGATGTTTTTGTTTTGTTCCATTATGGCAGAACAGTGTCCAAGTGTTAGGAATGCCCATATCCCACCCTTAACATGCCCCTGACACGCCCCCTTGTGATTTGAATGCACTTCTGACGGACCTCATAGAAAAATGTCTAAAAATTGTTTTTGAAAATACCAATTTTGATGTTTTGGTGAAAAAAACATCCAAATGCAGATTTATGCCACTTTTTGGATGTTTTTCACTTTCAAAGAGGCCCATAGTAACTATGGAACTTTGTAAGTCTAAGTGCTTTGAAAATGAGCTGCATAGTGGAATTAGAAAAGGTAAAGAGAAGGGCGATGAAAATGATTGGGGTGGAGGGACGGGAGGGAGAGATGCTGCAAGGTGGGAGCGAGAAAGATGTTAGACCCAGGATGCAAAGGAGAGAGAAAGAGACAGAGATGTGGAGCAGGGGATTGGAGCCAGGTAGAGATCTGTCCCATAACCAGAGTGTATCCAGAGAGGGGTCACCTCTGGCAGAGGGTCAGACCATAGGAGGGTCTGAAACTGCAGAGTTTTGAACCTGTATAGGAAAGGAGGAGAAGCAGCCAGGGGGAAGAACTCTACTCAAGGGATCGGCATGAACAGGAGAACTGTATATATGTACATATTCTCTATTGGGACCTTGCCCTTGTAAATAAACCTGAGGAGAGAAGTGGTAAAGGAGTTCCCCTGAAGAACAACAGAAGCATTGGAACAGAGTTTGTGTTTCCCTGGAGTTCGATCACAAAAGACTGTTTGATGTTGCAAAGTTGGAAAATAAAAGTATGGGTTCTTGCATAAACTGTGGATTACAGTGTCTTTGGGGACCGAGAGGTGAGAGTGAACTTATCCCAACCCCCCCCCCCCCCCCCCCCCCGATCTCTGTTCTGGACCATTGACCTACTCCCAAGCTCAACTGCATGTTCACTGGAATTGATGAGTGAGGACTCTGAATGTGACTGATGTGCTTTGTGGCCCAGGTCAGGAGCTAGCGCAAGGATGAGACCCGGGTTACAGTGTTAGTAAGGAAATGATATTACAATGAAATGTATTTATTCATTTGTTGCATTTGGATCCCATATTTTCCCACCTATTTGCAGGCTCATCGTGGCTTACGTTGTTCCATAATGGCGATCGCCAATTCCGGAATGAGAAATATAAAGTGGTATTGCATTAAAGTTCATAAGTTTTTGATTGTAATTTTTCAGAGCATATAGTCCTCGCATTCAGAGACATCAATGAGCTTTTTTTTTTATTATGGATTGTACATCAGGCTGGTATAATGTCCACAGTGTAGACCAGTGTCTGGAGTCCTTTACCCTATTTTAGTAAGAATCTATATCATGCTTGTCCTTGATCAGTTTTATAACTAAATACAAAACGAAAAATGCTACTTTCTCTCGTTACTTGTGTATGGTTTGGGTAAGCATAAAAAGCTGGTAATCGTGATTTTTTTTTTTACATGTTTTCACAAAGTTCCTGTCTCAGAGGATATTTAACTATATCACCACTGAGTTGGGAATCTAAATGTGCCAGTCTTGTTGAGAAGTCCTTGTTAAAATAGCCGTTGCCAGCCTGTGCTTGCAGTTCTTGGGCTGGAGGGTAATAATCTCATGTGGGTTTAGCAGAGGTCTGCAGACTGCAAGCTCTGACAATCCCTAGTGGGCATCATTGGTTCACATTCACACAACCAATCTTTAGTTTCACTTTCAGCCCAAACCAGGCAATACATTTTGCCTTCAGCTGAAAGTGTTTAAGCAGTTTTGGTTTGGGCTGAAACTGAAAAAAAGCAGTTTTGCAGACATGCCAAGTGGGAGACCTACATAGAAGGTTGGCCCCCTTGGAAGCTTTGCTCTTGGTTGGCCTCTATTAGGAAGCAAATTAGCTCTTTTTAACAATCTGTGCCAGACTCAGCCCTTCCCTCCTGTTTCCTTCACGAGATTGGGGCACTGACCAATAGTCATAGGAGCAGATCTGTAAATGCAATGGCCCCCATTGGAGATTAAAAGCATCTATTCTGATCTCCAGTTCCCCCCCCCCCCCCCCCAACAAATCCCATCACTACTACAGAGCATTAACTGATCACTTCCATTGTCCTCATGTTTTTATTTAATGAGGTAGCCTAGTGGTTAGTACAGTGGACTTTGATCCTGGGGAACTGAGTTTAATTCCCACTGCAGATCCTTGTGACTCTGGACAAGTCACTTAACCCTCCATTGCCCCTGGTACAAAATAAGTCCCTGAATATATGTAAACCGCTTTGAAAGCGCTGCAGGGTTCGAAATCCCACCGCTGCCACCAAGAATTGTTGCAGGAATTGATGCATGAATTACCCCTATTGTTAGCAGAATCTGTGGTACTTCAGGAGTCAAACAGCACACACCAGAGTGAAGTAGTTGCAAAAACCTCAGAAAGGCTATATATCAAGTCCCATTTCCCTTCCCTTCATTTTATATATCTCCCATCCATAGGTGTAGTTTAGAGGGGTGAAGGGAGGAAATGCCCCTCCTCCAAACACTAGAGATCAGCACTTCACAGGCGAAGGCCATATAGGCCCCAACGCATGTAAAATGTAAAGCCCCCTTTCAGCTGCTCCACAAGCCCCTTGTTTCCTACCCCCACGGTCCAGTATGTCCTCTTCTCAAACCACTCTTTGTGCTGAGGCAGCTTCTTAGTGAGGCACCAACAGGAAACTTAAAAACAGAAATCAGCACCCCCCCCCCCCCCAAGGGAGCCTGTGGTTCTGTGCTGTGAAAGACCATCATCCAACAGGAAGTGTACATCAGAGGAGGCGGGACATCACAGAGTCTTTCACAGCACAGGTCCGTGAGGGCTCTGGGAGGCTCATTTGTTTTTGATATTCCTGTCATAATCTTGCTGAGAAGGAACCCCAGCACAAATAGATTTGACAAGAGAACATGCTAGACCTAGGGGTGGGGGCAGGGAGAAGGAGAGAGGGAGAGAAATAGATACTGGACCTGAAGGGGAAGAGGAGGGGGAGAAGGAAAGATGATGCTAAATAGTAGTAGTAGTAGTAGTAATGGTTGTAGTGGGAGGAAGGGGAGGGAGAGATTCTAGACCTTTTAGAGAGGGTCCTATGCCTGGAATAGACTTCCTGAGCCCCTACGTCTTGCCCCATCCTTGACCATCTTTAAATCTAGATTGAAAGCCCACCTCTTTAACATTGCTTTTGACTCGTAACCACTTGTATCCACTCGCCTCCACCTACCCTCCTCTCCTCTTTCCTCTACACATTAATTGATTTGTTTGCTTTATTTTTTGTCTACTAGATTGTAAGCTGTTTGAGCAGGGACTGTCTTCTATGTTTGTGCAGCGCTGCGTACGCTTTGTAGCGTTGTAGCGTTATAGAAATGCTAAATAGTAGTAGTAGTAGTAGAGATGCTGGACCTGAAGGGAGAGGGGAGAGAGGGATGCTGGTGTGTGTATGGGGGGGAGGATGTACAGGAAGGGAGAGAGAGTATGCTTGGCGTGGAGGGAAAGGGAGAGAGACAGCAATTGAGGAGAGGTAGGAAAGAGAGAGAGAGAGAGAGAGAATGTTCCATGGATGGTGAGAGTGAGTGAATGAGTGTAGGAAGGGATGGATCAGGTGTTGAGTATGCCAGGAAGAAGGAGTGAAAGAGGAAGACGAGTGATGGGAGAAAGAAGTTAGATAAGAGGGGAGGGTTTTGAGAGGAAGATAAAGGAGAAAGGAAAGGTGGAAGGAAGAGAAATGAGTAAAGACAGATAAGGAGGGCAAGAAAGGGAAAAGTAGAGAGATGAAAGGAAGAAGAACTGAGAGAAATGTGAGGAGGTGGGAAGGAGCAGAAATGAGAGAAAAGAAAGGAGAAGATGGTGTGAAGAACAGAATCAAGGGAGGGGTGAGAAAATTGTGGAGAGATTGAGAAGGGTGTATGAATTGGGAAACCAGAGGAATGGGGTGTGTGAGAGAGCTGGAGGGGGAAGGGGAGAATGGAACATAAGCATTGCCATAGTGGGACAGACCAAAGGTCCATCAAGCCCAGTTTCCAACAGTGGCCAATCCAGGTCCAAGCACCTGGCAAAATCCCCAAAGAGTAAAACAGATTTTATGCTGCTTATTCTAGAAATAATAATGGCTTATCGACTTTTATTTTAGGAAATTGTCCAAACCTTTTTTAAAACCTATTAAAATAACTACTTTTACCACATCCTGTGGCAATAAATTCTACATGTTGTGTGAAGAAATTTTTTCTCTGATTTGTTTTAAATCTATATAGTAGCTTCATTGTGAGTTGTTAATGGGGTCAAGCTAGTCGGAGAGCTTGCCAGAGATTGAACTCCGAACAAGCTTGACCCCCATTCACAACTCTACGATTCCATATACACGCGGAGTTGAATAGCAGTGCTTTTAACCAGAGTAACTTGACCCCTGATGTAGGCGTTGATACACGCCGAAACACGGACTGTGTCGGGTCCCTTCTTATTTGCACCAATAAAAGACTATTGGATAACATCTCCAGTGTTGGATTCTTCCTTGTTCAGCACATATTTTTGAATAAAATGACTATTTACAAATGATATGGTAAAAATGTACTTTATTAAGTTACTTGGGCAAATTCCTTTGAAAACTGTCCTAACAACTGCCTTCACTCTGTCTAGAAAGTTTAAGCAAATTGCCTCAGATTTCAGTGCCCTTCTCTACACCCCTTGGGGAAGTGAGAACCCCTGCCTTACACAGTGGCAGACATTCTTAAAGCCTCTTGCTGAAGGTAACCTGCTTTAACAAGGGGCATACAGAAAGCAGATTTATTTATTTATTTAAAATAGATATACATCATCTTCTTGCCCCCAAGTGTCACCCAGAATGGTTTATAATCATCAAACATTACAATACAATAAATTTATTTTAAAAACAGCACAAAACATAAAACAAGATTTATAAACAAAACTAACTTGTAATATATCAAAGAACGTTAGCTGTAACATCCCATAGCAACCCTAGCTCACCAAATTACCCTGCTGGAAAGAGCCATGTTTCTACTTTCTTAAGAAAGGTAAAATAGCTCAGCTCCTGCCTAATTCCCACTGACAAACTATTTCACAGCCCTGGGGCTGCCACTGCAAACCTCCTTTTCTGCAGCTGCGATTCTTGTATAAATTTAAGATTAGGGATTTCCAAGAAAGCCCCCTGACTAGAGCGCACAGATCTACCAGACATGCACTGGTTTAACCTTTCCTGCAAATAACATGGACCATCTTTCCATTAATGAAGGGAGAATTAAACCTCCCCTCCCTGTCGCAATCTGAATGGAAGTACTACAAATACCATAATTCATCGAGTAAATGTGAAAACCCAAGTGCCTGGACAAATGCTTCCACCAAAAGCAGAACGTCTTTGATTTCCGTAAATGCATCCTGCTCTTTCAGGATCCTGTGTTTCCAAATTTCACATTATACATACAGTGCTGCTAATTAAAGGTTCTTGATTGAAAGATTAAATATTTCAACTGAAAGACCTGAACTAGGCAGGCCATAAGTTCAAAAGCAGTCTAGCTTTAATATGGTAAGCATTTAGAAAAACACAAATAAAATTTTATGGACCAAGTCTGGCTTTTCAATTTGGGGAGTGTACCCTTCACCCCCCCACCAACACACATAAAATGTGTGTTTACTATAGAAAAATGGTTGTTTCAAGAGAAGCAAGATTAACCCTTTCATCACATCTCTTTGAGACCTGCACAAATGCCCCTGTATAAATCGTTGGTGAGGCCCCACCTAGAGTATTGTGTTCAGTTTTGGAGGCTGTATCTTGCTAAGAATGTAAAAAGAATTGAAGCAGTGCAAAAAAAAGCTTTGAGAATCGTATGGGATTTGCGTTACAAGACGTATGAGGAGAGACTTACTGACCTGAACATGTATACTCTGGAGGAAAGGAGAAACAGGGGTGATATGATACAGATGTTCAAATATTTGAAAGGTATTAATCCGCAAATGAACCTTTTCCAGAGATGCAAAGGCGGTAGAACGAGAGTATATGAAATGAGATTGAAAGGGGGCAGACTCAAGAAAAATGTCAGGAAGTATTTTTTCACGGAGAGAATAGTGGATGCTTGGAATGCCCTCCCGCGGGAGGTGGTGGAAATGAAAACGGTAACGGAATTCAAACATGCGTGGGATAAACATAAAGGAATCCTGTTCAGAAGGAATGGATCCTAAGGAGCTTAGCTGAGATTGGGTGGCAGAGCCGGTGGCAGAAGGCGGGGATGGTGCTGGGCAGACTTATACGGTCTGTGCCAGAGCCGGTGGTGGAAAGCGGGACTGGTGGTTGGGAGGCGGGGATGGTGCTGGGCAGACTTATACGGTCTGTGCCCTGAAAAGGACAGGTACAAATCAAGGTAAGGTATACACAAAAAGTAGCACATATGAGTTTATCTTGTTGGGCAGACTGGATGGACCGTGCAGGTCTTTTTCTGCCGTCATCTACTATGTTACTATGTTACTATGTTTTGAGTGGCAGTGGAATTTAATTAGAATCTGCCTGGAATGCCCATTTTACTCAGACACAGAGTTTTCTGACAACAGTGTGACTGCTTTCAAAACTCTTTCCTAAAGTATTCCTAAAGGGGCACATCCCTTTGTGCATCCTTTCAGGCAGCATCCGGCATGGCTCCTTGGAGTAGGGCAGCTCCCTGTTCCTTCGTCTGCCCTGGACAACCTGTAAATGTGAGTTTTACCATGCAGCATCCAGTGAACTTTGTTTCTTGGCTCTGCTGCTTGTTGATCTGTGCACTGTGGCTCTGTCCTCACGCTGCTGCACTAGAAGTTATCCTCCCTCCACTCCTCCCTATTCCGTGCAAAACAGGACTATTACACCCAATTGACCAATTCTCTCAGCTCCAACCCTCATCGTCTCTTCACCACCCTTAACTCCCTCCTAAAAGTGCCCCCCGCTCCTACTCCCCCTTCTCTCTCTCCTCAATCACTGGCCGACTATTTCAGCGACAAAGTGCAAAAGATCAACCTTGAGTTCACGACCAAACCACCACCTCCTCTTCACCCTTTAACCCTCTTCCTCATCCAACCTACCCAGGTCTCTTTCTCCTCTTTTCCTGAGATCACCGAGGATGAAACTTCCCGCCTTCTTTCCTCCTCGAAATGCACCACCTGTTCCTCTGATCCCATCCCCACCAACCTACTCAACACCATCTCCCATACTGTCACCCCCGCCATCTGTCGCATCCTCAACCTCTCTCTCTCCACTGCAACTGTCCCTGACACCTTCAAGCACGCCGTTGTCACACCTCTCCTCAAAAAACCTTCACTTGACCCTACCTGCCCCTCCAACTACCGCCCCATCTCTCTTTTACCCTTCCTTTCCAAAATACTTGAGCGCGCCGTTCATAGCCGCTGCCTTGATTTTCTCTCCTCTCATGCTATCCTCGATCCACCTCAATCCGGTTTTCGCCCTCTGCACTCGACAGAAACGGCACTCTCTAAAGTTTGCAATGACCTGCTCCTGGACAAATCCAGAGGTCACTACTCCATCCTCATACTCCTCGATCTTTCCGCCGCGTTTGACACTGTCAATCATGATTTACTTCTTGCCACGCTGTCCTCTTTTGGGTTCCAAGGCCCTGTCCTCTCCTGGTTCTCCTCTTATCTCTCCCACCGCACCTTCAGGGTACACTCCCATGGATCTTCCTCCACTCCCATCCCACTATCTGTTGGAGTTCCCCAGGGATCTGTCCTTGGACCCCTTCTCTTCTACACCTCTTCCCTGGGCTCACTGATCTTGTCTCATGGTTTTCAGTATCATCTTTATGCTGATGACACCCAGCTATACCTTTCCACACCTGACATCACCGCGGAGACTCAGGCCAAGGTATCGGCCTGTTTATCCGACATTGCGGCATGGATGTCCAACCGCCACCTGAAGCTGAACATGTCCAAGACCAAGCTCCTCGTCTTTCCTCCTAAACCCACTTCTCCTCTTCCTCCACTCTCTATCTCTGTTGATAACACCCTCATCCTCCCCGTCCCATCTGCCCGCAACCTCGGAATCATCTTCGACTCCTCCCTCTCCTTCTCTGCGCATATCCAACAGACTGCCAAGACCTGTCGCTTCTTCCTCTTCAACATCAGCAAAATTCGCCCTTTCCTCTCTGAGCATACCACCAGAACTCTCGTCCATGCTCTCATTACCTCTCGCCTTGATTACTGCAACTTACTCCTCACCGGCCTCCCACTCGGCCATCTATCCCCCCTTCAATCCGTTCAGAATGCTGCTGCACGTCTTATATTCCGCCAAAACCGATATACTCATATCACCCCTCTCCTTAAATCACTTCATTGGCTTCCGATCAGATATCGCATACAATTCAAGCTCCTCCTCCTTACCTACAAATGCACTCAGTCTGTGGCTCCTCACTACCTCTCCACCCTCATCTCCCCCTATGTTCCCACCCGCAACCTCCGCTCACAGGACAAAGCCCTTCTCTCAGTACCCTTCTCCACCACTGCCAACTCCAGGCTCCGCTCATTCTGCCTTGCCTCACCCTATGCCTGGAACAATCTTCCTTTACCCATACGCCATGCCCCCTCCCTACCCATCTTCAAATCTCTGCTTAAAACTCACCTCTTCAATGCTGCCTTCGGCGCCTAACCGCTCGAGAAATATAAAATGCCCCAATCTATCCATCCTATCAGATTAACTGTTCACTCGTCCTCTAGATTGTTCACTTGTCTTTAGATTGTTCTCTTGTCTTTTAGATTGTAAGCTCTTTTGAGCAGGGACTGTCCTTCTATGTTTAAATTGTACAGCGCTGCGTAACCCTAGTAGCGCTTTAGAAATGTTTGTTAGTAGTAGTAGTAGTAGTAGTAGTAGTAGAAATTCCATGTTCGATCCTTATTATAATCTCTCATAGGATTAATCTCTCAGTCCCTGCCCATACAGGGTCCATCCAGTCTGCCCAACAAGATAAATTCATATATGCTACTTTGTGTATAACTGACTTTGATTTGTATCTGCCTTTTTCACAGCACAGACCATAGAAGTCTGCCCAGCACTAGCCCCGCTTCCCAATCACCAGCCCCGCCTCCCACCACCGGCTCTGCCACCCAATCTCGGCTAAGCTCCTTAGGATTCATTCCTTCTGAACAGGATTCCTTTATGTTTATCTCATGCAGTTTTGAATTCCGTTACTGTTTTCATCTCCACCACCTCCCGCGGGAGGGCATTCCAGGCATCCACCATTCCCTCCGTGAAAAAATACTTCCTGACATTTTTCTTGAGTCTGCCCCCTTTCAATCTCATTTCATGTCCTCTGGTTCTACCGCCTTCCCATCTCCGGAAAAGGTTCATTTGCGGATTAATACCTTTCAAATATTTGAACATCTGTATCATATCACCCCTGTTTCTCCTTTCCTCCAGGGTATACATGTTCAGGTCAGCAAGTCTCTCCTCATACATCTTGTAACGCAAATCCCATACCATTCTCGTAGCTTTTCTTTGCATCGCTTCAATTCTTTTTACATCCTTAGCAAGATACGGCCTCCAAAACTGAACACAATACTCCAGGTGGGGCCTAATCAACGACTTATACAGGGGCATCAACACTTCCTTTCTTCTGCTGGTCACACCTGTCTCTATACAGCCTAGCAACCTTCTAGCTACAGCCACTGCCTTGTCACACTGTTTCCTCGCCTTCAGATCCTCAGATACTATCACCCCAAGATCCCTCTCCCCGTCCGTACATATCAGACTCTCACCGCCTAACACATACGTCTCCCGTGGATTTCTACTCCCTAAGTGCATCACTTTGCATTTCTTCGCATTGAATTTTAATTGCCAAACCTTAGACCATTCTTCTAGCTTCCGCAGATCCTTTTTCATGTTTTCCACTCCCTCCTGGGAGAAGTTTCTGTCACTTTGTACATTGGCTTCCTTAGAAATGAATAGATCTGTTGCTAGTAGCAATTCTCACCCAGCTATCAGTTTACATTGTTCCTAATATCCTGTTTTCTTTTTTATTATTATTTGAGCAAGTGCCCCCTTCTTGCCATACATCTACAGTAAAACCTTTAGAAGCATCCACATTAGCAAAGGGCTCACAAATCAGCTCACATGATCTCACATGTCAACAAGGAAATCTCACATACTATGAACTATTCATATCCCTTCTTTAAGGCCTAACTCAAGATACAGTCATGGACTACTCTGAGATTCAAAGAATCATAAGGGACCAGTTTAAACTAATGGATCAACAACAAAATTAATTGCTGCATCCTCACCAGAAAATTCTGCCCTGCCTACAGAGAGCATAATATCTGGATGCACCTAAGCATATTCCCCCGGATTCTAGATAGAGTGCCTAGAGATCTGCGCTGAAATTGGCGTGGATTCTATAACAGTGTGCGTAATTTAACAAGCTTAACAAGCTGATGAGCACCTATAACAGCACTTAACAAGCAGTAATGAGCACTAATTGGCACCGATTAGAATTTAGGCACACAACTCTCTAAGCGTATTCTGCAACTATGTGCGCCAAACTTCTAATGCTTGCAGAGAAAAGGGGCGTTGTTATGGGCGGGGAAATGGGTGTTTTGTGGGTGTTCTGAAATTTTCATGTCTAGTTATAGAATATGGCCCAGTGAGCCTAAATCTACATGCTGGGATTTACACCACATTCTCATTGGTGTAAATGGATCCAGGGGCGTAGCCAGACAACACATTTTGGGTGGGCCCAGGCAAGAAATGGGTGGGCACCAAGTGTTCTCTCCCCCCCCCCCCCCCCTCCAAAACCACCACTAAAAATGATCTCAGCTGGCAGGAAAATGCTTCTTTCCACCTTGGCAGTCTGCAGCAGGCATGTGCTGAAAACTGAACATGCGCAGGTGCCAGTATCGTGGAGAGTAGCCATCAGGGCCGTTACCATCAGGGAAAGTCTTCAGCTGGCAGAGCTTGGGATCTCCACAAGCTACTGCTAAACACGTGCTACTGTTGGGTGGGCCCTGGCCCACCCAGGCCCACCTGTGGCTACGCCACTGGTGGATACGTGTAGATTTAGGCACTCAGATATCAACTAAACGTATTCTATAATCAGCACCTAAATCTAGGCATCGATTATAGAATACACTTACTCGGCACTCATTTCAGCGCCGATTTTTTAGGCACCATATATAGAATCTCCCCCATTATAATTAAAATACAAACAAATTCAAAATACTGCTATAAGATTGAGCTTTTCCCCGAAGCGCAGGTTATATTTTATTTGCTTTTTGCATAAAATCCTTAATGGTGAGTGTCCGGTTTTCTTGCCCATCCAGAATTTCTGCCAAATAACTGAGTCTGAAGATTCTGCCGTTATTTGTTTTTTAACCTCACCCCTATTAAGGGCATAAAATGATTTACATTGCACAATAGATGCTTGGCTGTGCAGGCACCAAAACTATGGAAGAGTTTTTTATCCTTATCTTGATTTTCATTTATGTTTTTCCATATTTAAGAGGTATTTGTAAACTGTACTTTTTAAGAGATTTGTATTAGACTAGCTCCCCAAGAGATTGACTTGGCTTCTTGTGAATGTTAACCGCTTAGAACCTGGTGGTAGGAGTGGAACAGATGTATAGTATGTAATGTAATAATTTTCTTACAAATGTTCACTCGACAGAATTTTGAGGAGTGCATGTGGGACGGGAGCTTTACAGTGTAGGGGGATGGAATAGAACCAGAACTACCATGCCAAGTTATCCAGCTCTCAGTTCTGGTTTTGAACTTACTATACATACACAATGCAGTGTGGGATTTGTAGTCCTTGATTCTAACCATTGGTGCTGCAGATTTTGTTTTGTAGCACTACAGGGTTGCCTGAAATCCAGGCCTAGCCAAACATTTTTCTCTTGAACTTGGGTTATTTGGCAGCTCTGTAGAGCTAAACTAATCAACAAATACTACAAGTCTCTTCTACAAAAGGAGCCCCTTTGATGGGATTATAGCCAATTACATTTCAAAATTTAAACTGAATATTTAAAAGGTCATGTTGGAATTTTGTTGGCACCTGGTATTTATCAGCTGACACACAACTAAAGACAAATGCAAGAAAAGCATGCTACCTTTCCAAGTGTCATGTTTCAGTCAATCCCCAGCTGAAAGTAAGTGTGAAAGTAGAGCACACTTGTAAACAAAAAGAGATAATGGTGTAATCCCCTGGGGAAACCAGTAATGGAGTTAAGATTGGGTGAGTTTCCCCCAGGGGATTACTAGATCACAGTTGGGAGGAGTGATGGGAGCGGTTGTAGGTTGGGGCGAGGGGTATACCCAACCAACTCATACATGGTGTCTGTGTAGGGGTATAGTTCTGGTGTAATGATATAAGAGACAATGATGCTTTAATGATTAGGAACTGTAATTGGGGGAAGGGATGATGTGAGATAAGTGTCTGCCATTTTATGCATGAGGACTTTGGTTCAGGGCCACCGAGAGGGGGGGGGGGCAGGGGGAACAAAATTCCCCAGGCCCGGGCCTCCAAGGGGGGCCTGGCGCCGGGGTTTCTCTCCTTCTGCTCCCAGGCCGCCGGCGCTGTAGTCCCCGGTCTCACCTGCCTGCCCTCGGTTCCATCGACAGCCCCCCTCTGTCCGCCACCGGGCCCCCTGCATTCAAATCGGCAGCGCCTCACCTCCATGTGAAAGTGGCAGATTGCCTCCCTTCGGGCCCTCCCTGTGTCCCGTCCTCACAGAAACAGGAAGTTACATAAGACGAGGGTGGGACACAGTGAGGGAAGGCCCGAAGGGAGGCGATCTGCCGCTTTCAAACGGAGGTGAGGCGCTGCCAATTTGAATGCAGGGGGCCTGGTGGCGGGTGGAGACTGGGGATTGCGGCACCAGTGTTAGCGATTGGGGGGGGGGGGGCGGGGCAGCCTTGCCCCAGGCCCGGCTCAGTCTCTCGGCGGCCCTGCTTTGGTTGCCATGGAATGAGGAGGTATCCTGGACATCAGAAGGGGCTGCATGTGGAAGTTGACGTCTGCTGAGAAGCAGAGGTTGCAGTGAGGAGGCTCCAGGGAAGGGAGGGAGAGAATACTGCTGCCCCTCACTATCTTTCTACCATCATCTCCCCTTACGTTCCCACCCGTAACCTCCGTTCACAGGATAAATCCCTCCTCTCAGTACCCTTCTCCACCACCGCCAACTCCAAGCTCCGCTCATTCTGCCTCGCCTCGCCCTATGCTTGGAACAACCTTCCTGAACCCTTACGCCAAGCCCCCTCCCTGCCCGTCTTCAAGTCTTTGCTTAAAGCCCACCTCTTCAATGCTGCGTTCGGCACCTAACCCTTACCGTTCAGTGAATCCAGACTGCCCCAATTTGACTGCCCCTATCGGACCGACCGTTCACTTGTCTATTAGATTGTAAGCTCTTTGAGCAGGGACTGTCTCTCTTTGTTAAATTGTACAGCGCTGCGTAACCCTAGTAGCGCTCTAGAAATGTTAAGTAGTAGTAGTAGTAGTAATACCCTCCACCCCCCCCCACCCCCAAGAATGGAACAGGAAAGAAGCCTGTTCGGGCCAGAGGTGGGTGAGGGTAACTGCACCTCCAGGGAAGAAGGATGGACAGGGAGGTTGGTCCTGGATACAGTTCAGCAGCTGGGGGAAAAGCCTAGCAGGACATTTGCCTGACAAGGGAGCAGACAAGCTGCAGCCCCGGGTTGTCCTCCTGGGTGGGATGGGCTAGAGAGTTAATAGCCAAGTGGACACTGAACAAGATTGAATCTGAGGGATTACTGTCTGTCTAGTGTCCCGGGTTTGCCACTGAGGGAATGAGAGTTAATAACTATTTAAAATTGACCTGTTGCTGAATTTTCCTGTTGATTTTGCTATTAGTACAGTTCACCGTTTATTAAAATCCTCCTTTGGAGTGAGAATAGATTCTTTTCCTGCACTGTGTTCAAGCTGAAAAAGGGGGTGGCAACCCCCCCTCCCCGGCCTAATGGGATTTATCTCAGCCCCAGCCTGCATACAGCTCAATAGAGACATTCTGGCCAATATTCAGCACTATTTTACTGGCCAGGAATGGCTCCTGGCTGGTTAAGTGCTAATATTCAGCGTGGGATAGCCGGTTATTTCTGCTATTAGTGCTTAGTGCATAGGATTAGATTCTATGTAACACACCTAAAAAACTCAGCACAGAAACAAAATATGTGTAGGCATATTCTATAAAGAACATAAGAATTGCCATACTGGGAAAGACCGAAGGTTCATCAAGCCCAGTATCCTGTTTCCAACAGTGGCCAATCCAGGTCACAAGTACCTGGCAAGATCCCAAAACAGTACAATACATTTTATGCTGCTTATCCTAGAAATAAGCAGTGGAGTTTCCCTAATCCATCTTAATAATGGCTTATGGACTTTTCATTTAGGAAGCTATCCAAACCTTTTTTCAACCCCGCTAAGCTAACTGCTTTTTAGCACACTCTCTGGCAACGAATTCCAGAGTTCAATTACATGTTGAGTGAAAAAAAATGTTCTTAGATTTGTTTTCAATTTACTACTTTGTAGGTTCATTGCATGCTCCCTAGTCCTAGTATTTTTGGAAAGAGTAAACAAGCGATTCACGTCTACCCGTTCCACTTCACTCTTATTTTACAGACCTCTGTTATATCTCCTCTGTCATCTTTACTCCAAGCTGTACAGCCCTAGCCACTTCAGCCTTTCCTCATAAGGAAGTCATCCCATCCCCTTTTTCATTTTCGTTGCCCTTCTCTGTACCTTTTACTAATTCCACTATATCTTTTTGAGATATGGTGACCAGAATTGCACACAGTATTCAAGGTGCGTTCGCACCATGGAGCAATACAAAGGCATTATTACATGCTCATTTTTGTTTCCCATTCCTTCCCTAATAATACCTAACATTCTACTTGCTTTCTTCACTGCAGCCGCACACTGAGCAGAGGGTTTCAACTTATCATCAACTATAACACCTACATCCTTTTTTTGGTCAGTGACTCCTAATATGGAACCTTGTATCACGTAGCTATAGTTCCGGTTCTGCTTTCCCACATGCATCACATTGAACTTGCTTACATTAAACATCATCTGCCATCTGCACATAAATTCTAATTAATGCCGATTACTATCAATAATTGTTTGTGAAGTAGAAATTATCAGCGCCAATTGGCATAACTAAATTGTACGCGCACATCCAAAATATGACTGGATTTGTGCATGCAATTTAAGTCACACTATATAAAATCCAGGGGATAGTGGCTAACCGGCTATATCATGTGATATAACCAGCTAGCTACGAATATGCAACACTGCGCTGGCTAAGTTTAGTGGCCAAATCAGACTGTCTAAATAGCAATGCTGTCTTTGGTTATGTATCAAAAAGTTTCTTGCACATCTAGATGAGGGTGTGTTGATCTTATAACTATGATATCAATTGATAAATTGCTGTTGCAATGAAATATGATCTAGATGTATTTCCAAATTTGGGATTTTATGAATTAATGTACCTTCAGATTTGGTACAATGCCAGCAAGAGTTAGGGAAAAGACCCCACCAAATTAGAAATTAATAATGGAAATCCAGCTGAGTAAATAGGTTTAATTAGCCATTGCAACCTTGGTCCCGCTCAATTAGTCCAGGATACTGGCTAACCCTTTGGGTTAGGCACCCCAACCAGGGCATGCAAAACATAATCCGGCCAATATTCAGCCCAGGGGAGGCAGGCCAGCTAAGTGCCACGATCAGCGCTGAACCTGGAAATTCAGTGCTGGGCCAGTTCTGGTGACTGGCATTGAATATTCAGGTTTTTTTGGCTGGCTTAAATTTAACCATACAAGTTAATATTCAGCACCGTCTGGTTAAGGGGAGACAGAGGGGAGAGACTGGAATGATGGGGAGAGAAAGAGGAGAGCTGCTGCATGGAAAGGGGGAGTAGTGAAAGATTGGAGAATAAGAGGAAGGGGCATGGGGAGAACAAGGGTGAGAAAAAGATGAAAAGCCATAAGTAGATGAAGGAAATTAAAGAATGGATAGTAAGAATGAATTAAATCTGGACACAGAGAGAGGCAGAAAAATATTGAAGAAAGCAAAGAAAAAGGAGAGAAAAATGACAAATGGCCAGGAAACCCTGGCAGAAGAGTTAAGCGAAAACGAAGGAAAGCAGAATCTAGAGACTGGGAGCAACACAATGAGAAAAAGTAAATGGCCATACAACAAAGGTAAAGAAAATAATTTTATTTTTAATTTAGGATAAAGTAATATGGTGTTAATAAAGTTTCAGAGACCAATACTTCCTTCCTTAGGTCAGGAGAGGATACCGTAACAGCATTATACTGACCTGAGGCAGGAGGTTTTGGCCTCTGAAAGCTCATTGAAAAGGGTGTTAGGTTATTAAATAAATTGTCTGAAATTGGACGCACTGAAAAGCAGAACTTTACCCTGTGTGACAAATGCATCTGAGTGTGAATAAATTTTGCTGGGGGGGGGGGGATTTTGTGCCCACCCACTTTGGGTTCAGGCCCACCCAAAATTGGCAGTCTGGCTACGCCACTGAGCCCAACATAGCCCCAGGAGGAGGAGAGGTGAGGGACAGTCCATGGGTGCTCCAGTCTGCAGTTGCCGCTGTTGTAGGAGCGTGTGAGACGAGTATGGCGAGATTGCCTCGCTAGCAACCTGCTTCACAACACTGAGCGCTGCTAGGCTGCCAGCAACAGAGCGACGACTTGCCTGCAGCCGGGACACCAGCAGAAACATCTGGGGCACCAATAAAGTGGCAGCTCGATTTGCACCTCCTTTGAGCGCTCAGGTCTTCTTTTTGCCCTCTTAAGTACCAGCGCTTTTTTGCAAACTGGCTCATGAAAAACAAATGCAAAACAATGTTAATCATATATACATATACATAGGCGCCAACTTTTCAAAATTATTGGGAGTGCTAAGCCCCAATGGAAATAACCCCTCCCTGGACAAATGCATGGAATTTTCTCAATATTAGGGTGCTAAAGCAGGCTCCTATGCATACATATATATGTGTGTGTGTGTATATATATATTTTTTTAGTATTAATCCTTTTCCCCTCTTTGCACGAAGTTTTGGGACTCTCCATCTGGGCTTTGTTCATTGTTGTGCTCTCGACCTCCATTTCCATATGCCTCCCAAAAAAGTAACGAAAGGGAGAAAAATGGTCCAAAATGCGAACAGAGAGTCTACTAGACTATTGCTTTTTGGACCATTTTTCTCCCTTTCGTTACTTTTTTGGGAGAAATGGGGGTCGAAAGCGCTCAGCGCAATAATGAACTAAGCCCAGGTGGGGAGTCTCAAAACTTCATGCAAAGAGGGGAAAAGGACTAATACTAAAAATACACACACACATATGTATATATAATTAACATTATTTTGCGTTTGCTTTTCATGAGCTACTTTGCAAAAAAAAGCGCTGGTACTTACAATCCGAGGGCAAAAGGGTTAGAGCCGCGCGCTCAGAGGAGGTGCAAATCGAGCTGCCACTTCATTGGCGCCCCAGATGTTTTCTGCTGGTGTCCCAGCAGCGGCTGCGGGCGAGTCGTCGCTCTGTTGCTGGCAAGCGTAGCAGCAGCGCCCAGTGTTGTGAAGCAGGTTGTTAGCGAGGCGACCTCGCCTCACGCGCTCCTCCAATAGCGGCAGCTGCTGCGGGCTGGAGCCCAGGAGAAGTTTTAGCGTAGCCGTTCACTTTGGCCGGGAGTTGGGGCTTCGCAACTTGCGGCATAAAAGGTCAGAGCCGGGAGCGGGAGGCAGCAGGACAGAGACGAGAAAAGTTTGGAGAAAGCTTATCGCGAGAGAGCGCGCGCGTGCGCGCGCGGAGACTTTCCGCCGTCCGCCGGCTGCCTATAAATGGGTGGCTGGAACTTTAAAAGGCAGCGAGCTGGGGCTGGCCGCGAGCTCGATTTGGAGTAACATATGGCATTAAAAGGAGCACAGCTGGAGGTAGCATTTCTAGCGCAGTGAAGTCAGAGCAGCTGACTCTCCAGCTTGCGGTGTAATTAGCAAAGCGAGCACTCCTTTTCTCCCCCTCCCCCCCTTTCCTCGCGCACACACACACACTCTGTGCTGTTATATTCTTCCCTTCACTGTCTGATCGTATCTTCCTCCAGTTCTTTGCGTGCCAGACTCAGGGCTCTCCGGGCTTCTCCCATGACCTGCTCCCTCCTTTTGGCACTACAGGGAGAGGTAAGATGAAAAGGACAGTTAGTTCCTTGTTGCGTGACGGCTATTGGTGGCGGGTTAGGGTAACTTTTAATAACTTTTGGCGGAGGGGGGGGGGGGGAGGAAGTTTCGTTTATAATTACTATTTTTTTTTAATATATTTGATTTTACTCGTTTTGATGTGCGGGATACTTTCCCGAGCTGCTGCATTCATGCAGACTAGAAGTAATACAGCAGCAGCCCCTTTTTTTCCCTAAACGGAAAAGTACACGGAGCAATTAATTGGCTGAAATATAAATGCGGTCAGGCCCTCTGGACTGACACCTTGCGAGAGGGCAGGGTTTCCATAACTACCTAAAACTCGCTGGGGTTTGCTGGAACTGAAAGGGACAAAGCTGTGCAACTGTTCCTGCTTGGACGCTTTTGTTGACTTAAAAGCAAGTTTTTCCTGTTTGCAGCAGGTGCCGAGGGATGAGCGAGGAGGCACTGCGGGCTAAGGGGGGGGGGGGGGGGGGGATGGCAGAACAGCAAACGGTGCTTTGGAAAAAAAAAACAAAAAAGCAAGTGGCTTTGTTGATTCCAGCTGCTTGCAAGTGTTTGGTTTCCAGGAGTGTTGAAGTTTTTTTTGTTTTCTTCTTAACAGGTTATGAAGGAAGGATGGAGTTTCCCGATCACAGCCGCCACTTGCTGCAGTGTCTGAGTCAGCAGCGTCACCAGGGCTTCCTGTGCGACTGCACCGTCTTAGTTGGAGAGGCTCAGTTCCGAGCGCATCGGGCTGTCCTTGCCTCCTGCAGCATGTACTTCCATCTTTTCTACAGGGACCAGCTAGACAAAAGGGAGATTGTGCGGCTGAACGGCGACATTGTCACGGCCCCGGCTTTCAGCCTGCTGCTGGAATTCATGTACGAAGGTAAGCTGGAGTTTAACTGCCTCCCGGTCGAGGATGTGCTGGCTGCAGCCAGCTACCTTCACATGTATGACATTGTGAAAGTCTGTAAGGGCAAGCTGAAAGAGAAAGAACTCGGTTCGGGGGAGAAGGTGGAGGGTGAGTCCGACCTGGAAAAAGAGGACGTGTGTTCGGATCTGGGAGAGCCCCCCCGAGCGCATGACTTCAATCCTGGCAGCAAACAAATCAGCTTTGCAGGGTACGACAGAACTTTTAGCAAAGGGAAGGTCGCCGGTCACCCTGGCTGGTCTTCTGACCTGCTGATTGCCAATTCTGTGCCTGCAGAGGCAGAATCCTGCACTACAGCAGCTGGAAAAACAAAAGCTGGCCTTAATAGTTCTACTACGGGACCTTTGTCCCAGAGGTCTGTCAACCATACCCAGGCTTCCAGTGAAGTGGATTGTGTTCTGGATCTGTCTTTCAAGCCTGTGACTGGGAGAGATTCCTTACACCCCTCCTATGCCTTTGGACAGCTGGCTTCCGACAGCCAGCAGCAGGGCACCCAGCCACTTGTTAAAGACGAACGTGATTTGCTGTCAGGCCAGGAGGATGGTGAAGCAAGGAGTCCGGAGAGCCTGCATTTTGGGCATTCAGCCAAATGTCTAGTGACAGGGTTAGGACACATGTTCTCGGGAAGCGGTGATTGTCACACCAGGGTAGATGACCTAGATCAAGACAGAGATGACAGCGAAGATGACATGGATTCCGCAGATATCGCCTCCAGCATACTCGTGCCTCCTGGGAATATCTGTATTTGCCCCCTGTGTAGCAAAGTTTTCCCCAGCCCCCAGATTCTGCAGCTTCACCTGAGCTCTCATTTTAGAGAGAAGGATGGCCCAAGGACTAAGTTCTCCCCTGACGGTTCAGTGCCCACCTGCACGCTGTGTGGAAAGACTTTTTCTTGTATGTACACCTTAAAGAGACACGAACGGACTCATTCAGGTGAAAAGCCTTACACTTGTGGCCAGTGTGGCAAAAGCTTCCAGTATTCCCATAATCTCAGCCGTCATGCAGTAGTACACACCAGGGAGAAGCCACATGCCTGCAAGTGGTGTGAGAGACGGTTTACACAGTCTGGTGACTTGTACAGGCATATTCGTAAATTTCATTGTGGCCTTGTGAAGTCCTTGATGGTTTAATGATGACTACCTTAGACTGAGCTGTTTAAAAGGCAATATCTGGTTATGTTTCTGGTATTAACCCTAGGAAAGAACATCATTCAATTAATAGCCACTGATACTCTCTCTCTCTCTCTCTCTCGAATTTGCCATGAAACATCTGGTGCAAATAATTTGTCATTACCCTGTCAACAGTTGTAACATGCTACACACCGCTTATCCCTGTGTGTACTTACATGACATACATGTATACTTACAAGTACAGAATGTTTAGCTTGGTGGGTAAAGTACTGTGGTTTCAGTATTAGTCACCTGTCAACTGGAATTTAGTGAGAAAATAGGCACTGCATTAAAATCATTATTCTACAGCATCTGCTCTAGGAAGAAAACTGTGGGTCAACCTTGAAGGGAGGAACTCTGTAACAGCTGTTTGAAATTCTTAAAAAGAGGCTAAAAGCACTTTCTGAACCCTTTAAAATACAATATGTTAAATAACAAGATATTGTATTTTCTGGTTTACGCTATGTTTAACTAGAATAATGTTAGGTAGCTCAAGTGTTAGCATTTTCATTAATGAATGAAAGATGCATCTATTTTGCAAAGAGTGCACCTGCTATTCTAAGTATTTACAATAACTTGCACGTGCCAGTTGACCTCAGTTTTATATTATATCAAAATATGAAGTTTTCTTTGAAAACCACCTATGCATATGACAGCAAGGAAACACTAGTTCTTCGTTGTTTTTGATTGCTAAACATGTTTTACTTTCCAATAGTGCAGATTTCTTTTTTTTGAGGGGGGGGGAACAGATAGCCCACATGTATACACATTTCAGACTTCCTGACAGGTCTTGAGGATCCTACAGCCACTTGGGTTTTGAGGACATCCATAATGAATATGTATGTAAGATATGATTTACAAAAAGTCCATTAAGCCCAATATCCTGACTCAGATAGTGGCCAAGCCAGATCACCTGCACTCTTCTTCAGGATCACAAGGACTCGACCCATTCCTTATTGCTTGCACCCGGAGATAAGTGATGTTTTCCAAGCTTCAGGGCTGATGTTAGATATGCAGGAGCCCAGGGCAGAAACTGGAGAGGGGGAAGTAAATCGCCCCCTTCAGGCTATGCTTCTTTCAGCTTGAGGCATATGGGGACCCAGAGCAGTTACCCTGGTGGCCACTCCCTTGCACCAGCCCTGCCAAGCTCACACGGCTTAATGGTTTATAAACTTTTCCTCCACAATCCCTTTTTAAATCCAACTAACTTTTGCATAAATTTCCACAGCTGTTGAGTGACAAAAAAAAGCTTTCTTTAGTTTGTCTTAAATGTGCTATCTATTAATTTCATGGAACATCACTTTGTCTTAGGGAAAAGTTGTTTACCTTTACAAATAGTACTGTATACCCCGTTCTACTCCACTCATGAATTTGTAGATGTCTCTTATCTCCTCTCTGCTTCTCTTCTCCAAGCTGAAGAGCCCTAAATATTTAGGTTTTCTTCTTCAGAGTCATTCCATTCCCTTTATCATTTTTGTCATCCTTCTTTCTATCTTTCCTACTTTTACCATATCTTTTTTTTTTTTTTTTTTTTTTTTTAGATAGGACCCATCAGAACTGTATAGTAAAGGTGTGGCTGCACCATAGGTGGATGCAGAGGCATCATCATATTCTCTATTTTATATTACATCCCTTTCTGAATAATTTCTAACATTCTCTGCTTTTCAGTAGCACACTGAGTTGTGGATTTCAACATGTTAGGCTGTATAGCTGATTTTAATAAATACAACTTAAACAGGCCCCAGCAGTTTATAACACAAAGTAATACAAATCAGTATGAAAGAAAAGGACTCCATGATAAAATAGGATAGACCTAAAACAATGACAAGGAATTCCACAAAATCCATTTATCCATAGGCGAATAAGAAATTTTGCAGTCAGCCCTCAACACCCTTCCACCGCTGCACACTGTGCACCAAATGCCTATACAAAAAATATGTTTTAACATTTATTTAACACATTTTTCAGAGACCCTTCAGCTTACATTGTGACAGGGAGTCTATTCTATAAAGTGGGCACCAACCAACAGATAGTGACTGAATGACTATCTGATAGTCTGTCAAAGATTTTAATTTCCTACCAGGCGCATACAGAATAATCGTAGAAGCAAGATACAAGGCAACATTCTAATACTAGGCTTTATGGACTAATACCAACAACTTAAGCTCAGTCCTATAATGGATAGGAAGCCAGTGGTAATGTATAAAACGTTTATGGTTTATTTAATCTACTGCCCTTAATGCCAAGTACATCAGAGCGGTGTATAATTAAAATACCTTAAAATTATAGGCAGAAAAGAAAGCCATAAGTCTGGTAACCTGATCATATTTACGTCCATGGTGTCTACAGTGACGGTAAGATCCTTTTCCTGGGTGGTGGTTCCTGATACGAAACCCAGCATCGTGAACTTTGGATTATTTTTTTCCCTGTATACGTTTCTTTGCAGTTGTCCACATTAAACTTCACCTGCCATTTAGATACCCAGCCTCATCAAATCGCCTGCAACTCCTCACAGTTCACTCATGATTGAACAAAAAAATTTTGAGTTGTGTGCAAATTTAATTTCCTTGCTCATTGTTCCCTTTCCCAGATTATTTATAAATTATATTAAAAAGCACCAGTGTCATTACAGACCCCTGTCTACGTCACCATTGAGTTTTCTTCATGGAGAAATCTGACCATTTAATCCCACTCTGTTTCCTGTATTTTAACCAGTTCCCAATTCAGTTTGGGAAATCTGCCTTCTATCCCATGACATTTTAACTTTCCGAGAGATCCCTCGTGAGGTACTTTGTCAAATGCTTTCTGGAAAGCTAGATGCATCATGTCAACCTAAATTCGCATGTTTTTATTAATGCCTTCAAAAGAAGGTAGATATCTTAAAAACCCAACTGATTGTAGGGTCCCCAGGACAGGTTTGGGAATTGGTGGTGTAAAAGTTCCAGTCATACTTTGGGGGGTAATCCTATAAGGAGCTGCCTAGTTTTGGGTAATAAGAACACATGTAAGTGGTATTAGTCTAGTCATTTATGTTCATATATAGACACTACACATGGAAATGACCATAATTCGGCTATGAGCTGTTCAGTAAGTACACATCTGTATTTGATGGTGTGTACTTGCAGGTGGGCATTCATGTAGGTGGAGTTTGGGTGGTGCACATGATTACACATGAAAATTATAAACTACTATGGCTTATACGCATTCTTTAGCAATCTAGGCATGAACATATACACCATCTCTATGGTTGGTGTAAGTGCTCACACCTAAACATATTAGGTGCGTATTTGATGTTACCCTAGTATTCAATAAAGAAAAGGTGCCTACTTTTCTTTATAGAATAGACTTCAACTAGGCACATAATAAATTTACTCTCTTTCCCTCCACTTCTATAAAGTTGTGCATGCAGATTTTACAGTAGGGGTTAGTTATGTCGTAACAATTAGCTAATGAGCTGCTATTTGGCAGTAATTAGCCATTATGCATGTATCTGGCTCTATCTGGTATTCTATAGCCTGTGCATACAAAATCCAGAGCGCACAACTGCAAGGGGGGGGGGGGGCTTAGACACGTGAGGGGCATGAGTGGATCAGAGACTGGTGGATTCTAGACTTGCATTTACATGTCTAAGGGCCCCTTTTACCGCAGCGGGTAAAAGGTAAGTCTTTCTTTTTTTTAGGAAATAGCCGTGCGGCAAGTGAAGCACTTGCAGTGTGGCTGTTTTGGGGGGGGGGGGGGGGGGGGAGCCCTTACCGTCACTCATTGAGGTGGCGGTAAGGGCTCCCATGCTAACCTGATGGTAACCTGTCAGTGCACGGCACTGCCTAATTACCGCCGGGTACTCACTGGCGCTACAAAAATAAAAAAATATTTTTATAGTGTTGGATATGAGAGAATTGCTCATCCTATCCAGCACTATATGGGGGGTAAGAATTACTGCAGGGCTGCTGCTGTAGCCTGGCGGTACTTCCTTTTTAGCGAGCAGTAAGCCCGGTAAGCTTTGTAAAAGGGGACCTAAGTGTCTACAGTTAGATGCAAGCATTTACACTAGCCAAATGGCTGGTATAAGCGCTCGAACCTAAAGGTAGCTGCCTAAATGCAGACTTACAGTATGCTAGTACTCTAATTGTGCATGCAATTGCTGTTGTAGAATCTACACTAACCCCCTGCTTCTATATAGCGTGACTGAAATTGCGTACACAAATCCACCAGTCATATTCTGGATTTGTGTAATTTAATCGGGCCAATCGGCACTGATAATTGCCACTTAAAAAGCAATTGACATTAGCATTAATTACAATTTACACACACAACTTGCTGAGTTTACTCTATAAAGTGGTGCGTGTAAATTCTAATGTTCGCTGCAAAAAGGGGGAGTGGCCATGGGCAGGTTGTGGGCATTCCAAAAATTTACATGCAGGGTTATAAGAATACACCTGCTCTGCGCCTAACTTGGGTGCCGGTATCTACACCGAGTTTTACTTGGCATAAATGCATGCGCCTAGAGTTAGGCGCAGGTATGGTGCAAGACATAGTCTATAAACCCAACGCATGTAATCTAGGCGTGGTTTATAGAGTGTGCCTAGGCAGAAGTTATTTTGGTGCTGACTTTTCAGGCATCATATATAGAATCTAGTCCTCAGTGCACAGCATCCCGACTCCCAACTTTTAGGTGACCTTTTGAGAATTACCCCCTTTGGAAGAGATTCTATATATGTTGCCTAAAACATTTGGCGCTGAAATCAGTACCGACTAAGTGTATTCTATACTCAGCACCTAGATTTAGGCACCGATTTATAGAATATGCTTTGTTGATATTTCAGCACCAATATCTGCACATATCCATTTACGCCAATGAAAACATGGTGTAAATGTTCAGTGAGTAGATTTTGGCATACTGAGCCATATTCTATAGGCGCCTAAATTCTGGAACACCCATTTTCCATCCATAACCACTCCCCTTTATGCTTCCACACATTAGAAGTTTGGCGTATATAGTTACAGATTATGCTTAGTGAGTTTTGCACCAAAATTCTAATCAGTGCCAATTAGTGCTCATTGCTTGTTAATTGCTGTTATCAGCGCTCATTAGCTTGTTAAGCCAATTAAGTTATGCGTGGTGTTATAGAATGTGCACCAATTTCGGCGCCTAAACCTAAGGGCTAGAATCCAGGGGTTTTTGTCTCTGTAATAAGCTTCTTTTCACACTAAAATCAGAGTTATATTTCTGACACTTTTGCTGACTGGTGATGTAATGAAACCAAAGCACTGGAATTCTCAGGGGTTTTACTAGTTCCTTGCGCTGCATCTTCATTTGTTTTCCTCCTCATTCCTATTTTTTTTTTTACCAGCTCAGTGATTTACAAGATAGTCCTGGAGTGTTCCTCCCTAGCCAGCCTGGTTTTCAGGTTTCCCACAATGGATAGAGGTGAGCGATTTTACATGCAGTGAAGGTGGTACATGCAAATCTGGCTGTGGCTCCTGCGTATTCCTTGTGGATATCCTGAAGACCAGAGTGGCTGGGAAGAGATTGGGTTGAGAAACCCCACTAGTTGCTGTGCAGATGTTTAATGTTTATTTAGTGTGTGTACGTGTTCCACTTTGCTTCTTACGATAACCTTGCCCCCTGATAACCTTGTGAAACACCACTTGATTGCATTTGCAAGGTGTTTAATTACTACAGAGCTCACCAACATGATAGAGGGGCCCTTTCACTTAGCCACGGAAGCGTGTACGCGCGCCAAAATGGAGTTACTGCGCGGCTACCTTGTGGCTCTTGCAGTAATTTCATTTTTGGCACGTGGCTGAAAAATCATTTTTATTTTTGGATGCGTGTCAAGTGGCGTTTGGTGCACGTAGGTCATTACTGCTTGAGACTTTACCTCTACTACTACTACTACTCTCTAGGTCAATGGCTGGTGGTAAGGTCATAGAAAGTGGATGTGCGGCAATTTTGATTTTTGCCGCACGTCCATTTTCGGCAAAAATTTAAAAAGGCCTTTTTTTTTTTTTTACAGGCGTGCTGAAAAATGGATTGGTGCGTGCCCAAAACCTGCACCTACACTACTACGAGCCATTTTTCAGTGCACCTTAGTAAAAGGACCCCAGAGAGAGGAGGAGTTGCTGAAAATGGAGTGGAAATTAATCCATTCTTTTGCAGAGATTTCAAATAGCACAGCACAATAGAAGTAAAATATACATACGAGCATGGCTTCTAATATTGTCTTGTTAAGTAGCTGTTAGACTGACTGACTGAAAAAAAAATGATACACTTAGCATGATTTATCAAGCAAAAATCATTTTTTAAGACATAGAAGCATCTCCAAAATGTTATTTTAAATACTGTTTTAAATTTAACACTAGATTCTTTTTTTTTTTTTTTTTTTTTGTTACACTGCACTTTCAGAACAGCTAGCTATTTTAGAAGAATATAGAGCTTGTTGTAACGGCATCTAGGACGTGACAGGGTTATTTAGCAAATACGTTTTCAGGAGGGTCCCTATAAGGCATGGATGGACAACCACAATCCTAGAGGGCCACAACCCAGTCAGGTTTTCAAGGTTTCCACAATGAATATGCATGAGAATTATATGCAAAAATGCATTCAAATTGGTCTCTTGCGTATTTATTGTTGAAATCCTGAAAACTCGACTGAGTTGTGGCCGTCGAGAACCGAGGTTGCCCACCCCTGTAATGTAAAGGCAGAGCCATTTTTTGCCTGCTTTTATTTACTGTTACAACCCTCAGAAATCTAAATCAATTGCACATGAGAGCGCGTGTATCAGTAAACGTAACCAGATGATGCAAATCAGGCCACGCAAGTTGCATGCTACAGGATGTATGAAACCAATTTACTATACTGTTGGGGAAAAAAAAAAAGACCTGAATGTGGTTTTTACTGAATCTTTGTTTTTTTTATTTGAAGGAAAATGAACAAATGTTAAATCAAGTTAATTGACACTTCTGGAATTTTGTTTGTTAAAGCTGATCTATAATTTAAAATCAGAAGCACTCCAGCACTGACTTTTTTGCCCCCCCCCCCCCCCCCCCCCGTAGACCCCAGAATGCTAGATTTCATTGAAAAGAGAGAATTATTTAGCATGGTCATCTTCACACCTCATTAAGAGCTACTTTACATAGACCATACTCTATCCAAGTTGTCATATGATATTGGTCAGTTTTCATTTTCCGTGTATTTTTGAAAAAAAAAAAATCTGGAGCCCCCAACTACCATTTTCTTTTTATTTCTCATAAATGAAAGTTGGTCCTTTTTATAAACCCATCTTTTGGAGGACATGTAATGTGAAAATATTTATAGAAACTGCTACACTAGTAAGGAAATTGTAGAACTATTTTCATAATGACTTAGGTCTCTGTTTTATCATGTGGTTTTGATCTTGTGGTCTTATCTACTAAGTAATTATGAGATTTTTTTTTGTGTGTGTTGTGTGTGTTTTGCTGTGATTGGAAATAGCACTAAGAACAAACCTAGTAAAATTAACTTATTATTATTTTTCCTTTTTTCCTGATGATACTTGATATAGTATTTATGGGTTTTTTTAAAATCATTTGATGTGAAGTACTTCTGCTGTTAAAATTCAGTTTCGGACTAACATGTTTGTTCATCCCTTTGAACGATAGAAAAATTATTTCATAAAAGTGGAAAACTGTTTGTAGAATTTCATGACCACACAGTTGGGGATTGTTTTAGAGAGTTTTCCTTTAATTCTGTTACAGATATATTTTACTTAAGGAAGATACTATTTAATGTCCCCCCCCCCCCCCCCCCCCAAATGTATTCTGGAATGTGTCATAAGGGCTGCTTTAACCTAAAAAAGCTGAAAAAGTTTTTAACTGGATTTTAATGTAGTTGATGCTGTTCTTTGTTAAAGCTGTGTGCTGGTAACATATTTGGCGCTGCACTGAAAAACATGGCCAGGTATCAAAGAAATAGGGCAGTATAACCCTTTTATTTAATGGCTATCCCTTTCCACTTCAAAAACACTAATAATAAGAGGGGAAACACATTGGGGGCAGTTCTATAAAGTGATATCTTAATGTAAGTGTGATAAGTGTGCTTGGCGCCAGGGGCGTAGCCAGACCTCGGTGGGAGGGGGGTCCAGAGCCCGAGGTGAGGGGGCACATTTTAGCCCCCCTGTGCCACTGACCCCTCCCCCGCCACTTTCAACCTCCCCCGCCACTTTTGACCACCTCTGCTGCCGCTGCCCCTCCCCCCCCCCACTGCCGCCAGGTACCTGTGCTGGTGGGGGTCCCCAACCCCATTCAGCTGCTGCTGCCGCCGCCCCTCCCCCCCCCCCCACTGCCGCCAGGTACCTGTGCTGGTGGGGGTCCCCAACCCCATTCAGCGCCGGTCTCTGGCTCATTCGCTGATCTGTTTCTGTGAGTCTTGACTCCTGACGTCCTGCACATCAGGACATCAGGAGTCAAGACTCTCAGAAACAGATCAGTGAATGCGCCGGAGACCGGCGCTGAATGGGGTTGGGGACCCCCACCAGCACAGGTACCTGGCAGCAGCGGTGGGAAAGGAGGGTCGGCGGTGGTGGCGGGAGGGGGGGGGTCGAAAGTGGCTGGGGAGGGTCAGTGGCGGGGGGTTGAAAGTTAGAGGGGGGCCAGGGCTAAATCTGTGGGGGCCTATGCCCCCACCTAGCTACACCCCTGCTTGGCACCAATTCAATAAAGGCATTAGGGCACACCTAACCCTTTATAGAAGTGCAAAGCTGCTTTGGCACAACAGCTCAGCTTTATAAAGTACGCCCATTGCTAGGTGACATGCCCCTGCTCAGCCAGTTGGTACAGTCCATTTGCTTTTACGTGCCATGTGACTAGTGCACTCATTTTATAGAATAGTGTTTAGCACATACATGCATAAATGCCAATTTGTGACATCATTCACACACATATTTAGGCATCCTTTATAGAAATACCCTTATTTTTTTAAAGCAATGACCTTTGCACTTATTCCATTTTTTTGTTAGTTTTTTTTTCTCATTTGTTTATACAGAAGTGTGAGATCCAAGCATGTCTTCAAAAGTGGTGTTTCCTAATGCCACAAAAATGTACAAAAGTATTGCACCTTTTATGTTTTCTATTGGTTGGACAACTGCGCTGAATCTGTTAGAAAGAACTGAAATAAACTGTTAACACTGGACTTGAGTCTATTGCAAACCAATACTGTGAAGTTAATGTAAAATATTTTTATTAAAAAAAATTCTTGATACAGTTCAGATTAAATCTGTATATTTAAATATGCTTTTTTTTTTTCTGTGGGAGAGTTTTATAGAATCCAGTATGTAGATGAATTGTTGGAATGAAGTATATTTTATAAAAGTGTCTTATCACTGTTTTAAAATAGTGACTCAGTGTCCTGTAGACTAGATGCGACAATCAGTGACAACCTGAGAATTTTTATTTTTGTAGTGTGGCTTTAGTTTTTGTGTATGGAGTTCTGTTTGCAGTGCTGTTGGTTTGTGCTATAAAACTGTGACAATCGCCATTTTTAGGATTATTGTCATTGTGAATTTTCACAAAATAAAATGAAAATGTGCTAGAGTTGATCCTTGGAGCCCTGGCTCTTTTTAAATGCTAGTCAAGGCTGGTCATAGTGTCATAATTGTTGGGATAAGCATACAGAGAGAAATGGCTTAGCAAGTTTCCTGTAGAAGCTAGCTTCCTTTTCGTCCTTAACAGAACAGTCCAGATTGAATGGGTTATGTGTGCTGATAGGGATTGGAGGCCGAGAAGAAAAGTAGTTCCAAGTGATTCATTCAAGGGTATCAAACAGCCTAGAATACTCTGTACTCTTGTCTCCATCCAAGAGGATGGTGGATAGACTGTAAGCTGTTCTGACTATTTTCTGGGTGTCTCTTAAGCAGGGGTTATTACTGGATGAATTGTGCTCCCTTTCTTGCCTGAATAGTGTAATTGTAACTGAGCCTCAATGACACATTCCACACCTAGGGTGATTTGCAGTGGTGTTGGTTCCCTCCAGCTACACTCCTTCCCTGTAAGGGTAAGAACTGAAAGGAATATGAAATGAGGCTATATTGGTATTTCTTTGACTTGTGACACTGGGAAGGGTGGGGTCTTTATTTAAAATATTTACACTTCCTTGAGGTAAGTAGATTTTTTTTAATTAGTCCTCTACTGTTTCCTTTCAGAAAACAAGGCCCCGCAGCTTTAAGGAGATGATGGGCCCTGTTTACTAAGGTGCGCTAGTGTTTTTAGCACATGCATAAAATTAACGTGCACTAACCGTGTAGGCGGCTCATAGGAATAGTATGGGCTCCTACAGTTAGCGTGTGCTAAAAAAACACTAATGCACAGCTTAGTAAACAAGGCCCAGTGTTTGGCTGTTGATCCCAGCTGTCGAAGGGTGGGAAGCCTTTCCGCTCTGTTTGTAGCAGTTCTGCATCTTTTTGTGCTGCTCTCTAATTTATTGTACCTTTTTCTGAATGTTTGCTAAATTATACCTACAGCTTTATGTGGAGCTGAAGTTTGTACTTTTTATTCTTTCTTTTCTTCCTCTTACCGGTTTGTTTTTAGCTGTACCGTTGTTCTCCTTCCCGTCAACCTCTTGTTGTTGCGTTATAGTTGGCTTGCAGCCTCTAGCGATGCCTTTGTCTTGTGGGTTGCCTTTCTCTTTCGGCGACAGTAAGAGCAGGATTTTATTTACTTATACTTCTGTTACTAAGTATGAGCAGTATTCTTTTTAATTATTATTAAATTCTCACATATTCTTTTCGGTTCATTGTCTCCTCCTAGTTAGTCTTGTATTTTGAGTGCGTCAACAACATTTCTGGGCTGTCAGTTTCACAGCTGAGGAATGAACTACCTTTGAGTCTTGGTAAGGCACCGATTTGTTCTTCCATAAACCAGATGTGTTTAATTCGGGCTTAAGAAGTTCATATATTGTATGGGAACAGTAAAAAAAAAAAAAAATGAGGAGGAATATTCTGATTTGTCAGACATTCATATTTCTTACAGCTTTGGTTTATCTGTGTCTTTGGTCTTCTATGCCAAGCCTTATGAGCTCTTGTTTATTTGAATTGCAAGGTTGGTGGCGTAGCCGTGGGGGACCTTGGGCCCCCCCAAATTGGAATCAGCCCCCCCCCCCCCAAGTTCTGCTGGTTTGGCTGGCAGGGGTCCTCAAGTCCTACCAGCAGAATCCTTCCTCCAGTGCTGTTTGCCCCGGTGCTACTGGCAGACTTAGCATCCTCAGGTTGCTCTTTTTATCCTGCTGGATTATTCCATTTCATCAGCTTCCCGTGCTCAAGGGTTACAGCCACTTCCGGTCCGCCTTCTCGCAGCGGCTCATTATAGCAGCCATCTGTGCTGTATAGTTTCAGCAACCCTTTTTTTGCTACTCAATGATAGTGACCTTCTGCTATGATTAGTCAAACAGCCTTCTGAGTTGTGCAGTGACAGCAGTAGCACCTACATTTCTGAATGTGCAATAACTACCTTACTGCTAAGCTATGTCAACAGCAGCAACTTTTCAGGCTGCACAGGGACAACAACCTTCCATGTTGTATAGTGGCAGCTTCTTGTGCTTTGTAATAGCAACAGCTCCCTCTGCTGCTTAGTGGCAGTAGTCTCCTGGGCTGCGTGTGGGCATCTGCCTCTTACGCTACATAGTGTTGGCAGCCTCATAGGCTGTATAGTTACCATAATCTCCCATACTGCGGAATGACAGCATCTTTTTCTGTTGCAAGTGGTGACATCATGCCATCTTTCTTGGTACTAGCCTTGCACGGTAGCAACATCCTCTTCTGTTGCATGGTGATAGTGTCCTCCTGTGGTCCACAGTAACAGTATTTGTGCGGTGGCAACACTCTTCGGGGAAACGTGGTTGTGGTTCTCATCTGGGTTGCTCAAATCTACTACTTGTATAAAATTTCTCTTGGGAAGCTTCTCTTTCTGTCAGGGGTCCCTATGTCTTTTGGCAACTGCATCTAGCATTGATTTTTTTTTTGTTAGCATACATTACAGCATTCACATTAACTCCAATGCTACCAAGCAATCAGTACTACATAACTGTGCAATGGGATGCATCTTGCGGCTATAATACCTGGTTTTCTGGTGCCTTGGTGGTGTCTTCTGCATGTCATAGATAAGAATATAAGAGTAGCCATACTGGGCTAGACCGGTGATCCATCTAGCCCAGTATCCTGTTTCTAACAGTGGCCAAGCCAGGGCAATCAGTTCCTTCCCCATGTTTGTCTCAATAGCAGACTATGGACTTTTCCTCCAGGAACTTGTCCAAACCTTTTTTTTTTTTAACCCAGATAAGCTAACTGCTGTTACCACATCCTTTGGTAAAAGAGTTCTAGAGCTTAACTATTCGTTGAATGAAAAAATATTTCCTCCTATTTGTCTTTAAAGTATTTCCATGTTACATGTCCCCTAGTCTTTGTACTTTTGGAACAAGTAAAACATCAATTTACTTCTACTCATTCTACACCACTCAGGATTTTGTAGACCTCAGTCATATCTCCGCTCATCTGTTTTCTAAGTTGAAGAGCCCAAACCTCTTTAGCCATTCCTCATACGAGAGGTGTTCCATTCAGTGGCGTACCAAGGGGGTGGGGGCGGTCCGCCCCGGGCGCACGCTGCTGGGGGGGTGCCGTGGCGCGGCTCCAAGTTCACTATCTTTGCTCATTCGCTGCAGCTCCCTCTGCCCTCGAACAGGTTACTTCCTGTTCCGGGGCAGAGGGAGCTGCAGCAAACAAGCGAAGTTAGTGAACTCGGAGCCGACAGGCGCGTGGCGCGCCACCCCCCCCCCCCCCCCAGCGGTGTGCACCCGGGGGGGGGGGGTGGCGCATCAGCGATCCGCCCCGGGTGCCATCCAGGCTAGGAATGCCACTGGTTCCATCCCCTTTATCATTTTGCTCGAGTCGTTTGTAGAATTTATTCCAGAAACTGGCTGTATAGCACAGTGGTTCTCATAATCTATATAATTCTCTTTACAGTTTCCCCTAGGGCAGCCTTTGCCAATGGAGCAAGTTCAGTGGCCATGGAATAGTTGCTTTTTTTGGTACACAATTTAGCATTCATAGATGTAGCTTCAAAATGCAGAATTCTTGGCCATGGGTTTAGAATACACTGTCCTAAAGAGGAGTTTTGGGATGAAGCATACTTATGTCTTCTCCATCACTTGCCTTATTTCATACACAACATCTGCAGGTGTGGCTTTGGATTTAGTTGCCACCTGTATAACATTTTCAACAGCAGCTGCCTGTATGTTACGTATTGCTGCAACCAATGATATACCACCAACCTTTGCAGCTTCCTCTATAGTGGCTACTATTGTGCCCACCAGTATGAAACTCCTCCTATGCCTGCTTTTTAAAGCTGTTTACATGGCATGTTGGATCTCGAGTTTCAATATTGGCCAGTGCTTTTTTTGTAGAAAAAAAGGTGCCGGTACTCATTATGGGCGGGGTCACCACATGGCTCCACCCCTATGATAGCCACACCCACATTAACCACACCCCCTATACCAGCCATAGCACATATAAACAGACATTATTGAAAATATTATAGTACTATAGGAGAAAAAAATAACGTGATTTTTTTCATTATAAATAATTTCTGTAAGCTCTTACAGCTCCAGTATACCCAGTGCAAAATAAGACAGCCAATGTAAATTCTCAAATTGGACATATTACAAACACTAAAATGAAAATAAAATGATTTTTTTCTACCTTTGTTGTCTGGTGACTGTTTTTCTTTCCATATTGGTCCCAGTCTGTGATTCTGCTTTCCTTTGTTTTTGCTTAACTCTTCTGTGCCATTTGTCATTTTTGTCTCCTTTTTCTTTGCTTTCTTCAATATTTTTCAGGCTCTCTCTCTCTGTCCAGATTTAATTCATTCTTACTATCCATTCTTTAATTTCCTTCATCTACCTGTGGCTTTTCATCTTTTCCTCACCCTTGTTCTCCCCATGCCCCTTCCTCTTATCCTCCAGTCTTTCTCTATTCCCCTTTTCCATCCAGCAGCTCTGCTTTCTCTCCCCATCCTTCCAGTGCCTCCCCTATTTCTTTCTGCATTCTTCCATCCAGCGTCTTCCCCCTCTCTCTCTCTCCCCCCATCCTTCCATGTTTTCCCTCTCTCTTTCCCCATCCTTCCATCTGTTTTCCCTCTCTCTCTCCCCATCCTTCCATCTGTTTTTCCCTCTCTCTTTCCCCAATCCTTCCATCTGTTTTTCCCTCTCTCTTTCCCCAATCCTTCCATCTGTTTTTCCCTCTCTCTTTCCCCAATCCTTCCATCTGTTTTTCTATCTCTCTCCTCAATCCTTCCATCTGTTTTTCCCCTCTCTCTCCCCAATCCTTCCCTCTGTTGGTTTCCCTCTTTCTGCCAAGTTTCCCGCGAACGGCGCGAAGTTGCGACGCACGCGGCACCAGCCCCTATTTCCGGCCGCTGCTGCTTCTCCTGTTATTGAGCAGCAGCGGCCGCTACACAAAGGAAAAGAAGATTTAAAAAAAAATTGAAACCTGGCTGAAACGCGGCACCCCGGCACTGTAGACAGCCATTAGGCATTGGCTGTTGCCCCGCAGCCGCTCCTCCTCTTGCCTCTACGTCACTGCCCCTGGAGGAAGACCCCGGAGGAGCGCAGTGACGAGGCAAAAGGAGGAGCGGCTGCGGGGCAACAACCAATGCCTAATGGCTGGCTACAGTGCTGGGGTGCCGCGTTTCAGCCAGGTTTGAATTTTTAAAAAAATCTTTTTCTTTGTGTAGCGGCCGCTGCTGCTCAACAGGAGAAGCAGCAGCGGCCGGAAATGGGGCCTGGCACTGCGTGCGGGACATGGACTCACGGGGCGGGGGGAGCAAAAAAAAAAGGTGCCGGTACGCCGTACCGTTGCGTACCGGCACAAAAAAAGCATTGATATTGGCTGACATAAGAGTTAAGAGCTCCATTGCTTGGTTATTCGAACTGCTGAGTGTTCTAGGCTGCACGATACCCTTAAAGGGTAAATCACTTGGAACTACTTTTCTTCTCTGTCTTTATCTGCTGGTCAATGGACATAATAACCCATTCATTCTGGACTGGTCTGGTTGGAATAAAGGAAAGAAAATTATCAGGTAAAGCATAATTTTACCACATTACACATGGAATTTTTATTATAATTTCACACAGGTCTATCATGCCAAATGAAATATGCCAACCAATCAGATGGCTAGAGTTTTGGCCCTCAAAAGGGAAGTTGCACAAAAATGGTTTGCTTTTATTGTACATAACATACAGCATCTAAATTGGGTGACTTGGGCTTTCAGACCCTCCCTGGAATTTTTCCCTTGTTCTTTGGCTGCTGGATTTTGTTCCTCTGTCTCCATGATTGGCTTCTGTGTGTATGTGGTGGTGGAGATGAGAGGGCATTGATGATGATGAGGAGGAGGGCTTCTTGTTACTGCTGCTGGGATAGTTTGCACTGTTTCCAAATATGCTTTACCTCATGTTTGGTATCTCATGTCCTGCTTTTCTGAGAATCACTCCGGTACATTCTCTTGGGCAAATACGGAATTTATTAGGAATGAGTCATCAAATTGGGGCTAGGTTTATTGATAGGGACTGTCTCATCAGGACTAGGTTAAACAAAATCTGGTTTTCCTCATTATTTCTCAAAACTTGTAGTGCCAGTTTTTCTTACCCCTTCTCTCCCAAGAAATCCCAACAAAAACAGAACTTAGGTGTATTGGGTAAAATCAGGAGGGTTCTCAGTTGGTTGTTTCGGGGGCGTAATACTAAAGGGTGTTAAGCCAGTGATTTTCAACCCAGTCCTTAGGGACCACCTGGCCAGTTGTATTTTCAGGACATCCACAATGAATATGCATGAGATGTATTGGCTTGTAATTCTCCATTGCATGCACATAATCTCTCGTGCATATTCATTTTGGGTATCCTGAAAACACAACTGGCCTGCTGGTCCCTGAGAACTGAGATGAAAACCACTGTGTTAAGCAGTTAACATGGGAATTAGTGTATGCTATGGCTGCGCAAATTTAGTATGGTGGGCTGGCGTTTTTCATATGCCAATTCCTGCATAAACTGCATAGTGTGGAATGGGCAGGATTGCGTCTTGCATTGAACTTAACTGTGCATTAACTATTAATGCATCAGATAATGCAGACTGTTTAATTCTAGTTCTATAGATGTTGTGTATACTTCCTGCGTTAACCCCCAAATTCTATAAATGGTGTTAAAAATTGCATGTGCAAAATTAGGACACGTGCCCAGTTTAACGTGTAATTGAATAATGAGCCCATTAGCACTGCTAATTGGCTCCTAATAATTATCGGTGCAAATTACCATCCAAAATGAGGGTGTGGTCATGGGAGAGTCATGGGCGGGTTGGGAGCATTCATAGAATAAATTAGGTGCAGGGATTTACAGCAGGTTTTGTTAGTGTAAATGGTTGCCTAAAAGTAGCTGTAGTTCCCAGTGCTGTTCTATAAACGGTGCCTCACTTTGAGCGCCATTTATAGAATAGCGCTAAGCACGGTTTGTTTCGACACTGATTATGTAGGCATCATTTATTTAATTTAGTCCGAACTACATTGGGGGATGCTGGGATGGCCCCTGACAGGAGGAAATCCAATAAATGGCACCCAAAGTTAGACGCTGGGATGATCTGCGCCAATATAGTATTCTGTAAAGGGCACTCTGGTGTGAACAACCTTTACAGAATACTAGCTTAACACTCATTTTGCCAAAAGCTGATGTAAATACTCGCCCCAGCTGATGGCAATTAGGTGCGCAAATGTAGGTATTCTATAACCGCACCTAATTTCTGGGAATGCCCCTGACCCACTCATGCCTGTCCCATGGCAATGCCCCTTTTGGAGTTATGTGCTATGGAATTTGGATACACGTTATAGAATAGGGAAGATCCATGCGTAAGTCCTAATTACTGTTAATTAAGTGCCAGTTAATGTCAATAATTTTTGCCTAATTAGTTTGCATACGGACTTGTAATCCATGTCCAACTATGGGAGACCTATACAGAATGCAGTGGTTAATGCAAAGGCTTTGCAGTTACCACTCAGTAAGTACAAAACTTTACTGCACTTTATTTATTTATCTTTATTTGTTTGTTTGTAGCATTTGTATCCCACATTTTCCCACCTATTTGCAGGCTCAATGTGGCTTACATTGTTCCGTAATGGCTGGCCTGGTACATTTTGTGCATCGTGCCGTAAATAGGCTCACCTGTCCCCAAGCACTTGTCATTCAATCTGGAAAGGTGGGTTATTTTAAAAGGATTTTAAATTTTCCCAAAACAAGTTCAGAGCATATATACGGAAGGAGGTCATTCCACAATTTAGGTGCAAGATAGAAGAAGGCAGAGTTCCTGGTACTGTAATAATGAGCGTTTTTGAGGGGGAGTAACATAGTAACATAGTAGATGACGGCAGAAAAAGACCTGCACGGTCCATCCAGTCTGCCCACCAAGATAACTCATATGTGCTACTTTTTGTGTATACCTTACCTTGATTTGTATCTGTCTTTTTTAGGGCACAGACCGTATAAGTCTGCCCAGCACTAGCCCCACCTCCCAACCACCAGCCCCTTGATTTGTATCTGTCTTTTTCAGTAAAAGACATATGCATCAATTGAGTGGAGTGCATGTGTAGGGAGTGTAAGGAATTGTCACAGAGGGGAGTTACAAAATGGGGTGTGTTGTGCTGCTAGGCATTAAATTTTGAACCAGATTACAGTATTTAACAGGAAGCCATTGTAATTTAATCAACAAATTTTGACAATTCGGAACTGTGCTTCTTAGCCCTAAATAAAATAAATGAGCAGCTGTACTTTATCGGGTTTGAAGGTGACAAATTTAATAAGAAGGAAGTCCTGCATATACAAAGTTCAAATAATCCAAAAGAGTAGTAACAAACGCGTGAACCAGTGTGTGACGCGTTGAAAAATTGACAGGTTTTGAAACAGAGCAGAGATGACGAAGTGATAAAAATCTTATGTATGATCATGTCTAAACAGCAAAAAAATTCAACAGTAGGAGTGAGCAGGTTAAAAAGTAGAGGAATAAAGATGGTTTAGGGTGGGTCAAAGTGATCCATCATGGAACTGTCTTTGCTGGATTGAGAACCATTTTATGATTACGATTAATGTCAGGAAAAAACTGGAGAAGTGGGGAAAATAGAATTTCGTCTGTTTAGAAGAAAAATGTTAAAGTCATGAATTAATGTTGCCAGTGGACTAAGAAAAATATTGAAGGGTAAAAGGGATAGCAAAGAAGCCTGAGGGGCACCACAGCTGAGGGGTTGTTCCTAAGAAGATGGCACAGCAGTAGAACCTGAAGAACAACTTTCTAAATAATAATAAAATCAAGACAAAATTGTTCCAGCAATACCAATAAAATGAAGACCATTGAATGGAGCATAGAGTAGTCGACTAGATGGAAACTGCTGACAGATTTAAGGATACAAGAAAAATATTTCCATAATTGAGAGAAGTGTAATTCACTCGCTAATCCCTGCTGTTAAATATGCTGTTTATGTGCCATTAAATTCAACAGTAATAGCCAATAATGGAGTAGTGGTGGACTATACGTAAATAAACCATAAATGACTGTGGCTTATAATTTGTTGTTAAGTATCATCAAGTTGGTGTTATGGTGATCCTGTGCATAATTGCCCTGAGCTGCTGCTGCTGTTATTGTATCACTCCACTGGCTTATAATTAAACATATATAAACAATACAGTAACTCATCCCTTAAAACTCTGTAAAATTACCAAGGCTACCACAACCTCCTGCTAACACCCTCATTCTTGTAATCCTTAGCCCCCAAAACCAACTGAAATAACCCTGTGATTGTTTCTAAATAGTCCATCCCAGCCCTTAAATGGACGAAAACTTATTCCAAAATATCAGATCTTCCACACCAAAAGCAACAGCATGTGTGTTTGTAAGCACAGGTAACGTAGGACAGGTGCTAGGGTGCCGAATCTCGAAGGTGCCAAACACCCCGGACATGGAGGAGCCTGCTCGTTGCTTATTTTAGGGTCAAATGCATGTGGTGTGCCCAAAGGGATGCCATCATGGCATTCCTCTTCTCCACTTCTGGCTTTCTAAATTTGGGATCTTGCACACCTCCCTGCCCCCTAACCCCGATCTCTGAGAGCTGCTCGCTAGTTTTGACTATGTGCGTCAAAAATCTTAAATTTAGCCCTGAGCATCCTGGCTAGCCTCACTTCCTTCACTGACAGAATCACCAGCTGTCTTATGCCAGAATGATGCAATGCTACCGAAGAATCAAATAACTGCAATGAAGTCACTAGACAATCCAGCCCTTCTCCTGAGAGTATTTGAAAGTAGAGTTCCCAACTTAAACGTAATCCTTAGTACAGCAGTTGTAAATAAGGAGCAATGTGTTATCTCAAATATCACCCTGTTGATAAATGTGATGTAGTATTTTGAATTGGCTGAAGAGGGAAAGGGAATGGGACTTGCTATACTGCCTTTCTGTGGTTTTTACAACTACATTCAAAGCAGTTTACATAGTGTATACAGGTACTTATTTGTACCTTGGCCAATGGAGGGTTAAGTGACTTGCCCAGAGTCACAGGGAGCTGCAGTGGGAATTGAACCCAGGTCCCCAGGATTAAAGTCCGCTGCACTGAATAAGAATAAGATAAAGAATGTTACAGTAATCAAGGCTGCTTTTACAACTAAAGGGAGGAGTGTGGTAGCCGTGTTAGTCCACTCTTAAGGTTATCAATAGAACTTTAAAACCATACAAGAACGTAAGACCTTTGAAGTCAGAATGATTGAATATTTTAACACCCAGCAGAAAGGACTTAACAAGGATCTGGGGTTCCTAACCCATTATAAACCATAAAGCTGTATGTCTCTATTGATCACCCCACCCCTCACCTATCCACACCCATCCTGTTAGAATATCAATGATATGCTTTGATGTCCCCATGCATACCTCCGACCCACCCCCACCCTGTCAGACTGTCATAGTAATGCTTGAATGTTTTCACTTATAAACACTGTCAGCTAGCACATTTGCTTATTTCCGATCTGACGAAGAAGGGCAACCTTCGAAAGCTAATCAAGAAATGTATTAAGTTATGTCCAATAAAAAAGGTATCATCTTATTTTCTTTTCCATGTTTTATTTTGTTTGATTTCTATTGATACAACTAAAGGGGCAATTCTGTAAACTGGTATCTCAGTTTAGGTGCCCCAAGGTCATGTACTTAGCCTAATTCTTTAATAGTGTCTTGGCACCAACATTCCATTAATGAATACTAGCAAATGTTGGCAGGGATGTGCCCTCTTACACCATGTCAATGGCAGATGTGCCTATGTGTGCTAAGTGACTTATAAATTATGCATGTAATTTAGAGACACACCCATGCTTTACCCATGTGTACTCTTCCCTTGCAGGTGGCTCTTAGGTACTACCTTATAGTGCCTGGTGCACACAGAAGGGCATTTTCATTATGACTTCCAAGTCCAACTTTGGACGTTTTGCTAAAAATGTCCAAATGTCAAATGGGGAATATACTGAATGACTGAGGACGGTGGGATTTGCTTTTGCATATATCCGAAGTGGGGAATATAGCCGTTTTCAAAACAGAAAAACGTCTATATATACTTTTTTTAAATGGCAATTTGCTAGATGTTTTTGTGCTCTGTGCGTTTATCTTTTTAGTCCATTTTTGAAAACAAATGTCCAAGAGGAAAAAAAAATGAAGCCATTGCGATGTAGGAAGAGCCAGCATTCTTAGTCGACTGGCCACACAGACATCCTAGGAGAGCAGTGGGGCACCCTAGAGGGCACTGCAGTGGACTTCAAATAAATGCTCCCAGGTACACATCTCACAGTTGTCTGCTGAGCACCCCCAAAACCCACTACCCACAACTGCACACCACTACAATAGCCCTTATGGGTGAAGGGGGCACATATATGTGGGTACATTGGGTTTCTGGTGAGTTTTGGAGGGCTCACAGTTTCCACCACAAGTGTAACAGGTAGGAGGAGGTATGGCCTGGGTCCATTTGTCTACAGTGCACTGCACCCACCACTAGACTACTCCAGGGACCTACACATGCTACTCTGATGGACCGGAGTATCACATCTGAGGCTGGCATAGAGGCTGGTAAGCAATGTTTTTAATCATACATTTTTAGGGGTTGGGAGGGGGTTAGTGCCCACTGGGGGAGTAAGGGGAAGTCATCCCTGATTCCCTCCAGTGGTCACCTGGTCATTTAGGGCACTTTTTGTGGCTTATTCGTTAATAAAACATTTCTGGACCAAAATGTCCAACTTGTAGCCCTGGATGTTTTTGTTTTGTTCCATTATGACAGAAAAATGTCCAAGTATTAGGAACCCTCCCAGATCCTACCCTTAACACGCCCCCTTGTGATTTGTACACACTTCTGACGGACTTCATAGAAAAACATCTAAAAATTGGTTTAAAAAATACCAATTTGGACGTTATGCAGATTTATGCCACTTTTTTGGATGTTTTTCTCTTTTGAAAATGAGCCCCATAGGCACTTAACTGTCGATTAACAGTACTTTTGATGCGCATAAGTGGGGCATATCTCTAGGTGCCTGTTTATAGAATTGCTTTCAAAGAGTGCAGAATTACACATAAATCCCTATTCTATAAAAAGTGCACCTAAATTTTATCACACACAACTTAAAAGGGGAAATGGCCATGGGAGGGGTCAGAGATGCTGCCAGAAATTAGGTGCAATGTTATAGAATGTGGTTATTTACGCATCCAGCTGCCATTAGTCACAAGCCAGCATTGACATCGTGCTTCAACAGGCTTAAGTGCTGCATGCAAAAAGTTAATTGCGAGATTTGAACTAAACTAGTCCTATATAATAATTCTCACCTCCAACGTTCTGACTTGCTGCCTGGGACCGTGGCTCATTCCCAGTTGATCTGCTAGGCTCCGTAGATCAGGCTGACATCACAGTAGCCATTATGATGTCAACTTCAGAACTCGGGGGGGGGGGGGGGAAATATACCTCACTGCTGATCCATGTCCAGAGGAGGGTCGCTGGACATGGGTGGCTGGAGGGGGGGCAGGGGAGAGAGGAGGGTCACTGGACATGGGTGGCAGCAGGGGGTCACTGGACATGGGTGGCTGCAGGGGCGCAGGAGGTCGCTGGACATGGGTGTCCTGCACTGGTCTCACATTGCCTGCCCTGCTGTGTTCTGTTGTGTCGTGCACACTCGTTTTAATGAAACTGAGCATGCACAAAGTCGTGCATGCTCAGTTTCACTAAAACGAGTGTGCACGGTGTGATTGAGAACAGGGCAGGCAATGTGGTGAGACCAACGTGGGACAAATGATTCAGCTGGAAGGCGTTGGGGACCCCCGCCAGCCAAACCGGGAGCCCCAGAGCCAATTTGGAAGGGCAGGCCCCTGTGCCGCCCCCCCCCCCCCCCCCATAGCTACGCCACTGCCTTAAGCCACATTGAGCCTGCTTTTAGTGGGAAAGTGCGGGATACAAATATAATAAATAACAAATGTCTCAATGAACCAATTTTTCTCAAATGAAAAAATAGCTTTGTAACCTTGGATTAATTATTATTATTAATCTGGATTTTGCTCAAACCTTTTTCAGTAGTAGCTGAAGGTGAGTTACATTCAGATACATTGGATATGGCCCTGTCCCTGGAGGTCTCACAATCTAATTTTGTACCCAAGGTAATGGAGGGTTAAGTAATTTGCCCAAGGTCACAAAGAGCAGCAGGCAGGGTCTAGCATTTACTTCGGAGGGGGATCAGGATGGAGAGAGGCACTCAAAATCTCTCTGGCACTGCTGGAGGTTAACCAGGCACTGGCCAATATTCAGACCATGCCTGTTACCTCTGAGACTAAGACTAAAGTTAGTTCGGCCTTTTTGCTATCCTAATTTTAGCCACTTAACTGGTCGGCAGTATGAATATTGCCACTAAACAGATAAGCAATGGCTCTTCTCATGCCCTACCCAAGCTCTGGCCATGGACTGCTCTGGCACTAACCGGACAGTGCAGGGGCAGTTAGTGGTAATATTCAGTGGCACTGTCCAGTTAAGTGCCGTTGAATATTAGAGCTTAGGCAGACACAAGTGATTTAACCGAGCAGGAGTCTCTTTTAACCAATTATATATTGCTTTCAATATTGGGCAGGTTGTTTTTCTTTACAACATCACCAAACTTTGTCCTTTCCTTTCTCAACACACTCACTTAACCACGCACACTTATCACCTCCTGATTAGATTGCTGTCAGCTTGCTTCTTATTGGTCTCACTAAAGCATCTCTCTCCCCTTCAATATGTTCAAAATTCTGCTACACTTAACCCTTTCTCCTTGAACAGAGTACCTGGGGAGGGATATAGGGAGAGAAAAGAGGGGGGGGGAGGGGGAGATACAAGGCCATTTGTTCCTCAGTATATGCACTGTATATGGAAATGGATAGGGAGACAATGAAGTGACTCTGGTAAGTCTCTTATTTGTACCCTTCTGCTCTACTGTCAAATCCAATTGCTTTCAAAGAAGAGAGGGTAAAGAACACCAAAGAGGTTATAGTACAACAAAAAAAAAGCAGAGTCACTTGGAATCCATTGGAGGCTTAATTTTGGTGACTTTGAAAAAAAAAAAAAATCCACCGCCAGCCGAGGTCCTCTCCCCAATCCCCACCAAGGGTCTCAGAAACACTTGTGATCCTGGATCAGATCTTTAGTTAAAAGAAAAAGATTTCAGGAATGCGGTGCTCTTTTATCAAGTAGCTATTTATTTTCTAAGCAGCCCAAGAAAAGGAACCAGACCACAAGATATTTATGAACTTCAGCTGTTGTTAATTCTTTAGAAGAGTTTGTCAGCTTCCAGTAGTAGATTGGGCAAAGTTCAAACTTCTCACTCTTGTTTTTTTGAGGTATATGGAGAAATGGTCCACCTATTTCCAGAGCAGGTCACACCACAGCAGTCTTATACATCCATTAGAGAGAAATACATGAGGATGTTCAAAGCCTCATTAAAACCCCTCTGATTTTTATCTGGCACTGAACTTTCATTTCTTGCCCTTCACATCGTAACTACTATGATTCCTGCTGCTCGTTCACTCTGGATTGGGGATTTAACAGCAACCTGACAAAATAGGGGCAATTGTATAACAAGGCGCACAGTAGGAAGCAAGGCACCAACTTGCCTTTCTAGAATACTAATGTAACCGGACAAATATATGCTTAACATTTAGTCACAAGCACTGGTGCAACTGTGAGCTCCTAAGTGTGGCAGTACCCATGTAACGTACCAGATTCTCTAAGTTGTGCACCTTTGTCCCACTCATCTTCTGTCCCTGCGTGTGCCCCCCTTGCAAACACATGCTGTGTAATTTAAGTAGATATTTGCAGAATAGTTTTTAGGCGGCATGATGACGTATATATGCACAAGGACATCTGTGTGTGTATGCTAGTATTCTAAACTGAGCTTGTGAGCATAAAGATACTTTCTTCGATGTTTTGTCACTGTTTTTCCGCTGCTCTGCATAGGTTCGCAGACTATTTATTTGCATATATCAACTACTGTAGACTGTAGCAACCTCATGATATTACCTATTGGTTTTATGTAAATATTTAAAACAGTGGGAATAACCACACAAGACAGAGACCAGGCTCCTGACATTCTCCAAGAAATACGAAGAAACCCCTTGTAATATTGTTCCTCCTACCTCACAGGCACACAGCTGATTCAACAAACATTGCTGGTCTGTAACATGAAGTGCAGCTGTTGGCTCTAAGGAAATAACAACTGCATCTTATCCTTTATCCAGCTGCTACTGCAAATCATCTAATAGGGCTGCTTTGGTGCTATAAGCAATGTTAAATCCTGATCTCCCAATATCCAACATCATCTGCTGTTAATTAGTTTAATGGTATTGACAAGCTCTCGTGGAGGGGCATTTTCGACATGATGTCTAAAACCAATCTTGGACGTTTTGCGTAAAATGTGTAAACATCAAGTAGCAAACACAGCCATTTTCAAACCACAATAACGTCCAACTTTTTGTTTTGAAAGTTGTCATTTGCTAGATGTTTTTGTGTTCGGTGTGTCTATCTTTTGGGCCATTTTTGAAAAAACAAGTGCAAGGGAAAAATGCACAAAAACAAGCCATTGGCATGTTGGAGGAGCCAACATTCTTAGTAGACTGGCCCCATGACATCCCAGCAGAGCAGTGGGGCACCCTAGGGGCATTGCAGTGGACTTCACATAATGGTCTCAGGTACACCTCTTACTGTTACCCCCTTGTATTGTATGGTGAGTCCTCAAACCCCATCAAAAACCTACTGTACCCGACTGAATACCACAATAGCCCTACTGGCTGCAGCTGTCACCTGTATGTGGGCACAGTTGGTTTTTGGTGGAATGTGGACCTGGCTCCCCTTCTCTCTAGTGCACTGCACTGACCACTAGGCTATTCGAGGGACCTGCCTCCTTCTCCAATAGGACTGGTCATAACATCTGAAACTGTCATATAGGCTGGTATGTACTGTTTCTTTCACATCGTTGGGGGGGGGGGGGTCATGCCTTAAACCCTCCAGTGGTCATTTAGAGCACCTTTTTGTGACTTAGTCATTATTGAGCTGACAATATTACAGAAGAACAAGTCATGAAGACACAGCACACAAAGTGAAGGTGACTTAGAATTGAAAACCAGATGCTGCTCACTGGAACAAAAGTTTATTCATACATGTCCTAGACTCAACAGGAGCCATGCTTTGGGCTATGCAGCCTGCATCCGAAGCCTAAAAATCCAAACATGTGAAATAATTAAATAAAATGACACAGTAAAAGCTAATGGGTAGAATAACATAATTAATAAATTCTAAATAAATAGTACAATGATAACTTTAAATCTAATAATATGAACTAAATCAATCAAACCTTACATAAGCAACTATCTACTCTTACAAATTAAAATCAAATTAGAAAGAGTGAAGAAGATAAAAAAAGAATAACAGTACCAGGGCTAAAAGAATCTTATAATACATTAAAAAAAAATCATAGTATATACAAAATAATAATGTGACAAATTCTAAATGATAAAATAAATTGTAGAATGACCACATACTGGCAAAGACTGAGACAGAAATACAAATGTGCAAATCTAATGCTGGGTCTAGATGAGCATAAAAGCACTAAGTAAACTAGGGCCCCTTTTACCAAGCTGCGGCAAAGGGGGGGCCTGCGCAGGCATCGGCGTGTGTTTTTCACGAGCGCCGAGGCCCCCTTTTACCACAGCAGGTAAAAGGGAAGTCTCTCTTTCCTGCAGAAAATGGCCATGTGGCAAGTAAAGCACTTGCCGCATTGTCATTTCGGGGGGAGTCCTTACCACCACCCGTTGAGGTGGCGGTAGGGGTTCCCACGCTAACCTGGCAGTAACTGGGCAGGTTAGCCGGATATGATGGCTCGCTAGGGATGGGAAGCATCGCTGGGTCGCTGCGGTAGCCCAACGGTACTTCCTGTTTAGCGAGTGGTAATCCCATGTTGGACTTACCACCACTTAGTAAAAGGGGCCCTAAGTGACTGTGTTCTCAATCTACGATGGTAATGGAGTACATAAAAATTTTTTTAGCAGTGATATGAACCCATGTGTAAGTGAGAGCTTATAAATTGTAACCAGGTACCTCTAGGTGCAGCCAAGGATAGAACAATCTCCTCCAGCCACAGGCTCCCGGTACAGTCAAGAAGTCAATGTCCACCAGCAACTTCAATCTTAAGGACTTTATTCCATGCAGGTTTCTAGTAGACCTGATACACAGTTCCAACAGCAGCATTCACCTTCAATCTTAGGCACATATAAGCCACCTGAAAGTGTGTGGCAAATAGTCCCCTTTAAGCAGTAGGCTATCAGCACATTCCAGGATTCAATACAGGCTAACAGTCAGCGTTGGGAAGCCTTGCTGTTCATTTTCCCATGTGATACTGAGACCCCGAAGCAGACTTGCGAAATGCTGGCCATCGTCGACTCGGCACATGAGTTGAAGAGAGTACAGCATAGCACTATTTTGGGCAACGCGGTCCAGGAGCACCATTGTGAAAGGTAAATGATGGTGCCAATAGATCCATTGTATATCTGAAAGAGTAATATATACAATAAAATAGTTGACTTGAGACTTGCTACATCTGCAGGAAATACTATACATCAGAAGGTTTTGGCCGATGATGAAGGCAGGATCTGTTGATCCGTTCTAGCTTTAACAGATTTATCAAGATCTGTGAGCTCTTTTTCCTGTTAAATATAATACTATATCGAATACAGTTTATACCATTGTCATTTCGTGGCAGCGGATTTTTCTGTGAGTTTGTTAGGTATTTTACCATATCCGCACCCGAGTGCTAATTTACTTCTGTTGTAATATTAGACACCAGCATCTAAGCCACAGTGCTAGCTTCTATCATTGGTCATAAAACCCCCCAACTGTGTCAAGCTAATTTTTATTAGTGCAAAAACATCTTCGATTGTGCAAATAATGAAAAAGGTCGAAGTTAGCTTCACATGGCAGTAGACAAATCATCCCAACAGGGACCTGTTTCACTGTTCGGCATCCTCAGGGGACTAAGTACTGCCGTGACTTCTTCTGGAATGCTGCCAGTTCAACTACCGTCAGCAATGCCCTGCACTGCCATGTAAAGCTAACTTCGACCTTTTTCATTATTTGCACAATCGAAGATGTTTTTGCACTAATAAAAATTAGCTTGACACAGTTGGGGGTTTTTATGACCAATGATAGAAGCTAGCACTGTGGCTTAGATGCTGGTGTCTAATATTACAACAGCACAGAAGTTGCAGGCATGTGAGGTCTTTTCACATAGCGTTAGCTACACATTCCTCACTCTGTGGATTGAGTCTATCATTTTTGAGTGAGCTTGCAGTGGGTTTTGATACCTTGGTATTTTTTCTAGTTGAATACACATTGTTTTCTTCAGTGTAAAAGTCAATTCAGCAATCATTTTTAGATGGCTTACCTGGAAGTGCCTTAGAAGATGAATAAAAAGAAGGGAAGATCATTTTAGTACATTTCAGTTGAGCTGAATAAACTAAAGATGCATTGAGGGGGTCCTACTTACTTGAAGACAGTAACACTGGGCTTTACCCCCCCCCCCCCCAAAAAAAAAAAAAAACCCAAAACAAAACAAAAACAAACATCAGCTAATATAGGAAGTGTTATTAAGCCAATAAGCTAAGGTTTTAGCAAAGTCTGATCTTTAACCAATTTAAAGTATGGTGGACTAGGCCTTCACTTTAGGTTAAAATGGAGACCTTTTCAGTTCCAAGTAGAGCATGTTATGAATACTGAACATGGCTTATTTCCACAGGGAAGGTCCTTCTGCTGATATCTTTAGAGCGTAACTCAGTGAGTGACAAGCAGTCACCAGCAAGCCAAGCATTGTGACTCTCCTTGTTCCAGGAGGAAAAAGGGCAGATTGGCTTTCCTTCCCACTGGGACGGTGTATGTTTGCTCTCTCACAGGGTTGGAGTGGGTGACAGAAGGGGCCCAGCTGCAAATAGTGTCCCAGAAGGCTATGATCCCTAATCCTAGGGATAAGGGTACTTATCTGGGAGGCTGAGGACACCCACCAAACACTAGGATAACCAGTTTTAAAAGAAAAAAAGAGGGTCATCAGGATCCAATTGGGCATGAATGAGGTTTGGAGGGAGCAAGAGAAGATCCAGTTATCCTGAATTTCTACTCAAACAGCACAAGCAATATACATTATTTTTGATTATGAACTGTCAAACTCTAAAAAACAGTTTTTCTTTCTAAAAATCTGTATTTCTGTCCCTTATATCCCCTAAATCCACCCCAGCTCTGATCTTAACAATATCATTATTGAATTCTACTTTTTTTAAAGACCAGTATAAGGTTATTTGGTAACCTGGGTAAACCTTCAGCTTACTTCTTCCTCCTTCAATTAACTTTCAGGACCCTAGCATTCTCTCCTCATGATTTTGATAATTAAACATTGGTCATGATTATCCCAACATTTGTCCTCCTACAACAGTCCTGGGTATCATACTTGTGAATATTAAACTTTTTCTTTATATGTATATGTGCTAATGTATGTATTTCTCATTTTACCCAGTTAAATCAGATGTCAGAAAACTGCCCATCGTCCCTGCAGATAAAAGAATGTGTGGCCATGGCCAACTTTTGCTTCACCCCCTCCCCCCATCGAGGGTCAAGGATTTGATATACCACCTTTCTGTGGTACAACTCAAGTGGTTTACATGTATTATATGCAGGTACTTTCTCTGTCCTTTAGTGGGCTCACAATCTTTTTTTTTTTTTTTACCGGGGGCAATGAAGGGTTAAGTGACTTGCCTAAGGTGACAAGGAGCTGCAGTGGGAATCAGGCCCAGTTCCCCAGGTTCTTAACCCGCTGCACTAACCATTAGGCTACTCCTCCAACACTAGCTCCCTTCTAGCCAGCCAGCCTGCATGCATAACCCTGACTCACACCAGATGTCCTGGGGGCGACAAGGGTAGATTCAATCCCCATTGCTCCTGCACTGGTGGCTGCCTTCTTCAAAATGGTGCTGCTATGGGATTCAAGCTGCCATATAAAAGATAAAAACCCTTAGCGATAATACTCTAATGCCTATGTTTACTAAGGTGTACTATAGGCACCTTAGCGGTTTTAACGTGCGTTAATGGATTACACACGTAAACACTAACGTGCCCATAGAAATGTATAGGTGCGTTAGCGTTTAATGCACCTTAGTAAACATACAGGGGTGCCAACTGAACTGAGCATGAGTGGAAATGCGCTGCTGACTGCCCCAGGGTTGAGACTGTGAGACTGCTGAGGGGGGACTCCAGAGAGCACTCTTCAGCTGGTGGGACCAGGGATGCCCACCAGCTACACTAACAATGTGTGTCGCCATTGAGGGGACCTGAAGCAAAACTGGGTGGGCCCTGCACATCTGTGGCTACACCACTGCTGCTCCTGGGTCCAACATCTCTCCCTCCCTCTGCCCCAGGTTCAACATGTTTTCCTCTCCCCTCCATCCAAGTATCCCTCCCCTCCTCTCCCTCAGATCCAACATCTCTCTCCCTTTTCCCTCCCCTCTGCCCCTTGGCCCAACATCTCTCATTCTCTCCCTTCCCTATCCATCCATCCATCCATCCATGGGTCTGGTGTCCCCTTCTCTTTCAAGCCCTCTGCCTGCATTCTGGCAGCTCCTACTCTCTCAACCCCCTTGGTCCAGCAACTTCCCCATCTCACCCCCCCCCCCACCTGTCAGCTCTCCTCTCTTTTAACACTGTCCCTCTCTGCAGTCCAGCAGCTTCTCCCTCTCTCCTTCTCCCCCACAATTCGGCAGCTCCCCCTCTCTTTAACCTCCCCCTCCCCCAGGCTACCTTTAAACCTGTGCATATCCTCTCTGGAGTTGGCTGGCAGCATTAGTGAGCCACATAATGCTCCCTGTGTCATGCCAGGGCTTTCCCTTTTACACATTCAGCCCCTGCAGAAAAGGGAACTATATCAGAGTGGGACACGGAAAAGTGAAAGCTCTGGGCAGGGCACAGGCAACATTATGTGACTCGCTAATGCTACTGACCACCTTTAGAGAAGAGATGCAGGTAGAGAAAGGGGAGCTGTTGGAATGCCTGGGCGGAAGGGGTTGAGAGAGAAGAAGCTGCAGTGGTGCTGGGTCATTGGGGGAGGGAGCATTGAGAAACATGGGATGTGCTGAACATATAGGTGTTAGTAGACCTTGATTGCTGGGAGCAGGGAATGGCCACTGCAGGGGATCAGGTGAAGCATAGGCTTGGTGCCCTGAGCCAATTCTCACCTGGTCCATGCCTTGAGCTTGCCCTGATGTTGTTTGTTCTGCATACATTTGGACAAGTACAAGCAAAGGCAATGAGACTTTGTAGGGACCATCCTCTGATCCAGGAGGAGTCAGTGACAATTTTTTTTGTTGAAAAACATTGGTCCCCCCACCTGCAGCAACCCACCTCTCTGACCAATGAGATTGCAGCATTCAATATTATCGCAGAAGTACAAGCAAATGCTGCAAAACTTTGCAGGGACCATCCTCTCAACCAGGAGGAGGTCAATGACTACTTTTTGTCGAAAAAAAACGGCTCCCCACTTGCAACAGCAATGCAACTGCTGCATTTTGATAACATGGTAGAACTACTGAGCAGCACAAAACATGCACCAAAAGGTTCTCAAGGGTGCTCAGTGGTTCATTTGCTTTGAAATCTGATTGGATGTAATGTCACATTTCCCGTGCAATGCCAGGTACCTCCGTTGGTATTCTATAAAGGAAAGTAGGTGTCTACCCTCTTTTAAATAGGGTCCCATCAGAAATGCCCTCTTAAAGGTTTCTCACCTTTTCTCAAGTATCTTTATGTGCTGCTATTTCATTTCCATTTAGGGTCTGTTACTTCCTCTATTGTCACAGAGGTATGATCAGACCTCCCTATCTTCCCTGTACAGTTGGATTCTGAGTGGAATCCCAATAACAATTTGCTCTACACAGAAGCCAGAATTGTGAGAATGCAAATAAGCAGAATCGCTGTCTGGGCATAGGGTTTGCCGTGGACAGCTCGCCAATGTTTGGCACGCTGCTCGCTGATCATTGGGGAGGAATGCATTTGCATGCTACTTGCGCTAAGAGCCCTATTCTGCATGCATCTGCATGCTAGTTGCGTTCAGAGCCCGCGAGCACATTGTTTCACGCGCTCGGAGGCTGTGATCATGGGACGATAGCAAACGCAAGCGCTAGTATGGCGCTAATATCTTTTAGCTCCTGCATTTGCTTCTGATCATCAGCCCATAAGTTTGTTCCTGAGGCAGTGGAAGGTTAAGTGACTTGTCCATGATCGCAAGGAGCTGCAGTGGGCTTTGAACCTGGCCTACCTCATTTTCAGCCCATTGCTCTAACCCTTAGGCTACTCCCCCTACTCCTTTCTTCTTTCTCTGAAAACTGAATCTTTAATAGCCAGTCTCTGTAGCAGACTAGTACCACTGAAGCCTAAAAACACAAAATCCACTATGAAAGCCATGGTATTCACCCAAGAATTGTATTAAAGGCATGGCAGTGCCTAAGAAATGTGATGCTACAAAGAGAAAGAATTTATAATTTAGACTGATTCTAGAGAATGAATAGCAATGGAATGCACTTGCTCTGATTTCGGTTTCACCCTGAACCAAGGGGTGCAGTACTGCCTGAAGTCCAGCCCATATTTTAAGAGAAATTGCCTCCAGTCCTCCGTAGTTGATCCCAGGTGGCTGGAATCTGCTTTCTTATCTGGTTCTCACTGTAATGATTCTTGTTTGATCTTGTGCAAGTTTGTAAACACTTAAACAAATGCACAAATCCACTGTTACCTAACTTTCATATGTTCTCGTGTTTCCTTAACAATAACCAGCCTTGGGTACATGGGGTGTGTGTGAGTGTGTGTTGGAGGTGAAGCTTATAAATAGCTTGTCTGCCAGAAATGTATCTACGTCCACAGTTTGGGTGAATCCAGCTCTACTGCTTCTACATAACATTGTTCTAATTAATCAAGAGAACATCTGGCACACCTGCATCAGCAATAACTCACGGCACAGATGCTCTTGGCTGTGGCTTTTAAAACATACTGTAGTTTGTACTGCTGTCCAGATAGGCAGCGGTGCTTAATAGATATACTGCACTATATCTACAGAGCCTAAATTAATCGTCTTAGGAATCACAGCCCAGGAAAAGGATCTAGGTGTCTTCGTTGATGATACTTTGAAACCCTCTGCTCGCTGTGCAACAGCAGCTAAGAAAGCAAATAGAATGTTAGGAATTATTAGGAAAGGAATGGAAAACAAAAATAAGAATGTTATAATGCCTTTGTATCACTCTATGGCGCAACCGCACCTCAAATATTGTGTGCAGTTCTGGTCACTGCATCTCAGAAATGATATAGATGAATTAGAAAAGGTACGACAACATTAGAGAAGGGTGATGACTTCCCTATGAGGAAAGGTTAAAGCAGCTTGGGCTCTTCAGCTTGAAGAAAAGACAGCTGAAGGTAGAAATGATAGAGATCTATAAAATACCAAGTGGAGTGGAATGGGTGGACGTGAATCACTTATTTTCTCTTCCCAAAAATACTAGGACTAGAGGATATGCAATGAAGCTATGAAGTAGTAAATTTAAAGCTTAGCAGGGTTTAAAAAAGGTTTGGATAATTTCTTAAAAGAAAAGTCTATATGCCATTATTAAGATGGACTTGGGAAAATCCACTGCTTATTGCTAGGATAAGCAACATAAAATCTATTTTACTGTTCTGGGATCTTGCCAGGGACTTGTGACCTGAATTGGCCAGTTAGAAACAGGATACTGGGCATGATGGACCTTCGGTCTGTCCCAGTATGGTAGTGCTTATATTCTTATCTTCAGACAGTGGCTGAATATTGTTACTATCCCCCTAATTCTACAATCTTGTGTGCACAATTTTATGCTTAGCATGCAAAGCTACGCACACAAGTTATAGAATAGGGTTGGTTACACATGCAACAATTGCTTAATTAGTTGATAATTGGCATTAACCAATAATTGGCTATAATTAGTCTTAACTGACACTAGTTGGCAGTTATGTGTGTAACTGCTGTTTGTTGATATTTTGCAAACTGTTTGTTTGAAATCCAAAGCACGCAACTGCCTGGGGGTGGGACCTGGGAGGGGGATGGGCAGGTCAGGGGTTTGCCTGGTACTTACACACATGGGTTTCAGAATACTAGCAGTTATGCTCCTTCCAGCCAGCAGTTATGCACAAGAATTTACATCAGCCAATAAGCTAGCATAAGTGCTCATGCCAAAAATTAAGTAAGTAACTGCAGACTTACTCTAGTATTGTATAACGGCAATTATGTATATAATTGCTGATATAGAATTCACGCATAGCGCATCTCTCAGTGCCTAACATTAGGCATCCTGTGGAGAATTACTGCCTAGAAGTATCTATCCAGATCTTGCCACAGTTATTAGAGAGATTTTTACTTGCTTTGTCTGGAAATCGCCTTTGAAAATCATAGAAACATGATGGCAGATAAGAGCCGAATGGCCCATCCACAGCAACCACTTTCTCCTTTCCCTAAGGGATCCCACATGCCTGTCCCACGCTTGCTTAAATTCAGACACAGTCCTCGTCTCCACTACCTCTGGGAGGTTATTCCCACACGTCCACCATCCCTTCCGTGAAAAAGTATTTCCTTAGATTACTCCTGAGCCTAACACCTCTTAAATTCATCCTATGTCCTCTTATTCAACAGTTTCCTTTTGTTTATTGACCTATAAGTGCATCCACTCTGCCGCTCCCCAGTACCTCTCCACTCTTGTCTCCCCCTACGTCCCCCCTCGAGTACTCCGTTCTGTAGATAAATCTCTCGTATCCGTCCCTTTCTCCTCTACTGCTAATTCAAGATGCCGTTCCTTTTATCTCGCTGCACCTCATGCCTGGAAAAGACTTCCCAAGCCTGTACATCTAGCCCCGTCTTTGGCCGTTTTCAAATCAAAACTCAAAACCCACTTCTTTACCACTGCTTTTGACTCCTAACTTACTTGCCCTGTCCCTTATCCTCACCTCTCTATTCCCTTACCCTTAATTGTTCTGTCTGTTTACCTGTCTTATCTAGATTGTAAGCTCTTTGAGCAGGGACTGTCTTTGTGTATGGTGTACAGTGCTGCATATGCCTTGTAGCACTATATAAATGATAAGTAGTAGTAGTAGTTGAAAAAGGCTCACCTCCTGCACATTGATACCACTGAGGTATTAATATCCCCTCTCTCCCACCTTTCTTCTATAGATTGAGAGCCTCAAGTCTGTCCCCATACGCTTTATGAAAGAGACCACTGACCAGTTTTGCAGCCGCCCCCTGGACCAACTCCATCCTGTTTATATCTTTTCGTAAGTGTGGTCTACAGAATTCCACATGGTATTCTAAATGGGGCCTCCACCAGAGACTTTTACAAGGGCACTTTCACCTCTTTTTTCCTGCTGGCCATTCCTCTCCCTACACACCCGAGTATCCTTCTAGCTTTGACCGTCACCTTTTATACCTATTTGGCCACCTTGAGATCATCAGACACAATCACCCCCAAGTCTTGCTCTTCTTTCGTACACAGAAGTACTTTTCCCCTTATACTATACCTTTCCCTTGGATTTTTGCAACCTAAGTATATGACCCTGCATTTTTTAGCATTAAATCTGAGTTGCCAAATCAATTGATAGGGGACAGTTGCTATATGGATACATCTTTTTGAAAGTTGTGCTGTCCAAATCTGAGCTCAAGATGAGTTAAAAGTTCAGGTAATGTTGGTTAGACTCTTCTTGAGAGGCTGTTACAATCTACGTTTGGACCTCAGGCAGGAACTGGGGGACTTGGCAGGTTCTTGCATATCTCTGTCTTCTGTCTCTCTCTTTGCTTTAAAATCTGGAAGTTGAGATTTCACTGCATCCTTGGCTCTTTTGGCCATGCGTGTTCTCTTCATGTCTACTGTCTAATTCATGGAGGTTGCTGGGCCACACATTTTTGTTGTTGTAGGTATATATGCTTTGTGCTTGAAAAGTTGAAAAACACTGCCTTAAAAGACACAAAAAAGGAAACAGTTCATCCATAATCTGTGTGTTAGTTTGTCCAATCACTTTCAGTAGCCTAACAGCAGCCTCTTGTGTTCAGTTGTAGTAATTAAATGTCACTAACATGGAGACTGTGAGAAACCATACATGACCAGTCCAAAAACACTCCAGTGTAAATATCTCATTATTAATTCTCCACAGCTGCAAACATTATGAATATACTACTCTGAACTATCTTTAATGGATTGTTCTGTGTAAGGATGTGAATGTGGAAAACACAATTTAAAGAAAAATGGAAGAAAAAGACTTCAGAGTTGTAAGCACAACCTTGTTCTTAAGGCTGGCAAACATACTACTACTACTACTACTATTTAGCATTTCTATAGCGCTACAAGGCCTACGCAGTGCTGCACAAACATAGAAGAAAGACAGTCCCTGCTCAAAGAGCTTACAATCTAATAGACAAAAAATCAAGTAAGCAAATCAAATCAATTAATGTGTACAGGAAGGAGGCGAGGAGGGTAGGTGGAGGCGAGTGGTTACGAGTCAAAAGCAATGTTAAAGAGGTGGGCTTTCAGTCTAGATTTAAAGGTGGCCAAGGATGGGGCAAGACGTCACCAGTCTTGCGTGCTTTTTAAACTCAGCCAGTCTGGTTTTCAGGATCTCTACAAAGAATATGCATGAGAAATTTACATGCATTACCTCCACTGCACGCAAGTCTCTCATGCATATTCATGATACATAACTTGAAAACCAGGCTGGCTACTTCAGAACAGCTTGAGAGACACTGATAGAATAAGTCTACACTACAGAAGAATATGGGCTATGAACAATTAAAGGGAGATATTAGTGGATTTTCTTTTTTGCAATATTCAGCTGTTGCAATTTCAAGCAGTGTGTATGTTTTCAGGTATGATAAAAATTAAGAGTGAAAGCCCCTCAGAACTGAATGATGGAAATTTCAGCATAATAATTGCTGCAACATGACACTCTGTTCATCTAGTTCCATCATGGGGGCTAGTACTTAAAGGAGGGGGTGGGGTCCGCAGAAGCGGAAGACTGTAGTCCCCTACTTATGAAAGTCCACACAAAAAGACTTTAAGATAAGAACTTGTCATCGTTGTTTGGAAAATTAATTTGATTTAAAAATTTATATTATAGAAAGATTTATATGAAGCACCCATGAAGAATTGTCTGACTGTACATCATTGAAATTTGGCTGAATTCACCATTTGATGATCCAATTTAAACATATAAATATCTATGGGAGAAGTGTCTATGGTTATATTCTTATTGTAAAAGCATATACACTCTATGAACATAGAATTACACTTAGCTCCACTGAAATGCTGTCTAAACTTGAGCTGATTCAAAACAAAATGAAAGAAGTTCAAACTCCACCGTGCCCAACTTGAGACCTCAAATTTTGTTGAAACTTTAACATTTTCAGGGGTTCTGGGTCTTCACAAAAATGAAGTCATTAAAAACCACGGAGGAGGTTCCTATCCAGACCAGAAGTATAGTGGTGTCACTGCAAAAGAACAAAAATGAATCATTTCCACACAGATTAGTATAGAAATGTTATAAAATACTAAGCCACTCTACTTCTCCATTCAACCCCTGATTTTCCAAGCACTTTGAGAAGACGTCACGTTTGTGATGGATCACACTTGATATTCTACTTTGATTGATGTCTTGGCCTCTGTTAAAACAGCAGTGGTGCCCTTGGATGAGTCCTACAACTCAAGGTTTATGTCTTTCTTATTTTTTCCACAAACTTGTGACAGTTGCCTATCAGCAGACTGAGGGTTTTATTTATTTAGATTTTGCTGACACCTTTTTCAGTAGTAGCTCAAAGTGAGTTACATTCAGGTACAGTGGGTATTTCTCTGTCCCAGGAGGGCTCACAATCTAAGTTTGTACCTGAGGCAATGGAGGGTTAAGTGACTTGCCCAAGATCACAAGGAGCAGCAGTGGGATTTGAACCAGCCACCTCCGGATTACAAGACCGGTGATCTAACCACTAGGCTACTCCTCCACTCAGCCGCTATAAAACATCACATTTTACCATAACTTAATTACTGTCAAAAATCACAACTCCATGGTAGCTCAGTACCGTTAGTTACTCCCACAGTAAGTAATGCAAGTTGTGTTCAACTTCAGAAACTGTGATATTCCTGGAAAAATAATGCCCCTATCATTATTTTCCTACCTGGGAACACTGGGCCACTAACACATAGCCCAGGTGGTTCCAGGAGCCTTCTTAAAGGGGCTGGCAGTCTTTCAAGGATCACCCCCACCTCCTAATCCTCCCCAGTCAACATTCCCTGTTATTCCCTCTCCTCCCAGAGAGGATGGTTCTGCTGATTGAAGCCTTCCACCTTGAATCCAGCTCCTCCAAAGCAGATCTCCAGTCCCCAAAAGCACCCCCTGGACCTTCCCCTCAAAACAGATCCCCCATCCCACAGAGACCCCCATTGGACCTAATATGAAATCCCTGGTGTCTAATGGTTGGGTGGGGGGGGGGGGGAGCAGGAGAAACCCCCAGTCATTCTTACCTTGTAGGATGCTAGACTCAAAATGGTACAGCTCCACTCCTAACAATAGTCTCATGGCACTACTGCTAGGGGTGAAGCTTTGTTTTACCCAATACATTTCTTCAAAAACGCAGTACATAAACCAAAATAAACAAAACATAAAACCAAGTGCTGTTGGGAAAAAAAAAAGCTACCAGCAGAAACTTCAGTTTTCTTTCTTCCCTACACAGACACTCCCTTCAAGTCAGAGTTTACCAACAAGCATTTTAATCCCTGATTACACTATCATAAAGAAATTAGCTCACATAAGTACTGATTTACTAAGGATTTTCTCTCATTCTGTCTATGGGAACAAAAAGCTCATTGCATCAGACCCATAGTAGACAAATTCTCATTGTCCAAAGACAGCGCCTCCAGAAAACACGCATCCTGAGCCTTGGTTACCTTCGTGCAGTTCCAAAGCACATATAAAAAAATGATTTCAACAAATGCGTTCAACGGAAAGTAGTGTGACATCAAAGAACGGCCAACCAAAGAGAACTCTATGATCCCGATCTTAACATAGTGGCTTTAACCATTGAACAATACATGTCTTTTTCCTTGAATTAGTCTTTTCTTAACTTCATTCTTCTACGTTGGATAAATATTGCAGCTTACGGCAGCCTTTAAATTGACTGAACTTGAGTCTTTGTTTTTGTACATGGCCTCTGAACTGTTTTGATGACTGATGCAATAGGAATATGAATATTGATACTGCTGATTGTATCAATGTAAGCATGAAAGGGTCTGAAACTTGCTCCTTTTCTGAGGCATCATTTTCTTAAAGTTATGGTTCAATTTATTGTATTGGCTTGATATATCACTTTTCCTTAAAACAAAGTGATTTACAATAAATTACAGGCAAAGGAGACAAATCAGAGGTAAAGCAAAAGAACAAGATGATTACATAGATATGGATGATTTAGGAGTGAGGTAACAGTTCCACAGGGGAATAGGAAGGCAGGGGTTTGAGCTGACCTAGCAGGTCATACTCTATCCATTGCAAAAAGCCTTTGTAAAAAGTATTTTTTTTTCATAATGTTTGAACTGGGAGAGAGATCCGATCCCTTACTGCTAAGAGCACAAGGCAAGGAATTACATAAGGCTGGTTCCAAGTGTACCTCCAATCTGATATGACTGGGCAAGAGAATAAGTTTTGCTAGGTATGTGAGAGAACAAGAGTGAGCTCAGGGTATGAACTGGAAAAGGTGCAGCGAAGGGCGACTAAAATGATAGCGGGGATGGGACCACTTCCCTATGAAGAAAGACTAAGGAGGCCAGGGCTTTCCAGCTTGGAGAAGAGATGGCTGAGGGGAGACATGATAGAGGTATATAAAATAATGAGTGGAGTGGAACAGGTGGATGTGAAGCGTCTGTTCACGCTTTCCAAAAATACTAGGACTAGGGGGCATGCGATGAAACTACAGTGTAGTAAATTTAAAACAAATCGGAGAAAATTTTTCTTCACCCAACGTGTAATTAAACTCTGGAATTTGTTGCCGGAGAACGTGGTGAAGGCGGTTAGCTTGGCAGAGTTTAAAAGGGGGTTAGACGGTTTCCTAAAGGACAAGTCCATAAACCGCTACTAAATGGACTTGGGAAAAATCCACAATTCCAGGAATAACATGTATAGAATGTTTGTACGTTTGGGAAGCTCGCCAGGTGCCTTTGGCCTGGATTGGCCGCTGTCGTGGACAGGATGCTGGGCTCGACGGACCCTTGGTCTTTTCCCAGTGTGGCATTACTTATGTACTTATGACAAAAAAAGAGAAGAAAACCTAAGAAACTGCTTGGCGGGCAAACTTGATCTTTCTTCTACTTCTAGTAGTTACTCCCAAATTGTTGGCTTCAAGCTCTTTTGTTTAGATAAAGAGTGGCTGAAAATTAGGCTGGTGTGCCCTTTATCTGGACCTGGAAATTTCCAGGATATATTTCTTATGGAAACAAAAAGTTGTTGTTACACCAACACCGTACAGAGCAGACTAGATAGGCCATGCTGATCTTTATCTAACGTCATTTATTACGTTACTATGTACATACCAACATGTGAAATTTAGGTAGGGAAAATAAGAGAAGCATCTTCACTTCCTGCTGAAACAGAATGGAGAAAGAATGTAAAGCAATGGTTCTTGACCCGGTCCTTGGGACATACCAAGGCAATTTAGGTTTCAGGATATCTACAATATCAAGAGTTTCTCCCTTATATGGTGTGAGCCCCGTGCAGCGCATCCCAGGATGCACTGGGCAGGCTGGGTGCTGCCATTTTCGAGGCGGCGCCAATGGAAGAGGAGGAAGGCCACCTCTCTCCTCCAATGAAGGTAGTGGGGTGGGGAAGAGGGCCGCTAGACCACCAGTTCGGGGGGGGGGGGGGGGGGGGTATGACTCTCAGCCCACTAGGCCACCAGGGCTATTTGAGGGAATGCTAGGGGGGGGGTTAGGGGGGCTGGAGACCCACCGAATCCCCAGCCCCCTGAACTTGTGTTGGGGAGACTGGAGGTTCACCAGACCTCCAGCCCCTGTGTCGCTGGGGGGGGGGGGGGGATCATGGGTTCCTGCGGGGGGGGGGGGGGCTGCTAGCATGCAAATGCATGCTGGACAGAGCTCACCATTCCTCCCATATGGCCAATAATGCTGAAAATGTACTGCCAATTCAGGGGCAGTGTAGAAAGTTTTCAGGAGATTTCTTGTCAAGTTTTCATCTTCTTGCCCATGCAAGTTTGAGCACTGCTAATGAGAACCAAGAATGTGCACAAGCCTGATCAAATCCAAAAATGAAAGCACACACTGGTGCCTGTTTTTCTGTGCTTAAATTACTACTACTACTTAGCATTTCTATAGCGCTGCCAGGGTTACGCAGCGCTGTACAAGTTTAACATGGGGAAGGACCGTCCTTGCTCAAAAGAGCTTACAATCTAAAGGTTACAAACTATGTAGTCAGTGTAGGTATCATGAGTGGGGAAGGTGGTTATGCGCCAAAAGCAAGGGAGAAGAGATGGGCTTTGAGTAAGGACTTGAAGATGAGCAGGGAGAGCGCATGACGTATGGGCTCGGGAAGGCTGTTCCAGGCATATGGTGATGCGAGGCAGAAGGGGCGGAGTCTGGAGTTAGCGGTGGTGGAGAAGGGTACAGATAGGAGTGCTTTGTCCTGAGAGCGGAGGTTACGGGTGGGAACATACGGGGAGAGGAGTGTAGAGAGCTTTTCAAAAATGTAAAGTGCAAACAATTTTTGAAAGACTCATTTAAAAGCACAGACGAACAGCGCCGATGTGTGCTTGCACATCCGGGTTTGTCTAGGCATGTGCATAAGAGCCACAATTACTGCAAGTCCTTTGTTCACATGTGGTAGGCACAATCCTTGCACATATCATTTACATAAGATTTCTCTTGAGCATCACTTAGCTATTTTTCTGCGCTGATGTACTACGGGCTTTTGCATTGCAAGCTTTAGCGCCCAGCTTTGAGCATCGACCTCCTAGTGCGACAAGAGGCAAACCAGAAGCAGCAGACACTCAACTCACATGCCACACCCTACCCTCTCCGTCCCTATTTGGTATTTCTCCCTCTCTATCTCAAACCCAAATCCCCCAGCCCCAATACAGCATCTCTCCCTCGTTCTCAAACTCCCCACCCCCACCCCCACAACCCACCTTCCAATTACAGACCTGTTCTCACAAGTAATCTCCTCCATCCCCACCTGTACCCATAACCTTCAGAAGTAGTTATTTCATTTAATTATGCTACTGAAGTATGTATTCTACCCAATTAGTATTTCCAAATAAGCAAAAGCACTTTGTTAATCTGGAAATATTAATTGGGAAGAATACATACTTCGTAGATGAGTCTCTGCCAGAGCTGTTAATGTATTCTGTACACGTAAGAGTTCAATCTGATTATCCCTGAAGAATAATGTTTGCATTACTTTGTTTGAACCACATATTGAATTTGTGCTCACTCTTGACTGCATTTTTCACTACATCAAAATATAAAACTTCATGCAAGCAAGGCAGATCATATATAAAAAGAAAGAAAATTTCAAAAGAGAAAAGTGGAAGAAAATTGCATAGTACAACTGCTTAAGGAGAAACATACTTGTACCTGAATGAACCACTAGAAAATTAAGGGCCCTGTTTACTAAGCTGTGTTATAGGCGTGTTAGTATTTTTAACGCATGTTAACAATGTACGCGTATTAACTGTGGACATGCCTACAATATCCCTATAGGTGCCTACACAGTTAGTGCACACGCTAATTGCAGGCGGTTTAAAAACACTAACACACCTTAGTAAACAGGGCCCTAAGGGGGAAATTCATCAAGAACTGTTATGGCCTTAATACACATTAAGGGAATTAGCGTGAAACTTATGAGCTTTTAGCACACGCTAATTCCCTTAACAGGCATTAAGGCCACAATACTACAGTTAGCACGCGCTCCTGCCACCAGGATAGAACTATAATCTGAGCAGAAACAATAACAACTGCCAACAGAACCTGACACTGTCTTTGCTTTTATAAATTTATTTTACTTTTACTATTATTATTTTATAAATGATTTCTTTCTGCACCATTTTATGCGCATATTCAGTGGTTCCATTCATTTAAATTGTTACACTCATAATACATGGATATAGTGATGGGATTCTCTGCTGGTCTATTTTAAAGCATGGAATCAGATGTTAAAAAATAAAAAGAATAAAGTGATACTTTTTTTTTTTAATTAAACTAACAATCCATATAAGCAGTAACTTTGTCAACATTAATGCATATAAGGTAGACCTTTCATTTAGCTGGCTTAAGTTATATTCAAAGCAGCTTAATTTCATACTCTATAACCTAAGATGGGATGACGTCAAAAAGCTGAAGCCAGTTTGGTTAGTCGCTGTTTCCCATTCCCCGCGCACAGTCATCTAATACACTCAAAACAAAGCAAGCAAACCTATGAGCTGCTGCATCCTCGTTGTCGTTTGTTATTGTTGGTAACATTTTTATTTAACCTCACTTATATTTTCAAACACGCTGGGTTGTTGATAATGGAGAACTTTCCAAATCTTTTGTTCTCTACAGAGGCACCAGACAAGGTTGCCCCATTTCTCCTTTACTGCTTAATCTGGCCCTTGAACCTCTCCTTGTGGCCATTCGTAATTCCAAAAATATAACTGGTATACTTCTGGGTAGAGAGGAGTTTAAACTCTCAGCCTATGCAGGTGACATATTATTATATCTCACTACCGTGTTTCCCCGAAAATAAGACATTGTCTTATATTTATTTTTCCTCCTCAAAACGCGCTAGATCTTATTTTCGGGGGGATGTCTTATTTTCTGGGAAACATCGGTCGCCCTCCCACCCGAGGTTGCGCCCCCCCCCCCCACCCAAGGTCGCCGGGCCCCCCCTCTGTCGCTCCTGGAATTAACCTGAAGCTCCTTTCACCTTCACAAGTTCGGATTCGGAGCAGCAAGCAGCAGCGCAGCAGGGCAGACCTCTCCTTCCTTCCATGTCCCGCCCTCGCCTGACGTTACGTTACGTCAGGCGAGAGCAGGACACGGAAGGAAGGAGAGGTCTGCCCTGCTGCACTGGTGCTTCGAATCTGAACTTGCGAAGGTGAAAGGAGCTTCAGGTTAGTTCCGGGAGCGACAAACGGGGGGGGCCCGGCGACCTCGGGTGGGGGGGGCGACCTCAGGTAGCTCTCGGCGGCCCTGCTTAAAAAAAAGTTTGGTAGGTCTTACTTTTGGGGGGATGTCTTATATTTTAAATTTGCAGGAATACCCCTGTAGGTCTTATTTTCGGGGTAGGTCCTATTTTTGGGGAAACACGGTAACATACAATCATCTATGAAAGCCCCCATTAGCTTAATTTCCCAATTCTCAAAAATCTCAGGTTACAAAATCAATTGGGATAAAACAGAGCTGATGCCCCTGAATGATGCTTGCATTCCTTTCTCTATCCAAGGTTTTCCTCTTAAATGGATAATCACCTCTATTAAATACCTTGGTGTTTTCTTTGATAGAGATCTCGCAACTACTATCAAGGTTAACTCTGATAAATTATTTGCAAAAGTAGAGGCCTCTTTGGCAGCGTGGTCCCCATTGAATTTATCCTGGTGGGGAAGATTGGATACCATTAAAATGATGATAGTGCCCAAGATCACGTATGTTTTGAGTATGATCCCTCTTCTATTTCCTTGTCTTTTTTACAGAAGGCTGGAGGAATTACTCTCTAATTTCCTATGGAATCTTAGAGCACCTAGCACCTAGAATCTCCTTACGTAAATTAAAGTTACCTAAACTGCTAGGTGGAGTTCGATTCCCTGACCTTCTGTTGTATCATACAGCCTTTATTAAGCGTCAGGGTATGGAATGGATTGCTCTACTAAATACTATTTCTTTATCCAGATGGTTAATATTTGAGCAATCCATTATTGATCCATTAGTGCATTTTCACCTAATTGGCATACGCCTTCCTAAAAATATTGCTTCCAATCCGATCATCAGCGCCACTCATAAATTACTGTCATCCTTTGATAATTAGCTACATACTCCTTGGTCCACTTTGCTGCATGTGCCTATATGGAACAACACTAAATTTAAAATTGATAATAAACAAGTTTCTTGGTCTCAATGGCAGTGCATAGGAATATGGTCTCTTGGTGACTTTATTGATTCAAAGAGCCGCACATGGAAATCCTTCTCAGATATGAAAACTGAATTTTCGCTATTAGATTCGCAGTTCTACCAATGGCTACAGATCAGCTCTATGCTGAAAAAATGTAACCCACAAATTCAACATATGCCCCAAACCCCAGAACTCATTAACATAAATCTGCAGCTCCAGCCTATAGGTCGTACTGCTTCTAACATATATAAGTATATCTTAGGAAAGCTCCCTATCAAATGTTCAGGTTTACGCAAATGTTGGGAAGAAGATATCCAGCAATCCATTTCAGATCAGTTATGGGAGCAGGTATGGAGTTCCTTACTTAAATGTTCCAAATCCTTGTTAACATTGCAGTCTCTTTACTTCTTTATGCATAGAACTTTGTGGACACCCCTTAAATTGCATACAATTGATCTCTCTCGCTCAAACCTGTGCTGGTCCTGCCAATCTCAGCAAGGCAATTTTAAACACCTTGTACATAAGTACATAAGCATTGCCATACTGGGAAAGACCAAAGGTCCATCAAGCCCAGCATCCTGTTTCCAACAGTGGCCAATCCAGGTCACAAATACCTGGCAAGATCCCAAAAAATTCCAGAGTTTAATTACACGTTCAGTGAAGAAAGATTTTCTCCAATTCGTTTTAAATTTACTACATTGTAGCTTCATCGCATGCCCACTAGTCCTAGTATTTTTGGAAAGCGTAAACAGACGCTTCACATCTACCCGTTCAACTCCACTCAGTATTTTATAGACCTCTATCATATCTCCCCTCAGCCGCCTTTTCTCCAAGCTGAAGAGCCCTAGCCGCTTTAGCCTTTTCTTTCCTGTGTATTCAGGATTACTGAAATAATATATGGTTCTTAATGGTGGGTGTATTCCATCTTTCTGGTTCAATAACCTATAAGCACGTGATACTTTAAGATTTATGCTTTAAACACACCCTCAAATCTAATGAATGCATCCTTATTAACACCATGTTATCCCTAGCCTTATAAGTTATTTTTTTCGCACTGGAAGGCCTTATATCAAGTTTCTTACCAAGAATGGTGGGATTTGTTGTTTCAAACTTACAAATATGAGGCCTATTTTGCTAAAAAAAATCATTTTGCTTTGCTTTGCATGAGAAAAAATGGCTTCCGCTTGTATCTTACTTTAAAAATGTTTAAGTATAGAATGTCATGTTTGCTTGCCTGATGTATGTTGTGTATTTCACGGCCTATGCGTGAAGCATGCTTTGTTACAAATCCTCTCTTTTATTTATTTTTCTTCTTTCTCTTCTTTCTTCTCTTCTCTGTCGACTTCTAGTCAAATTTGTTCTTGTACAATGTTTTTAAGATTGTTAACTCTTGTCTTGCTTGTACAATGAAAATCAATAAAAATACTAAGACTTAAAAAAAAATCTTTTCTCCGCCACCTTTTAAGGCACTTCCTATCCAACAGGATCAGGTTTAGACTTTTTACAAATGGACCACGCATAAGCAGTCAGTTATTTCTAATACATTTTTGCTGTTGTTTTCAATAGCATTTACTATTGTTTTGGGTGAACTAAAACGGTGGCAAGCTCCGCCTACTAGCCTCAGCCTGTATAATGGTCTAGATAGGAACCAAGGAGGTTTAATAGAAAGGAGACTAAGAGGCATATTTTCAAAGCACTTAGCCTTCCAAAGTTCCATAGGTTTCTATGGAACTTTGGAAGGCTAAGTGCTTTGAAAATAAGCCTCCAAGAGGCTCATTTTCAAAGCACTTAGCCTCCCAAAGTTCCATAGAAACCTATGGAACTTAGCCTCCCAAAGTGCTTTGAAAATATGCCTCCAAGTGACGTCAAAACGTTTAAACCAATAAGGTCAGTCTCAGTTTCCCCTTCCCTTCCCTGCTGAACTCTCAAACATAGGGGTCCTTTTACTTAGGTGCACTGAAAAATGGCCTGCTGTAGTGTAGATGCGTGTTTTGGGCGTATGCAGAATAATCTTTTAGTGCACCTGTAAAATATGCCTTTTTGAAATTTTTGCCGAAAATGGACGTGCGGCAAAATGAAAGTTGCCGCGTGTTCATTTTGGGTCTGAGACCTTACCACCAGCCACTGACCTAATGGTAAAGTCTCACATGGTAACCGGGCGGTAATGACCTACATACATCAAATGCCAATTGACGTGTGTAGCTGACGCACATCAGAAAATAAAAAATATTTTGTGGACGTGCGCCAAAAATGAAATTACTGCAAGGTCCATGCGGTAGCCAGGCGGCAACTCGGAATTGGCACACGTTGGGCAAGCATAGGCGCTTACGCAGCTTACTAAAAGGGCCCCAAAGCAAGCAAACCTATGAGCTATTTAATCTCACTTATATTTTCAAACATGCCGGCTTGTGCAGCATACAGATGTACAAAGAGGAAGTATAATAATGAAATAACTTTTCATATAAGTACATAAGTATTGCCATACTGGGAAAGACCAAAGGTCCAACAAGCCCAGTATCCTGTTTCCAACAGTGGCCAATCCAGGTCACAAATACCTGGCAAGATCCTGAAAAAGTACAAAACATTTTATACTGCTTACCCTAGAAATAGTGGATTTTCCCCAAGTCCATTTAATAATGGTCTAGGGACTTTTCCTTTAGGAAGCCATCCAAACCTTTTTTAAACTCCGCTAAGCTAACCGCCTTTACCACATTCTCTGGCAACGAATTCCAGAGTTTAATTACACGTTGAGTGAAGAAAAATTTTCTCCGATTCGTTTTAAATTTACTACATTGTAGCTTTATCGCATGCCCCCTAGTCCTAGTATTTTTGGAAAGCGTAAACAGACGCTTCACATCTACCTGTTCAACTCCACTCATTATTTTATAGACCTCTATCATATCTCCTCTCAGCCGCCTTTTCTCCATAGGTAGAGTAGTAATTTGTTATAAATCTTAATCAGTGTGCAATTTGGAGGGGCTGGTTTTAGGGATGCGCTAGCATGTGTTATATTCATGCAGACATTTATTTCGCCTGGTGAAAGGGCCACAAAAATAGACTAGTAGTGCTATAGAAATTATAAGTAGTAGTAGTAGGTGCTCAACATTCAGAGTTTCTATCTATTTATTTATTTATGACATTTATATCCCACATTAAACATGAATTAGGTTGAAACCTGGGAGCATTTTAAATCTATATATTTTTTTCCTGTGCCTACATCAAAAGAAAAAGATGGCATTTGGGAACTTGCTCCTTTAGTTTTGTGGATTGCAGAGGTATATTATAAAAATGCACTTGATATTTTTATTACTATTATTTAAAAGACAGATACTTGTTTTGAACTGCTTTGGGTCCTGCTGATCTGTACGTCTGCTGTCTGGAATTTTGGAAGATGAAAATAGAGAAAATAAAAATTAAATTTTGGATGTACTCTGTAGAAGTTATGGTTTACTTTTGCAATGTGATGGATGCCTGTTCTGGTGTGTGCATGTGATAATCTTTGAATAACTGCCTATACTTAACCACAAAGCAACCTTTTAGGGTGGATAGTGTTCACAATAAGCTCCTTATTATCCACCAGAAAGAAGAATTAAGAGTTTTCAGTTTTGGCACAGTATAAGTCATCACAAGAACAAACTATAAGAAAACCAATGGACTGCATTAGGGACTTATAGCCCATTTATGTTTAACAAAAGAGATCTGCATGAAACAAAATAATATTTATTTTGACTTATAAAGCCACTTGCCCCTGAAACATGTTCAAAACAAAATAATCCATTTGTGTATCTAAAAGGTAAACTTCTACAAAACAGATGATGTGATTTCATCATGTGCCCCAATAAAAGGAGAGTTTAATTCTACTTCCATTTAATTTCAATATATTCCATGTTTATAACACCAGGCTTCCCAAGGCAGATAACAAAAACAGTTAAGATGAACCATCAGGAAACAAGATATTCTCACTGAAATCTGGCCATCTGTATTGTAGAGAACAGTGAAGAAAAATGAGAACAAACTACAGAGTTTATAATTGCTGTTTCTACCAGCACAAATATTTTTTGAAGCTGTTTTAGTGACATTCAATTGTTATTTCTTTTCTCTTCCACCTTTTAAGGCACTGCCTATGCAACTGAAACAGCTTTACACTTGTTACAGATGAACCAACAATAAAGAACGACAACGAGAATGCAGCAGCTCATAGGTTTGCTTGCTTTGTTTTGAGTGTATGGCAATGACGGCTGCATGAGGGAATGGAAACCGAGATTAACCAAATTGGCTTCCTTGCTTACAGCGCACTAGATAGGCTCACTTCCACTCCATTATACATCCTTGATAGGAACACCCCGTCTCCTGTAGTCTTCTACCTCCTTGATGCTTCTTCCAGTTTTAGACCTGTCACCTGCTGCACGTTCTCCTCTGACGTAACTTCCTGTTTCCGTCAAGGTGGGATAAAACAGGAGTCGAAATCAGCTCAGTCTATTTAATTCATGTTAATTATGTGAGCAGAAGCCAGTAGGTGGAGCTTGCCCGGGTTTTAGTATACCGAAAACAATAGTAAACGCTATTGAAAACAATAGCAAAAGAGTATTAGAAATAAGGGACTGCCTATGCTGCGTGATCCATCTGTAACAAGTCTAAAGCTCTTCTAGTTGGATAGGCAGTGCCTTAAAAGGTGGAGGACAAAAGTTGTTTTTTTTTTTTTTTACTTATTGGACAGCCTTTTAATTTATTTGAAAGCTTCCCATATCTAGATATAAATACCATGATATTAAATTTGAATAGCACAAAAACAAAATTATTGTACCTAGTAGCAAACCAAGTTATAAACTCTGTATTTTGTGTTCATTTTTCTACACTGTTCTATACAATACAGATGGCCAAATTTCAGTGAGGATATCCTGTTTCCTGACAGGTTCATCTTAAACTTGTTGTAATCTCCTGGTGTTATAAAGATGGAATATACTTAAATTAAATGGAAGTAACATTAAACTTGCTTTTCATTGGGCACCTGGAATCACATCTGCATCTGTTTTGTAGAAGTTCACATGTTAGATATACACAAATGGATTATTCTGTTTGAACATGTTTCAGGAGCAAGTGGTTTCATAAGTCAAAAATAAAAATACTTTTTGTTTAAACATAACTAAATGGGCTATAAGCCCCTAATGCAGTCCACTGGTTTTCTTATATTTTGTTCTTGTGATGACTTATACTGTGCCAAAACTGACAACTTTTATCTCTATCTGGTTGATAATAAAAGGAGCTCATTGTGAACACTATCCACCCTAAAAGATTATTTTGTGGCTGTACATAAGGAATTGTGATGTTGAATGAAGTGTATATTTGTGCCTCTAGTCATGCATCCAAAGTTTATATAATCCTTTCGAGAAAGCCAGTTAATTGTTTAACTTATTAATGGAATGTAACCACAGAGGTCACATTTTCAATATGGTAATAATAGGGCCCAGTTAAGGAACAAGTTATTTTGAGTTAGTCTTCACTGGACCAGACTTGCTTTCTTTGTGCCATCACCACCCAGCTAGATAGGCAGTGTCTTAAAAGGTGGAGGATAAAGGATTTTTAAAAAATATTTATATCACACATTATCCCAAGCAAAGTTGGGTTCAATGTGGCTTACATTTGATAATACAGTGAGACAGACTAATAGAATTCAATTATATAATGGGAGCAAACAAAAGGATAAGTCTGAAACATTTAACAAAGTTGAGATTAGCATATATACCCAACTCAGCATTTAAAAGTCTGTCCTTTAATGATGCCGCATGTTCAGAAATCATAGCCATAACTAAAGACAGTTATTAAAATATTATCGCATGCATACACCAGAACAGGCATCCATACACACACTGCAAAAGCAAACAACAACTTCTACAGAGTACATCCAAAACTTAATTTTTATTTTCTCATTTTCATCTTCCAAAACTCCAGACAGCAGATGTACAAATCAGTAGGACCCAAAGCAGTTCAAAACAAGTAAAGTCAGAAACAACACAGTTTATACCTAACTAGCTGTTAAGCCCGTCAAAACGGGCAAGATTTCCAGCTACCCTCCTCACCACCGCTCCCTCCCCCCTCCGTGCTGGGCCCCCTGCACTGACCTGATGGCGCCTCTCACCTCTGTGTGAAAGCACTGCAGGCAGCAGCAGATCGCTCTGCTGCTGCCTGCAGCGCTTCCACACGGAGGTGAGAGGCACCGTCAGGTCAGTGCAGGGGGCCCGATATGGAGGGGGGCAGCAGCGGCAGCGGGGATGGGGGGAGGGTGGAGGTTGGTGCGCGCGATGTTCGTTTCCAGGCTCCAGTGGCAGCGTCCGACAGTCCGACTCCGTTTCCCTCTCTGTTCCACCCTCTGACGTCATCACGTCTTGACGCGAGGGCGGAACAGAGAGGGAAGTCTCTACTGCGCATTTGCAGGTGAGTCGGTCACTTGCCATTTATATGTTTGATTGTCGCTCTTGTGGGATAATGCGGGGTATAAATGTGCCAAAATAAATAAATAATTGTTGATTCACCTTTGGGTTTAAAAAGCAAAACCATGTGCTGTAAGAACTGGATAAATGAATTAAAACAAAGTTGAAAGCAAATGGCCTTAAAATATAATACTTGGTAGCAATAATGAAACAGTGATGGAATATTTACATAGTAAGCAGCCTGAGCCAAAAGATTTATTTTCCGTTGAACATAATTAACTTTGTGTGAACTTGGGGGCCAATAGTTTGTTGAACTGGACAATGCTGGCACATTTAGTCCAAGTCTGGGCTTCTGCAGTTCTGCCCTCATTATTCAATATTTGTCTTCTAAATAATAGTATTAAAAAATATCAAGTGCATTTTATAATATACCACATTATTATATCATAAATGAGGAATATTAATATTATTATCTCTTTGAATTAGCAATGCTGATTATATCTTATAAAGAGATCATGTGTATTATCATCAAAAGAAAAATATATATGTAATATAAAACATAGCCTAAATACCATGTAAAACTCCAAATATTACATAAGTACATAAGTAATGCCACACTGGGAAAAGACCAAGGGTCCATCGAGCCCAGCATCCTGTCCACGACAGCGACCGATCCAGCCCAAGGGCACCTGGCAAGCTTCCCAAACGTACAAACATTCTATACATGTTATTCCTGGATTTGTGGATTTTTCCCAAGTCCATTTAGTAGCGGTTTATGGACTTGTCCTTTAGGAAACCGTCTAACCCCCTTTTAAACTCTGCCAAGCTAACCGCCTTCACCACGTTCTCAGGCAACGAATTCCAGAGTTTAATTACGCGTTGGGTGAAGAAAAGTTTTCTCCGATTTGTTTTAAATTTACTACACTGTAGTTTCATCGCATGCCCCCTAGTCCTAGTATTTTTTGAAAGCGTGGACAGATGCTTCACATCCACCTGTTCCACTCCACTCATTATTTTATATGCCTCTATCATGTCTCCCCTCAGCCGTCTCTTCTCCAAACTGAAAAGCCCTAGCCTCCTTAGTCTTTCTTCATAGGGAAGTCGTCCCATCCCCGCTATCATCTTAGTCGCCCTTCGCTGCACCTTTTCCAATTCTACTATATCTTTCTTGAGATGCGGCGACCAGAATTGAACACAATACTCAAGATGTGGTCGCACCATGGAACAATACAACGGCATTATAACATCCTCACACCTGTTTTCCATACCTTTCCTAATAATACCCAACATTCTATTAGCTTTCCTAGCCGCAGCAGCACACTGAGCAGAAGGTTTCAGTGTATTATCGACGACGACACCCAGATCCCTTTCTTGGTCCGTAACTCCTAATGTGGAACCTTGCATGATGTAGCTATAATTTGGGTTCTTTTTTCCCACATGCATCACCTTGCACTTGCTCACATTGAAAGTCATCTGCCATTTAGCCGCCCAGTCTCCCAGTCTCGTAAATGTCCTTCTGTAATTTTTCATAATCCTGTCGCGAGTTAACGACTTTGAATAACTTTGTGTCATCAGCAAATTTAATTACCTCGCTAGTTACTCCCATCTCTAAATCATTTATAAATATATTAAAAAGCAGCGGTCCTAGCACAGACCCCTGAGGAACCCCACTAGCTACCCTTCTCCATTGTGAATACTGCCCATTTAATCCCACTCTCTGTTTCCTATCCTGGAGGAGTGGCCTAGTGGTTAGGGTGGTGGACTTTGGTCCTGAGGAACTGAGTTCAATTCCCACTTCAGGCACAGGCAGCTCCTTGTGACTCTGGGCAAGTCACTTAACCCTCCATTGCCCCATGTAAGCCGCATTGAGCCTGCCATGAGTGGGAAAGCGCGGGGTACAAATGTAACAAAAAAAAAATAGTACATTTCCTCCTATCCCATGACCCTCCGATTTCCTCTCTAGCCTTTCATGAGGTACCTTGTCATAAGCCTTTTGAAAATCCAGATACACAATATCAACCGGCTCCCCTTTGTCCACATGTTTGTTTACTCCTTCAAAGAAATGAAGTAAATTGGTCAGGCAAGATTTTCCCCACACAAAAACCGTGCTGACTTGGTCTCAGTAATCCATGTCCTTGGATGTGCTCTGTAATTTTGTTTTTAATAATAGCCTCTACCATTTTCCCCGGCACCGATGTCAGACTCACCGGTCTATAATTTCCCGGATCTCCCCTGGAACCTTTTTTGAAAATTGGCGTTACATTGGCCACCCTCCAATCTTCCGGTACCATGCTCGATTTTAAGGATAAATTGCATATCACTAACAGTACCTCCACAAGCTCATTTTTCAGTTCTATCAGTACTCTAGGATGAATACCATCCGGTCCTGGAGATTTGCTACTCTTCAGTTTGCTGAACTGCCCCATTACGTCTTTCAGGTTTTCCGTGAAGTCAGTAAGTTTCTCCGACTCGTCCGCTTGAAATACCATTTCCGACACCAGTATCCCACCCAAATCTTCCTTGGTGAAGACCGAAGCAAAGAATTCATTCAATCTCTCCGCTACGTCTCTGTCTTCCTTGATTGCCCCTTTTACCCCTCGGTCATCCAACGGCCCAACCGATTCTTTTGCCGGCTTCCTGCTTTTAATATACCGAAAAAATTTTTGCTATGTTTTTTTGCCTCAAACGCTATCTTTTTTTCGTAATCCCTCTTGGCCTTCTTTATCTGCGCCTTGCATTTGCTTTGACACTCCTTATGCTTCTTCTTGTTATTTTCAGACGGTGATATGACATAAAAGGTGATATGACATATTGTCTGATCTAAAGATGCAAATGGCAAAACACTGGACTGTGTAGAGATTGGCAGAGGAGATCGGCAGAGATCTTTGGAGAATTAGAACTGGTTTCAATTTGTTTCAAGATTGGGATTTACTTTTAATTATTATTTGATGCCAGGATTGGGATTGTGAGTGTTTGCAGCAGCAATATTGGACACAGCATGTTTGACACGGAATATTGGATTGTTGTCTGCATATAGTTCAGTCTTGAAGATTCTACAATCTATTTAAGTTTGAAACATTTGATTAACAGAAGAGATAGAACTAAGATTAGGAATTATTCCATCTAGAGGATTCTTCAAGCAAAGGTACTTTTTAAAACAACTTTCTGGCTTCAACCTCATGATTTTGTTTTAATGTTTTGATTTTGGACACTTTTTGATGATTTGAACATACATTGGGTTTTTGGTGTTTTCTTCATTGACATCTACAAAGCAGCTGAAGCATCTATGAGCTACTCAATGAGATAAGTAGTATTTACACACATATATAAGCAACTTTATGACTTATAGATGGCGCAATGATTGAGTAAGGCGTTATCAGCCTTTTAAGCTCTTTGAGCTGCACCAGCTGAGACCACCATTGGAAACTGAGCACCAATATGTTAATATTTGGAGTTTTACATGGTATTTAGGTTATGTTTTATATTACATATATATTTCTCTTTTGATGATTTAATAATACACATGATCTCTTCATAAGATATAATCTGTATAATATACCACTGCAATCCACAAAACAAAAGGAGCAAGTTCCCACATGCCATTGTTCTTTTGATGTAGGCACAGGAAAAAAGTTTTGTAAATGCTCCCAGGTTTCCACCTAATTCATGTTTAATACGTGATATAAATGTCATAAATAAGTAAATAAATAAGTAGATAGAAACTCTGAAAGTTGAGCACCTTATTGTCATAACATGATGTCTATTTTTGTGGCCCTTTTACCAGGAGAAAAAAAAAAGTCTGCAGGAATATAACACATGCTAGGGTGTCCCTAAAATCAGCCCCTCCAAATGACACACTGATTAAGATTTATAACAAATTACTACTGTACCTATGAAAAAGTTATTCCGTTATTATACTTCCTCTGTATACATCCGTATGCTGCATGTTTGAAAACATAAGTGAGACTAAATTAAAACAATGCTACCAACAAAAAAAGAACGAGAACACGGATGCAGAAACTCATAGGTTTGCTTTGGTTTTGAGTGTACGGGGATGACGGCCACGCAGGGGCGACAAACCTAATCGGTTTCAACGTGTTGACGTCACTTCGTCTCCTGGTTTTTTTAATCCAACCTCCTTGTGTGTGTATCAAAGAGGTTTTAATAAAACCTCCTTGTGTGTAGTAGGTGTATCATAGGGGACGGTCACACGGGGCAGCGGAGAAGGAACGCTGTGGGATTATTAGTGGGCGACCTCAGGTATGAGTTTGATTTGGGGGGCGGGGAGGTGTTGGAGGTAGAGGTGCCACCGTATCGCGGACAAGGAAGGAGGAGAGTGGGAGAGATGGCAGATCATGCGGAGGGGAGGCTGATCCCCGAATGCGTGTGAGGAGGAGACCGGTCCCCCCACCGATCCCCGAATGCGTGTGAGGAGGATGGGTGCTCGGCGTCTGAGAGTGTGAGTAGTGCTGCCGAATGCGTGTGACTTGGTATCTTACGATCTCCTTGGGGAAAGGCTGCTCTTGGCTCCTGATCACTACTAGCCTTAGGTATTGCGTGCGGAACGCGTATCTGCCTGTCCATGCCTCGGCTGCTCTGGGACTGTACTGGGTTCCGTTGATTTCTCCGCAGTCCTCTGCCGATCCCTGTCTGTCTCTTGGCCTTCATTCCTGCTGCTCATCCCCGCCCACTTCAAAGCCAAACATGTCGCTCGTTTCTTTTTTGCCAAAATATATGCTCCTTTGCTTATTGTTGTATAGCTGGTTTAATACTGGTGAACTCGTTTACCACGAAATGTAATTTGGTTAATCGAATTACATTTTTTTTTCTGCCTGCTAAGGGTTGATTGGCAAATAGATCTGGGAAATGTGGACTGACCACAGACAAAAAAAAAAAAAAAAGATATGCTAGCAAATTATTTACAGGGTCTTGTGTGGGTTTAATGATAGGGAGATATTTCTGATGTGTATGGTATGATTGCATGCTGGTTGCTAATCATCTATTAGATATTCAAGCGAGGCAGCTAATCAGCATATGTCTGTCGCATGTCGCCGGCGCTTGAAAACTGCTCGTCTGTAGTGTCTGCTGGCATTGGAGTCCATCTGATGCCTCTGCTCAGTACATTTAGCTGCGGAGGCTTCAGTGGCAGTTTCTGCTTTTTGTCCAAGATAAACGTTTCGTTTTGGAGTGTTTATTCTCTGCTTCCTAGCAGCAGATGCTAAACTGGTCCTGTCTCTTACTTAGTGGTGTAGGGCAGTGCTGGTTGAGTTTAGCTTGGAAGAGCTTGTGATGTTGGCATTTCTCACTTAAAAGTGCAAGAGACGCACCTTACATTTTTAACACCCAAAGAAGGCTGTGGAACAAATCGACGTCAGCTGGAATGTGGATTGCTGTTCCTGCCAGTTTTATAGGTGTCTTATTCGTACCCAGTGTAGCTTCCTTGTTGCTACAAATGCAGTGCATACTGCTTAGACTCGATCAGCAGGGCAGCAGTTCTCTTTGTGTGGCAGCGCCTTCAAGGTTACATAAGCATCCAACAGCAGCCAATCCAGGTCACAAGTACCTGGAGAGCTCTCAAAGAGTAAAAAGATTTTATGCAGTTTATGCCAGTATAAGCAATGGATTTTCCCAAATCCATCTTAATAATGGCTTATGGACTTTTCTTTTAGGAACTTTTTTAAACCCTGCTGAGCTAACCGCTTGTATCACAGTCTCATTAATTTCTCTCTTTGTCAGCATTCCAGGATTGGGTCACTTCAGAGAGGTCTAGAGCAGTAGACTAGAAACTGTTCTTGTGTATAATGCCATAGGCAGTAGAATTAGGTGAGTTACATGGGCCAGGGCCCTACCATTTTTTTTCTCACACAGCTTCAGCGACCAGGTAGATGGAGGGGAGGAGCATGGACTGATATTGGTTTGACCATCCCAAGCAAAATAATGTTCCTTTGCTCCTGTATAATGCTATACTTTTTTAGTATTTTGCTTTGTTCACTGCCTTGATTTGCATACTCAGGACAGTAAATCATGTTTTAATAAATAAATATAGAAATAAGTGGCAACAACTTCCTGGATCCCACTAATGATATCACATCCTGTTGGTTCAGGGAGCAGACTGGAACCTCAGTCCTCTTTTGAGGTTTTGCTATTGATTTTTCTCTGGAAAGGAGTGTTTAGTTAGCTTCATGTTGGTTCTTGTTATTTTCAATGTAGAAATCTTCATCTAGTTCAGAAGCAAACTCACCTTAACTCTCAGTTCCAGGATTTCGGACCAGGCTTGGTTCAACAGGACCAGAGGCTAGAGTCACATTTCTCATGTTTTGATGCTTTGGTGTTGGCCTTTTCAGTCCAGTTGAGACTTATACTCAGTATCTTTTCAGTCCTTTCAGTAAGTAGTAGTCTCTAGGGCTGAAGATATTCCTTAGATAAAGAATTGTGGCAGAAATCTGCTATAACATGGTGACTGAGTCATTTTCTGTCCTGCAGAATCCAGAATAACTCCCCAACCAGCTATCCCTCATTAAGCACCTGCTCTTGAATTGGGGAAAATGTAGCTTCAGGCAGAGGCTCTTTGCTTCCCAGGGGGAGAGGCTGAGATAGGGCTTAATTTGTGGACAAAAAGGAAGTGGAACTGTGGACAGGGGAGGGGTCAGCTAATAGTAGACCAGGGGCAGGAGCAAGAGCTCACCCCTCCCATTTTCTTCCCTGCAGGCTGACTGGAGGGAGGGGCTGGAGCAGAACACCCCTGCTGCTTTAGGTCTGAAAAGCAGTGGTGAGATTGCATCTCTTATGTCAGATTGGGCTGTTTCATGCCCAGTTGAGCTACTTTTCTCCAGCTGGAACATGTGTGTGTGTATGGGTTGGGTTATTTTTGGGCTACAAGCCAGACCGTGCCACACATAATTCACATTTTACAGGGGGAGCTGGGGTTTTTTTTATACCTGCACTCGTCGTTGCAATACCACTGCTTCATGGATGATAACCAATCACCTGCACAGTACAAGCGAGAGCTGCCATTGCCACAACCACTGAAATGACAGACACAGTTTCATGCATCCCAAAGTCTGCCAAATCTCCATGTCTCCTTGCACACCTTCCTCACTGAACTGAAGATCTACTGAACTCCTTGATTCCAGAGATGGATGCAAGAGGTAGAAGAGGGTCAAAGGAAAGCATTTTTTTGTTTGTTTTTCTTGATGGAAGCTTGCAGGTTAGCCTACTTTGGTGCAGGGGTGGAGCAGGAGGAAAAGATTTGCACTCTTTGTCAATGGAAGAAGAGAGGGGATGTTGAGCACCATATGAAGGCAGATAGAAATATTTTTTTGTGGAGAATACTGGTGCAGGCAGCATGGGTAGTGGCAGGAGTGGGAACAATGGGAGGGGGAGGAGAGAGATAAGGGCAGGAGAGAGATAAGGGCAGGAAGACGAAGGAATTGGGACTGTGGGATGGGATGAGAGAGTATGGGGACAGTATTTTATTTTATTTATTTGTTACATTTGTATCCCACATTTTCTCACCTATTTGTAGGTTCAGTGTGGCTTACATAGTACCGGAGAGGCGTTTGCAGACTCCAGTGTAAACAAATACAAAGTGGTATTGTGGTAAGATAAAGTTCATGTAGCACAGCCACATTAGGGAATCGTACAACGGAAGAGTTGTGTTATGTCCATTACGTACTTTAGTTTTGTTGTGTTGCAGAGATCAGGCATTTATGTTGGATTGGTAGAGTACGCCTTTTTAAACAGGTTAGTTTTTAGTTTTTTCCAGAAGTTTAGGTGGTCGTACGTATTTTTCAAGGCTTTTGGTAATGCGTTCCACAGTTGTGTGCTTATGTAGGAGAAACTGGATGCGTAAGTTGATTTGTATTTGAGGCCTTTGCAGCTTGGGTAGTGCAGATTTAGGTACGTTCGTGTTGATTCGGATGTGTTTCTAGTTGGTAGGTCGATCAGGTCTGTCATGTATCCCAGGGCTTCACCGTAGATAATTTTGTGGACCAGAGTGCAGATTTTGAAAGCAATGTATTCTTTGATTGGGAGCCAGTGTAGTTTTTTGCGGAGGGGTTTTGCGCTTTCAAATCGCGTATTTTCAAAGATAAGTCAAGCTGTTGTGTTTTGAGCGGTCTGAAGTTTCTTTAATTTTTGTTCTTTGCATCCCGTATAAATTCCATTTCAGTAGTCTAAAAGGCGTAGTATCATTGATTGTATCAGGTTGCAAAGTATGCAAAGATAAGGGTAGAGTATAGAAAGGGGAGTGTAGGGTGCAAGACAGAGAATGGGGAAATTGCTGGGCACAATGTACAGATAGAACAGGTGGGAAATAGGCAACATTTATACCAGTGACCTTGCTGTGCGGGAGCTGTACTTGGCTTTAACAGCAGCGTGGCTGAATGGTCTCCTGGCATCTGTATTCAAATAAATTAGCAGTCCCTCCCAAACTCTGGCAACCAGAGAAGCCCTTAAGCACATTAAGGGCAGTTCTATGTATTAGCTAGGCAGTAACATTTACATGCGTGTTATGCGTGTAAATGTTTAGAATACTAGCATGTACATGTTACGTGCACACATATATGTGTATATGCTAATATTATACCTAACAAGTCTGTAAATACCTGTCTTATCTTGCATCTACACAGGGGTGGGACGTCGGCAGAATTCCCATTTATGCACAGAACTTAATACTGTTAACACATGTCCCTGCCATGTTTAAAAGATCACATTTACACCAGCTGTATGGATGGCTTAAATGCTGATGCCTAGATGGATGTTGATTCTGGGATGTGCTTGTGTTCTGTAATGGAACCTAGGCCTTTGGTTCTGTTAAAGCGGGGGCCAAGTCTCATGCTGGGCCTAGTCTGCTGGGCCAAGTCTCATGCTTTTGCAGTTCTTGGGGCTGGTAGCAGGAGGTGATGCACTTAAGCATCTTCTCCAGGTGCCTGGGGAAGAGGGATCATGGGATTTCCCATGGCTTTCGTTGGCACTGTTTACCACACCCATGTCTAGGGCACTACCTCTGTGCCAGGTCCTTGGTGCTTTGCTTTTGTATACTGCCACATTCAACATGGTTTTGTAGCAATTTACATTCCAAGAGACCTCAACATCTGAGGGAAATATAATCAACTAAAACATTAAAACCCCATCAACCCTCAAACAAATAAGTTTTCAAAACCTTTCTAAAATCTAAGTATGAGGTCATTTGCCTTAGTTCATGAGGTAATATGTTCCAAATTCTCACACCTGGAATGGAAAACATATGATCGTGTATAGGTTTAAAAATAACCATTCTTTAGTGAAGAATATCCCATTTTTAAAGCTGCTGTTCAATGCTTCTTGCTGAGTCTGTTTATCGATGGGCTGGCCATAGAGTGAATGGTGTCTGAGCAGCGGCAAGTGGAGCCTTGGGGACTCCCCTTTATTCACAACAAGGCCATTAGCCTCTGCAGGAGAAGATAGGCCTATTCCATTGATGTCAACCTCTCTGTCTTATGGGAGGTGCAAACAAAGCAGGTCTTTCTGGGCTGTCTGCTGAGCACTTCCCCATTCCTCCTGCTGCTGTGGGGGGGGGGGGGGGGGGCTCAGTAAAAGTTTGCTTGGGAGCCTCGATTTTGAACTTGTACAACTGCTGTTGGTGGTGTTTCTGTCAGGGCAGGAGGTGACTTCTGGAGCTGAGCTTTTCTTGTTTTTGTGGGGGTAGAAATAAGCAGTGGATTTTCCCTAAAATGGGAAAAGCCACTGCTTATTTCTAGGATAAGCAGCATAAAATGTATTTTACTGTTGTGGGATTTTGCCAGGTACTTGTGACCTGGATTGGCCATTGTTGGAAACAAGATGCTGGGCTTGATGGACCTTCGGTCTGTCTCAGTATGGCAATACTTGTATTATTATATTATATAGCTGTGGTTGCTTTTTCTTGAACTTCTTCTCTGCCTCTTTCACTCCTTCCTCTCTCTACGCTACGGTAAACCCTTGGTTGTGATTCTCAACTGGAGAGAGAAACTCCTAATAGTGATTGATCTATTTTAATACTTTAGGCCAGAATTCTCAATGAAGTCCTCGGGACACACCTGGCCAGTTGGGTTTTCCTGATCTTCAAAATGAATATGCTTGAGATAGATTTGCATACAATGGAGGCAGTGCATGCAGATCTGTTTAATGTGTATTCATTGTGGGTATCCTGAAAACCTGACTGGCTGGGTTTGCTCTGGGTGGAGAACCCTTGGTAAAGACAGATGAGATGATCCAGAGAAGGCTACTAAAATGTTGCAAATTTTGCAGCAATAGCCCTGTGAGATGAGACTCCAGGATCTAATTACATATAGAGTAGAGGAACTAGGGAGGCAGTATGAGAGAGATTTAAATTCTTCAAAGGTGTAAATACCTGCCATTCTGAATGTAACTTAGCCTTGAGCTACAACTGAACAAGGATATTATTAGGAAATGTATGGAAAACAGGTGTGAGGATGTTATAATGCCATTGTATTGCTCCATGGTGCAACCGCACCTTGAGTATTGTGCTCAGTTCTGGTCGCCGTATCTCAAGAAAGTTATAGTAGAATTGGAAAAGGTGCAGCAAAGGGCGACTAGAATGATAGCGGGGATGGGACGACTTCCCTATGAAGAAAGACTAAGGAGGCTAGGGCTATTCAGCTTGGAGAAGAGACGGCTGAGGGGAGACATGATAGAGGTATATAAATTAATGAGTGAAGTGGAACAGGTGGATGTGAAGCGTCTGTTCACGCTTTCCAAAAATTCTAGGACTAGAGGGCATGCGATGAAACTACAGTGTAATACATTTAAAACAAATCGGAGAAAATCTTTCTTCACCCAACTCATAATTAAATTCTGGAATTCGTTGCCGGAGAACATGGTGAAGGCGATTAGCTTGGCAAAGTTTAAAAAGGGTTAGACGGTTTCCTAAAGGACAAGTCCATAAACCACTACTAAATGGACTTGGGAAAAATCCACAATTCCAGGAATAACATGTATAGAATGTTTGTACGTTTGGGAAGCTTCCCAGGTGCCCTTGGCCTGGATTGGCCGCTGTCATGGACAGGATGCTGGGCTCAATGGACCCTTGGTCTTTTTTTTTGTTACATTTGTACCCCGCGCTTTCCCACTCATGGCAGGCTCAATGCGGCTTACATATTGTATACAGGTACTTATTTATACCTGGGGCAATGGAGGGTTAAGTGACTTGCCCAGAGTCACAAGAAGCTGCCTGTGCCTGAAGTGGGAATTGAACTCAGTTCCTCAGTTCCCCAGGACCAAAGTCCACCACCCTAACCACTAGGCCACTCCTCCACTCTGTGACATTACTCCCAGTGTGGCATTACTTATGTACTTCTGTGAGCCACAATCCAGAAAATTAAAGAAAGCAGAAGAGGCCAGCAATGCATTTCCTAGTGGGAAGATCATGACACTATGAGGCAGATGCAGCAACCAAACGTAAAAAAATCTAAATCGTTAAAGTCCCTAACGATTTTAAAATAACGAAAAATGCACCAAAAAAAAAAGTCACACATGCTGAGATCGGTATTGAAACGTACAATGTATCAAAGAATCACAATACACATCGTTAATCGGCCCCCAAATCATGCGCAGAGCAGCCAAGCGTTATGTTAGCTGCTCTGCGCATGCCACAAACAGTCAAAACACAGTCAAATCACAAGCACATGGCTCCCAAATCAAAACAAAAATAAAAAAAAAGGGTCGGGAGGGGGCAAGGGCGCTCATCAGGAGCGTCCTGTACGGACGGCCTTGCCCCCCCCCGCTGCTCCCCACTTTCCGCCGCTCCCCCCACCCCGAAAAAGCAAAATTCAGGTTACTGACGTCAGACAGGGGCGGGCCCAGCAGGAGAAAGACGCGCCATCGAAGCTGGGCGAAGGCAGGCATCAGCTTTCTTCTTGCCCGTGCAGCGCCTTCGGACAGAGGAGAGAGGCGCTGCATGGGCCCGGTAAGAGGGAGGGGGGCCCGATGGAGGAGGGGAATGGCGGCGACGACCCCAAAAGGGGGCGGGGCACAGGACGGAGGATGTCGGGAGGCGGAGCTGAGGTGAGAGAGTAGTGAGGAAGGGAGGGGGGCAGGGGCTGCTAGAATTTTGCTTTTTCGGGGTGGGGGGAGCGGCGGAAAGTGGGGAGCAGCGGGGGGGGGGGGGGGCAAGGCCGTCCGTATAGGACGCTCCTGATGAGCGCCCTTGCCCCCTCCCGATCCTTTTTTTATTTTTATTTATTTATGTGTTTTCTGACGTCCTTTGGACCAATCACAGCGCTTTTAGCTCTGCTAATGCGCTGGGATTGGCTCAAAGTTTATTTTTTTACTTAATGATTTTTCCTGGCACAGAGCTGTCCTAACGAGTGGTCCAGACCTCTCGTTAGATTTCCTGCCTTTTTCCTGCGTAAAGGCAATCGGAAAAGGTTAGTGCATGTCGTTTCAATGGGGTTTTCACACTAATTGCTCATCTCCATTCCGTTTTCGTTAGCTGCTGGCTTCCTCGGTAAAAGCCCTTTGATGCATTCAACGGATCAAATTTTCCTCGTTGGAGAGTCATTAAAGGCTCATTTAGCTTTAGTGCATCTGCCTCTAGGCTCAAGAGAGGCGAGACAAGGGAGGAACTTCAAAAAATACTTCACAGACAGGGTGGCGAATGTGTAAAATAGCTTCCTAGTTAGGGGGTGGGGGTGGAGTCGAGGCAAGGGCAGTGACTGGATTCAAGAAGGTGTGAAAGGAGCACAGAAGATCCTTAATTGTGAAGAAGGGAAGCTAGAGATGAACTCTGCTCTCTGGCACTGGAAAAGGAAGCAAACTGGAAAGGCTAGATGGGCTGTATGGTGTTAATCTGTCATTGTGTTCTGTCTCTCTGTAATATAATTTGTGTCCCTTCTGGGAAAATAGTCTTTATGCCTGCATATGAGGGGTGGTGGGGAGACAGCGTAATAAGTATGGGCTTCCTGGTTTTATTTATAACAAAAGTTCCCAGTCCTTCATGTGCATAGGCCCAAGCCTGTTTAGGCAGGAATGCAGACAAGCAGTCATTGTATTCGCATTCTTGAAGTTCCAAAAATTTAGAGCAGAGGTGTCCAACCTCGGCTTTCGCCAGGTCTGGTTTTCAGGATTTCCTCAATGAATAGGCGTGAGATCTATTTGCATGCAAATGGGTCTCATACATATTCATTGGGTAAGAAATAAAAATACAACAAAACATAGAAAAGAAAATAAGGTGATACCTTTTTTTTATTGGACTAACTTAATACACTTTTTGATTAGCTTTCGAAGGTAACCCTATTTCTGCAGATTAGAAATAAGCAAATGTTGATATATAAGTGAAAACCAAAGTTTTCCAATGACAGTCTCACAGGAAGAGGGTAGGATCGGTAAGGTGAGAAACAGAGGACTAGATGCACTAAAATAAACGAGCCAGTAATGTGGGTTTTAAACTGGTTCTAGTCAGTTTAACGTGCAAGTAGTAAACCAGGACATGCACTAAAGGACATTGTCCTGTCACGGTAGTAGCTAACGAAAACGGAATGCAGATGAGCAAATTAGTATTATAATGTGTATAATTCGTAGTCTAATGAGATGCACAACCGTTTTCCGATCTCCTTACTGTGGAAAACCTAACCGGAGGTCTGCATCTCTTGTTGGGGCTGCTGTGAGGGAATCGGAAGGAAAAAAAAAAATGTCCAAGTGCTCGTCAGGGCCGTCCTTCTAAAGTGCCTAACATGGATGTCCTTCACTTAAAACAAACAAAAAAAAAAAACCGTCCCTGACAAGCACTTGGACGTTTTTTTCCCCCAGATTTTTTTTGTGATGGGTGTCCTTCTCAGTGCCCGTAATGACCACCGCTGGAGAGAATCGGGACGTGTGAGGACGTCCAAATAAAAAAAAAACGATTTGGACGTCCCTTTCAATTATGCCCCTCCTCTAGGTCTCTCTCAGCCAATCGCAGCGCGTTTAGCTGTCACCGGTGTCAGCTAAATGCGCTGTGATTGGCTGAGAGAGACCTGGAAGAGGGGCATAATCGAAAGGGATGTCCAAATAGTTTTTTTTTTATTTGGACGTCCTCGCACGTCTCAGTGCCGGCGGTGGTCATTTGGGGCACCTCCCACCCCCCGTGAGAGCCATGGGAATGAAGAGCAGCAAGCTGAGAGTGTGCCACTGGTGTGGGGGTGATCAAGTTTGAGGAGAAAAGGAGAAAGAATGAGAGGTGGGAGTGTGTACGGGGGCTGGCAGCAAGGGTGGCTCTGAGGGAAGATCAGCAGCTCTACCAGGGTCAGAGGAGATGCTCCTTCCAATATCCTTAAGAGAGTGGCTTGGAATGCCAAGAGTGTGAGGCTGTACCGGCGGCTGCAGCTTGCGCTCCGGCCCGCATCTCTGACAAGTGCTCGTCAGGGACATCCTTTTTGGACGTCTTTGGCATGCGCAGAGCAGCCAGCATAATGCTTGGCCGCTCTGCGCATGTTCAGCTAGCCGACTGGCTTGGAAGGAAATTCCATGCAAATGAGCTAGCAGTGACCAGCTCATTTGCATGCGATTTCCTTGATGCATGCCCGTTTCTTAGCGATTCTCTAAGGAATCGGTAAGGGAAGGCCTTTAACGATTTTTTTTAGTGCATCTACCCCAGAGAGAGCTGGGTGGATGAGAGACAGGGAGAGATGCACGGGAGATAAGAGGGTGACAAAGCAGTAGAAGTTTATGATTTATAATGAGCTAGAAAACCCAGATCTTTAAGTCCTGTCAGGTGAGTGTCAAATATTTAATCATTCTGACTTCAAAGTCTTACAGTCCTAGATTGTCTTAGTTTCCTTTTAGTATTCTCACCATAAAATCATTGATACAGTGCTCTGGTTTTGTAAAGTGTTGTCCCACAGAGGTGACATCCTGTTTGGCACTAGCATTTTTCATATGTCTGTGTAAATTAAATTTTGTCTATAGCATCTGGCTTGTTTCTCCAATATAGCATCCTTTACACTTTTTACATTGAATGATATATATCAAATTGGAAGATGAGCATGTGATGGATTCCGTTATGTTGAATATTTTTCCTTTGTGAATGGCTGTGGGATCCTGTGAAATGTGTTGGCACAGTTTGCAGCTGGATATATTTCAAGGATGTGTGCCATTCTCTTCTTTTTGAGTTTCTATCGGGAGCTTGCTTTTCACTAGTTTGTGTTTTAAGTTGGGTGGCTGTTGGAAGGCCAGTTCTGGTGGGATGGGATTTTAAGGGAGGAGGCAACATTCTTGGAGATTATTTTGGTGTTGTAGCCTTCTTGTTTGAAGGATTCAGTCAGGATTTTGAGGTGTTTATCTTTGTCCCCGGGTCAGAGCAGATATGGTGGTATCTTGTGGCTAGGCCGTGGATAATGGATTTTTTTTATATGTGAAGGGTGGAAGCTGGAGTTGTGGAGGTGATCTCATTTGTCTGTAGGTTTCTTGTATATAGATGTTTATATACACCATTGCTGATGGAAACTGTGGTGTCCAAAAAATTGACTTTTTGGGGGGGATTAGTCAATTTTGAATTTGGTTGTAGGATGATATGTATTGAAAGAATTGTAAAATTTAGAGTTTCTTCCCCCTCGGTCCAAGTCATACAAATGTCATCATTATATCGGTAGTATTTTAGGGGTTTAGTCTGACATATATTCAAAAATGTCTCTTCTAGTTCTACCATAACATGGCTACCACATCACTATATTCATTGGGGAAATCCTGAAAACCTGACTGGATTGTGGCCCTTGAGGACCAAAACTGGCCAACCCTGGTTTAGAGGATAACTAGGAAATTGATATTAAGTCCATTGAAGTAGGAGACTTATCTAGTTCCTGTTTTGCAGAATCGGAGATCCCTTTGAGAGAATCTGTCTTCTCCCTTGGGGGTCTTTATAGGTCGCTAACTTACATGTGCCTTTCACATTTCAACAGTGGTTAAAATATCTTTCTATGTGTTCAGGATGATTTGATCACTTAGCCCAGTTCTCGAGGGCTGCCAACAGGTTAGGTTTTCAGGATGTCTGTAATGAATTTGCATGCCTACTTACTCCATTGTATGCAGATCTCTCTCATGCATATTCATTACAGATGTCCTAAAAACCTGACCTGTTGGTGCCGTTCGAGGACTCTTAGACTCTTCCTTGACAGCATTTTAAAGGTAGTTTTTCATGCTTTTGTTTTGAACCATCTTGATTAATGTAATTCCTTTTAGTGGGTGTCCCACTTACATTCTGAATATAATTCGGCTTTTGTAGAATACTGTGGTGAAACTCCTATATAACGCCAAATGCACTGACCATGTTTCTCCCTTACTATTCGTGCAACACTGGCTTCCTGTTTCCTTTAGTACTGTAGCTCACCAGTTTTCTGCACTGGATGACCTGTTTATTTGAATTTTCTAGTAATCCCTTATTCCCCTTATGCATTTATCGCAGGCAGACCTTCCTACAGTTCCCCTTTGTCTATGCCGGGGTGACAAACCTGCAGCCCATGAGACTATGGGAAGTAATAACACAGAAAACATCGTTAACCAGAGTTTTGGTGAATTTAAATGCTGTATTTCACAAATATTTTCAGAATAGCTACTGTAGACGTTTGTTTCCATCATTTTTAGTTAAGGTTTTGCTCATTTATATGTGAGGTTTTGCTCATTTATATGTGTGAGAGAGAGAGGTTGAACCTGAGGGGAGGGCCAGCAGAGAGAGAGGTTGAACCTGAGGGGAGGGGCAGCAGAGAGAGAGAGATCAAGCAAGCAATGTTGGACGGGGGGGGGGGGGGGGGGGGGGGGGGGAGAGGAGCACAGAGAGAGATGTTGAACCTGAGAGAGAGAGAGGTTGGACTCCGGGGGTGGGGTGGGGGGACAGGAGCCCAGAGAGAGATGTTAGACCTGAGGGGAGGGGGAGCAGAGAGAGAGAGAGGTTGGACCTGAGGGGATGGGCAGCAGAGAGAGAGGTTGAACCCAAGGGGAGGGGCAGCAGAGAGAGAGAGAGAGAGAGATCAAGCAAGCAATGTTGGATGGGGGGGGGGAAGGGAGCAGAGAGATAGAGAGGTTGGACCGAGGGGAGGGGAAGCAGAGAGAGAGAGAGGTTGGACCCGAGGGGGGGAGCAGAGAGAGAGGGGGGGGGGGGGGGTTGGACCCGAGGTGGGCAGGGGAGCAGAGAGAGAGAGCAATGTTGGAGTTGCCCATTGATTTTTCTCCCTCCTCTGGGTTTAAAGAAACCTTTTGGTTAGCATTTGCAGCTTTTGGCCTGGACTGACTTGCTTGATTGAAGGAGAGTGATGAGTGAGTGGATCTGCCCTGCCTTTTGGCCTCCCAGCTTGCTGGTCCCGTTCCTGAACTCACAAATAGTCTTAAACAATACTTATAGTAACCCGACCTTTTGCTCAGTGGGCAAGAAAGAGTTACATAGAATAATAAACTGTTAATGTTATTACTAAGGCAAATTTGTCACTGTATTTTGCAGGGATTTGGATGGGCTGTGACAGTGTTACAGAAATTCTGGATATGATATTTAATGATTAATATGTTGATATCACTGTAATAGTACCTCTGTACTGTATTTGTTCACACCGGAGTCTGTAACCACCTCTCCGGAACTATGTAAGCCACTTTGAGCCTACTAATAAGTGGGAAAAGGTGGGATACAAATGTAACAAATAAAATAAACGTGAAATAATTGATATCTCAACTATTCATAAACATTTCTTTTTTTTTTTTGATTTATAAATTTGTATTAAACATTTGTGTGTGTGTATGTATGTATGTATGTGTATGTATATATATATATATATATATATTTTTTTTTTTTTCTTGTTTTGTTTAGCCCTGTTTATCCTGGAGGAAATTGGAGTTTTTGCAAATTGTGATACTTTTTATTGACCCATCATAACAGTTCTTTAAGGCAGTCAATGGACCCTTGAAAAATCTCTCATATATGTGAAGAGGGAACATATGGAGCTAAAAGCTTGGCAATTGTATCCGACTCTTACATTGGTTTAGGACACTCTGAATATGCACGAGATTGATCTGGATACAGTGGAAGTCATAGCATGCAAATCGGTCTCATACATATTCATTGTGGTATTCTGAAAACCCAACAGATTGGTGTGTCCCCAAGGACTGAGTTGAGAATTACTGGCCTAGCAAAGGGCTTCACACACTTTGAAATTCTTCATATGCTTGGAACTGCTGATTTTATATTTTCAGAAGATATTATAGGGCCTTGATGTACCACCTTTTCTGTGATTTTTGCAACTACACTCAATTTAGTTTACATATTATATACATGTACTAATTGTACCTGGGGCAGTGGAGGGTTAAGTGACTTGCCCAGAGTTACAGAGAGCTGCAGTGGGAATTGAACCCAGTTCCTCAGTATCAAAGTCCTCTGCACTGACCACTAGGCTACTCCTCCTCTGGATGTCTGTTATACTTTCTGTGAGATAGTTTATTTTATTTGTTGTAGTGTGCTGGTCTTACATCAAATGATTCAGGAACTGTGTCCCATTTGATCTTTTATGTGCCAAGTCAAACTGTCTGAAGAGCAAGGTGAAAGAGAGATGCTTGAGTTTGCCAAAACCTGTAAACTCTAGACGTTTACAAACACATTAGGACTGTGCAGCTGATGAAGTGTCTGTGCAAAGAATTCTGGGACCTAGGGTTGGCCACTGTGATCTCCTGACACAAGAACGCATTAGCTGTTTGAGCTGTCATTCCGCCCCCTCCCCTTTAGGCTATCCACTAAAATTAGCTGTAGTCCGTGGACATGGTTGCACGGTAAAACCTGAGATTGAACACAAGATGAATGCTAAAATATTTCTGTCGAGCAATATTCTTGAATGTGAAAGCTTTTGAGTATGTTTTCCCTATCCTCCAGTGCAGATGGTTATTGAAGTTTGTTGGTCATTCTATAAGTGGTTTTGAAGAAGGTTCAATGACCTGTCAGACAAGCATGGTCGATGGTGACTAATCAGTGTGTGGATTGGTTCTCTGTGTTTACCTCTTCTCTATCAAAGTGAAGGCAGTAAGGTACACGAACCTCATTCAGTAAAGATTTGTTTCTGTTGTTGCAGACTAAGACCCAGTGGTTTTGAATATTGTATTCCTGGTCTTAATATGTTTTGGGGGTATTTTATCAAGCTTTTCCTATGAGTAAAGCCACTTTGACACACGGAAAGGCCTTTCAGAAAATTTGCCCAGGCGCATGTGTGTAAAATACGTGTACAGATAGTATGCGCCTAGTTTTAAATGATCTGCATGTAGGCATTTTGTGTGCATAGTTTGGTAAAGCAGAGGTGGAGGTGTGACGCACCTATATATTTTATAAAATCCGTGTGCACACACCATGTATACTCACACCAACTTCAGAGCAGGTGGAAATGTGTGAGTTGACATTTGCATGCTACAAGGGTTAGTCCTGGTTGCTTGTTTTATGGCCACCTGTCTTAAACCTTTATAAAGTAAGGTTAAAAATGGGTGCGTTTTGGACTTCTCGCAAAAGCCTCCTATTATATAATCGGGCCCTTCAAGTGCTAAACTGATGTGACTGTTGCGGGGTTCTTATTCAGGGGACGTTTTGTTGGGTTTCCTCGGTAGAGTTGCGGAAAGGTGTTCTTTGCAGTGTTTGGTTTCCCTCTCACCACTTGCTGAAGAGAATTCCTGGGTTTAGCTGGGGCTAGTTTGCCCACATTAATACTGTGGACTTCTTGTGTCTGGAGTCAGCACGGATTGCACATCCGGACTGAAATGGAAACAAGTGATGAACAGCAGTGCCATGGGACACAGCAGAGCTGCATAAATATTTTGGAAACGTAGGTGCTAGGCAAAATGTTGAGAAGCTAGAGAAAACAGTTTTTCTGTCTTATTCAGTGCCTTGTAAAGAGTGTTCACACCCTTGTGTGTTTTTCATAGTCTACTGTCTAAAAATACAATTTGGATTGCACTAAACGTGGGAGTGTGTTCCATTTGTCTACAAAACATATGCTACACTCTCAACGTGAAAGAACAATATTCAAATAGTAATTCAGGTTAAGAAACCAAAAGGTTTTCATTGGATGTCTTCACATACTGTAACTCAATACTTAGGACCCTGTTTACTAAGGCGCGTTAGTGTTTTTTAGCGTTCCTGCACTTAGCACGCGCTAACCGTGTAGGCGCTTATAGGGATATTGTAGGCGCGTACTTGGGTAATGTGTAAAAAAAAACGTTAACGTGTCTGTACCGCTGCTTAGTAAACAGGGCCCTTAGTGGAAGTCCCTTTTGCAGTAGCAACAAAAACCATGAATTGTTTAGGACAAGTGCCTACCACCTTTCCACCACAGCAGGCTGGTGTGGGTTTTGCCCATGCTTCTTGGCAGAATTACTCAAGATGTTTTAGTTGGCTAGCAATACTTTGTGGACTGCAAAAGATATTCTATTGGATTCAGGTCGTCTTGATCATTCACTTTCTTCTTGCTGAGCTATTCCATTGCTGCCTTTGTGCTTGGGATGACTGTCCTGTTGAGAGGTAAATCTTCTCCGTTACTCCCAGTTCTGTGGCAGTCTGGAACATGGGTTTCTCCAGGACCTGCCTGTATTTTGCACCAAACACTTATATTGTATCCCACTATACACCTTAATAAACACCTCAATTCGTGCAGCAAAAACGTTTTGGAATTTTTTACAATTTTTAAAGTATTCAAATGGCCTCAGCGATGTCCATTGCCATCAAAAATTATCACAGTGGCAATGCTACACGACATCCATCATCTTCATAAGCCCACTTAAGTTGCTCTTTATTTATTATTTCAAAAACTATTATTAATATAATGTCAACTTAGCTTCTTTGTCTTAGATGTTCATTTCTTCTAACTCAGGGGGGGATTGCCCGACATATGTTTCGCCCGAGACCGAGCTGTCTCAAGGACCACCCCCTGCTCTGCCCTGAATTAGTTTGAACATGGTGTATTTTGCACCATGCATCTTTCCATTTATCCTCGCAAACAGAGGAGCCAACTTTTCAAAATTATTGGGGGTGCTAAGCCCAGTGGAAATAACCTTTTCTTGGACACATACAAGGTGGGAGGCGGGGCTGGTGGTTGGGAGGCGGGGCTAGTGCTGGGCAGACTTCTACGGTCTGTGCCCTGAACATGGCAGATACAAATCAAGGTCAGGTAACACAAATAAGTAACGCATATGAGTTTATCTTGTTGGGCAGACTGGATGGACTGTGCAGGTCTTTCTCTGCCGTCATCTACTATGTTACTATGTGCTGTATCCCTTAAGTGTGTCTTTACAGATGTTATGTGGACACATCCTATGATGTTCGCTAGCAGCGGCTTCCTTTTTACTGCTCACCCTTACAGGCCGTGTTTGTGGAGTAATCTTGAAATTGTTTACATGTGAACTTTTCCTTATTCTTAGCCAGAGACCTCTCTAGTTCTTTTAAAGTCATCTTAGGTGTTTCATTGTTCTTCCTCAGAAATTTCCTTAACCCACAACTGCTGACCTTTTGAAACTACCAAGGTACTGCTCTCCCTGCAAACTGTCCTATTTAGTGGTAGACTTGACAGAGCCTCAAGAGATACTCAAACACTCTAAGATTTTCTTATGGATGCTGTGGTGAAACTGTGAATTTTCATGCTTTGTAATGCTGTCCTATGACACTTTTCTTCTGTTCAGTTTATTTCCTTTGATGATTGGCCAGCAGTTGGTGTTTGACCTTTACATTATAGCTGTAGCAGAGGTCTGTTTTCTTTTTTTAGCTTACCTTCCCCAAAGGAACATATTGAGGTGAAAAGTAACCTGCAGTGCTATTGGTCAAACACCCTTAGTGCTAATGCTCTGTGCCCTCAATGGCCCTGAAGCCAAAGACCTAGCCGACCTAGCCCAGAATGTGCTAGAACTTAGCCTCAGTTGGGAGTAGACCTCTGCCTTGAGGCCCTGTTTAATTCCTATGAGCAGTTACTTTTCCTGATCTCCCCAAGTACTACTTAGGTAGTAAAAAAGTGTTTGTTTAGCTTTAATACCGAGTCTTTGTTGTTTTTATCGGTTTCTGTTTGCTGTTTACCATTTTTACTGTTCACTGTTCTACTTTTTAATAATAAACTTATTAGTTTATTAGCTCTGTTGTCCTGTACTGACTAAGAATCCTGGCAGTTTGTGTTCTTGGTCCGTGAGTGGTTTTCTGGGAACTGTGACCCCTAGGATTGTGACCCCAGTGTCTCTAGAAACCACCAGGGAAGTAACTTGTGAGTGGAGACTCACCCAGAGGGTATGCCAGTGTAGGTGCATGTGTGCAGGTGCCAGTAGGCCTGGGCAGTGCTGGGTAGGACCCTCCAGGTGGCCACAGGGTTAACCCCAAGTGGGCGCTAGGGGTAGTGTTCAGGCATTATGTGACAGATTCCCCCTCCCCCACTCTGTACATTTGAATAACTTTTTGTCATGTTTAGACCTTTGCTTCAAATTCACTTCATGCAACAGAAATAGCTTTGAGTCTTCATCCAGTACAATACATTTTATGCTGCTTATCCTAGAAATAAGCAGTGGGGTTTCCCCAGTCCATTTTAATAATGGCTTATGGACTTTTCTTTTAGGAAGCTATAATAATTTAAACCCCGCTAAGCTAACTGCTTTGACTACATTCTCTGGCAACGAATTCCAGAGTTTAATTACACGTTGAGTGAGATTTGTTTTAAATTTACTACGTTGTAGCTTCATTGCGTGCGTCCTGTTTCTAGTATTTTTGGAAAGAGTAAACAAATGATTCACGTCTACCCGTTCCACTCCATTCATTATTTTATAGACCTCTATCATATCTCCCCTCAGCCATCTTTTCTCCAAGCTGAAGAGCCCTAGCCACTTTAGCCTTTTCTCATAGGGAAGTCGTCCCATCCTCTTTATCATTTTCGTTGCCGTTCTCTGTACCTTTTCTAATTCCAAATATCTTTTTTTGCGATGCGGTGACCAGAATAGCACACACTGTTCGAGAGATGCGGTCACCATGGAGCGATACAAAGGCATTATAACGACCTCATTTTTGTTTTTCATTCCTTTCCTAATAATACCTAACATTCTATTTGCTTACTTAGCCGCCACTGCACACTGAGCAGAGGGTTTCAACGTATCATCAACAATGACACCTAGATCCTTTTCTTGATTGTTGACTCCTAACGTGGACCCTTGCATTAAATAGCTATAATTCAGGTTCCTTTTTCCTAAATGCATCACTTTGCACTTGCTCACATTAAACGTCTTCTGCCATTTGGATTCCCAGTCTTTGTAAGGTTCCCTTGTAATTTTTCATAATCCTCTTGCGATTTAACAACTTTGAATAATTTTGTGTCAACAAATTTAAATACCTCACTAGTTAATCCCATCTCTAGATCATTTATAAATATGTTAAGAAGCAGCGGTCCCAGCACAGACCCCTGGGGAGCCTCGCTATCTACCCCTCTCCATTGAGAATACTGACCATTTCTCTCTGTTTTCTATCTTTTAACCAGTTTTTATTCCACAATAGAACACTACCTCCTATCCCATGACTCTCCCAGTTTCCTCTGGAGTCTTTCATAAGGTGCTTTGCCTTTTGAAAATCCAGATACACAATATCGACTGCCTTTATCCACATGTTTGTTCAACCCTTCAAAGAAATGTAATAGATTGGTGAGGCAAGATTTCCCTTCACTAAATCTATGTTGGCTTTGTCTCATTAATCCATGCTTTTGAATATGCTCTGTAATCTTGTTCTTTATAATACTCTAACATTTTGCCTTGCACCGACGTCAGTCTCACTGGCATACAATTTCCTGGATCACCTGTGGAACTTTTTAAAAAAATCGGCGTTACGTTGAACACCCTCCAATATTCCGGTACCATGCTTGATTTTAAAGATAAATTACATATTACTAACAATAGTTTTGCAAGTTCATTTTTCAGTTTTATCAGTACTCTGAGATGAATACCATCTGGTCCAGGAGATTTGCTACTCTTCAATTTGTCAATTTGCGTCATTACATCCTCCAGATTTATAGATATTTCTGTTGAACTACTGTGATTGAACACAAGTGGGCTCTATTTAATTTATTATGGATCCTTTTTAAGGCACTTCTATGACCCAAGGTGTCCAAGACTTTTTGGTTTCCTGTTTCTTTCAGGTTGAAAATGTACAATATGCTGAGTTGATTAAAAAAAAAAAATCTTATGTTAATACATTTCAAATTATGTTGTTTAGACAGCATTGGGGGGGGGGGGGGGGTTGTTTAGTAACAGGGTGTATTAATATTGTTAACGTGTTATCTACACAGAGCCCAGTCTGTTTCTTTGGCTTTACAGTAGATAACGCACAGTAACAGCTTTAGCATGAGCTGATAGTCAGTGACTCCCAGACTTTGGAAAATGTGCCAGGGTGTGAAGAGTTTTGCAATACATTTGTTATTTTTTTATTTTTTTATACTTCAAAGTTCTCTTTTCTGTTTTTTTTTCCTTTGCTCTTTTTTTTCTGTCATCTACTCTTTTTCCACATTTCTTAGTCCAACACCTTTTCTTCCAGTGATCTAACAGCAGGAGGCTGCTCTGGTGGCATGTACCATGTTTTGCCCCTGTATGGGTAGGAAAAGGACATGTAATACCTTTTAAGACTGTGTGGACTTCCCTTCTTTTATGGTATCATCGCTGATTATTTGTATTTTTTGTTCCACCTTGTCTGTACATAAACTCTTTTTTTGTGTATGTGTTTTAAGCATGTATAAGTGTTTGCCTGTATTCTTGGACATCACTGGGTTATTCTGGATAGCATCTTTTGTATACATGTTCTGGGATGCCTTACAACAATGTTCCCTAACGAGTGTGCTAAACGATGGTACATGAATTGCAGTTTAACAAGAAGCAAGGGAGGTGGCCTGAGATAGGATTAAGGGGAGATGAGTGTGGTGGGATGGTGAAGGAGCCGAGCCCTGGTTGCTCATCTGACAGATGGCACAGCAGAAGAGCCATATCTATCACCATCTGTGTCTGAACATTACGCTGGGATGGGAATTAGAACAGCGATAAAACTGGGGAACAGGAAGCCTAAATAAGGAGGAGAAAAACTTCCAGAGCGGCTGTTGCTTGGGTCACACATCTTTTATTGCTGAATTGAAAGTCTGTACTTCAACTGCTGTTGTGTGGATCTAGTGGTACCTGAGGCCTGGGGTCACACCTCCTGAATCACTAGAATTAGGGAACCGTTCCACAGAATGCATCATCATTTTAAAACACCACCCAGTACTGAGCTTTATAATTGTGCTAATTTTTGTAATGCTATATTTGTTTAGGATGTTTATGAATTAAGTGCCAAAGCCCAAAGATGAGTGTCACGTCGTGGTTCCTGGTGAGCAGCTCAGGCAATCGTCATCGCCTCCCTCGAGAGATGATCTTTGTGGGCCGTGAAGACTGTGAATTAATCCTTCAGGTAAATTCATTTCTTTTGCTCTTGTTTTTTTAATGTGATTTTATGTTTATTGAGCACATGCGTCCTGCTTGGGTATGTGTAAACCAAATCAAAGGATGACTAGAGTTAGCTTTTCTAAACAGTTAACATGTCTTGGTGGCAGGAATGTTATGCATATCTTTATTGCTTGGAAAAGTGACCAGTGTGCGCATTTCTGCACCCCAGAGGTGGCTGTACATAATTCAGTAATAAGATCTTGCTGCACAATCTGATCCTCCCCAGGTGTAAGGACCGAAAACAGATTTCCTTTTTGTTCTAGAATAAGTTTTGACATGATTTAGTAAAGACAAGCTTTATGGTTCATCATTCTAGGAGTTCACAATTAGATTCCAGAGAGGCTAAATCCAAGTACAGCAGTGATCATTTTGAATTGGTGCTGTCGCGTGGATTGTTCGATACCAGAATTAGGCTGTTTATGTTGTTGCTTTCAGTTTTTCATTTCTGACTCTCTTATTAATTTTCATAAGCAGATGTTTTCTTCTGTTTCACACAAATCAGGAATTGCAACTTGTCCCTCTGGTAGAACCATGTCCCCTGTTTTAGGAATCTCATCTTTCAACCTTCCTCCAGCTGTGTGTCTTTCTGTGATACCATTACTGAATTGGCTTCCAAATTAAAGATATTTATGTGCATGAACAGTTACGTTTTGTTGAGTAGACTAGTTCATTACATTACATGCATTCTTATATTCTTCAAAAAGCTGGTTAGGTTTTATGCAGGTTACGTATGAAGAGATCCAGCAATTTCTGGAGAGTAACAAGCGAAAAAACAGACATGATAAAGTATAATGTAAAAAAAACCCCATAAAATTTGATTAACTGATCAACCAGTTAAAAATTGCTTAAACAAGGAGGTTTTCAGTGCTTTGATGAAGTGAAGATAACTTTACAGTGACCTCCAGGAACTTGTCCAAACCTTTTTAAAACCTAGACATGCTAACTGCTATTACCACATCCTCCAGCAGCGAGTTCTAGGCTTAACTATTCTTTGAGTGAAAAAATATTTCTTCCTGTTTGTGTTAAAAGTATTTCCATGTAATTTCCATTAAATGTCCCCTGGTCTTTGTACTTTTTGATTTACTTCTACTTGTTCTACACCACTCAGGATTTTATAGACCTCAATCTTATCTCCCCTCAGCCGTCTCTTTTCCAAGCTGAAGAGCCCTAAACTCTTTCCTCATATGAGAGGAGTTTATCTCCTTTATCTTCTTTAAACCTTTTTTAATTCTGCTATATCTTTTTTTTTTTTTTTTGAGATACAGTGACCAGAATTGAATGCAATACGCATGGTGAGGCTGCACCATGGAGCGATACAGAGGTGTTATAATATTCTTGGTCTTATCTACCATGCTTCTGTGTAGGACATTGTCAAGTTGGTTGCCTAAGCCAACCACAGACAGTTGGTTCAGACCTGCTTAGAACGGTGTAGACGTGCATAAATTATTCTGCACATAGTAAGATTTTGGGTCGGGCCTGGACTGTTTAGGCAACTTATTTTGCCTTCTGGGTCTTCACAGTTGATGTGTAATTGGCTCTGACCCTGCAGTCCAACAGGGTGGAGCCTTCTTGCTTACTGTGCCAGTTTAGGGAACTGGGGATGATAATTTTCTTAAATTTAGAATAAATGTCTCTGTTTAGTTTGGGAAACCTTGACTGCTGGGTGCTTGGCTGGGTGAGGCCGTGCTGTGTACTGTCTGGAGCTTGGGTTTGGCTAATGTAATTTCAAGGTATTTATTCTTTATAGCTGCAACAGTGCGTGGGTCGAGAGCTCTTTAGACAAACTAAAATGAGGTTAGGGTTGGAACACTACAGCAGTAATTACCGAGCCAGTGCTGGCTCAGCACATTTTTGCAGTTTTTTTTAAATTCTAATTATTTCCTCTCATATAAAGTACCTGATATGTGCCCATTTCCTTGATGCATTGTATATTACTTATGAGTAGGTTTACATGTTTGATTCAAGGTTTTCAAATCCTGAAATCTTTCTGAACATGCATTTGCTAACATTTGCCACCCCCAGCTCCAGAACACATCCAAAATAAACATTACTGAAATGTGGATGTGTCCTTACTCTGTGAAAGGTCCATCCCAGCCACTGTTGGGCAGTTCTGGTCTTTGGGAGCTGCAGACTGGGCTGGGTTTTGTGGTATTATAAGTACATAAGTATTGCCATACTGGGACAGACCAAAGGTCCATCAAGCCCAGCAACCTGTTTCCAGGTCACAAGTACCTGGCAAGATCCAAAAAATGTTCAATACATTTTATGCTGCTTATTCTAGAAATAGAAAAACAAGATAAATGGCAGAACTTTGTCCGTAGACACTTTGTATAGCTACACAACAATCTTTAGACAAAGTGATTATATTGCAATAGGGCCCTTGTTGACTGCAGAGGTTATCTCATAACTTGCCAAAAGTCCGTATGTGCCAATTGTAGTTGTGGCTCAAGGGACTGAGTATATTTGTAATCATTGATTGCCTCCAGCCAACCAGTAGTACCGAATAGTGCTCACGTATAAAAACAAACTCGGGTGCCTCATTAATTAACATCAATTGAATGCAAACCCAAATATATGGGCACTATAAATCTTTATATGTACTACTGCTCGAATAATTCAAAAATTAAACATTATTGCAATAAAAAAGCAAATAATGCACCAAGACTACTTAGCTTGCGAGCTCCAAACTATATCATGTTTATCTTCTAAAGTTAGTCTTACGCGATGTTCAAAAACTTTTTGACAAGAAATCATTTCATACCCGAGACAATCTATCAAAGGACGAACGAAGTGCCCTTAGAGAACTAAAAAATAATCCCGCAATAACGATAAAGAGGGCCGATAAAGGCGGAGCTGTTGTTGTTCTCAATAAAGTGCAATATCTAACCGAAGCAACAGCACAACTTGCAGACCAGACGTCTTATGTTGAATTACAGCATGATTGCACCGCACAGTTACAACTATTGATTCAAGACATTACTAAAGAGGGCTTGGAAATGGGCTATTTGACAAACAAAGAATTTCAATTTTTGAACAACAAAACCCCTATTATACCGGTGATGTACCTATTACCAAAAATACACAAAGATCTCAACAAGCCTCCTGGTAGACCCATTATTTCTTCCAGAGGCTCTCTTCTAGAGCCACTTTCCATTTATCTGGATTCGTTTCTGAAAGTAAGTGTCCCACTTTGTCCTTCATACATCAAAGATACTACTCATTTTCTACAAATTTTGAAGGATATAAATGTTCCATTTGCTCAATGTATAATGGTAACCTTCGATATTAAATCTTTGTACACTATGATTCCCCAGGATGAGCTCATAGAAGTAGTGTATACGGAGTTACAGAGGAGACAAAGACCCCATGAGGTCCCGACCAGATTCCTGATGTCACTATTGAAGATAGCTCTTTGTAAGAACTTTTTTAAATTTGTTAACAGCTTGTACCTTCAGATTTCAGGTGTGGCCATGGGTGCCACGTTTGCCCCGACTTTAGCTAATCTGTATATGGCCGCATTTGAAAATAAATGGCTCCAGTCTTCCCCTTACCAGCATAATATAATGCTTTGGCGTAGGTATATAGATGACATCTTTGTCCTATGGAAGGGGACTGCCAGCGAACTAGCAGCCTTTCAGTTATGGTTAAATAACTGCCATCCTCGGATTCAGTTTACTGTGACGTTTTCCACCAACAATATCCATTTCCTTGATGTAGAAATCACTTTAAAAGACAATGGGTTCCACACTAAGGTACATATTAAACCCACAGATAGGAATTCCATCTTGGAATATGGCAGTTGTCATCCTAAAACCCTCCGCCAAAGCTTGCCTTTTTCACAATTCCTAAGATATAAACGGATCTGCACTGATGAAACAGACTTTATGCAGCAAGCCAATAACTTCGGGTCCAAACTAATACAACGCAGTTATCCCAAAGCTATCCTGAATAAAGCATATACAAAGGCTAAATATGTGAATCGGGATTTGCTCCTACAAAATACAACATCAGAATTACAAGAAGATTCTTTGATGACCTTCATTATGAGATATGTGCAAGGTGGAGAAGCCGCTACACACATTATCAAACAACATTGGGATATTATGCGCGCCCATCCTATTTTTGAAAATTGTCGTTTGAGGATGGCTTTTTCTCGAGCACGCAACTTAAGTGAAATTTTAAGTCCAGCTGATTTGCCAGATCCCAGATTGACTGGGTTTAATACACAAGGCAGACATAGCAGATGCAATAAAAATGGATGCAAAACATGCCCCCTGACCATCGAGACAGCAAGTTTCTATCACAATGGTCAGACAATTCAACTTAAACATCAAACGACCTGCCGTACTACCCATATCATTTACTACATTAAGTGTCCCTGTGGCAAGGCATACATCGGTAAATCAAATAGATCTTTGAATGCCAGAATGGTAGAGCATAGATCAAGAATTTCAGCCCGTATCATAGGAGCCCCACTTGTTCAACACTGCATTTTGAACCAACATTCTATTGAATCTCTAAGATGTATGGTGATCGACTGTATTATACCCAATGCCCGTGGGGGCAATATCAATAGATTATTGTTACAAAAAGAAACACAATGGATTTTCCGTTTGAACACAGTTGAGCCTTATGGTCTGAACGCTCATCTTCAATGGAACTGTTTCTTTTAATTTCATTCACACATACGATCAGCTGCCTATGACGTAGCTTTAAGGGGTGGAGCCTCGATGGCTATAACTAACAACGCTAGCGCCATTTTTGTAGTGGCGATACTCTGACTACAACCGTCGACACTGTGAGTCCAGAAGCCAGGTGCGCTCAGAAAATAAATGTTAACTAAGCTGTTTTTAATACTTACAATTTCGTTTCCGTTTTTTAGAGATTTATGCCCTTGACAAAGCAAGAGACCGCGAAACAGGGTCCTGTCGGGCGTACAACGGTATCGGAGTTGCCAGTAAGGTTCCACATTGGTATGGTGAAACCCGAGAAGCTCCAACTTTAGAAGATAAACATGATATAGTTTGTAGCTCGCAAGCTAAGTAGTCTTGGTGCATTATTTGCTTTTTTATTGCAATAATGTTTAATTTTTGAATTATTCGAGCAGTAGTACATATAAAGATTTATAGTGCCCATATATTTGGGTTTGCATTCAATTGATGTTAATTAATGAGGCACCCGAGTTTGTTTTTATACGTGAGCACTATTCGGTACTACTGGTTGGCTGGAGGCAATCAATGATTACAAATATACTCAGTCCCTTGAGCCACAACTACAATTGGCACATACGGACTTTTGGCAAGTTATGAGATAACCTCTGCAGTCAACAAGGGCCCTATTGCAATATAATCACTTTGTCTAAAGTATTCTAGAAATAAGCATTGAATTTTTTCCCAAGGCCATTTTAATAATGGTCTATGGACTTTTCCTTTAGGAAGCCATCCAAACCTTTTTTAAACTCCGCTAAGCTAACTGCTTTTATTAATTCTCTGGCAACAAATTCCAGAGTTTAATTACATGTTGAGGTGAAGAAATATTTTGTCAGATTCAATTTAAATTTGCTTGTAGCTTCATTGCGTGCCCCCTAGTCCTAGTATTTTTGGAAAGAGTAAACAATCGATTCACGTCTACCCGTTCCACTCCACTAGTTTTATAGACCTCTATTTATCTCCCTCAGCCGTCTTTTCTCCAAGCTGAACCCTAGCCGCTTGGAGCCTTTCGTCATAAGGAAGTCGTCCCATCCCCTTTATCATTTTCGTTGCCCTTCCCTGTATGCATTGCTTCCATTGTATGTAAAATTTCGTTAAGGAATTGACAACAATAGGAGAACCAGCACATACAAAGGATAGACAGACAGCATAGCAATCACAGGAAACTTTATTGGAGCAAATCATCAAAGGACATCTGATAAGGCAACAATTTGGCAAACTACCTGCATCAGGGGATAAATCCTACAAAACATATGTAAACAATATACATAAACATAAATAAACCTCACATAAAAAAACTTTAACGCCAAAATATTAAATGTTAAAAAAAAAATTAAAGCCATAAACATTAGATGATAACTAATGCAGTGCCAGAGCAGATTAGCACACACTGATTGTGATGGACTGTCAAGAGTCTCGGAAAAATTAAATAACAAAGGAAAAGTCCATAGACCGTTATTAAATGAACTTGGGGAAAATCCACTATTTCTGGGATAAGCAGTATAAGGTGGGAAAATGTGGGATACAAATGCAACAAATAAAATGTTTTGTGCATTTTGGGGATCTTGCCAGGTATTTGTGACCTGGATTGGCCACTGTTGGAAACAGGATGCTGGGCTTGGTCTGTCCCAGTATGGCAATACTTATGTACTTACGTTATGTACTTATGTACTTATAAAAAATCTTAAATGTCTTATAATAAACTACTTACCAAAAATAGAACTGAAAAAATTAGCCTTGAACTAATGACCTTGTGATCATTCATGAAAAACGGTGAATCCCAACAACAATATGATATCCATGTGCACTGAAACTTTACTACATGGTAGAAAACAGCCCAGCAAACTGCAACAATTTTTACAAATTACACGTCTCTCTGTCTTCCTGTAAAATCAAATAAGAACTTCATTAAAAAAATTATTTTGAAAACTATTAATGCTTTATCATTTAATCATTACCTACTGTCTGTCGAACCAAAAGAGAATTGAATTACTTTTGAACTTTGTCTCGGCTGTAAGGGTCCAGCAAACCTCTGTGACCTGGTGCACTGTGCTGGAGCAATTTCCAGCAAGCCACCTGACTTAGTTAGTCGGTCCTACCTTTGGACTCCCTCATAGTTCTTTCTAGCTAATGATACAGCTCGCTTATATATATCACAAATATAAATAAAGAAAATGAAAAGAGAAAAATATAAAACATTGTAGGCACATAATTGGTGTCCACTTTACAGAGTTAACACTGAGACAAGTATGTACATTTTTTTTTTTTATCCTTATTTCTTCTCAGATAGGTTTGAAATATACCCACAAAACTGTGTATGAGCTATATCAAATGACCATTACATGTGAGTTACTGGGAATCCGTGCTTTGCTCATATGGAATAGTTGCGTCTGGCTAAAAACAACGTTGTGAGCTGTTGCTTAATGATCTTGTATTCATCCTAACTCAATTCTCAGTCCCGCAGCGTAGACAAGCAACATGCAGTAATCAACTATGACATGGACAAGGATGAGCACAAGGTGAAAGACCTCGGCAGCTTAAATGGGGTAAGTAATCATTGCTCTCGCCCATAAAATCTGCTATTCACGACAACCTTCGTATCTATCTTGTTTATTGATACTTTATAAACCCCCTCATAACCCCTTAGGTGATCCCTTCCTTCTGCGTCATAGCTCTGGACACTATTTGTACCAGAACTTTCAGTGGAATTTTGGTTTTCCCTGAGACTCGAACCTTCCCATTCAGACTTGAACTCAAAACCTTTTTATTCTGGGATGCTTTTTCTAAATGATACCATAGCCCAGAAGAACCTTCACATTTTTCCCCCTACCTTTTGCCCCTTTTGAAGATCAGGGAGGGTATGTTGGTACTGAAGCGTATATCTTTCTCTGCGCTTGACTTTATAACTTCCTATACTTGACCGTTTCTTTCCTATCAGCATTGTAGTTCATTTCTATAATTTCCACAGAATGATTTAATTGTAAATCACTTAGTTTGCTGTTGAGCAGTATATTGTAAGCTCTTTGAGCAGGGACTGTCCTTCTATGTTTAAATTGTACAGCGCTGCGTAACCCTAGTAGCGCTTTAGAAATGTCAGTTAGTAGTAGTAGTAGTAGAGCAGTATATCAAGATATGAATAAACTTGAAATGATAGATTGGCATGAATTATTTTGGGGGAGTTTGTTTTGCATGGCTATCAACCAGGAAGGATTTTGAGATCTGAGGGGAAATGCCTTCTTCCAGTACCTTTTATTGAAAGATATTCATTATGAGGATTTCAGGAAGTGAATTGTTTTGCATTGCTGGTCGAATTATGTGGAATCAGTTCGTGTATAACTAAGAGTGACAATTGATTACAGCACAATTTAAGAAACTGTTTCTTTTTTAAAATTTACCCATGCATACAAAGAGAAGTACTTTCAAAGCACAAAGACTTACAAAGGTCTATAGTTTCCTAAAGTGCTTTGAAAATGAGCCCCTTAGTTAAGTATGCTTTGTAAGGTACTTAGTTGTTTAAAGAGAATTTGCGATCCTTTTACTAAGTTGTGGTAAAAAGTGGCTGTAGTGCGACCTTGTGTGGGTTTTTCTTGTGCGTTAAGGCCATTTTTACTGCAGCAGTAAAATGGCCGATTAGCACACGGCCATTAATACAAAAATTAGAAAATGTTCAAATAGGAAAAAGAAGCACCGGGAGCCTTCAAAATCGGGACACAGTTACTTTAATCATCTAACTTCAATGCCATTTCTTCCCTTAATGACCCGACAGGGGCCGTGTTACGGCGCTAAGTGCCTGCATTAGGGGTCAAAAAAATTGTGACATATGAGGAGCAGCAGAACTTACTCCTTTTAGGGTGACAATTAAGATGAGTTGTCCCGTTAGTTGCCAATGAAATATACTTTGTTGTTCGGTAAAATTGGAGCAAGGTCGATCCTTCTTGCTCGAGTTAAAAAGCCAAATTGGTTGCCAGTAGCGCTTAACCATTAATACAAAAATTACCATGTGAGCCCTTGGCAGTACCTGTTGTGTAGGTGATAAGGGCTCACGCGGTAATCCTGTGCTAACCAGTTAGCGTGAGTTAACGTAGTTGCACTAACTGATTGGCAGAGGAACACCCACTCTCCACCCCCTTGACCTGCCCTCTCCAAGAAAAAATAGAGTTTAGCAATTAAAAGTGCTAACAAACACATCAGCGTGAAATTTGTTTGTCCCTTCTCCTCTGCTACCTGTTTCTGACCTTGTCATTTAAGCGTGAGCCCTAAGTTGATCTCTATTGCTCTAGGCTCCTAAATTGTAGATTATTTTCTGCTTTGCTCTGCTCTTACCACATTATTTTGGATTCCACCTAGTTTGTCTTCTCAAAGGTTATAGGGTATCAAAAAAAACAAACAAAGAGTAAAAACATTTAGGTGCTCATTTTCAAAGCGCATAACATAGGTTATTATGGGGCTCATTTTTGAAAGAGTAAAAGTGGCATAAAGCAGTATTGGATGTTTTTCTTTCCAAAACGTCCAAATCTGTATTTTCGAAACCCAGTTTCCAGACGTTTTTCTATGCTGTTCATCTTCAGTTTGTCCAAATCTCAAGGGGGGATTTGGGCATTCCTAACACCTGGATGTTTTTCAGCCATAATGGAACAAAACGAAAACGTCCAGGACTAAAAGTAAGACACTGAGCTAGACCTGCTTTAATAATGACTAAGCCACAAAAAAAGTGCCTTAAATGACCAGATGACCATCAGAGGAAAAAAGGAATGATCTCCCTTTACTCTCCCAGTGGTCACTGACCCCCCCCCCCACCCCCCAAAGATGTAAAAGAAACAGTACATACCAGCTTCTATGACAGTCTCAGATGTTGCAGCAAGCAGGTCCCTGGAGTAGCCTAGTGGTTTGGTGCAGTGCACTGTAGAGAAGGGGACCCAGGCCCACCACTGTAACTGGTACACATGTGGTGGAATGTGTCAGCTCTCCAAAACTCACCAAAAATCTACTGTACCCACATATAGTTGATCCCCTTCACCCATAAGGGCTATTGTAGCGGTATACAATTGGGGGCAGAGGTTTTTGGGTGGGTTTTAGGGGCCTCATTAGACAAGATAAGGGAACAACGGTGAGATGTGTCCCTGGTAGCATTTATTTGAAGTCCACTGAAGTGCCCCCCATTGCTCTCCTGGGATGTCTGTGTGGCCAGTCTACTAAGAATACTGGCTCCTCCTACATCCCAGTGGCTTGGTTTTGTGCGCTTTGCACTTGGACATTTTTTTTTGAAAATGGACCAAAAATATACAGAGCACAAAAGCATCTAACGTGGCCATTTTCCAAAGAAAAAGATAATCGTTTTGCTGTTTCAAAAATGGCTGTATTTGTAATCAGATTCTGGATGTTTTGAGCAAAATGTCCAAAGTCAGATTTAGACGTCATATAGAAAATGCCCCTCCATGTAACTTTGTAGTCTGTGCTTTGAAAATGAGCCTCTTAATGTTCTCACTTAATTTTATTTAATATATATAAAAAAAAAGTAAAGTGAAAGTGCTCCCAATGCAGCACCTTTCCTCCCAACGGAGTATTTGGCTGCCCATATACAGTGGGGGAAATAAGTATTTGATCCCTTGCTGATTTTGTAAGTTTGCCCACTGACAAAGACATGAGCAGCCCATAGTTGAAGGGTAGGTTATTGGTAACAGTGAGAGATAGCACATCACAAATTAAATCCGGAAAATCACATTGTGGAAAGTATATGAATTTATTTGCATTCTGCAGAGGGAAATAAGTATTTGATCCCCCACCAACCAGTAAGAGATCTGGCCCCTACAGACCAGGTAGATGCTCCAAATCAACTCGTTACCTGCATGACAGACAGCTGTCGGCAATGGTCACCTGTATGAAAGACACCTGTCCACAGACTCAGTGAATCAGTCAGACTCTAACCTCTACAAAATGGCCAAGAGCAAGGAGCTGTCTAAGGATGTCAGGGACAAGATCATACACCTGCACAAGGCTGGAATGGGCTACAAAACCATCAGTAAGACACTGGGCGAGAAGGAGACAACTGTTGGTGCCATAGTAAGAAAATGGAAGAAGTACAAAATGACTGTCAATCGACAAAGATCTGGGGCTCCACGCAAAATCTCACCTCGTGGGGTATCCTTGATCATGAGGAAGGTTAGAAATCAGCCTACAACTACAAGGGGGGAACTTGTCAATGATCTCAAGGCAGCTGGGACCACTGTCACCACGAAAACCATTGGTAACACATTACGACATAACGGATTGCAATCCTGCAGTGCCCGCAAGGTCCCCCTGCTCCGGAAGGCACATGTGACGGCCCGTCTGAAGTTTGCCAGTGAACACCTGGATGATGCCGAGAGTGATTGGGAGAAGGTGCTGTGGTCAGATGAGACAAAATTGAGCTCTTTGGCATGAACTCAACTCGCCGTGTTTGGAGGAAGAGAAATGCTGCCTATGACCCAAAGAACACCGTCCCCACTGTCAAGCATGGAGGTGGAAATGTTATGTTTTGGGGGTGTTTCTCTGCTAAGGGCACAGGACTACTTCACCGCATCAATGGGAGAATGGATGGGGCCATGTACCGTACAATTCTGAGTGACAACCTCCTTCCCTCCGCCAGGGCCTTAAAAATGGGTCGTGGCTGGGTCTTCCAGCACGACAATGACCCAAAACATACAGCCAAGGCAACAAAGGAGTGGCTCAGGAAGAAGCACATTAGGGTCATGGAGTGGCCTAGCCAGTCACCAGACCTTAATCCCATTGAAAACTTATGGAGGGAGCTGAAGCTGCGAGTTGCCAAGCGACAGCCCAGAACTCTTAATGATTTAGAGATGATCTGCAAAGAGGAGTGGACCAAAATTCCTCCTGACATGTGTGCAAACCTCATCATCAACTACAGAAGACGTCTGACCGCTGTGCTTGCCAACAAGGGTTTTGCCACCAAGTATTAGGTCTTGTTTGCCAGAGGGATTAAATACTTATTTCCCTCTGCAGAATGCAAATAAATTCATATACTTTCCACAATGTGATTTTCCGGATTTAATTTGTGATGTGCTATCTCTCACTGTTACCAATAACCTACCCTTCAATTATGGGCTGCTCATGTCTTTGTCAGTGGGCAAACTTACAAAATCAGCAAGGGATCAAATACTTATTTCCCCCACTGTACCTCATAGCACATGTGCTGAGTTTTGGGGACAGGCGAGGTACACATTTATATGCGTGGGACTGGATTCTGTAAATTAACGCTAATCTTTTCTGACACTCATTTTTTAGCACAATCTCAGTTCTATAAAGGACATGCACCCTTTATAAAATTGTACTTGGGGCCAATCTGCACCCTAATTTTGGGGGCCAGACTTACACCTGCTGAAACCTGGTATAAATGCTGGCGTCCAAGTTGGGTTTGGAGACCCAGTATTCTGTAACACGTGCAACATTTTGGAATGCACCTAATGAGGCCATACCCCCTTCCCTGGTCTCACCCCTTTTTGAGTTGTGCGCAATGGGATTTGGGCATCCAGATGCACACGCAAATCCTAATTGGTGGTGGTTATTTTTATTATTTATTTATTAGGATGTATTTACTGCCATTTTGAAGGAATTCACTCAAGGCGGTGCATAGCAAGAATAAGTCAAACATAACAATAGACAATTACAGTATGCTACATTACAATGTCAATACAATATGTAACAAAACATTTTCATAGACAGCCTAGGGTATAAGCAAAGATGGAACATATAGATAAATTGGAGTGATAGGAGTAAAAAAATAAGGGGTTTAATTTAAAGAAAGTTGCAAATGAGGTCAGAATGGTGCTAGAACATTTTTAACTAGGGTAGGAGTGGGTAAACATGTCCTGTTATGGTATTTGCAGCCGGTGTCGTTTATTTCTTCCATTAAAGGAGTGGTTGAAGAGCCAAGCTTTCACCTGCTTCCTGAAGTAGAGATAGACTTATGTTAAGTGAAGCCTTTCAGGGAGTGTATTCTAGAGTGTGGGGGCTACTCCAGAGAAGGCTCGCTTGTGTGAGTCCTTTGGTTAACGTCAATAATTTGCTTGTTAATGGCTCTTTAGCCAGTTGAGTTGTACATGTATCTTGGGATCATACGCAAATTTTGGGAGCCAAATCTGGGTGCCATATATAAAATCCTGTGGATAGCATATAGAATCCTATAATCTACGTGATAATCATTTCCACCAGCTCTGTGGTGTGTTCTGTAAAGAAAAGTGGATGATGTATACTTTTCTTTATACAATAGGCCCCTAGTAGACACATTTGTAAGTGTGTTGTAGATGCTCAGTTATAGAATTACCCTCTCTTGATTTTTGCAGTTTTAATCATGTGCTTTTTAAAGAGACTAGTGAAATAGTGAAGATACTTGGAGTTTAGTTTGGTTTGGCTTTCTTTTCTTTTCTTTTTTTTTTTTTTTGGGGGGGGAGTTTTATTAGATATGATTTTGTACATTATAACATCTTCAGTGTTTGAATATTTTGTATTAAGATTAATTTAAGCATCTCCATATTCTGTTTTAACTGTGCAAACTGACTTGAACTAGTTCCCACCAGGTAAAAGTTCAATAAAATTCAATGTAATGCAATTTGAAACCAAACACACTGTTGTATGACTTAATGCAAATAATTGTAGAAGTTATTTAGGCAGATATTGGGTATAGATTTTGTGGTTTTAGGCCCCAATGATCAAAACTCCGTCACTGTATGGAACAGCGGCGGAAAAACAATGCCCAAACCAGTGCTGCAAAGGAATGTCCTAATGCTCAACGCTAGAAACATGCAACTTTAGGTGTTCTCATAGCGTTGATCATTAGGGACTTCCGGTGGAGGATTGTGTCTGGCGCATGCGCTCAAGAGTTGTGCATTAAGCACAGCTCTTGAGCGCATGCCAGAAGGGGAGGAGGGAAGGAGGAGGAAGTGCTAGCTTCGAAGTTGCAAGGCTCGGGTTTTCACACTGAAGCCTGGACTCTCACAGAAACAAGCTGTGGTGCAGCCGTTGATTTCGGTATCATTTCAGAGTTTCTTTGTGGCTTTCTCCGTGAAACACTTCTCCCTCCTTGCTTCCCTCAGCCTGGGTTTCCTCCACCAATCACTGCAAGGCCGCCAGCAACACTGTGCCGAAGGAATGGATCCTCAGGAGCTTAGTCAAGATCGGGAGGCGGGGCTGGTGGTTGGGAGGCGGGGATAGTGCTGGGCAGACTTATACGGTCTGTGCCAGAGCCGGTGGTTGGGAGGAGGGGCTGGTGGTTGGGAGGCGGGGATAGTGCTGGGCAGACTTATACGGTCTGTGCCCTGAAGAGCACAGGTACAAATCAAAGTAGGATATACACAAAAAGCAGCAAATATGAGTTATCTTGTTGGGCAGACTGGATGGACCGTGCAGGTCTTTTTCTGCCGTCATCTACTATGTTACTATGTATGTTATTCCTCCCCATGGCTCGGCACAACCCTAACGCCACCTCCGAGGTGACGTAGGATTTGCCACGGGAGGGGCGCCCTTGTTTGGTGTGCTGCCCGCTGAGCATTGGGTAGGATTACGGGATGATCTCTTTAGCATGCATTTGCATGCTCATTGCACTGATGGTAAGCTCGTTTCACGCGCTCGTCAGCTTTGAGCATTCGGCGCTAGCAAATGTGGGTATTAGTCTGGCACCTCTAGCGCCCACATCTGCTTCTGAGCATCGGGACCTTAGTGTCTGATGCAGAGCTGGGGTGTTTGTATCTTTTTGTAATCGGTCTCTGCTTTCTCCCTGCAGACATTTGTGAATGATGTGCGGATCCCTGACCAGAAGTACATCACGCTGAAGTTAAGCGATGTTATCCGCTTTGGTTATGATATCCTTTCATTAGTGAGGAGCTCGGGGTCCTGTCCTGTCCTGCCTGGTTTGATTTATAAAATGTTATCCCTTTCGATTTTCTGGCTGCTCTGCAGTGTTGTTTTTTTTGTTACTGCAGGAACTTGCTGGACTATTATTAGATTGCGTAGTCCGCTCATTGTCCACTAAAAATGCCTTTTGGCTGCATTTACCAGATAATGAATGAAAAATTTATAATGTAGTAATGTTAGAACTGTCCTGTTTCCATTAATATACTTTTTATTTTGTGTTTCTGATCAAATATAGGCCCTAATGTTACACAAAAGGGTATGTAAGGGTCATAAACTTATATACCTCCTTTCTGTGTATAACCAAAGTGGTTTACGTATTATATATGGGTACTTTCTTTGTCCCTAGTGGGCTCCACAGTCTGTATTTTTTTTTTTTTTTAATCTAGAGCAGTGGACAGTTCCTAGGGCAGTTCCCCCAAGTCCAATCTTGGAGTACCACAGTGAATATACATGAACTTGATTTGCATACACTGCCTCCATTATATGTAAACTAGTAAAAGAGGCCCGTTTCGAACAGAAAGGAAACGGGCGCTAGCAAGGTTCCAGGGCCCCCTCCTCTCTCTCATCTCAGGGCCCCCCCCCCTCTTCCGATTTCCGCCGCCCAGCGCCTCCCTCCCTCTGTGTCTATGGCCTGCGAGTGCAAGGAGGACGTGTGCTGTTTAAAAAGTTTTACCTCCTGCTCGGCCGCCAACACTGAAGTGCAGCAAGTACAGGCTGTGATTTCAGCTGTTCCTCTGGTCCCGCCCTCATTTCCTGTTTGTGGAAACTGAGAGCGATTGCGATTGCCTGTGGTTGGTCCCTTCTCCTTCTGACGTCGCGTTTCTTTCCCTGACAACTATACAGAGTTCCCTCGAGGGCGGGGCAGTGTTGGAAGTGCGAATTATTATATTAGATATCTTTCATGCATATTCATTGTGGATATCCTGAAAACTTGACTGGCAAGGGGTACTCCAGGACTGGACTGGCCTAGAGTACATAGGGAGCTGCAGTGGTAATCGAAGCCTGTTCCCCTAGTTCTCAGCCCATTGCACTAACCATTGGGCCACTCCTCCTCCACGCCTGTTTCTGCACAAAGAAATCATATTTTATGTGTGCAAATACTTTTTGAAAACTGCCCTTTCAGAATTTATGTATAGCACAAGCTCTGGCAGCTTCACAAAGCTCTCTAATGCAGTAAGACCCTTTTATTTTTTAATAAAGCCTAGAATATAATGGGATTTGTAACATTCTTAGAGATGCAGAGCTGCTGCTGTTCTCTCTTGATGAGTAACTGGGAAATTGGGAACTGCTGATGTAGAGGGTTATAAAAGTCACCTAGTGGCAGCCCTGAGAGGATTGCTGGTTATTGGACACACAGCAGTTTCACGAGAACGGAGAATGTATTTAAGTGTCTGACTGCATCTGTGTACGAACTTGAACACAAAATGTTGATCTAGGTACTTTTATCTCCTGTTACCAGTGTTGATCATCCTTAGGGATCCAGATTGTCTTGAAATATGGCTGAAGAATTTACTCCCCCTCCCCCCAGGTTTTGTAGATGCAAGAATAGTTGTAGAAAAAAAATTTAATATTTCTGTGTGAACATAGGGCTCATTTTCAAAGCGCTTAGATTTACTAAGTTCCATAGGTTACTAGCAGGCTGATTTTCGAAAGAGAAGGACGCCCATCTTTCGACACAAATCGGAAGATGGGCGTCCTTCTCACAGGGTCGTCCAAATCGGTATAATCGAAAGCCGATTTTGGGCGTCCCCAACTGATTTCCGTCACGGGGATGACCAAAGTTCACGGGGGTGTGTAAGAGGCGTAGCGATGGCGGGACTTGAGTGTGCCTAATACATGGGTATTCTCGACCCATATTGGAAAAAAAAAAAGGGCGTCCCTGATGAGCACTTGGACGACTTTACCTGGTTGTGTTTTTCTTACGACCAAGGCACAGAAAGGTGCCCAAAGTGACCAGATGACCACCGGAGAGAATCGGGGATGACCTCCCCTTACTCCCCCATTGGTCACTAACCCCCTCCCACCCTCAAAAAACATCTTTAAAAATTTTTTGTGCTAGCTTCAAATGTCATACTCAGCTCCATGACAGCAGTATGCAGGTCTGTTGAGCAGTTTTAGTGGGTGCAGTGCATTTCAGGCAGGTGGACCCAGCCCCATCCTCCCCCCCCCCACCCTTAGCTGTTACACTTGTGGTGGTAAATGTGAGCCCTCCAAAACCCACCACAAACCCACTGTATCCACATCTAGGTGCCCCCCTTCACCCCTAAGGGCTATGGTAGTGGTGTACAGTTGTGGGTAGTGGGTTTTGGGGGGCTCAGCACACAAGGTAAGGGAGCTACAGTGGGGGAAATAAGTATTTGATCCCTTGCTGATTTTGTAAGTTTGCCCACTGACAAAGACATGAGCAGCCCATAATTGAAGGGTAGGTTATTGGTAACAGTGAGAGATAGCACATCACAAATTAAATCCGGAAAATCACATTGTGGAAAGTATATGAATTTATTTGCATTCTGCAGAGGGAAATAAGTATTTAATCCCTCTGGCAAACAAGACCTAATACTTGGTGGCAAAACCCTTGTTGGCAAGCACAGCGGTCAGACGTCTTCTGTAGTTGATGATGAGGTTTGCACACATGTCAGGAGGAATTTTGGTCCACTCCTCTTTGCAGATCATCTCTAAATCATTAAGAGTTCTGGGCTGTCGCTTGGCAACTCGCAGCTTCAGCTCCCTCCATAAGTTTTCAATGGGATTAAGGTCTGGTGACTGGCTAGGCCACTCCATGACCCTAATGTGCTTCTTCCTGAGCCACTCCTTTGTTGCCTTGGCTGTATGTTTTGGGTCATTGTCGTGCTGGAAGACCCAGCCACGACCCATTTTTAAGGCCCTGGCGGAGGGAAGGAGGTTGTCACTCAGAATTGTATGGTACATGGCCCCATCCATTCTCCCATTGATGCGGTGAAGTAGTCCTGTGCCCTTAGCAGAGAAACACCCCCAAAACATAACATTTCCACCTCCATGCTTGACAGTGGGGACGGTGTTCTTTGGGTCATAGGCAGCATTTCTCTTCCTCCAAACACGGCGAGTTGAGTTCATGCCAAAGAGCTCAATTTTTGTCTCATCTGACCACAGCACCTTCTCCCAATCACTCTCGGCATCATCCAGGTGTTCACTGGCAAACTTCAGACGGGCCGTCACATGTGCCTTCCGGAGCAGGGGGACCTTGCGGGCACTGCAGGATTGCAATCCGTTATGTCGTAATGTGTTACCAATGGTTTTCGTGGTGACAGTGGTCCCAGCTGCCTTGAGATCATTGACAAGTTCCCCCCTTGTAGTTGTAGGCTGATTTCTAACCTTCCTCATGATCAAGGATACCCCATGAGGTGAGATTTTGCGTGGAGCCCCAGATCTTTGTCGATTGACAGTCATTTTGTACTTCTTCCATTTTCTTACTATGGCACCAACAGTTGTCTCCTTCTCGCCCAGCGTCTTACTGATGGTTTTGTAGCCCATTCCAGCCTTGTGCAGGTGTATGATCTTGTCCCTGACATCCTTAGACAGCTCCTTGCTCTTGGCCATTTTGTAGAGGTTAGAGTCTGACTGATTCACTGAGTCTGTGGACAGGTGTCTTTCATACAGGTGACCATTGCCGACAGCTGTCTGTCATGCAGGTAACGAGTTGATTTGGAGCATCTACCTGGTCTGTAGGGGCCAGATCTCTTACTGGTTGGTGGGGGATCAAATACTTATTTCCCTCTGCAGAATGCAAATAAATTCATATACTTTCCACAATGTGATTTTCCGGATTTAATTTGTGATGTGCTATCTCTCACTGTTACCAATAACCTACCCTTCAATTATGGGCTGCTCATGTCTTTGTCAGTGGGCAAACTTACAAAATCAGCAAGGGATCAAATACTTATTTCCCCCACTGTATGTACCTGGGAGCAATTTGTGAAGTCCACTGCAGTGCCACCTAGGGTGCCCGGTTAGTGTCCTGGCATGTCAGGGGGACCAGTGTACTATGAATGCTGGCTCCTCCCATGACCAAAAGGCTTGCATTTGGTCGTTTCTGAGATGGGCATCCTTGGTTTCCATTATCGCTGAAAATCAGAAACAACCAAGTCTAGGGATGACCATCTCTAAGGACGACCTAAATGTCAAGATTTAGGTGTCCCCGATCGTATTATCGAAACGAAAGATGGACGTCCATCTTGTTTCGATAAAACGGGTTTCCCAGCCCCTCCACCGGGATGTTTTGTGAGGACATTCTCAGCATAACTTGGCGTCCCTTTCGATTATGCCCCTCCACGTCATTTTGTAAGTCTAAGTGCTTTGAAAATACACCTCGTAGCCTCTTTGTCCTACCCAAATTATCACACCTGAAAATGTTTAATGTTGAAGAAAAAATGAAGATAGCAAAATCTGATTCCTCTCTTGCAGCAGTGTGGAAGCTTGAGTGTCCTTACATGAACAGCTATGTTTCAGAACGCGTGTGCCTTTCTATGGGATTAAGGCAATGCCCGATGCAGAGGCTGCATTAACATGGAATGGTTGAAGTTAGAATTAAAAATCTACCCTATGCTCAATGATTGTAGAGAGCATCACCCTCTGGGCAATTGGATTTCCTATGTATGGACAAACAAAAGCAGGTTTTTCTTCCTCGTGTGTCATCCAGACAGTCCTGCCTTGTCTGGTTTGGGTTTGAGATGAGAAAAGCAACGTGTGTGGCCTTGTCGTATGAGGGTGTGGCATTAAACTGTGGCACTCCATTCAATTCAAGTCTGTTTTGTCATTTATTCTTCTTACAAAGCATTTCCCACCTAGGATTCTATAGTCTAGTGTTTGTTTTTTTAATTCCCGTTTGCACCTCACTCTATTTATTTGTTTGTCACATTTGTGTCCCACATTTTCCCACCTATTTGCAGGCTCAATGTGGCTTACATGGTACCGTTAAGGCATTCACCAAGTCGTAGAGGAACAAACACAAGGTGATGTTGTGGTCACTAAGGTAGATATGTTTCAGGTACAATTAGGGTCGAAGATAGGAACGGTTATGAAATGTCCGGTACGATCTTTGGTTTTGCTGTGTTGGAGTTTGGGCCTTTATGTTGGGTCGGTGAGGTAAGCCTTATTGAACAGGTTGGTTTTTAGTGATTTCCTGAAGTTTAGATGGTCATAGATTGTTTTCACAGCTTTTGGCAGTGCGTTCCATAGTCGTGTGCTTATATAGGAGAAGCTGGATGCATAGTTTGCTTTGTATTTGAGTCCTTTGCAGTTTGGGTAGTGGAGGTTTAGGTATGTTCGTGATGATCCGGTTCTGTTTCTGGTTGGTAGATCAATGAGGTCCGTCATGTATCCTGGGACTTCACCGTAGATAATCTTGAGTTTGCTAGATTCTGTATAGGTCACCCAAAGTTGGGTGTGCAGATTTGGGCACAGATCACCTGGGGCGTAGCCAGAACTTGACGGGGGGGGGACACATTTTTGCCCGCCCCCCTCTGCTGCAATTACTGCAGCTTCATGATGGTACCTTGGCTGGCAGGGGTTCCCAACCCCCACCAGCTGAAGCGTTTGTCCCATGTTACTCTTGCATTGTCTGCTCTGCTCTTCAGTCGCGCAATGCTCGCTAATTTTAATGAAACTGAGCATGCGCAAACTCACGCATGCTCAGTTTCATTGAAATGAGCGTGCATGGCGCGACTGAGAGGAGCAGAACAGGCAATGTGGCGAGACCAGTGCAGGACAAACACTTCAGCTGGTGGGAGCTGGGGACCCCCGCCAGCCAAACTGGGGGCCCAGGCTCCCATGGCCTCCCATAGCTACTCCACTGCAGATCACAGTCCCACACGTAAACTGCTGTTAATAAGTTCTTAATTTGCAGCAATTAGGAGTTAAGCTCGGATCTGCCCTACACCCTATTTTCTAACATGAGCGCCTAAATTTCAAAGGGGGTGTGGCCATGGGAGGGGCTTGGGCGACTCGGGGGCATTATAGAATACTGCGATTTACCTTTCTAAATGCTCACACCCAAACGTAGGCGCAAAATGCGCACCAAGCTAGCATTCTGTAAAGGTTGTTCTGTGCTGAGTTCCCTTTGCGGAATACTAGCTCGAGAAAATGCTTGTGCCCAGTTGCTGCAGATATGCGTATAACTTGTAGTATTCTGTAAGTTATGTGTGCACAACCTTGCCTAGACTCCGCCCATGGGTGTGACCACCTATAAATTACATACTATGCAAGACATGCATGTGTTTATGGAACAGCGCATAGCTGGATTTTTGGCATTGACACACATTCCCCCTGATTCTATAAAGGTCGCAAAAACATTGTATGCATAAGATTAGGCACGGTTCTGATTTGGGCGCACAATTTAATTGAATTACGAACCAATTAGTGGGAATTTGTTTAACAAGCAATTATTGGCACTAATTAGATTGGGCCAATCAGCTGTCCCCTCCCCAGCCCAGCTGTCCCCGCGCAGCGCGCCTCCTTCCCGCCCTCGGCTCGCCTGACCGGCAGCCCTCCTCCGCTTCTCCCTCCCTCCTCCTCCGTTGTGCACTCCCCCCACGCAAGAGTGTTGAACCTGTCCTTTTTCTTTCAGTAGCAGCGAGTGACGTGAAGGCACTGCGAGCTCGCCAGCTTCAAGTTCTCCCTTTCCTCTTCACACAGTGTCCGTCCCGCCGGCGCCTTTACGATGACGTATTTCCTGTTTCCGCGAAGGCAGGACGGACACTGTGTGAAGAGGAAAGGGAGAACTTGAAGCTGGCGAGCTCGCAGTGCCTTCACGTCGCTCGCTGCTACTGAAAGAAAAAGGACAGGTTCAACACACTTGTGGGCTGTGGGGGGAACGGAGAGGACTCGGGGAGCTGAGGGAGGGCAGGGAGAATTGGAGTCATGGATGGGATGGGAGAGAACAGATTGCTGGAGGGGAGGGGAGAGAGGAAATTGCTGGACATCAGGACATAGTGAAAGGGCCCCTAGTTCATGTACAAAAAGCATTGGTTTTGCCTAAAGTCCTTCAGTTCATGCCCAAAGCCATCTCACGTTTTTGGACAATTTAACATATTTTTAAAATCTCACAGTTTGATTTAGCATGAAGATAGTGGTGTGGGATTTTATCTTATTTAAAATGGCAACAGGATGGGAATAAAAAGGCTTTAAAACAGAAGGAAAGGCTCAGGATCATCTTTAAAATACTCCCAGGTTCCTAATCCATTTTCACACAGTGGTTTAGTGCTGTGAATAGGTCAGCTTTGGGAATCTGAATGGGCAGCATATCTAATACTTTTGTATTCTGCACAATTTATGATTTTGCCTGCACATTTCTTTGTCTACTTTGGGGTCATTGTTTCTGTTTTTGATGAGACTTTATTCATATTTTCCACATGACCAAGATGGGGTGTTTTGTTAGAATATGCTTTCTGTGTAGGCTTTTGTAGCAGTCCAGCTTGTTCTCTTTTCCCTATGTGTTCGAAGGACTGGTGAAATATTTACGTTTACCACAAATTGTATATTCTTCTTATGACTTGTAATTTTTTTTATATTGTTACTATGTAAGCCGCATTGAGCCTGCCATGTGTGGGAAAGTGCGGGGTACAAATGTAATAAATAAATAAAATGGATGGATGGAGGGGAGAGAGGAAATTGCTGGACATGGATGAGAAGAGGGGAGGGCAGGGGGAGAGAACATAAGGACACAGGAGGATGGTGGACATGGTGAGTGAAAAAATATCAAATGTAAAGAAGACACTGCGACCAAAGCGAATAGAAAAACTAAATGATCAGACAGCAAAGGTAGAAAAAAGTATTCAGAATTTATTAACTGGAATATGTCAGCTTTTGGAAATGTACATCTGTGATGTTTTGCATGCAAGTTTCAATTTTTCTAGTATTGCTGCAGCTCAGTATTTTGCCTTCATATCTGTTGTGTCATGTGTGTTTTATGTGTGATCAAGGTGCAGTATTCTGCTAGCGTGTAGTATTTGCAGCCCTTTTTGGGGTTTTTTTTTGTTTCATTAGGTTGTGCACTGGTGTTTTAGAGCCTGGTGTAATTACAGTGCTGCCTTTCCACACATAAGGTTGTAGCTCGTCCTGTCCTTGGAATTAGTACTGTTATGGTTTGGTAAGGTTATGAGTGTGTTTTTGCACAAGTTTGTGTATAGTGTTTTGCAGTGGAGAGATTGTGTATTGGCCTTACTGAGGTAGAAAGGGTTTTAGAGCCTGAATCATGACACACTACCTCTTGAAGGATCTACATATAGTCGTTCATAAAAGGAGCTCATTGTGAACACTTTCCGCCCTAAAAGGGTGTTTTGTGGCTCTACATGAGAATTGTGATATTATGATCCCTTGTTTCATATTGTTCACGGTCTGCATTTTCCGTATGGGTGGTATATTGGTTCATTAGGGTCTGCCCAGTGTTATGGTACAAGTAAGGTTTATGAGTGTGTTTTTGCACAAATTTGTGCATAGTGTTTTGCAGTTGAGCAATTGTGGTTAGTACATGCTTTGAGCAACCACTTTATTCTTTGACATATGATACATCTTTAATATCTAAATTTAATAAAAGGTATTAATTGTGACTTATTTTTACTTATTTTTATCTGTGTTGTCAGACAATTATGGATGTAAGCCCCACCCCTAACCCCGCCCCTTTAGCCTCCCCAAACAGTTGGGCCACTGACCGCCTATGCTTCCATGTGTGTAGTAATTTGATTCCTGGTTTGGGTTTTCTGTAACTCCGATCTGCTGGAGTTGGTGTTCTGTGCAGGCAGTGTTCATATCCTCTGAGGGGAGAGGGTCATGTGATTACATAAAGGGCGACACCTGATGCCTTCAGTTGGAGCTATGATTGCAGGTCAGAGGCAGACCTGTTCCATGGCTCACAACTTCAGGACCCTTGCTGTGATAAGACTGGGACCAGAGTGTGTATGGGGAGGGAGGAGGGGGAGGGGGAGGGGGGAAATTCCCAGGTAGTTGTAAAGGAATATACATGGCATTAGACTCCCATATTGATTCTGATTGAATTGGGGACCCTTCCACCCTAAACAAACATACATACCTGTCGCTGAACCGGCACAGTTTGGTTCTTGCCCAGCACTGTCCTGATTTTTTTGCTAATGAACAGGTTCAGTTTTGCTATTGTGCTGTGTTTTCCCATTCCTTAACTCAGGCGTTACATGCTAATATGTATGTATTGGAACAGATTCAGCACAAAGTCCCTGAAGAGGCCTTAAAGGTGAGTAACAGCATGCTACATGTTCTGGGAAGACATTCTTTGCCAAAATGACTCTTGAATAAGAACTTGGAGAAAGCAGGTGTTGTTAGCTGAGATTATTAGCTGCTATTTACTCTTGCGTGATTTAATTGCTCCTTAAATGGACTTGTGTTCCTTGGCAGTACCTAGTTAGGCAGGAGAGCCCCTCCCCCTTAGAGAACCTGCGGTGCCAGAAGCTGACCATTCTCTGGTTAATTCAGGATAACTAACAAATGATCCACTGCAGCATTTCTTCCTGTTTGAAAAACTCTGGGACCTTTAGAGGCCTGCGCCTTGGTGCTTTCTCTTTTAAAAGGAAGTCTTTCAGGAATAGTTTGACCTGTGTCCAACACTTTGCAGGAAGAATCATGTTAGCAGCAGCTATTCTCTTACCAAGAAACTGTCAAACTGGGATATTTTGGGCCTCATTTTTCAAAAGAGAAAAACGTCTCAAAAACAGCATAAAGTGGCATTTGGACATTTTTTCAAAACTTGGATTTGAGACATTTTTCTATGCAGCGTTTCCAAATCACAAGGGGGAGTATTGGGGATGGGACTTGGATGTTTTTCTGCAATAATGGAAAAAGCAGAAATGACCAGGGCTAAAAGGTAGATGTTTTGGTCTAGGCTTTTTTCAATCACGCTGAAGTCACAAAAAGGTGACCACTGCAGGGATTAAGGCATTTTACTGTGAAAGAAGCAGTACATACCAGCCTCTATGACACCTTCAGATGTTATGGCCAGTCCTATTACAACAGAAAGCAGGTTTCTGGATTCACCAGTGGACTGTAGAGTAGATAATCCAGGCCCATATCCCACTCTGGTACACTTGTGGTGGAAAGTGTGAGCCCTCCAAACCCCACAAAAACCTAATGTATCTTCATATAGGTGACACCTGCAGACATAAGGGCTATCATAGTGGTATACAGTTGAATTCAGTAGATTTTTGGTGGGTCTCCCATACAATATAAGGGGGTAACGGTGAGATGTGTACCTGGGTCCTTTTATGTGAAGTCCACTTCAGCACCTTCTTTGCCACAATGTCTGTGTGACCAGTCCACAAAGAGTGTCCCCCCCCCCCCCCCAGACATTCCAATGGCTTCTTTTGTGTGTTTTTCCCGTGGACATTTCTTTTTTTCCCCCCCAAAAAATGATCCTGAAAGATAGACTCGCTGAGCGTAAAAATATCTAGCAAATGTCCGTTTTCAAAACAAAAAGTTGGATGTTTTTCTGGTTTAAAAATGGCCATGTTCGCTACTGGATTTTTAGACGTTTTGTGAAAAATAGCCCAGATTGGATTTAGATGTCATGTTGAAAATGCCCCTCCATGTATCCAACCAAAAAAAAACCAAAAACCTAATCTGATCAGGTTTTCTTTCAAGATAGCATTTCACATTTCAGCTGTCTCTCCTTCCCCAACAGCCCCACGTCATGAAGAGACATGGGTTAAGTGTGCTAACGCAAAATTTTTATTTTTTATTTTTGTTACATTTGTACCCCGCGCTTTCCCACTCATGGCAGGCTCAATGCGGCGGGCAATGGAGGGTTAAGTGACTTGCCCAGAATCACAAGGAGCTGCCTGTGCCGGGAATCGAACTCAGTTGCTCAGTTCCCCAGGACCAAAGTCCACCACCCTAACCACTAGACCACTCCTCCACTCACCATTCCTCCTCTCCCCCCCCCTCCCGTTTACTAAGCCATGCGACAATGCCAACACAGCCAGTTCAGAGTGAATGGGCTGTGTCAGCATTAGTGCACTGCAGCCGCTAGCGCAGCTTAGTAAATGATGGGGGGGGGGGGGGGCATGTTTTAATGCCACAAATTTATGGCTGTTTATAGCTATTTGCGGTTTGTTTCTGCTTTTATACAAGGGGATTTAGTGGGGTTACTTTATTTTTTTTTTTTAACCAGCCTTCCTAGGGGGAAGTTGTACTTAAATCTGCTGCCCACATCTCCAATCTCCCTGTGATGTATAAAGTTTGATTTGCAGTATGGCTGGCACGCAGACAGAAACGCAACCACGTGTGATGCTGATGTCAAAGAATTTATTGAATGGAGTGCCCAGGCTGTGTAAAACACGTCATGTTAAAGTAGGGGTTCTTAATCTTTTTTGCTTCCTCTACCCCTTTAACTGATTAATGAAACCCTTGCACCCCCTTTGTAAACCATGTGTCCAGTAATAACTACTGACAGCTATATATGTCGCTGTTAGCTGCTAATAGTTCTAACTACTAACAGGTCACTAAAATTACAGTAGTACACAGTTAAACAACCAATAACTGTCCTAATAACTGTCTTCACTCTGTCTAGGAATGTTCAGTAAATGGCCTCAGATTTCAAGACTCTTCTTAGCACCCCATTTGACCTCTTCAGATTCAGCTATGTTTTGGTTTCGGCCATAAATGTTGGTACATTTTTTGGCTGAGAAGAAAACTCCCCCCCCCCCCCCAACCAAAAGGGGCAATCACTCTCTGCCTGCCACCTTTCCACCAACTGTAGCCCCTCCCCAGGCCTACCTTAAAAGCACTGGTGGTCCAGTGGCCTAGTTGAGGCAGGAGCGATCCCCCCAGTTACTCCTGCCCATGCCAATTCCACATTCAAAATGGTTGCTGCATCCTCTCGTGGCAGTCTTATCAGCTATTTTGAATGCGGGGCCGGCATGAGCAGGAGTGGCTGGAGATAGTTTCTGTCACGACTAGGCCACCAGACCTAAGGAGGGCCTATGGGTGGTAGATGGGCGGCTGCTTTCTATTGTAGGGGTGGGAAGGGCATGTCTTACCGGTTTCGGTTTGGAATGAAACTGTGGTGAATTTTGGCTTCAGATTTGATTCGGCCAAAACCAAAAAACCCAGTTTTGGTCACCCTTTAACTCTTCTTGCACTCCAGGTTAAGAACCCTTGTCTTAAAGGAAAGAGGAAATTTGTACATTTCTTTAGCACTTGTAACAAATCAGACACTCATCTCTTTTTCCTCCTGCCCAAGGTGGCTGATGCTTGACATGGGCAGCCTGTATTAGTATGAATCAATGGGTGTGTAGGAGTATTGATGTGTTGATCTTCTTCAGAGCAGCCCATAGACTGAGTACAGAACAAACAACTGACCCTTTAGTCTTGCAAAGGAGTTTTGAAATGGGCAGGGGGGGGGGGGGGGGGGGGGGGAGAAGGGGTTGGGATCCATCCAGGTACCTTTTTATTCTAAAGTACAAGACAGACACGATATGCAGCCTTAATAGGTTGTATGCAGCTTGTGTTTGCTCCGGAGCCTTGATGTACAGATGTGTGGTTGACATATTGAGTTTTGCTGGGCCGGACAGGGTACCTTTGACTTTCTCTGTGTGCAGTATGCGTGGCGGGCTATAAACCTAGCTTGATGTGCACACTCTGATCTCTTAGGAAGGATTTTAATTTTGCACTGTCCACAGAGCGGATTGAGAATAACAGATCCCTGAGCTTTCATTGCAGCTGTTTCGAAGACATGTATGACAATTGCTTCTTAAAGCAATTGGTAATATGTTTACTGGCTTAACCGCTGTGGCTTCATCTCTTTGTGGAAATTTCTCAGCTGGTGTATGTTTGATGGTGGATCTCTCTTAGTGTTGGAGAATATTGGTGTTACTCACTCCAGCACTATGAGATCTAGGGTTCTGGGATAGAGTTCTGGTACTGTTATTGGTCCAGGAGAAAACAAAATTATTTTCTTTGACCCCACAGAATTGTCCAATGTCGAGCTTTTGAGAGCACACAGGTATCTTAAATCTAAGTTTTCTGGCCACAACTTACCAAGAATTCTGGCATGTGTTGCCCCCTTTATCCCAATCTGAAATTTTAAAAGGTTAAAGAAAGGCAGATAGTACATGGTCCTGTGAAATGGAGCACACTGATTGTGGATTTCAGGGGTCTCACTTGGGCTTTGATGAGGCCACCTCAATATGATTTTCTTCCTTTCTACCTCAAGGAGCTTGTCTTGGGTTATGGACCAAGATCAGCTGCAGAAGGCACATGAAAGAAATGACGATTTATGCCTGCTACAGACAGCTGTGCTGATGGGCACTTTACGCTCTTTGAAGAAAATCTGAGATCATGTTTCATACAGTGTCCAAAAAAAAAAAAAAGATGCTCGGCACAAACTGAGGGTTCAGTGCAGATCTATCCAGCAAAGACTGGCAAGTTTCGTTCCTTCCTGACTTTGTATTCTAGCCACTGTTTTGTCTTGCAGCATGAAAAGTACACCAGCCAACTTCAGATGAGTCTGAAAGGACCAACCCCGAAAAGGGTGGAGACAGCCCTGGAACACGGCACTTACACCGAGTCCCCGCAAGCCAAGCTGGAGAAAGAGAAAAAAACAGCCACAGGTATTTCTGAGCAAACCAGTTATACGAGAGGCTTTCATGTGCCTCCAACATCTCTGATGTCATCAAAACACTGGGTCATCTTTTAAACTGGGTTCCTTAGTGTTTTTATTTTTGTTGTAAATTAAGAATGTACAAGGATTGTATGGTATTGCGTGATATACACATGGGCATGCTACATAATACCACATATATAGCATTCCCATGTGTATAACACGCACATCCATATAACGTGTGGAAATTTTGTATTTATGTAGAATGCACCCTTTGATTTAGGTTGTGTAAATTGGGGTGCTAAGTGCACTTAATGAAAATAAAACTGATATAGTTCATTCACACATATAGCATGCAGTGGGGTAGGACCCAGTGGCGCTGAAAAAAAGCCCACGCTAAGCTCTATTCTATAAACAGTGTAAAAAGTTAGGCACCATTTATAGACTAGTGTTTAGCGCCGGGATCTGCGCCTAACTTTAGGCATGAGGATTTACACCAACCAGTGGCGTAGATACGTGGGACACGGGGGCCTGGGCCCCCATAGATTTGGCCCTGGACCCCCCTGCCGACGACCCACTGTCGCCTACCTTTGCTGGTGGGGGACCCCAACCCCCGCCAGCCGAGGTCCTCTTCTTCCGGCACAAGGCTTCGTTCTGTTTCTGAGTCTGACCGTCAGACTCAGAAACAGAATGAAGCCTTGCATTGGAAGAAGAGGACCTCGACTGGTGGGGGTTCGGGTCCCCCCGCCAGCAAAGGTAGGCAACGGCAGGTTGGCGATGGGAGGGAGGGGTCGAGAGGGTTGTCGGCAGGGGGGGAGTCAAAGTTGGTGGTGGCGGCGGCAGGGGGGGGACTAAAATGTGCCCCCTTACCTCGGGCTCTGGACACCCCTCCCGCTGAAGTCTGCTAAGCCTCTGACACCAACTAAACCCTGTCTAAATTAGGCACAGGTCCCCTTGTTCTGTAACGCCCCCGATCCTCCTGTGGTCGGGCCCCCTTTTTGGAGTTTCACGTAAAATTGATGTGCAGATCCGCAGTGCCTAAAATTGTGCGCATACATTTTAATGCCAATTAGCACTGATAATTGATAGCCAATTATCAATGCTAATTGGCTTTTTTAGTTGTGCATGCAAATTGGGCGCGTTCCCAAATTTGCACATGTGATTTTTAGCGCCGTATATAGAATTTGGGGGAGCGTGTGCACGTTATGAGCTAGGTTAGTAAATTTGGGTGCTGGGAAAATCCTCGCTCAGCACTGTTTTATAATCTGGGAAAAGCACCTTTTTATAGAATAGAGCATAGCGCCTATTCCTGTGACATAAATTAAGCGCCAGCCTGCTGAAACCAGGTATAAATCCTGACGTCCAGTTCTTTAACACTGCTCATAACTTTTGGGAATGCCTGTTCCCCTCCTATGCCCCTGCAGTGGCCATGCCCCTTTTTAGGTGTGCGTGAGAGAATTTAGGCATGGTTCTTCATAGAACAACTCCAAATTGATGCCAGTAATTGATAGCAGCTAATTTAGAGTGTTAATGGCTCATTAAGTAGTTGCATGCACAACTCGGGATCGTGCCCAAATATGAGTGACCTTTTATAGAATCTGGGGGTTGAAGGGTGGGCAGACTCAGGAGCAATGTCGGGAAGTATTTTTTAACGGAGAGGGTGGTGGATACATGGAATGCGCTCCTGTGGGAGGTGGTGGAGATGAAAACAGTAATGAAATTCAAACATTCGTGGGATAAAAACAAAGGAATCCTGTATAGAAGGAATAGATCCACGGAATCTTAGCAACACTGGTAATCGGGAAGCAAAACCAGTACTGGGCAGACTTCTGCGGTCTGTGCCCTGCGAAAGGCAAGGACAAATCAAACTCGGGTATAAAGTATCGCATACCATGTACAGTGAGTTTATATTGTTGGGCAGACTGGATGGACCGTACAGGTCTTTATCTGCCATCGTTTGCTATGTTACTATGTAAATAGTATTTTCTCTTTTTGCTCGTTGGGGAAGTAGATGTTAGCAGAGAGGACCTGTAGTCATGTTTGCTGCGGGTTCGTAGGTTTGTCATGCAGATTCAGTTTGAGCATTTGCAGTTCTGCCTCAGTTGAGTGAACTTTGGTTGCTCTTAGATAAAAAGCTTTAACCTGTGCTGGAACAGAACTGAATGATCTCAGGTGTGGGCGAGGCAGTGATTCATAGTGAAACATGTAAGGTTAGCTTGAATGTGCGAGAGAGCAGCCATTTCTTTGCAGGGAAAGGAGAAACATAATCTGTTCTTTTTATAAAAGTTGATCCCACTGGATTGCAACTGGTATTAAAAAATTCAAGGGCTTCACACCTTAATAACTGTTATTGCCTCATGTACCCATTTCTTTACACTGAAGCACAATACCCTTTTTTCTTTGTTCTTGTTGTGAAATTCATGTGTTCTGGGAGATACAGCTCCTCACAGTAGCAGTGTGGTATAATTGCAGTGAATTTGTGGTGACAAACTGCATTAGATGTCTCAGATGTAACTTCTGGAGAGGGAGGGAGCAGGGGCGTAGCCAGACAGCCAATTCTGGGTGGGCCAGAGGCCAAAATGGATGGGCATGGAATTGAGCCCCTCCTGGTCCCCCTACGCTCTGCATTCTGCCTCTCTCCCTACCCTCAAACACAAAATATTAAATACCTGAGCTAGTGGGGATTCCCAAACTGCACCAGCTGAAGATTTCCTCCTCCTTCCAAACAGCAGCTGGCAGCACTTAACTTGAGCGGACGCATGGGTGACAGCTGAGCATGTGCAGAGGGGCCGGTGTGTGGTGCCAGATGCCATTTGGAAGAGTATTGGCTGCCTGAGGAGAAGGATTCCCACCAGCCACAGCAAGAGTGCCACAGTTTTGGGTGGGCCTGAGTTCAAATTGGGTGGGCTGTAGCCCACCCAGGCCCACCTGTAGCTACGCCACTGGGAGAGAGTGTGGTCTTATACTCTCTCTCAGTGTTCTGTGCTTCTTTTCCTCCTAAGCTAGTGTGCCTGCCTGAGTCAGGGCTCTTACGGTAACACCACCTGACTTCTTTTTTTATTTTCCCTCTCTCTGTGGGTCTGAATACATGACCTGTGACCCAACACGTTGGCATAGTGGTCAGAATCATAGGGGCAGGCCCCTATGTGCTCATTTTATGCTGTCAGTTGGTAGTTCTGAGATGTGTGATTATTTTTCAGATTTTCTAACATAACTGACCTGTGTGCTATTTTTATAAATAGCTTTTGTTTTTTTCATTTCTGCTTCCAGAGAGTTAGGTTTTTTGGGGTTTTTTTTTTTGTTTTTTTTTTGCTTTTGCTGGTTGTAGACTGGGAAAAGGCTTACTGGAACTTCCAGACACTTTGGATATCTGCCTCGGAGCACAGGCTGACCCAGTTTCCTTGTATAGTAATAGAAGTTTCTTCTGCTGCAGTTATGTCTTGCTAATATTTGTAGATTAATGTCTGCTCCATGCTTTTAATGGTTTGAACTTCATAATAATGCACTGTGATAAAGTTAGATACCAAGGATATGTTCCCACTGGCACAACGGAAAAAGTAAAGTTTCCCCCTCGAGCTTGGCTGTTTCAACATTCCAGCAGGTAGAAATGTGCCCCCTCCCCCCCCCCCAATAACAGTTTAGCATAATAATAAAAGGGAAGGAAATGAGTAGCCAGCTACTGTTCTTCCACTAGCTTAGGGGTGGGATCCATAATTTGGAGTTGGAAAGTTATAGGTTCAAATCCTCAATTCCTCAACTGAAAAACATCTGGAACCACTGCTTTCATAATGAGTGTGGCACTTATATACTCTTCACCCTTCCCCTTAACAAACGTATGCCCCTGGATTCTGTATAGCGCGACCTAAATTGTGCTCACAAATCTGGTCGTATTCTGGATTTTTGTGCGCAGTTTAATTACTTAAGCCAATCTGCCGATAATTGCCACTTAAGCAATTATTGATACTAATTGGTATTAATTAGACTTTACATGCAAAACTTGCTAGGCGTATTCTGTAAAGTGGTGTGCATAAATTCTAATACACGTTGCCAAAAAGGAGGCGTGGCCACGGATGGGCCATGGGCATTCTGAAAATCTACGTGCACGGTTATAGAATATGCCTGCTCCGTTCCTAACTTAGGCACTGGTATTTACACCAAGTGTTACTTGGCGTAAATGGCACACCTAGAATAAGGCGCAGGCATGGCCGCTAGGCATATTCTACAAACTACACCTAAATCTAGGCACAGTTTACAGAATACGCTTAGGCAGAAATATTTTCGGCGCAGATTTTTTTCAGGCACCATCTATAGAATCTGGTCCATGATGTCTAAAATATAGCACTATGCACGCCTCCAAAAGAGCAAGTGTGTTTGCTTTCAGATAAGTGGCCTGCACAGAGACCAACAGCTTGGTGGTTCCATGTTGCCTTTTTTTCACATTACTGCTGCCCAAAGTTGAATTTGGCATAAATGTGAATGACTGACTGTGGAACTTTATGCCAAGTATCTTGAATCATCATATTGCTCTCCTGTGTCTGTCTGTTTTTTTTAAAACTGTCCTAAGGAAATCCTTTATTTTCCCCTTTTGATCTCTTAAACTATCTCCTTGCTCAAAATGAACAGTTTGCAGGTCACCCATAATTTAAGGTTTCTTTAAATTCTTCATGCTCTATTTTTAGCTTCCCATACTGCATCTTAAACAAGTTGGTCATAGCTGGGATTGTTCTGCAGGAAGTAGCAAAAAATACATAACTGTGAGGAATAGGTACCCTGGCATCCTTACATGGCTCCCTCCCTCCCAGCCTTTTCCTTCATTCCATACATGCTGATGTCTTGACATGTGACCTCTGACTGAGCAACTGCTTTTAAGAGATAATGTTTTGCTTTGCTTCGCTTCATCACAAGTTACTTTGAATTTCTGAAACGCCTAGTTGAAAATGTGATTCAGAATTCTGCCGTGGGCTTTTAGAACTGTGCTCCTTAACCCTCTAGCAGAAACCCAAAAGGATTGGGGGTGGTCAGTGAAGAATTTGATGGGTGATCAGTTACAGCAGCTCTCAGAAGATCAGAAGCAGAAAAATAGGACTCCCGGTCTGCATGAAGATATTTCTGTACACGTATATCTGGATAGCTGAGAATCCAAGCTTTCTAGTACAGTTGAACTGGGGTAATGCAGTTTTGTCACAGTGCCTTAAAATATAATATGTGCTCCATACACAGGAATAGATTCACCCCCTGGCAGATTTGGCCTTCAGTGAAAAAATATTTTCTTCAATTTGTTTGTTTTAAAGGTAATTTAATGGCATATCCCATAGTCTTTGTACTTTTTTGAAAAAGTCAGCAGTTTATATTTACCCATTCCACTCCACTTAGCATTTTATAGACAGCTATCATATCTCCCCTCAGCCACACTGCTGGGGGTTTTCCCATTGAATCCTATACAACGGGGGCAGATAAGTATTTTAGGGCTCCTTTTACTAGGGTGCGCTGAAAAATGGGCTGTGCTAGTGTAGGTGCGCGTTTTGGGCGTGCGCGTGTAGATCCATTTTTCAGCGTGCCTGTAAAAAATGTCTTTTTATAATTTTTGCTGAAAATGGATATGCGGCAAAATAAAAATTGGCACGCGTCCATTTTGGGTCTGAGACCTTACCGCCAGCCATTGACTTAGCGGTAAGGTCTCACCCAGTAACCATGTGGTAATCGTCTACACGCGTAGAATGACGATTACCGCCCAGTTTCCACTGCTCGCAGGAAAATAAACATTATTTTCCGGCGCATGTAGTGGACGCGTGTTAAAAAAAAAAAAAAAAAAAAACTAAATTACCGCCCAGGCCATGGCGGTAGCTACAAATTGACGTGCGTTGGGCCCGTGTAGGCGCCTACGCAGTTTAGTAAGTTGATGTGGTGAAGAAAAGTGTGGGTAAGCTTTCTGGTTTCTTCTGCTTGTATTCTCGGGTCATGATGTAAGAGCAATTTACCATATATGTGGCTTGGATTATTTGCCGGGCTGATCGCTATGATAGAGTTAAACCACTTTTGACGTGTCTCCATTGACTTCTGATGGAATTCAGAGACAAATTTAAGATCCTTACGCTGATACATAAGAGTCTCTGTACATCAGCTCCTTCGTACCTTGCATCTCTTACACACCATCTTGTACCCTGAGATCCCTAGCAGATGATAGGCTTGTTGTACCTCCTCCGTCCAGAGCTAGGTGGGAGTCCACCCTGTCTTCTGCCCTTTTTTTTTTTTTCAATCCCAATTCAAAAGGACATGAAGTCAAATCAAATAATGAAAAACAAGAATAAAAAAATGACCCACTGTAATTTCAGAACTATGCAGTGTATTTTTTCTAGCGAAAAAGGTGCCGGTACTCAAATACCAGGCCACCCTTTAGGGGTGGGGTGATCACTGAGGGTCCCACCGCACAATAGCCAGGTCCCCTGCAACCAGTCACAGGATCTATGACAACACTGAATTGGTGTGTAGAGCCTGAGCTCTTTCATTAAAACTTGGGGCCCATGGGTCAATTGTAGCAGACAATGGAAAAGGTGCCGGTACTCAGTACTCCCTCAAAGAAAAAATCCATGGAACTATGTATAAACGACAACAATGTACATAAAAGGAAGGAAAAAGCCTCAAAGAGCTCCAGATCACCCGATCTATAGAGCTAAAAACGATCACAATGATCTGTTCTTCACCATTGGATTAAAAAAACCTTCCCAATGGTAAAACAATTACTGTGTGAATTAAATCAAACTGTCTATGTGCAGCTTGTCACAACCCTTCAATGTTGAATAGCATCAAACAGCGACACACATTTCTTATATTCGCTAATGTCTGAATCCAACAGGGCACAAAATTCAAAAACTTTGGATTGGGTACTTAGCTCAAAAAGCATGCAGGAGAAATGACTTCAGGAGAGATGACTTGTCAAGCTTTTTGAGCCAAGAATCCACTCTGACGGGTTCCTGCATTAAGAGTAAGAAATTTTGCTGTCTCTTCGTTGTGTGGTGAGATTGTACTTTCTCCCTGCCGATGAGTTCTTTCCTTTTTAAATATGGAGGTTTTTTTCCTTCTGGGTTTTTAATTTTTTAGTTATAAGCATCTTTGGCTTGCTTGCAAAGTAATAAACGATAAAACGATGTAGTTCACTTCCCTTTTCTGAGTGACTCGGTCTGTCCAAAAAGGGATGATGAGGCAGCTAATGTCGTTTACAGGTCAGGGCAAGCCCAAAATTCCTCCATTTAATGCTCATTTTCATCTTAGTTGTCTCTATTCTGTCTCATGTCCAACATTTTCTGCAGCTCTGCATAGCAAATAGTTGTATTTGCAGGCCTGTCCGAATAATCATTTATTTATTTGCTGCATTTGTATCCCACATTTTCCCACCTATTTACAGGCTCAATGTGGCTTACAATGTTCACCTCTGCTTCCTCTAGGGCTACGAAAGTGAGTGAGTTTGACCACGTAGTGCTTTTTGTTTTAAATGAATAGTTGTCAGAGTCTCCCAGTGGGCTTATGCGAATCTCATTGCTACAGCCTTATGGGCTCAGCAATGTCTCAGAGGAGAGGCGAATGAGGCCCACAATTAGAGAGGTATCTTGTCCATTTATGATCAGTATCTGGTGAATGGCTCAGCAGTGATTCAGTGTGCATATTTTAGAGGGTTTCGGTGCAGCAGTACTGTTACGATGTCTTATGAAGATGCTATACACACCTATAGGAAACATCAGCCTGCCTGAATTTGGGTGGCGACTAGGCTGACGTGGTGTCTAATTTGGTAACGGCTGTTGGGCCTACACCCTTCTCCAAACCTAGAAGCAGAAAAGGAAAAAGAGTAAATTAGTTATTGTGTAGAAAATTGGTAGCTTAACTGATTGCATTAGAACTTATACTATAGTGCAGTTAGTTTCTTTCACATTCTGGTGGAATTCTTTGTGTTTGATTTCTAAGTATGAAACTAAGGGGTCCTTTTACTAAGCCACAGAAGCATTTTTAGCTTGCGGTAGAAATCAGCTGGCAGTGACCGCGGAGACGCCCATTATATTCCTATGGGTCAGCCCATTTACCGCCAGCTGATTTCTACCACGAGCTAAAAATGCTACTTTGGCTTAGTAAAAGGATCCCCTAAGATAGCTGAAACTGCTGGATCGCTTGTCAGATTTTAAAAGATTTCAGAACCTTTTGAATTAGTTTTATCTACATCAGATTTAACAGAACAAAAACAAGGGCTCCTTTTTACAGTGCTGCACTAGTGATTCCGGCATGGCAAATGGGACGAAGCCCATAGCAATTCCGGTGCAGAATTAAATTCCTAGCACAGCTTTGTAAAAGGAACCCTTGGGTTCAAAGTTATTATCCTTTTTAATGATACTTCATTTCTGAATGATTGTACATTGATGTATGGGTATACATGCTGTGTTCTGTATGGTTATGTATATTGCTTTTCTTTTTATGTTCATTGTTTGAAACCGTGTATGTGCCTTTTCCCTTGAAATAGGAGTTTTATAATGCTTTTCCAACGTTGGCTTTAAAAATAAAGGATAAAGATGTTCTAAGTACATGACCTACACAGGTCCCTTTTTAAACAGAAAATATTTAACTAGTGTAGAGACTAATTCTTTAATAGGTGGCTTCTGTTGGGAGGAGGCTAAGAGGGGCATAATCGAATGGGGACGGCCATCTCTAAGGGCGCCCATCTGTGAGGACGTCCCTGCGAAGGGACGGGGCATCCTGTATTATGGAAACAAGATGGGCGGCCATCTTTTGTTTTGATAGTACGGTCGGGGACGCCTAAATCTCAACATTTAGGTCTACCTTAGAGATGGGCGACCTCGGTTTTCGCCGATAATGGAAACAGAGGACACCTATCTCAAAAACGACCAAATTAAAGCCCTTTGGTCGTGGGAGGAGCCAGCATTCGTAGTGCACTGGTCTTCCTCATATGCCAGGACACCAACTGGGCACCCTAGGGGGCACTGCAGTGGACTTCACAAATTGCTCCCAGGTGCATAGCTCCCTTACCTTGGATGCTGAGCTCCCCACAACTGTACACCACTACCATAGCCCTTAGGGATGAAGGAGGGGGGGGGCACCTACATGTGGGTACAGTGGGTTTTGGAGGGCTCCCATTTACCACCACAAGTGTAACAGGTAGGGGGGGTGTAATGGGCCTCGGTCCGCCTGCCTGAAGTGCACTGCACCCACTAAAAACTGCTCTAGGGACCTGCATACTGCTGTGATGGAGCTTGGTATGACATTTGAGGCTGGCATAGAGGCTGGAAAAAATGTTTTTTAATTTTTTTTAGGGTGGAAGGAGGTTAGTGACCTCTGGGGGAGTAAAGGGAGGGCATCTGGTCAGTTAGGGCACCTTTTCGAGGCTTGGTCATAAAAAAAGGGACCAATTTAAGTAGGCCAAATGCTCGTCAAGGACGCCCTTCTTTTTTCCATTATCGGCTGAGGACGGCCATCTCTTAACCATGCCCCCGTCCCTCCTTCGCTACGCTGCCAGCACGCCCCCGTGAACTTTGGTCGGCCCCGCGACGGAAAGCAGTTGAGGACGCCCAAAATCGGTTTTAGATTATGCTGATTTGGGCGACCCTGAGAGAAGGACGCCCATCTCCCGATTTGTGTCTAAAGATGGACGCCTTTCTCTTTCGAAAATGCCCCTGCAAGTAGACATCCATATCTCTCTATATAAAAGGCACCACCAACGTTCTATGAAGCCTCCAGCCGGAAGTGTGAAGGGGGAGAGATATCCGGTTTCCCCATGAGTGTCTGCCCCGCCCTCGCTCTCTCTGTAACACAAACAGTGAAGGAAAACACAGCAAAGCACGAAATCAAATCGCTCTCTCTGTAACAGTGAAGGACTCAGAGGGGGGAGGGGAGAGAGGGCAGAAGCCCTCACTATCTCTGTAACACAAACACAGCACAGCAGGAAACTTAACACTGAAGGACTCGACTCCAAGGGGGGAGGGGACAGAGAGCAGAGGGGACAGACAGCACAGGGGAAGGGGCAGAGGGCAGGGACACACACACTCCCACATGCACACAGAAGAAAACCTTGCTAGCCCCCGTTTCATTTGCATCAGAAACGGGGCTTTTTTACTAGTGTCTTTATAAAATTGCCCCATAAAAGCTGTAGAGATCACAACTAGAATGAAACCACATATGTTGTCATCAGCTTGGGAGCTGGTGTAAATTTGTTCAAATACATGTCATTTATAAAGACTTTATGTAAATTATGACTCTACCCCAAACATGTCTACACCCGAGTTATGTACAAGAATGCATGGGTGGCTTTATAAGTGACACTTTAAATGAGTATATTGGCATATGTGCAGAAAAATTAGCCCTATATATGGCTTGCAGAGTAGCGCGCATAATTTGTGCGCGTGGCCAATTTACGTGTGCTACTAGATTAAGAAGCCGATAACGACCAATTATCAACACTGGGTATAATTGGAATTTACGTGCACTTGTTTTTAGGCATATTCTAAAAGGCGGCACAAATGAATTCCCACGCATGCAGCCAAAGGGGGGATACGGTCATGGGAGGACTGCGGGTATGTCGTGGCCATTAATCACATCTACATGCATGATTATAGAAATCGGGGGAGCATGCCTAGATTTAGGCGCAGACACTTAGCTCTTCACTGGCTTAAATGGCTAGACGCGACTTATAGAATATCGCTAAGCATGTGAATTGGAGCACCGGCACTGAATATTGGGCGGTGGGGGGGGGGGGGGGGGGGGGGGGGATTCAGGCCATCGGCTCTTAATGTGGGCCCCAGCTGAATGTTAGCTAGGACTTGCGAAAATGGAATATCGTCTCCCAACCCCACTCCCCACCCTATAATAAGGTTTGGGCCCCACCTTGGCCCCTCCCATGTCTCAGTAGACCCCCTCCTCCCGACCCTGCCTTACACTCCCTGGTTGTCCATTGGGCAATCTGGGCAGGAGTGAACCCCACTCACTCCTGCCCCTGGTAGCTGCAGCAAAAGAATGGCAGTTGTGATCTCTTGTGGTGTTCGGTTCTGGTTTTGGCTAGGGGTCTGTTGTCTGCATGAAATGGGTGCTTTTTTGGACTTTTCACATAGCCCCCCTGCTGTAAAATAACCTAAACAAGCTTGTGTAAAGGCCGACCGTTTTGGCTTAAACCAAAACTCTTGCCCCCCCCCCCCCCCCCCCCCGAAACCATCAGTAGGCCCTTAACCAAGCCCTGGTGGTCTAGTGGCCTATTTTGGGAGCAGGAAAGAAGCTTGGTGCTGCTTTAAAACGGCTGCCGAGACTGTCATGGGAGGACCCAGCAGCCATATTGAGATTGGCACTGGCATGAGCAAGAGAAGTCTCCGGTATGGCTACTGGGACCTCCCATGGCAGTCTCGGTGGCCATTTTAAACTAATAGTGTTACCAGGGCTTGTTAAGGTAGGTCTGGGGAGGGCCCACTGATGCTGGAGGGGCCCAAGGGGAATTTGTAGCAGCCCTCAGGTACCTGTCTTTTGCCTGGGGGGGAGGGGCTAACATGACATTTTTTGGTTTTGGCCAGAATGAAAACCACTGGTTTCAGTTGTCCTCTTAAGTGTTCACTTGTGGCACTTGGCAGACAGAAATGTTTGCTGCTACTACTACTGTTTAGCATTTACTACTATTTAGCATTTCTATAGCGCTACAAGGCGTACGCAGCGCTGCACAAACATAGAAGAAAGACAGTCCCTGCTCAAAGAGCTTACTTTATTTTTTGTCTATTAGATTGTAAGCAAATCAAATCAATTAATGTGAACGGGAAGGAAGAGAGGAGGGTAGGTGGAGGCGAGTGGTTACAAGTGGTTACGAGTCAAAAGCAATGTTAAAGAGGTGGGTTTTCAGTCTAGATTTAAAGGTGGCCAAGGATGAGGCAAGACGTAGGGGCTCAGGAAGTTTATTCCAGGCGTAGGGTGCAGCGAGACAGAAGGCGCGAAGTCTGGAGTTGGCAGTAGTGGAGAAGGGAGCAGATAAGAAGGATTTATCCATGGAGCGGAGTGCACGGGAAGGGGTGTAGGGAAGGACGAGTGTGGAGAGATACTGGGGAGCAGCAGAGTGAGTACATTTATAGGTTAGTAGAAGAAGTTTGAACAGGATACGAAAACGTGTCCTGTTGCTGATTGGCTTTAATGCCAGCAGATCATAATATTAATTTCTTAGTGGAAATAGTATACTCACAGTGGAGTGGAGGAGTAGCTTAGTGCAGTGGACTTTGATCCTGGGGAACTGAGTTCAATTCCCACTGCAGCTCCTTGTAACTCTGGGCAAGTCACTTAACCCTCCATTGCCCCTGGTACAAAATAAGTACCTGAATGATAAGTAGTAGTAGTAGTAATAATATATGTAAACCGTTTGAATGTAGTTGCAAAAACCTCAGAAAGGTGGTTTATCCAGTCCCATTTCCCTTTCCCCTTTCCCTAATGGTAGCTCCTATAGCGAGTGCTGTGTAGCAGCAAGCATCAGGTCCCTGGCTTAATCTCTGCTGCCCAGGTCTGCTCCGTATGCTGCAAAGGCAGTGCTTATACCCTTGGGGAGGGAAGGGGAGGCAGAGGGAGTTGTGCTGGTTGCTTAAGAGTGATACCTAGTGGCTGGATTCAGGACTCATGACTACAGGGCTCCAGAAGGAGCCAGAGGGCTATCAGTGCAAACACCAGGCTAGGTGTGGTTGGTGGATATAAAATCTGCAGGTAGCAGCTCTGGTTCTGAGCGAGCTAGAAGTGTAAAGGAGAGGGATGAAACACACGTCTTGCTCCACAGAAATTTTTTTTTTTACAAGAAATCCGGAAGATGAGTTGCAGGCAAGAATCACGTGCCAGCTCCACAGTTGTTTACAGTTCATTAAAAGGGAGGGGAAGGGGTTGGGGAGGCTGCCTTTTGTTCTGTAGGAAAAGGCAGAAACTCTGCATCTCATTAAATCCTGCTCTGTTCCGATTTTGTTTCCATAGTCTAAAAGGACCTCTTCTGTATTTTATTCTTGTTTTAATGTCACTGGGGTTTTTGTGCACCTCAGCAGCCGACCAGAAAGGGGAACAATTAGGTTATATTGTGCCATGACTTAGCCACAGGCCTTGCACTGTTTATTTAACAATCACAGGTTGTCTTTTATTTTTTTTTCTTCAAAGACCTTTAAGCCAAATGACTAACTGTGGTTATAGCAAAGGAGCGGGACAAACTTAGCAATGAAATCATTTGTTTGCATTTCTTTCTGCAGACACGTTTACTGTGTTCAAATGCTTTGCCAGTATTTTGGGATCCTTTTAATTTATCTACTATATATATTGACCAAATGTTGAATAAAGAATTAATGTACAAGGCTTGTTGTGGAGAATACTCTGATTTTGTGTTCTGGAATTTTATTTTATTTTATTAGATGTATCTTGTTATTGTGATGAGTGTGGAAATCTGTTCTGTCAACAGTCGATGTTCCTTTCTTCCTTTAATATTTAATTTTGGAATTGTACACTGCTTTGGTATGTGTATCATTTTAAGCAGTACGTGAAAAAATGAATAATATTCAAGGCCAACCCCCCCCCCCCCCAAAACCTCATAGAAACCAGAATTACTTTCACTCATGAGTATTAAGGGTTTAAAGTTATTTTGGGAGTTGTAATCTGCCTTGTCTGTTTAGGCAACAAGCCAGTACATTGCATACTATATTCAATTAACCATGCTGGATTTCAGGTAACTGGGACACTGCACCACCCTGGCACATGATGAGTTTCTGGTGAACCACTCAGCAGTGCACTCACGGCAGCGATTCTTAAAATGAGGCGGCGGTGGTGGTGGAGTTCTAGATGTGATCTCGAGCTGAACTTACTTCTGGCAACAGTGTAATGAGGGCACCCCCCCCTTTGTGGTTTTCTTGGCATGATTAAGGAGGGGCTTGCAATTGCCACCTTCCAGTTGCCGCCTTCCAAAGCATGGAGGGTTAATTGATTTGCCCAAGGCCACAAGGAGCTATTGTAGGATTTAAACCTGGGCCATCTGATACCCAGCCCATCTCTCTGATGGAAGGTTACAAAATTTTTTATTTAGTACGCTTGCAGGCTTATTTTCGAAAGAGAAGGGCGGCCATCTTTTGACACACATTGCAAGATGGGCATCCTCACAGGGTCGTCCAAATCGGCATAATCGAAAGCCGATTTTGGGCGTCCTCAACTGCTTTTTGTCGCGGGGATGACCAAAGTTCACGGGGGTGTGTTGGAAGCATAGCAAAGGCGGGACTAGGGCGTGTTTAACACATGGGTGTCCTCGGCCGATAATGGAAAAAAGAAGGGCATCTCTGACGAACACTTGGACGACTTTACTTGGTCCTTTTTTTTTATGACCAAGCCAAAAAATGTGCCCTAAATGACCAGATGACCACCAGAGGGAATCGGGGATGACCTCCCCTTACTCCCCCTCTCACCCTCCAAAAATATATCTTTAAAAATATTTTGTGCCAGCCTTAGATGTCATACTCAGGTCCATGACAGCAGTATGCAGGTCCCCGGAGCAGTTTTAGTGGGTACTGCAGTGCATGTCAGGCAGGCAGACCCAGGCCCATCCCCCCCCTACCTGTTAAACTTGTGGTGGTAAATGTGAGCCCTCCAAAACCCACCACAAACCCACTGTACCCACATCTAGGTGCCCCCCTTCATCCCTAAGGGCTATGGTAGTGGTGTACAGTTATGGGGAGTGGGTTTTGGGGGGGGCTCAGCACACAAGGTAAGGGAGCGATGCACCTGGGAGCTTTTTCTGAAGTCCACTGCAGTGCCCCCTAGGGTGCCCGGTTGGTGTCCTGGCATGTGAGGGGGACCAGTGCACTACGAATGCTGGCTCCTCCCATGACCAAAGGGCTTGCATTTGGTCGTTTCTGAGATGGTCGTCCTCGGTTTCCATTATCGCCGAAAATCGGGGGCAACCATCTCTAAGGTCGACCTAAATGTTGAGATTTGGGCATCCCCGACTGTATTATCGAAATGAAAGATGGCCACCCATCTTGTTTCGATAATACGGGTTTCCCCGCCCCTCCGTGGGGATGTCCTCAGGAAAACTTGGGCGCCCCGTTCGATTATGCCCCTCTTGGTGTTAACGTGTGTTTTTTTAAAGTGTGTAAAAGAGTCTGCACTAGAACAGGATGTTTGCTCACATTTTTATTACATTGGGATCATAAGCGTTTGGATGAATGGTGGTGACTTTTTTTTTTTTTTGCTTTTATGAAATATACATTTCCCATAAAGATAAAAGTAAAATAGGCTGTAACAGATATTAACTAAAAATTTTACTATAAGGAAACAAATATTAACCACTAGCCCACATTTAGGGAGTTGATGAGTCAACTTTTAAACAGGTAGTAGTAATACAAGGAAAAACAAGACAGAATATGTGGTGTCTTTCTATCAATCTGGTGTGGCTGAGGTTGGAGTTTTTTAAAATAATTTCCTCTTATGTACTCTCCATTGCCTTCAGTTGTGTTGTTTCTTCTCTGCATAAAGGAATTGGAACTGAGGCAGAGTACAGACGGTGTCTAACCGTGGGAAGATTAAGTGACGTGTATGATTTATATTGAATGACTAGTAGAAATGGGATTCAACCCTGGAATTTGGGAAAACAGTGCTGTGTCAGCTGGCCTACTGCAACCTATTCTTATAGAATTGTTTTTGATATAGGTTCTTGTTCCCTTGTTCCTGACATGGGTTTGATTTTGTAACTATAAAAACAGACTTAAAATAATACATGCAAAGGCAATGCCTCAAACAGTGCACAGAACCAGCCCCAGTAATGCACAAATTGCAAATGTACAGGTTTACACCTGCTCTGGAGCTGGTGTGTGTTTGTGTATTCACTTATAAAATGTGTGGGTAGACTGTAATTTCAGTTCTACTATGCCCTAAGAATGGCTGCAATTTTTTTTATTGCACATAACACCACAGAACAGTGTTATACAAGGCCTTTTCCATTTTACATACCACACTCCTTTGTAAAATTGCTCCCCATAGGACAGCACTTGCTATTTGGTTCCTTATCGTGGCGTAGTGGAAATCCTGTTTTGTAGACGTGAAATACTAGTTTTTGAAAGAATGGTGCTTGGTGGTATGTTTAGAATTTATTGTTGTGTGGCCACATGGGGGGGGGGGGGGGGGCAATTATTTAAAGGTCGCTTAAGTTAGGCGCTGGGATGCTGTCTAGCAAGCATGAATTCTATAATGGCGATCACACTTGTAATTGCTAGTATAGAATATTAGACTAAGTCCGCAGTTGGCGACTAGCTTTAGATGCGAGCACTTGCTAGCTCAGTGGCTAGTGTAAAAAAAGGTAACATCCATGTCGTAGTCTGATATCAGTTGACAAATTATTGTTAGATGTACTTTTAAGCAGATCAGGCATGATATCTACCGTGCGACTCTGGAATGCGTTGCCTTTTGAGCTCCCAAGCATCAATTCTCTGTTACAGTTTAGGAAACTGTTGAAAGCACACCTGTTTAATTTGACTTTCTTTACTTAGGCACGACATTTTGGTTAGATGTACTATGTTTGCCAAGCAAGACACTGGTGTGTATTATGATGTGTTCTATTGAGTATTATTTGCTGTTTTTGACTGTTTAATGCATTATGTATGTTCTGTTTTGTATACTGCCTAGAACTGTGGATAGCGCAGTTAATAAATATTTTAAATAAATAAATTCTCACGGCTATTCCAAATATTTAGTAACACATGCGCCTACGCCCTTGACCTGCCCGTGTACCTCTCGCGTCCATACCCTCTAGTAGTTGCACGCTAAAGGAATTACGTGCTGAGGTTATAGAATACTGACAGTATACTAATTTATTTATTAGGATTTATTTACCATTATTTTGAAAGAATTCACTCAAGGTGGTGTACAGTAAGCATAAATAAATGTGAATAACTGCAAAAAAAAATAGGGGTTGTTTGGATTACTGTGCGTTGAAGTTTAGAGTCTTGAGCACGGGACATTGTATGCTGAACCACGGATTGAGAAACTTAAAGATAAGTGGGACGTTCTTGAATTTTTCTGTGCACAGTGTTTTGCTGGGAGCGTTTTTGGTTTTGCACTGACGGACATTGTGGCTGGTTCTAGAAGAGTATTTTTGGCTTCTTTTGGGTGCATTTTTTTTTTATTATTATTTTTATTTTTTTTGGCAGAGCTTTTTTCTCTGTTTAGAGGTGGTTTTTTTTTTTTTTTTCATGCCCCTTTTCAGACCAGTGATAGAATTAGACTCCTAATAGGAGGCGTTTTGTTTTGCCTTTTGACACCCCTGGAGATTTGAGGCCGTTTTTGTTAAGTAAAACCTGTGTATATGCCAGCTTCAGTTTCCCTTGGTGTGTACACACTTTTTTTGTTTTTAGTATTCTATAATTTGCATGTGCAATTTTGCATGCCAGGCTCGAAAATGGGCACACAAAATTCTAGAATTAGGGGGAATAATGCACATTAAGAACTTACTTTTTAGTATGTATTGGAATCTAGACTGAGTGCTTGAATTGCAGTTTATCATCAGAGTATTGCTAAGCAATTTGATAGTTTCTGATTTCTTATACTCTGTACAGTTTTGTGAATTTTTGAGTAAAGTAGAATTGCCATATCTTTGCAGTACTTTAAATAATGTGAGTCCAGGGCTGCCGAACAACAGAGCCGGGGCAGGGCTGCTGCCCCCCACCCCCCAAACTCAGGCTGCCGCCACCACCCCTTACCTTCCTGCATCTGCTCCTCCTTTTAGTGTGTCGCTCTCCTGCTCCTGTGTTCCGGGACATGAGTTATCGTGTTAGATTGTAAGCTCCTATGAGCAGGGACTGTCCTTCTTTGTTAAACTGTACAGTGCTGCGTAACCCTAGTAGCGCTCTAGAAATGTTAAGTAGTAGTAGTAGTAGTACTCAACTAGCTGAAAATTGAAAAGATTTATGACAAGAAGGAATAGTTGGGCTTAACTGGTTTTCATTCAGAGCCTCATTTGGCCCTGACCTTTGGCGTTCCTTCGTATTTCCTCTGGTGCTGATAGGGCAGTGCTAAAGGGAATTAATTGCAAAGCGGATATTTAAGATGGAGAGCAAAGGTGGGTTGTCACTGTGATTGCGAGTTGCTTGAACCTTTGCTGACCCTTTGCTTATAATGTGATAGCTGAAACATGATACTTTTGACAAGACTAGCTGAATAATAATTTTGGAGTACCCAGATGCATGGCATCAATTTGTTAAAAGGCTGCGATCTACCCCTTTAAATTGTTTGTTTAGGCTATTGTAGTAGCTAAAACCTAATCATTAGCGTGTCAAGAGAAAACTTGCAAAGCTGAGCTTAAGGTAAAAAAAAAATCATATAATATATTGGATGTACTGATCCCTGAATAAGATTTCCATGTTGTAAACCTCCCCTTTCCCCTACTATTAGTTCTGAGTAAGTGCTGCCCTCAGAATAAAAGAAAGTTTTTAATGTGAGAGAGAGCCAACAAAGAATCTGCAGGTCTAACAAGATGGTCCAAAGTGTTTTTTATTTTTTCCCCCCACTTAGAGACTACTGTGTACCGCACCCCCCTTTATGGACAGCCTTCCTGGTGGGGGGAGGATGATGAGAAAAACAAGCTGGATAGACATGAAGACAGAAGGCAAGAAGAACATTACCCAGGTGACAGTTTTTGGATACTTGCATAATTTCTTGTTGTTAACCGGCTGGGGTGTGAGTGGTTAGAGATGAACAGGCATATTTTCAAAGCACTTAGCCTTCCAAACTTCCATAGGTTTCTATGGAACTTTGGAAGGCTAAGTGCTTTGAAAATATGCCGTGGCCTAGAAATTCAAATGACAGTAATGACGACATCCAAGCTGCAGTTTCATGAGATTTTGGACTTGCCTGTGCTTTTTTTTTCTTCTTCTTTCTTTCTGTATTATTAGATGCTATTTGTGGTAGGTACTGCAGGGGCACCTTTATTCACTTGACATTCATCTATAATTTTTCACTTATGCATTGCGGATGCTTGTGTGCACATTTCCTGGTATTTATTGCACTTGTATCCAGTGCTTTTTTTTGTAGAAAAAAAGGTGCCGGTACTCATTATGGGCGGGGTCACCACATATGGCTCCACCCCTATGATAGCCACACCCACATTAACCACACCCCCTATACCAGCCATGGCGCATATAAACAGACATCATTGAAAATATTACAGTACTATAGGAGAAAAAAATAACGTGATTTTTTTCATTATAAATAATCTCTGTAAGCTCTTACAGCTCCAGTATACCCAGTGCAAAATAAGACAGCCAATGTAAATTCTCAAATTGGACATATTACAAACACTAAAATGAAAATAAAATGATTTTTTTTCTACTTTTGTTGTCTGGTGACTGTTTTTCTTTCCATATTGGTCCCAGTCTGTGATTCTCCTTTCCTTTGTTTTCGCTTAACTCTTCTGTGCCATTTGTCATTTTTGTCTCCTTTTTCTTTGCTTTCTTCAATATTTTTCAGGCTCTCTCTCTCTGTCCAGATTTAATTCATTCTTACTATCCATTCTTTAATTTCCTTCATCTACCTGTGGCTTTTCATCTTTTCCTCACCCTTGTTCTCCCCATGCCCCTTCCTCTTATTCTCCAGTCTTTCTCTATTCCCCTTTTCCATCTAGCAGCTCTGCTTTCTCTCCCCATCCTTCCATCTGTTTTCCCTCTCTCTTTCCCCATCCTTCCATCTGTTTTTCCCTCTCTCCCCAATCCTTCCATCTGTTTTTCCCTCTCTCTCCCCATCCTTCCATCTGTTTTCCCCTCTCTCTCCCCCAATCCTTCTCTCTGTTGTTTTCCCTCTTTCTTTCTCTCTCTCCCCAATCCTTCCCTCTGTTGTTTTCCCTCTTTCTCTCTCTCCCCAATCTTTCCCTCTTTCTCTCTCTCCCCAATCCCTCCCTCTCTGGTTTTCCCTCTTTCTCTCTCTCCCCAATCCTTCCCTCTGTTGTTTTCCCTCTTTCTCTCTCTCCCCAATCTTTCCCTCTTTCTCTCTCTCCCCAATCCCTCCCTCTCTGGTTTTCCCTCTTTCTCTCTCTCCCCAATCCTTCCCTCTGTTGGTTTCCCTCTTTCTCTCTCTCCCCAATCCTTCCCTCTGTTGGTTTCCCTCTCCCTGCCAAGTTTCCCGCGAACGACGCGAAGTCGCGACGCACGCGGCACCAGCCCCTATTTCCGGCCGCTGCTGCTTCTCCTGTTGAGCAGCAGCGGCCGCTACACAAAGAAAAAGAAGATTTAAAAAAAAAAAAAAAAAAAGAAACCTGGCTGAAACGCGGCACCCCGGCACTGTAGACAGCCATTAGGCATTGGCTGTTGCCCCGCAGCCGCTCCTCCTCTTGCCTCTACGTCACTGCCCCTGCAGGAAGACCCCGGAGGAGCGTAGTGACGTAGAGGCAAGAGGAGGAGCGGCTGCGGGGCAACAGCCAATGCCTAATGGCTGTCTACAGTGCCGGGGTGCCGCGTTTCAGCCAGGTTTGAAGTTTTTAAAAAATCTTTTTCTTTGTGTAGCGGCCGCTGCTGCTCAACAGGAGAAGCAGCAGCGGCCGGAAATGGGGGCTGGCGCTGCGTGCGGGACATGGACTCACGGGGCGGGGGGAGCAAAAAAAAAAGGTGCCGGTACGCCGTACCGTTGCGTACCGGCACAAAAAAAGCACTGCTTGTATCCCACATTTTCCCACCTATTTGCAGGCTCAAATGTAATAAAAGATTAAATATATGTCTTTATACAAAGAAACAGTGAAGAATATCTGGGGTAACTAGTACTCTTCTGTTTTCACAAGACAAATATTTGCTTTACAAGTAGAACCCCTTGGTTAATTTTTTTTATTTTTTTTTCAAATGTTCTTCAGTCTCATCAAACTCTTATTCTTAATAAATATATTAGTAAATACTACAGTGCTCAGTTGTGCATATTAACAATCACTCCGCATGATTGACTATAATATGTAATCACTCATACATCACTGCACTGTGTCCCTACCTGCCTCCAAGATCAAAGAAAAAAACTTTTTGTCGCAAATATGGCAATCAGTACTTTAAAAATCAATAACTGAGGGAGGAAGTGACGTCACTGATGTTGATGGCTGCCTAGCGTTCTAGCTCCCGTTCCTCGATAACTACAAAAGCAATAAAAAGCTATCACCAACCTTTTTGGTACTGCCTGCAGTGTTCCTAGTTGCTCCCCATTGAAAGCAGGATGAGTAAAGCGTCTTCGGCGCGAGCTAAAGAGCAGGAGAAGTCAGCAGGCGGCGGATCGTCTAAAACCGCGAAGCGCCACGAGGTAATGGCGCCGGTCTCTCCCTCTGACTCTGACTCAGCGCTGTCTTTAGCGGAATCGCGGAAACCACATACTAAAAAAGGAATCTCAGGCGAACTTCGCCAGATACTGTCTGGTATACAAGCAGATATAAACAAGTCGAGGGATGAGATTCTGGATAGAATGGAGACGCTGAGCTCTGATCTCCGCGAGCTGGGGAACAGAGTTGAAGAGGTAGAGACTAAGCTGGAAGAGCATTCTGAGTCCATACATTCACACGAGACCCATCTCCAAGCCTTAGATCAAAAGCACATAGATCTAACCTATAAGCTTGACGATCTTGAAAACAGGGGAAGGAGAAACAACCTCAGATTTCGGGGAGTTCCTGAGGGCGGAGAGACAGAGGATGTTATACAGATTGTACAGACAATGTGCGCCAGCTTGGGGGCCGAGGCTGCAGGGATCAAGATTGAGATCGATAGAGCACATAGATCCTTGGGTCAGCGGCAGGAAAACAGAGCACGGGATATTATCACCCGGTTCCACTGGTATGAAATAAAGGAACAACTGCTCAACTGTGCCAGGAAAATGCCCAACCTGGAATATGGTGGGTCTAAAATATCTGTGTATCAAGACTTATCACAGTTCACCCTGCAACAAAGACGTCTTATGAAACCAGTTCTGGACATTCTAGCCAAAGAGCAGATAACATACAGATGGGGCTTTCCTTTCTCCTTGAATTACACGCTACAGGGTGTCAAATTGAGAGTTACATCGATGACAGAAGCTTGGAAATCACTGCATGGGGCAGGCCTGGTGCAGACGAACAAACCACCAGGCGCCCTAGCGCCAGCCACGAAAACCAAGCTCCAAAAGTGGCAAAGGATCCCTGCCACACCTAAAAGGAATATTCCAAAAAGAAAAGTGGCTGTGGAAGAAACCTGAACTGAAGCGGTAACCTGGTGGAATCACTCTATCAAAGGACTTATCCAAAAATTGGCCAGAGGAACACTGGCTGATACTGATCTCCTGGTTGGTAATGATGCAGAGAGTAATTAACGTTACCCTCTGTCTCAAGTTTGAATATGTTTTATTCTTTGTTTATTATTGCCATCTCTTGCATAAGTGAACTTTAACTCTTTAATTAATAGATGAAATGGCAATCAAGGCTGTGGGACACTCTGTGTATGATGCTATATAGCTATAAGAGATTGAGAAGAGGGAAAGTTTAAGGTGATGGATGGCGGGCAGGGACCAAATATGTGGATGGGTGGCTATGGCTGCCCAATCTGGGTTCTTGACCCTGGTGATGACATAGGGAACTTCGGGGAGGGGCGGGGGGGCTGGGTCGCCTGGACGCTGGTGTGTCACTTCCTCATCTCCCACTATTGGGACTTGAGCCCTCTAGTTGGTGTCAGACAGGGGGGGATGAGGTGGGTAAGGGAAGGGGGGGGGGTTATCGCTGGGGGGAGGGAGGACTGGGGAGGGTTGGGGGCACAACTGGCACTGGATAGCACAAAGACATGAAGTGGATGGATCCCACCTAGTGGGAAACACAGCTGATGTAACATCCCAGGAATGAGTACAGACTTAAAAATTTTATCATATAATGTTAAGGGGCTGAACATGCCTCAGAAAAGGCAGAAATTTTTCAAAGAGCTGCAGCTGCTGAAGCCGCACATTGTATTATTGCAGGAGACTCATTTCCGCAGGGCACATGAGCGATTGTTAGCCCACCCAGAATACCCAAGCGCCTTCTTCGCTTCCTCTGCCGACGACTCTAGAAAACGTGGGGTGGCAGTTTTGTTCCATAAATCAATATCGGCCCAAATAATGAGAATTAGGCGAGACCCGGGAGGTCGTTTTTTGCTCTTGCAAATTGTTCTGGATCAGGTAGACCTCACGCTTGCATCGATATACGCCCCAAATGAGCATCAGGGGACCTTCTACACTAAAGTGAAAAACATACTAGCTACATTTACCCGGGGCTCTTTGATTATGGGGGGTGACTTAACGAAGTTATGGATTCTGTGTTGGACAGATCCGGGAGACCTCAGCACCTGATATCTAGGGACTCACTGGCGCTGGGCTCTATGGTTCACACATTAGGGACCCTGGATGTTTGGAGACTAAGTCATATGACAACTAGGGACTACACTTTTTTCTCTCCTGTACATAAGTCATACTCCCGGATCGATTACCTCTTCCTTGACGTCACATTAGCAGAGAGGGGCCCGAAAGCAGAAATTGGCAGCATAACAATCTCAGACCATGCCCCAGTTTGGGTAACCCTGCCGACCATCAGAGCAGAGGTCAAAGACCAAAGATGGACACAACACAGATCTATTACTGGAGGGGGAGGTGGTGGAGGGTTATAGGAAGGTCCTGAAAGAGTACTTGGAGCTAAACATGGAATCGGGTCCTCCCCTCAGTGTGGTGTGGGATGCTATGAAGGCAGTCTCAAGAGGCTACTTTATACAGATAGCTAGTAGGCGAGCGAGGGTTCGTAGGGCCCAGCTGGCGCAGTGCCTGGAAAGGATTAGGATCCTGGAGGCACAGCACAAACTAAGTGGCTCCCCTGCTGTTTTGGAGGAGCTGCGTGGACAGAGGCTCCAGCTGGACTCTATCTACTCCGAACAGCTAAGTTGGCTACAATCCAGAAATAAAGTTCGATCATACGAGTTTACTAATAAGGCAGGCCGCCTCCTGGCTATAAAGCTGCGCAGGCAAAGAGTGGACCGAACGGTCACCCACATTAGGGACTCGAAAGGCGAGTTGCTGAATACATCTGAGGCCATACGGAGGCGCTTTAGCGAATTTTATCAGGAACTATATGACCAGGAGACGAACCCACCTGAAGATACTATCTTGGATTACCTGGTGGAGAGTGAATTGGCCTCCATAACCAGTCAGCAAAGGGCAGCCCTAGATGCGCCGGTCACTCCGGTTGAGGTACAAAAAGCCATCCAACACCTACCCTCATGTAAATCACCAGGGTTAGACGGTTTCCCTAACGAATTCTATAAGAAATATACCACCGAATTAGCCCCACTCTTAGCCGACTTATTTAACTTAATTGGGAAAGGGGAGTCTTTGCCCACTTCCATGTTGGAAGCGTGGATTGCGGTACTGCCCAAGCCAAATAAAGATCACAAGGAATGCGGGTCCTTTCGCCCTATATCCGTCTTAAACGCTGATGTCAAAATCCTAGCTAAAGTCCTGGCTAATCGATTGGCACCCTTGCTCCCAGGTATTATCCACCCTGATCAGGTGGGATTTGTCCCCTATAGAAAAGCTACTGATAATACTAGGCGAGTGGTCGATTTAATGTACCTGGCTAGGAGAATGAGGAGGCCTCTTTGCCTTCTTAGCTTGGACGCTGAAAAGGCCTTCGATCGAGTGCATTGGCCATTCATGTACAAGGTGATGGAGACCTTTGGGATAGGACCGCAGTTCCGTGAATGGATCCAGGCATTCTACAGCTCCCCTAAAGCCTGTATTCGTGTAAACGGGGGTAACTCAGGGATGATACCTTTACATAGAGGCACTAGACAGGGCTGCCCTTTGTCCCCTCTATTATTTGCGATGGTAATGGAGCCATTTGCAACCAGGCTTAGAGCCAATCCAAATATATCAGGACTCTCCATGGGTGGGAGAACACATAAACTAGCCCTCTTCGCAGACGATGTCTTGTTATTTGTCACTCACCCCCTGACCACTTTCCCTGGGCTTCTGCGGGAGATAGAGGCATACTCGACTGTGTCGGGATTTAAAGTTAATATGTCCAAATCTGAAGTTTTGAACGTAACCCTTCCGACGGAGCTCATGGAGTCATTGAGGACTTCCTATGCCTTCAGATGGGCGGACAAGAGCATTCGCTATCTGGGGGTTAATCTGACAGCAGACCTCTCGGATCTTTTTTCGGTTAATTATAAAGGGTTGGCAGAGGCACTTATTGAGGACTTGGGTAAATGGGGGGATATTGCTCTCTCATGGTTTGGCCGAATAGCAGCAGTAAAGATGAATGTCCTGCCGCGCCTGCTTTATCTATTTCAGGCTCTCCCAATCAAAATGCCACGTAAATTTTTATCAATGCTACAGGACCGTATTATGCGCTTTATCTGGGCGGGAAAGCGTCCGCGCTTGGCACGCACGGTCCTGTATCAGGATAGGGCGAGAGGAGGGCTGGGAGTACCTAACTTGGCTTGGTATTATAGAGCAGTCCAGGCACGCGCGGCAGTGGAATGGTTTCAGGACTATCCCGATAGGCAGTGGGTGCAGCTTGAACAATACACTTTGGGTGAAAGGTCATTAGGGGCTCTCATGTGGATCCCGGGCTCTTTTAGATCCCTGGAGGCAGGACTCTGTCCTTCAGTATATGTCACCCTTTCAAACTGGGATAGCATGTTCTTACACCGACGTACAACATTGTCTCGTCTGTCCCCCATAGCCTATAACCCACTGTTTTACCCCGGAACGACAAAAGGAGTATTCACAAGATGGTACACTGGGGGTCTACGAATGTGGGGTCAACTATTTGAGGGTGAGAATTTGTTGTCTTATCCAGCAGCCCTTGAGAAGTTCCCGATAGTGGGGTCTGACCGGTACGCCTATCTCCAATTGGCTTCCTTTCTTAAGACAAGGGTGGTTCGGGAGGTTATGGCCAGGGAGCAAACAGCACTAGAGACTATCTGTGAGGGTCCACCCAAGACTACTGGGCTGGTCTCTCGCCTTTATCACATTATTAACAGGCAATCCCCGAATTATACACTTCATAGGAAGAGTTGGCAGAGGGAGCTGGGCATAGACTTGGAGGAGGCATTATGGGAGAGGATGGAGCGGGCTGTGGTGAGAGTGTCGTCTCATGTGCCCTTCAAGGAAAATGCGGTGAAGGTGCTGTATCGTTGGTACTTGACGCCTGAGCGTCTCCAGCGCATATACCCCACACTGACGGGGCTGTGCTGGAGGGGTTGTGGGGTGCGGGGCACAGCTGGACACATATGGTGGACCTGTAAGAGGGTCAGGGCTTATTGGAGATCAATCCACAGCAGACTACAGAGGTGGACGGGAAGCCCAATACCATGGAGCCCAACCTTCTTCTTATTCTTTGGGGGAGCTGCAGGTCTTTCTAGAACTCAGCACATATTTGTGGGACAGGCTATAACCGCTGCAAGAGTTATAATTGCTGCTCATTGGAAACAGCCCATGACTCCGCCCATTACCAGATGGGTCCAAAGACTGAGGCAGGTCTGTGAGATGGAAAAACTTCTAGCGGAAAGGCGTAATCAAATATGTAGATGGCACCAGATCTGGGACTCTTTTCTCCTTCATGTATAAATCGACTAAAGTTTTCTGTTAAGGTGGTGCCGGAAGGGTGGGTGGGAGGGGGAGGGAGGGTGGGATGGGGATATATGTGACCAGAGAGAATATGAAGCGGGGACCAGTAAATACAAATAAAAACTCTGAAAAAGTGAAGTTTTGGTATTGTAAATCTGAATACTTTATTTGACATTTCAATACTGTAAGAACTGTTATATTCGTGATATCCTAAGAGAATGTTGGCCTACATAAGTGACATGTAACATGATTTGCATTGTGCATTATGTTTCAGATGTTTTGTATTACCTGTTATTAAAGACTTCTTAAAAATTAAAAAAAAAATCAATAACTGATTGCCATATTTGCAACAAAAATTTTTTTCTTTGACCTTGGAGGCAGGTAGGGACACAGTGCAGTGATGTATGAGTGATTACATATTATAGTCAATCATGCGGAGTGATAGTATGCACAACTGAGCACTGTAGTATTTACTAATATATTTATTAAGAATATGTGTTTGATGAGACTGAAGAGCATTTGAAAAAAAATATAAAAAAAATTAACCAAGGGGTTCTACTTGTAAAGCAAATTTTCTACAAAGAAAGACAAATGAAGTGTACTTGCATGGCTCAAACTCGCGCTCTTTCATATCCCCAATGTGTGTCTCACCCCAGGACTGTATTTTGTGGGGAGCTTTGGGAGAGGGAGGAAGGAGCTCACTGCATGGGGCGGAGTGGATAATGGAGGGGGGGGGGGGGGAGGTGGAGAGAGTTCCATTGGGAAGGGGGTGCGTTGAGGGCAGGGGAGTTCTGCAGTCGCAAGGAAAGAGAACACGCTTATTATGTACTCTCGTTATGCACCACCCTCAGAACTTATTTGGGAGGTAGCAGCAGAAGTTTTGTGGCATGAGCACTTTGTCCCTGGAGGCAAAGAATGCCTGCAGTCCATGGTGTGCACCTTTCTGCTCTTGTTTTCGCTTGCCTGCGCCTTTTAGAGAACACGGTAATTTAAAAGATTTGAGGTGAGGTAATAGCTTTGTATGCTCTGGAAAGTCCCTTTCACTCTCGGGACAAGGTATTAGGAAGTGTTTCTTTCACTTCTGCTGCTTAAGCTTCTATAATAGATAAGACAAGTAATGTTCAGATCAATTTTCAGTAAATCATCTTGGGAACAGTTGGAAACATCTGATCTAGATGGTTCAAATTATTCCTGTA